>NC_133570.1:5000000-5625000 GCF_048773025.1 Camelus bactrianus | reverse complement strand
GCTGTCCCAGACAGATGGTGGTGCCCGGGACAGCCAGGCTGCCAGGACCCCTCCACCCGGAACCAGCCAGAGGATGATGCCCAATAGACCATTTTCCCAGAGATGCTTGGTTAGGAGAACAAAACATTTCCCCCACTGAACTTCATGTTCAGGTGCGAAAGGATAGGACAGAGAGACTTGTACCAGCCACCGACACCCGGGAGCCCTGCCCCTTCCAGGGTGCACATGCATGCCTCCAAATTCCCTCCACCGCCCCCTGGTCGGACCACGGTCCAGGAAGGCAGACCGTCCATGCTGTGTAGCAGTTAGACTGAAAAATCGAAGTGCAACAGACAGCAGCAGACCCAAGCACCAGGAGGCGGGAGCGGGCTACGCACAGCCGCCCTGGAGGCAAGACCCCACACACATCCAAACTCCGCCGTGTCCCCTCTGAGCTCCGAGTCAGACCGTGCCTCTCCCTCCCTCTCTCTCTCCATCCCAGCTACTCCAGGGAAAACAAGCAGCCCACGTGACCAGTACCGAGCCTGCCTTGCTAATAAACCCATCCTAAGGCTCTGACAGTTTAAGCAGAAAATTACCTTTCAGGAAGAAAATGTAAGGAAGGGGAAGAGGAGGGGACAAAGTGTTAGAGCTGGGAGCCACACGCCACAGGAGCCGGCCTGGGGCTGGTCGAGCAGCCCCCATGTCTGCGAAGGTCCCCCAGGCTGCCCATGCTGACGGCCTCAGGGAGCTGCCCCCGGCACGCAGCTCTGCCGGCAGCCCATGCCTGGAGACCAGAGGGCGCCTCAAAGCCCGGACGGATGGACGCACGGGTGGACAGATGGATGGATGGATGGATGGAGGAGCCGTGAGCCTGGCAGGGATGAAGGAGGAAGGGAGGCCAGGAGGAAGGGGTGGGGAGAGAGGAGAGGGAGGGAGGGAAGAGGGAGAATTGATTCTCTCTCCTCCACTGGGACCACTGAGCTAAGTTGCCATGGAGAAAGGGGAGCCGCTGGCAGCGCCTGAGGCGGGCGGAGGAACCTTATGCCAGAGGGAAGGCGTCAGCTGAGAGCCAATCCCCACACTCCTGGTGCAGCCTCCCCCAAACCAGGCCTTCTGGGCCCGAGGCCGCCAGGCTGGGAGGGGGACTGGCTTGACCCAGTGGGGCAAACAACTGCTCTTTGCCCCGAGAGGCAAGGTGGGTGAGGGGGCAGGAACCTCAGGGCTTCCTTGCCTGGCTCACTGAGCCCATCACCTCGGCCAGGAGCCACGCCACCTGCCCCACCGGGCACTCAGGGGACCAGGCACACCCAGGCCCTGGCGTTTGGGGAGGCGTTTCTGACCTCCACCTGCCTCCTCGTTTCTAAAGCTTAGAGTGGCCAGACCCCAAGTCACAGTTCCCCATGAGTTTCAGCCACATTTCCCAGGAGTGAGGGGTTGTCCAACTACAGGAGGGCCTTGATGCCCAGAACCTCCTGTGCAGGAAGTGGAGGAGAAGGATGAACAGAGTGAGCCCTTCCAGGTGGACAGCCCTCCCGGGTGGACAGCCCTGCCAGGTGGACAGCCCTTCCGGATGGACAGCCCTCCCAGGTGGACAGCCCTCCTGGGGGGACGACCCTCCCAGGTGGACAACCCTCCTGGGGGTACGACCCTCCCAGGTGGACAACCCTCCCTGGCTCCGTGTCCTTGGTCCCCTGCGTTCTCTGGTGCTGGGCTGCCTCTCCCACCTGTCAGAGCCAGCCTTCCCGCTGCTCCTGTCCATGGCCCCAGCTCCAGGACTGGCCTTTGCCTCTGGCCCGTGCACACTCCAAGCTGCAGAAATGGGGCCAGGAAGACAGCGGGGAGGCCTGGACTAGGGTCTCAGCTTTTCCTCTTGGAGGTGACAGGACAGAAGCACATCCAGGCCTGTTCATCACAAACAGGGACAACCGGGCCCAGGGACGGAAGCCACCACCCAACGTCCCACCTCCCCTCGCTCCCCGCAGTCGGGACAGAGGCCCCAGAAAGGCTGAAGCCAACACAGGCTAAGGCCTTGCAGCTCTCACAGACAGCATCTCATTTTCCCCGCGACACTTTATCACGAGAACGTCCAGATATGCGGCAAAGTTGAAAACCTGTCTTAATGAACATCCTTACACTCACCACCTGGACACCACCGTTTCCTCTCACTTTCGTTCAGTGTGGCAAAACACCTATAACATTTACCACTTTAACCGTTTTAAAGTTCACAACACAGAGGCATGGAGTACATTCACGACGCTGTGCAGCCACCTCCTCTAATTCCAGAACGTTTTCATCTCCCTCAAAACTGACAGGCACTCATGCCCATTCTCCCCTCCCCCAGCCCCTAGCAACCACCGATCTGCTTTCTGTCTCTATGGATTTCCTCTTCTGGACCCTTCCTGTACATAGGATGGTACACACGTGGCCTTCGGTGTCTGGCTTCCTTCACTTTGAACCATGTTTTCAAGGTGCAGCCACGTGGTAGCCAGTGTCAGTGCTTCACTCCTTTTTATGGCTGAATCATAGCATCAGATTCATCGGATTCATTGGATTCATGGATGGATGCATAGGCTGTTTCCATCCCTTGACTATTGTTCACTCACTTTTTTTTTATTTGAAGTATAGTCAGTTTACAATGTTGTGTCAAGTTCTGGTGCACAGCATAGTGTTTCAGTCGTATGTGTATTGTACATACATGCATTCCTTTTCATATTTTTTTTCATTACATTTTACTCACTTTTAAAATGAGTTTTTCAGAGCCCAGTGAGGTTTCCTGGAGCCCCTCCTATGGGATTTGGTATTTGGTGTCAAAGGTGCAGGCCTGGAGGCCCCAAGATGGAATGTTAATCTCTGTTTGGCCTTTTCATTAAAGCATCGCTCCCCACTGGGTACCCGAGCATGGGGCAAGGATGCTCCACCTGGCCCTGGAGACCGAGGCAGAGGTCCCAGAGCATGTGAGTGGACCTTGGGCTCCTCTGTCCTGAGAAGGAGCCCGCTGGGCAGCAGGACACGTGTGTGCACCAACCCCACATCCATACTCTGAGACCCAAGGGAACTGGGTTCGAGTACTCCCTTCCACTCACTGGCTGCGTGACTAGCAAGTCATTTCCCCTCCCTGAGCCTTGGCTTCTCAATCTGTAAAATAGGGAGAATGGCCTCTAGAGCTGAGATGGGAGCTGCCCCATGGAACTTTCTGGGAATGATGGGCATGTTCTACGCCTGCGCTTTCCAGCACGGCTACCACTAGCCCCACGTGGCTACTGAGCACCTAGCACATGGCTGGTGTGACTGGACAATGGAATTTTTAATTTTATTTCACCTTAAATATAAATCAAGAAGTCACATGGGGCTAGTGGTGCTCGCCCTGGACAGAGCGGCTCCGAGGATGTAATGAGATGGGAATGTAGGACCAAGACCCCAGACCGAGCACCTCGCTCTGCCATCTCTTCCTTCATCTCGTCCTCTCCCTACTTACCCGGCAGTGTCTGGGTGGTGGAGCCTGGCCCTCAAGGCCCCCTCTAAAAGGACAGAGGGTGAGAGGTTGGGCTCTCAGGGAACAAAGCAGACGCCAGCTGGGGAGTGGGCTCGGCAGACTCCATAGTGACGTAGGTCCCTGAACCGCAGACCTCTCCTCCTGCCCTCTTGGCCCCAGACCCCTATTCTAGAACCCCATCTCCTGCCGTTTCCCCCAGCAACTGCTGAGGTCATCCCTGGAATGTCTGGGCAGGAGCTAGAGGATTGGAACAGACCCTCCCCCCATTCCTAAGGGGCAGTAGGGACCCCCGTGGGGATGGGTGGGAGGAGGGGTCCGTGGTCTCAGGCTGGGCTGTTGCAGGTGCTCAGGGAGAACTCCCTACATGCACAAAGCTGTTCTTGCAGGCTCACCGCCCTGGTACAGAGTCTGGACTAGAATCCAGACCAGACAGTCTAGTCTGACCTTCTCACTTTGCAGATGTAGAACCCCAGACTCAGCTAGAGGAGCACACGGCAAGGCAGGAGGGTTTGGGGCTGAAGCCGGACCCCCCAACTCCTGGCCTGGCCTGCATGGGTCTCCAGACAGCTGTGGGGCTTTAAAGCCTGAATGGCAGGAACCAAAGCCTGGCCAAGCCATCCCACTCCTGTCCCTCCACCCACCCCAACCCAGCCGAGTCGAGGAGGGAGAAGTGACATCTGGGGGGTGGCAGCAGGGACTTCAGAACAATTTAAACGCAGCCACAAACAACCATAACTCCCACTGTGCTCTGAATCCACGAACAGGTACAGGTCACCCATATCTGGGAACTGCTGCTGAGGGCGGGGAGTCCACCGGTTCCCCCCTCATCCCGCAAAGACTTAGCTCTCATAGCTTCCTGCAGGCCCCCGCCTCCCTCAACAGGACAGCCACAGGGATCCCCCTCAAACCAATGCCCCGGAGTGACCCGGTCTTACCCAACTCAGAGTGAAGGCCTGGGGGCCCAGCCCTGCCTGCCCCGGGACATCTGTACCTGTGGACCCTCTGCCCAGAGCCGCCTCCGGCTGCAGCCTCTGCTCTGGGCCCCTCCTCGCTAAGGCCTTCCGCCACCACCTTTATTTAAAACTCAACCCCAACCCCCGCACTCCCCTGACTTTCTCATCTGCTTCATAGCTTTGATCTCTATCTAACATACTACGTACTTTTCTTCCTTCTGTTTGAATTTTTATCTTTTTTACTGGGTTAAAATACACCTAACATCAGACTTACCACCCTAACCATTTTTAAGTGTACAGTTCAGTGGCATTACACACAGTCACACTGTCGTGCAACCAACACCACCAGCCAGCTCCAGAACTCTCTCACCTTGCAAAACTGAACCTCTGCCCCCATTAAATACTAGCCCTGTCCCTTCTACAGCCCCTGGCACCCACCACTCTGAATCTGATGGCTTAACCCCCTCCTATAAGTGGACTCATACAGTATCTGTCCTTCTGTGTCTGGTTTATTTTACTCAGTATAAGGTTTTCAGGTTTATCCACGGTGTAGCGGTTTTTTAAAAAAAAATTTTGTCTCTCCCACTGGAATGGAGGCTCCAGGAGGGCAGGGATTTGGGGCTGTACTCACTGCTGTACCCCCATGGCCTAGAAGAGCACCTGGCACCCAGCAGGCACTGAATGGATCTCTGGGAGTGATGAATGAATGCATGAGTGAATGAATGAAGGCTTGGTAGAGGTCAGTACCCCCCAGGCCTGGCCCTGCCCCTCCCCACACTGTGGACCAACTCCCAGAGATGGTGGCCCCAGCCCATGGCTTTAGACCCCTGCCCTGCAGTCCCAGGCCTGCTGTCCCAAAGGGCGACCACACTCAGTGCCCAAAACATCCCCCCATCACTTGATGGCGGGTGGCTTTCCCTCTAGATGTGGCACATCTACGGGAGGATTATGACAGGAACAGCCATGAGCACGGTGATGTGCCTTGGAGCCTCACAGAGGTGAGCAAGAGCCTGGAACATCCACATCCCCCAACGGAGTGAGGAGGCCAGCACAGCAGAGCAGCTGCCTCGGTGGGGGCTCGGGAGACCTGGAGTCCCGTCTGGTCACAGCCACTGCTCACAACCCCGGTGGTCCCTTGTCTTCCACCTTCTCCACATCCTGCCTGGCTATTTATAGCCTCCTCTCTGAGAACTCATTTTACTCCTGTTTCTGGGCTGGACGAGTTGGGAAAATCAAAGCAAGGCAGACCCCTCCATACACACAGCAAGCCTTAGGGGGCAACATCACTCCAGCCAGGCCGGCCAGCGCTGGGAGACCAGATGGGGCTCACCGCTTGCCAGACTCGGGCAGGAGGTGTCCGCGGAGAGGGCAGCGTCCGAAGGCCCAGCCAGACCTCAACCGGGGGTGCTGGAAGTCAGTGACCCCAGAAGAGCCCAGGTCACCCCCAAGGGCTCCTCCCCACTCTGGGGAAACAAGAAGACGGGGACAGTGGGAAAACAGCTGTACCTTTAAATTGTTTGGCCCACAGATAAAAAAAACATTTGCCTGTTGGAGCTGTTTGCATGTTTGGTTATTTTTAGGGTGAACCCAGTTGCCTCCCCTTGGAACCGGATGAAGCCCAAGAGACACGTAGTCCTCTTTCCCAGATGGGGGTCCCAGTCCTGCATCCTTGGGAACCAGGGCTTGAATGTAAAAGCCCTGGGGCTCGTGGGCGGTGGGCCCCTCCCCCCCAACTGAACACACACCGGGGAGCCAGGGCAGGTCTGCTGGGATCTTCAGGAGGATGTGCCACTGCCAACATTCAGCCGCCCACCTGGGTCCAGAAGGAGCCCCCTGCCCCCGCCCAGAGCCGGGTTTGAAGGGGAGAGAGCTGGAGGCACTGCCTCCACCCATGCCAGGCCCAGCTCATGGGAATATTTTGCTGACATATTTCTAGAACAAACGGCAATTAGAGCAGATTTTCTCTTCCACTCCCCCTCCCCAAAACAGGAATAAATCAGTTCTACCAATTTCCCAGCTAATGATTTCCTCCATTAAATTAAAAAGAAGAAGAAAATGTTTTTTTAAATGGATTACCAGCTCTGTGCTTTCAGAGACCACGTGACCTGTCCACTCCTCTTAAGTCCTGATACATCAAAGTTCCTTAATTAATTTTTAATAAATAAAAAAGTCATAGTCTATGAAGCACCCCTCCCCTGTCTGTTCCGAGTCGGCCCAGCATACAAGGGTCAGCTCCAGGCTGGCCATGAGAAGCCAGCTCAGTTGGGCCAAAGAGAATCTGAGAATCAGTGCATGAGACCCATTTCACAGATGAGAAAAACGAGGCTGAGATGGGACACACTTAAGTGGATAGCCCACAAGGACTAAATGTGGGATGGGGACCTTGGTTTCAAGGTACATCCACCTGGAGGGACACAAACAGGTGAAGTCAGAAGCTGAGGAGCCCACGCCTTCGGGGGCAGGGATGATGTGCGTTACTCTATCCAGGACCTGGGCTTCCCTTCCTCTGGTTCCTTTTCGGCTCCTGGGACAGGGGCGAGCACACAATGCTGACACCTCAACTATTTCTAAAAAGTCCACCCCCTCCCCCCGACAGCATGGACAAACTTTGAAAGCATTGTGCTAAGTGAAAGGAGGCAGACACAAAAGGACAAATACTGCATGAATCCGCTTATACGAGATGGCTGGAGTGAGTAAATGCTTACAGACAGGAGGTAGAAGGGTGGGTATCAGCAGAATAGGGGAGCGGGTTTTAGTGTTTAAAACGGGGACAGGGTTTCTGTTTGGGGAGATAAAAGAGTTCTGGAGATGGATGCCAGTGATGGTGGCACAACTGGAATGAGCTTAATGCCACTGAACTGTGTTCTTAAAAATGGTAAAAGCAGTAAGTAAATCTTATGTATATTTTACCATAATGAAATACAAAAAGAAAAAAAAGAGTCCACTCTTTGAAATGCTTTTTGAAGATGCAGGAGGGGCCAACAACTCCACAGTGACTCGGGCAGCACCCTCTGTTCCTAAAGACCTCAGCTCAGGGAGCTCCCAGGCCCCTCTAGTCACGTAGGAAGGCCAGGGACCTTCAGAGAAAGGCTCCTCGTGTTAGTCAGAGTCACCAAGTCAGGATTCCGATGTCCTTGATGGCCTACCAGACGCCAAAGGGCAGGCAGAGACTAGGAAGACTCAGGGGACACCCGCCCTGGAAGATGCCTCAGGGCCTTTGTACTTGCTATATCCTCTGCCTGGAATGCATTCCCCAGATATTACATGACTTACTTCCTAAGTTTATTTAGGTTCCTACAGAGAGGTCCTTTCTGGACCATCCTACAGTCAGATGCAGGGAAGGTCCTGGGGTCAGGCAGGGTGGCCGTGAGCAAGACAGGAAACCAACAGCCCCAAGCATCCATGGCAAGCCAGTACCATTGTGTTGTTCCTAGCTGGAGCAGACAGTCAGGTCTTGGCTCCAGCATTACCAGCTAGAGGGCCTTAGTAAGTTCCTTCATCCCTCTGAGCCTCAGTTTTCTCTTCTACAAAATTGGGATGCAAGCAAACTTTTCAAGGACTATGTGAAACAATGTATGTACAGTGTTTAGTGTACGGCTGAGACAGGGTCAAAAGCTGATAAATGGTAATGATTCTAATTGTAATCTCCAAACACACAGGCATGCTCCTTCAAAGAGGGTCCAGGTCAACGATCCCAGACAACTCAAAGAAGGACACGCAACACTAATCACTGTCGAGGCTGCCCGGGTGGTCAGCGGCCCGGAAGGCGGAGGATGAGGCCTGTAGGCTGACCTGTGCTGTATGCGATTGAATTAATTTAATCCTTTTTGTCTTTCATTTTGCATATGAGGAAACTGAAGCACGGGTCACACAGCCAGGAGGTGGTGGAACCGGATTCCAGCCCAGGTCATGTGGGTCCAGGGCCTGAGCTGTTCCATAGTGTATCTGGGGAGAAGTGTGGAAGGAGGGAGTAAGGAAGGAAGGAAGGCAGGCAGGCAGGCAGGCAGGCACAGAGAAGGGCCCAGACCCCCCCAGCCAGCTTCTGCAACTCTGACATCCGGGCTACGTGAGCTTCCAGAAGCCAGAGGGCAAGGTCTCAGAGCAGGCCCCTTGGGGAAGCCCAGAGCACAGTGGGACCAGCCTGGTTCCTCTCAAAGGTCTCCAAGGTCAGGCCCAAGATCTTCATACTTAGTTCCACTCAGCCCAGCTGCACGGGTCAGCACCCGAGTGTGCGATTAGCTCCCTCAGAACCCAGGCTGGGGCCGGGGAGGGGCAGAACAGCTCCCATGCCTCCCCAGCCACCCAGGGGACACCTGAAGGCCCACATCCTTTCAGGGGCTGGACGAGGCAGGTGATTCTGTGTGCACGGCTAAAGACCAAGCAGCTTCCAACTCGTGGGTGTTTGCTCTTTGTTTTTAATTCATTTTTTAATGGAGGTACTGGGAATTGAACCCAGGACCTCGTGCGTGCTATAAGCATGCACTTTACCGCTGAGCTATAGCAACGGGTTCTTGAAGGTGATTCACATCCCTCTACGAAACCTTCTAAAGAGTATCTACAAACCTCTTAATAACGAACAACTCTTTTAGGCTAATGCAGTACAGATTTTCTAACTGGTCTCCCTGCTTCCACACCACAGGGCAGCCAAAGTGAGCATCTTGACATGTAAATGCAAATAGGGATTTGTTATTCCTCTACCTCCACACCCTCCAGCAACTCCCTTCACACTTAGGATTAAGTCCAAAGTTGTTTTGTTTTGTTTTGTTTTTAATTAGAAAAAAATGTTAATGGGGGGATTTAGTTAGGTTTATTGATTTATTTATTTTAATGAAGGTACTGGGGATTGAACCCAGGACCTTGTGCATGCTAAGCACACACTTTATCATTAAGCTCTACTCTCTCCCACAAGTCCAGGGTTTTTACCATGACCTACAAGTCCGCCAAGATCTCACCCCTGGCTCTGTCATCTCCCACCACCTTTCCTCTCTCACTCCTCAAACTTACCAAGCACACCCAAGCACACTTCTACCTCAGGGCCTTTGCACCTGCTTTTCCGGCTATCTTAGATATTACAGGTCTTGCTTCCTAAGTCTATTTTGGTTTTTATAGAGAAGTCCTCTCTGACCATGCTACCTAAAATGCCCAACCACCCCCACCCATCTGCCCTCTCTCTATTCTATTTCTCCTGCTTATTTTCCTTCCTGGCATTTGGTACCACCATTGTGTTTTAGGAAGGGATTGCATTTGGTTCACTGCTGAATCTCCAGTGCTTAGAACAATGCTTGGCATAGGAGTGGTGTACGAAAACTCCGCTGACGGCTGTAGAAGTGAGGATGCTTGGCAGAGTGAGGAGAGCTTCTGGGGCTGGCTGGCGTCCTGCTAATCGATCTGGATAGTCAGTCTGTACAAAGTTATCAGCCGTGCACTTAATGTTTGTGCATTGTCTGTATGCTTGTTACACTTCTGTAAAAAGTTAAAAAAATTTTTTTAAAGCTCTGTTGAATAAATGAATCTTGAATAACTAAACAATGAAAGATGGACAGCAAAGCTTTTAAAAAGCCTGTACAAGCCATTATCTTGGAATAACCTATAATAGAGTATAATGTGCAAAAATACTGAATCATTATGCTGTATGCCTGAAACCAATATTATAAATCAACTATCCTCCAACAATAAATAAATAAACAAATAAATAAAAGCGTGTAGAGATTTAACAAGACCGCTCACACCTGCTGAGCGGGTCAGACTAAGTGGAACACAGTGCTCTCTCCCCACGTACCGTGCAGAGTCATCTTACTTTTTATGCAGAATGAGAGGGTAAGGGACAAGGTGGCCTCAAGGACTTTGGTGAGGCACCTTACAGGGAACATCTACAGCCCCTTTATGCGAAGTCGGAGAAGCTTGAGGCTATAAAACTCTGTCCCCGCTGGGCACTAGAGACCAAGCCTGGTCTGAAATGCACTTTCCTGCAACTGGTCAGTGACATCAGTCTGTTTGTGTGTGCGGTGCCAACCGCAGGTGCATCCCTGGCAGAGGGTCCAGCCAGACCGGCTCCCTCAGAGGACAGACTGTGCCCAGCCTGGCTGCCTGGCCTGTACCTTCCCTGCCTTCTTCCTGCGGCATCTGCTCGCCTGGCCTGCGTCCTCCCACCCTCACTGCCGGCCCAGAGCCCTCTCCTGGGAAGATCAGCTCACTGCCCTTGGTTCCCTTCTGGGTCCCAGGACTGGCTCTCCGCAGACTGACCCCAAAAAAGGGAACAAGTCTTTGTCTCAGATGGTCTGCAAAGCTGAGCCAAAGGAAGAGGAAGACGAAGGAAGTGGCGGAGAAAGAGAGAACATGAGTTTTCCTCCCATACTCAGACAGAAAGGGTCTGCCTCCCTTTCAACTAAAAGGACTCATGCCAAGAAAGCCAGAGAAACCCATGGATTAGCAACTGCTCTGCACATCTTCACCTGCCTCACCCATCACCTCCCTACCAGCCCTCAAGCTTGGGCCAAAGGTGGAAGGTTCCACAGACTAGCAAAGCAGATGTGACCAACCCCAACGCTCTGTGTAAAGGCCTTGGTGTGAGCCACCGAGTCCTGCAGCTACAAGGGGGAGCCAACAAACAGGCATCTTGGCAGCCAGTGGAACAAAGATGAGTCAGTGAAACAGCAGAAGGGAAATAAGCACGCACGGCACCCTGTATTTGTTATCTAAGACTGCGTAACAAATTGCCCCAACCTTACTGGTTTAAAGCAATAAACACTTCTGATTTCATACCGTTTCAATCAAGAATCTGAAAGGGGTTCAGCTGGTTGGTTCTGGCCCCAGATCTTTCATGAGGTCACAGTCCAGAGGGTGACCAGGACGGCGGTCATCAGAAGGCTCAACCAGGGCCAGAAGAGCCACTTCTGAGCTAACTCACTCACACGACCGATAAGTTAGTACCGGTTGTTGGCAAGAGGCCTTAGTTCTTCACCACATCTCCAGACCTCTCCAGCTCACTGGGGTATCCTCATGACATGGGGGCTGGCTTCCCAGAGGGAGCGATCTGAGAGAGGATAGCAAAAAACACACTGTGCCTTGGCAGTCACGCTCCATCATTCTCCCAATATCCACAGGTTACCCAGGTCAGCCCTGTCCAGCGCGGGAGGGGACTGCCCAGGGCCATGTACCAGGAGGCAGGAGCACCAGGGACCATCCTGGGAGCTCCTGACCCTTGATCCAGACCACCTCCTTTTTCCCTCATGACAGTCCTCAAAGACAGGCATTTCTGTCTTCATTTTACAGATGTGGAAACTGAAACTCTGAAAAGGAAATTGCCTCAAGTCCCACCAGGACTTACAGACCTGGCCAGCACCCTGTCCTGCCCATCTAGCCTCCAATGACCACCAACTGGGCAGCAGGGCCTTCAAAGGGAGTCAAAAGCCAGGCCAGCAAAGCTCAGCCAAGTTACCTAATCCCTTGGCATTTCCTCATCTGTAAAGTAAGGTTAATATAAGTGCTGACACTGGGAGTGTCGCAAAGATGAGAAGAGATAACGTGGAGAAGCGTCCAGCACAGGGCTCAGTGCAGGGCAAACACCCGGTAAACACCCAGCTGTTCTAATGCTTCCTGAACCTCTCGTGTTAGACGGTGAGCTTCCTGCAGGCCCACCGGCCCTGCTTCCTTGGAGCAGGGAGGACAAGTTGGAAGCTACGTGGTGAGGATGTGGCTGTAGCATCCGGGAGCAAGCCAGCTCAGGAGACCAGCAGGAGCTGGGCCACTCACATGGTCACCCCTCGCAGACGGGGCCAGCCACCTGCCACCGGAGGCCTTGCAGAAACAGCTTGGAGGATTTCCTGTCTCGGGCCTGCCCTCTCCGAGGTGCCTGGCTTCCTGCAGCCCCTTCCTTAAGAGACAGACTTCCAGAAGCACTCAAGCGCCATGTGGCCCCAGGAGCAGCCTCGTGGGGCACACGATTTGCAGCTGCTCAGAGGCAGAGGACACGGGTGAAAAACTGTGGTTTCTCCAGCTGCGACTCTGTCTCGCAGTAAAACCCAACAGTGGCTGATCAATTTTCTCCCACTTCCTTCTCACCACCATGGACGGGGGGAAAAGAAGTTATTAAATCCATCAGTCTAACTTCTCCACCTCAGGTCGATGGTTCTTGATGCTGATTACTCTTCCCGGGCACAGGCCTGGGCAGGGGTGGGTGGGGATGGGTTGGGGTGGGCCGGGGTGGGCCGGGGTGGGAAGAGGCAGAAGCCAGTACCACCATGTGCCCAAATGCAAAACAAGCAGGAGAGTCCGCTTGGCTGATTTTTTTTAGAAGATGCCGACATTGCAGTCCCCAGGGGGCCCACACTGATTCAGACACCTTCTTGCCATCACTCAGAGCCTGGCTGTCAAATCCAGAAAGCCACGTCCCCTCCCTGTCCTGGAGACCCCATCTCCACCAGCCGAACTTCCTACAAAAAGAAGATTGGCTCTCCCCTCTGGGCTGTCCTGTCGTAGAGAAGACAGCGTCTTGGAGAGTTAGAGCCACCCTGATCCAGTCAGCAGCTGGGAGGCTTCCTTGCACCCTTATGTCCTCACCCATCACCCGCACCTTGCAGGGCTGATGCAAGGGTCAGATTAAATAAAGTGGACAACGCCTCCAGCGGATGCCTGCGTTCCAGAGACAGTCAACCCAGGAGCTGTTTCTCCGAGCCCCCGAGCCCTCTTGTTTACTTCTGGAACCTGAGGGGACCCTGCCATGGAGAAACCCGCCACCCTGTGTTCTGCACGCACACTCTGGGGTGGGTGAGCCAGGCCCCTCCTGGGGGCTGCAGAGTCTTCCCTGTGACCCCTGGTTGTGGCCTCCGGACCAAAGAACCAGCGGTAGCTCAGGCATGGCCTGTGGAGAGGCCACAGGCACAGGGCCTTTCAATAAAAGACCCTACTCTCCAGAAAGCGGTGCCCCAGGCACCCCACCACAGGATCACGAGCCACTCTGTTTGGAAAGATGAGACAATTAGAGCAAGATTAAACGAATGCTTAACCGCCCTCCCCTGATCCTGGCTGTAATCAATCAGGCCGGCTGGAATCTGGGTTCCTTCTGGACCTGCCTGCAAGGCTTCTGGAGGCCTTAGATGTTGGCCTCAAAGTGGGGCCTCAGGACACACGCCCGGGGCTTCCAGCCTGGGACCGCCGCCTCCGTCAGCAGGCATCACGGCCTTTGCCGAGGCTGGCTGCTCTCCTCACCTGCCCGTCTCAAGGAAAGAGAAAAGGAAAATTGCCAGGAAACCCAAAACACACCCTCTCCTTCCGGGTCCCCCCGGCTCTCCCTTCTCCTACTCGAGGGGCTGCTCAGAGAAGAGCATCCTTGCTCCACTTGGAAGCTGCAGTTGATCCTGTTTGCATTCTCTACAATTGTCCCCTGACACCCGCACCAGCTCACAACTGTGGTTGAGACGGAAAAAAAAAATCACTCTTCAAATATGCACTCGTCAGCCCATGAAAGGAGAACAAAACGTGGCCAATGACATGATTCAGCCATGAAACGGAACGAAGCACCGACACAGGCTGCCACGTGAATAAACGGCACTGCCGTGCAGAGTCAAAGAAGCCTGGTCCAAAAGGCCACGGGCTGCAGGACTCCATTTACACGAAACGCCCAGGAGAAGCAAATCCATAGCGACAGAAAGCAGACTGGTGGCTACCAGGGGCTGGGGGCTTAGGGAGCTATAGGGGGTGATGTCTAGGGGTTTCTTGTTGGAGTGATGAAAATGTTCTGAAATTGATAGTGGTGATGGCTGCCTAACTCTGAGAATATACTAAGAACCCCTGAATTGTACACTTTAAATGAGTGCATTGTATAGGATGTGAATTATATCCCCAAAAGCCTTTTATTAAAAAACACAAAAAAAAGTGGGGAGAGGGTATAGCTCAGTGTAGAGTGTGTGCTTAGCATGCACAAGGTCCTGGGTTCAATCCCCAGTACCTCCATCAAAAATAATAATGCTGATGAATAAATAAAACTAATTACCTGCCCCCACCCAAGAAAATAAAATTTTTAAATGCAAAAAAAACCCCACAAAAAACATTCATTTGTAAACAATCATGGAAGGGTACTGAAGAAGGTGGAGTCTCCCTCTGCTCCTGAATCCTGTCCCTCCGCCACTGGGCAGCCCGCTCGCTGGACGCTGTCACAGTTCATGCTGTCATTTCCGAGGCCCCAACTCCAGGGCCAGTGCTGGGAGGGAGAACAGGGGGACGCAGCTCCCCCAAACCACACCTCTGCAGCCAGAGGACCCAGGAGACAGGTGATGGACGGGTGGAGACTGCTGCCCCACATCTTCAAACCCTCAACCCTGAGACGAAACTGACCAGACACCGACATCCAGCTGGTTTGCAAGTCTGCCATCCTCTCTCTGCTAAAACAACAGTAACAAACAACACCGGGGCAGAGAGAAACCCAAAGTGTTTATCATTCTTGCGCAGGTCCCCGCGGCATCTGGACAGGCCCCCTCACTCCCAGCACCCTGTGTCCAAGGGTCCCATGAGCTGGCCATCAGAGGAGACCAGGGTCAGCGGTGAGGAGCCTGAAGTTTGTGGGGGGCAGAGCTGGACCCTACTGGCACCCTCTGGGCAGAGGCGTTCCCTGTCATCTCAGGGACAAAGCCCAGGACCTGAACGAGAGACCACCACACTGGGCTGGGTTCCAAGGCTGCAGCTGGCCCAGTGCAGACAGGGGGTACATGAAAGGCCTGTTCGGGGCCAAGCGGACAGCAAAGTGTTGTTGAACACGCCAGATTTCAACAGGCCACGTGGGGCAGCTGCTTCTGCCCATGCTGTGGGGTCACAAACTTTCTACCAAGCTAAGTGCCAGGTGACTTATGTGAGCCTCACCAACCCAGGGCTGACCATACATTTTGAGGAGGGGGACAATCTCAGCTGAGGTGAGCAGTTAGGGGAACAGAGTTGAATGGCACAGGGTGGGTTGAGGGGGCTGGGGTACAGAGAAGCTCGGAGAGCTCAGAGGGGGCTTCCCAGGGGCGGTGCAATGGTCCTGACGTCTCTGTTAATCTGCTCTGCTCCAGAAAGCAGGTCGAGCCCTCTGGAGACGTTATCCAAACATCTGTCTCCAACTCCAGCCATAAAGCAAGGAATCTGAGAAGCTGATAATCAGAGGAGCTCTTCCCTTCTCCAATAGGACCATAAATCGTAGACAGCTCTCTGCACAGACACATCAAAGCCGAGGGCTGTCTGAAGCCACGCGCAGATAGTGGTGTGGGATCACAGGGCCAGCCTTCCAAGGGCCCTTCCAGACAGTGGGGAGGAAGGCGACGGGCAGCTCCAGGAGGGGGAGACGGGCTGGAGGCTGAGCTAACCCTGTAAAGGGAAATTTCAGCAATGGGTTCTGAGAGCTTCCGGGCTGAGGAACACATCTGGGAGGGTGGTACACCCCAACTCCACAGGGACAGAAGCCGCTGTGCTCAGAATCCTTCCCAATCTCACCCTATGTACCTCCTCCTCTGGCTGTTCATCTGCTTTCTTGATCGCATCCTTTATAATAAAGCAGTAAATATCTCCTGAGTTTCGTGAACCGTTCCAGCAAATTATCAGACCTGAGGTGGTGGAGGATGGGAACCCCCAATTTGCAGCCAAGTCCGAAGTAAGTAACCTGGGACCCACTACTTGTGTTTGGCGTCTGAGGTGGGTGGGAGGGGGCAGACCTGTAGGACCGAGCTCTTAACCCTTGGGGTCTGCGCTAACCCCGGGAGGTTAGTGTCAGAACTGAATTGATGGGAAGGACAGCCAGTTGGTGCCCACAGAGAATTGGAAAATTGCTTGGTGTAGAAAACCCACACATTTGGCATCAGAAGTGTTGAGTAGAAACCCAGCTTTCCTTTATTCCCCATCCGAGAAATGCAGGACTTGGACTTGAACGACCTTCAGGAGGCTTCTGGCTCTGACCTTCTCAATCTGTGAAGGCTGGGGCTTCAGGGCAGTGCTGGGCTTCTGACTCATATCACACCTCTCCCTGAAGGCAAGATCGAGACCACACAGTCTCTCCTTTCTCCCCTCTGTTTATCAGTATACACCCACAGAATCATAAATACATGGAAATATTTACATGATCAGACGAACTTCTGGGTTCTGTGGTTCACTTAAGATAAACATGTTTATCTTCCCGTCACATAGCACTTTTAAAGTCACTTCTTTTTCAGGGTGTTGGGACTCACAGCACAGCGTCAGCTTTAGGGCGAGGAGGGGAAAGTGGCAGGTGGGGCGGGGTTGCTGAGAGCCACATGCCAACATCCCTTTATAAACAGCTGATTTGGGGTCAGAGCCTGGCGAGAGAAGCCTGGGTCATGGGCTAAGCCCCTTGGGAAGCAGCTATCTCAGCTCCAGACCCACGCTACTGGCAGCGGCCAAGCTTGCTGGACAAAGTCACCCTGCTGGTGACAAGGGAACCTGAGCAAGTCAGAACCAATGGACAGCGCCATGCTTGGCACAGACCCCTCGCCCAGCCCTGCCATCTTTAGAAACCCTAGCTCCTCAGGCAGCCACCCACGTGCGTTCATTCCGGGTTTTACAGGCTCGGGTGAAAACAAAAAAAATCTTTCAGGTACTCAACAAAGCAAGACATTGTGATGCTGCCACCGGCCTGCCCCCTCCTCCCCCCACCTCCGATCTGTCATCCGCACAGTCAGATGAAGCCTTTCCTAATACACACATCAGAGTGTGACATTCCTCTGATTTAAGCCCCTCAACACTTCCCCTCAGCTTTCAAGATGACATCCAGACTCCTTAACCAGCGCACGAGACGCCCCTGACCCAGCACCTTCCCTGGACTCAGCCTGTGCTCCTTGCACAGCGCCCAACCAGACTCGCAGCCGGAGACCCACAGCACCTCCTCCGGCCTCTGTGCCTTTGTGGGGAAGACCCCCTTCCACTTCCGCCCACCCCAAGTGTCAGCACCCCTGAGGCCTTCCTCCAGGGGCTCCTCACTCCAGGAGCAGGTCCTCCACCCCCGTCCCCACAGCTTGTGTCACGGGCACCACAACTGCCGGCTGACTCGGTCCCTTCTGGTGGCCAATGAGCTCCTGAGAGTGGGGACCAGACCTGATTCATCTCTGCAGCCCCTGCTCCAAGCTGACACTTGAATGATGGGCTGAATGACGGGTCTGCACACATGCCACCCACTCAAGAAGCCCCAGGGGCCCTGTGGTTCCCCTTGTCCTCGAGGTCCCAAAGCACCAGAAATGACTGCAGGGCAGGAGTGCAGACCCCTCGTCCGCAGGACGGGCAGGGCCACCACACAACAGGTGCCCACGCCCCATCCGCAGGGGTGATGTTCACAATATTAACAAATGTCGCCTCCTTGCACCCGCGTTCATGCTCCGCTGGGCCTTTGTTCACTGAGGCCACGGAGGGGAACAGGCTCGCGGGAAGCCACTTCCCACGGCTGGTGGCTGCACAGCAACGGTGTTTTATTCACAGGGACTTCACAGGATTCTTGCCAGCTTACCGACTCCCATCCTCTTCCACGAAAAGTGTCTCTTGGGCACGCGTCCTGGTCCCCACTCAGCGCCAGCCCAGGTCTCTGCCGCTGCTTGGGCCAGGAGGCCAGAGGCGGGGGAAGGCGGCTGGAGGAGGGGTGAGGGGCCAGGGAGCCGCCGGCTCCCTCCCCCTGCATCTCAGCCTAATCAGGGGTCACTAGGTGGCCGGCCTTGGCTGAGCAGTGAGGACCAGGGAACCAGAAGATAAACAAAGCTGAGCCCTGGTCAGGAGGAGATCCAGGCCAGGAGGAAGCAGAAAAAGGAGACTGTGGCTTGAGAATGCAATGGAGCCACCGCCCGACAGGATGCTTCCCAGGCCCCAGGCCCAGCAGCACCCAGGCCCAGGCCTTTTCTGCTGGCCACTCTGCCACAGGAGCCAGGCCTGGGGAAGCTGGGCAGCTGAGGATGCCAGCCTGGAGCCACCGTTCTAGGCACAGCACACTGTCCCTCCACAGGACTGTCCCGGGGCTCTTGCTGGGGCCACCAGCCAGTCCCCTTTATGAGCTACTGAGGAGTACTAAGGGAGAACCACCTCCAGCAGCCCGCCCCCCTGTCCAAGGTCCTGACACACCCACATCCTCCTTGTCCCTCCTCCACAGATCCTCCCTCCCGCCCTCCTCTACCACCAGGCCCCCCAGGCACAAGTGTGCTTTGGGAGGGAGGAAATCTGTCTTTCGGCACAGCACAGCTCGGTGGCGGCATGGCTGGGGAGCTGTTCTAGCAGGCTTATTTATAGCCAAGCTCCAGTCCGCACGCTCTCCAGCGCTGCCTGCCTGCCTGCCTGCCACTGGGGCTTTTCAATCCGTGTCTATATTTATCCCCCAAAGCCGTTGGGATAATGGCAAGGCCAGAAATAGCCTTGAAGACATTCACGTGAAGACGACGGACAGGTCTCCAGCTCCCAGCTGACCTCGCCCTCCACATCTGCCACTTGGCCTTGGGTAACGGGCAACAGCTGGATGGGGCCGGGAAGGCGGCTGAAGCCAGATGGGAACAACATAATCCCTCTCTCCCTGCTGGCTGCTGGCTGCGGTCCTCTGTCGTGATGCAGTGGACAAGTCCAAAATGATACATCACAGCTTCCGGGCTGCGGGGAGACCAAAGGTGACACGGTCCCCTGACAGACGTCAGCACGCTAATCAGCTCAGAGACAGAATGGAGACTCAAAGGGGGCTTGCTTGATGGCTCTGCCGATTCCCAGGCATATGCTCACAAAAAGCAGGTCACCCGCACACCAAGGTTGCAGGGAGACGCCCTCCCGGCTGGCCCCCTCACACCTGGATGCAGGCGCAGGGCTCTTCGTGGAAGTCTGTGCAGTGTCTCCTGTTTACTGGGCCTCTTCCCACCTCCTGGAAGGGAGGACGACTCAAAGACAACCTGGCTGGTCAGGGAAGAAGAAGCAAGGACCTCAGGCGAACCGGTGGGGGGTTCCCGCTCCTGAGCCTCAGTGTCCTGGAAGGAGAACTCACCATCTGGGATGGCGGACAGACATGTCAGAGCGCACAGCGCAGCAACAGAGGGAGGCACAGAGCAGAGACAAGACGGTAGATGACTGCCTGATGGGGAGACTTCATAGCAGACAGAGCGTGTCAGTTGGGCTTTCAAGGATACACAGGAGTCCCCTCCTCTCCACCTCCAGGGACCTGGGTGGGAGCCGTGCTGGGAGGGGCCCCGGAGCTGGGTGGTCCTCAGCGGGAGTGCTGGGCCTCGCCCACCCCAGCAGTGTGCCCAGTGAACCACCCTCCCCTCCAGTTCCCTCAGTGCAGCTTTCCAGACACTACCCAACCTCTCCAGGGCCAGTGGCTGCCTGGGGAGCATGTGATGCCCTTGGGGGAGGCGCCCACCCCTACCTCCCCCAACACTCCTCCAAGGGCAGCCCCCCAGACCCCCGTGGGGTCACCCATGGGGAGAGATGGCCTTCTCTTGCCCCTCCCTGGGGCATGGAGGGTGGAGTGGGGTCCCCCTAGTCCCTCATAACTCCCTGAATATCTGTATAAATAAACGGGATTTTAATGGAGCCCCACCCCCACCCATGTTGTTATCACTGAGATAGTCTGTCAGTCTTCCCTCCAGGCCCTCCACTCTCTTCCTCTATTTCACTCTCTTTTTTGGGTTCTACCCTGTGCCCTCTGGCCCCCTTCCAGGTTCCTGTTTTTAAGCCCCATCCCCTCTGCCCTGGATTTGTGTGTGAAACTTGTCTTAATAAATCCTTTGGAGTAAAAAAATAAAAGATACACAGGAGTTTACCAGGAAAGAAGGGGGAAAGATGCAAAGAACAGCATAAGCCAACGACTTAGTGCTCAAAGTGCACGGTATGTTTGGGGAATGGGAGAAGTCCCAGGGGGCAGAAGTGCGGGGTCAAGGGTGATGAGGTGGAGATCAGGCCGGGTAAGGGGCCAGACCCAACCACAGATCTGAAGGGCAGAGCTTTTGGGCACACAGGATTCAGGAGACTCGCTCACCTTCTTTGTGGCTGGGTCTGTGGCCTGACTGGGATGTTCTCTGAACTGTCACTGCCCCCAGCAGGGAGGAGCTTTCTGATCTCCTGCTATGACGGGGCCTCCGATCTGGTCCCTGACACTCCCACCTTGCCTGGATCTCTAGCTCTCAGTCTTGACTGACATCTGGCTCCCTGTCCCTCCTTTCCATGAGCCCCGGCCCATTCCAGGTCTCTCCAGGGGAGCCCAGGGCCCTAGGAGCACCTCCCCACCAGGAGGGAAAGAACCTTGTATGTAGAGTGACCACAGAGTGCTGGGAGCTCTCCTTGGAGTGCCCCACATAGGCTCCATTTAATCCTGGTAGATATGAACCTGTCCATTGCACAGGAAAGTTGAAACCCCCCCACACCCCAATCTTAGCTGGTGATGGAGCTGGCTTTGAAATGAGGTTTGTCTTGACTCTGTAGGTAGAGCTGCTTCCTTTCCTGCTGGGAGGTCCTTGGTGTGTGTGTGTCGGCTGAACTTTTAAAGGGCCCAGCCCCCTTCCCAACCTGATCTCCATCTCATCACATTTGACCCCACACTTCTGCCCCCGGGACTTCTCCCATTCCCCAGACATTCCATGCACTTTGAGCACTAAAGGCATTGGCTCATGCTTTTCCCTGTGCCTCTCCCACTTCTCTCCTGGTAAACTCCTCTGCATGCTTCAAAACACGACTGAAATGCTCCATTTTCTATGAAATCTTCCCCAACAGGCAGTCATCTACTGCCCTCTCTCTGCTCCGGCTGCCCTCTATGCCTCCGTCTGTTGCTGCACTATGTGCTCTGATGTGTCAGATCCCAGATGGAAAGTTCTTCCTCGCTGTGCCCCACTGCCTGGCACAGCAAACGTCTACCAGATGAGAGAGTGAACCGCTTCCCTCCTTCACTCTCACCCAGAGCTGTCATTTTTGCCACCCCCAGTTCTTCTCTAAAGAATAGAACCCCATACTCAGTCTCCCTTCATGACCAGGCAAAGGGTAAGCCCGGGTGCTCTCTGCCTCCACCTCCCGATCTGGGCAGCACACAGGGTCTCCTAGGCCTCAGAGAACACCAGGTTGAGGAGCTGCTGCTCTTCTGGGGCTCCGACAGCAGGACCACCCCTGGGTGAGGGAGCAGGCCCGTCTTGGTGCCTGGGGGCTGGCGAGGTCCTGGGGACGTCAGGCCATATCTGTGGCACCGGGGCTCCGAGGACACTTTCCAAACACTGGGTTGACTCTTTGCGGGGCTCCTGCCAGAGGTAGAGCCTCCTTCCCAGTGGCTGATCTCAGAGCAGGAGCCGGGGTGCAGAGGAACAGGGGCTGCTGTCATGGGATTGGGTCTTGCCTCCCCAGAGCTGCTACTTCTGAATTACCCAAACTGCTCCCGATTCCAGAGGCCTGGCTCCGAATGCTCCCGGAGTCCCTGGGTTTGAGGTTTAAGTGCCTTTTGGAGTTGAAGCTGGTCCAAGGCCCACTCTCAACCTCACAGAGCCCTGTGCCAGACCCTCCAGCTGAAAAGAGATTGCCAGGGTGCACTGGCAGCCCAGAGGGCTTTCCCAGGGGTGATCAGCAGAATCAAAATCATCCCAAAAAGCAAATTCTGCATCCTTTAAAACAACATGGATAGAGCACCTGGTATGTGCTCAGCACCTACAGTCTAGGTGGAAATACTCCGAGAAGAGAGAACACAAAACACAGCCCTTACGAAGCGCTTTACAGATATTCTCTCGTTTAATCCCCTGACGGCGTGCAGTAGGCACTACTCTTGTCCCTGTTTTACAGATGAGGAAACTGAGGCTGAGATGGGTGAAGGGACCTGTCCAAAGTCGCCCAGCCAGATTCTGAACACAGGCAGCTTGGTCCTGGAGCCCGCATTAACCGCCACACTCTACAGTTCTCCACGACCATCGTTACAAAGCAGCGTGCACTGAAAAAAATGGGACAGCCACCTCGGAAAAGTCTGGCAGTTCCTCAAAATGTTACACACAGAGTTACCACATGACCCAGCGATTCCCCTCCTAGGGACATACGCCAGGGAAATGAAACGTAGCTCCACACAAAAACTAATACATGAATGTTCGCCGCAGCCTAGTCACAAACATCAAAAAGTGGGTACAAGATAAATGCCTATCAGCTGATGAATGGATAGACGAATGGTGGTCGGTCCACATGATAGAACGTTATTCCGCAATAAAAAGGCACGAAGAACTGATTCAGGCTGCCACAGGGATGAACTTTGAAAACATCACCATGAATGAAAGAAGCCAGTCACTAAAGGCCACATGTTGTAAGATTCCACTTAAACGAAATGTCCAGAAGAGGCAAACCCATAGAGACAGAAAGTGGATATGAGCAGTTGCCAGAGGTTGGGGGAGGGAAGTGATAGCTAAGAGATGTGGGGTTTCTTGGGGGGGATGATGGAAACACTCTAAACTTGGTGATGGTTACACAAGTCTGTGAATACTAATTTGTTCAAAAAAATACCATTGAACTGACACTTTAAATGGATAAATTATATGCTATGTGAATTACGTCTCCATTGAGTTGTTAAAAAATAAAAGCACAAAACCAGAGGTGTGTAAGCCCAGGTACCCGGGGAGCCAGAGCACGCAGCTCCCTTCTGCCTGCGGGAGGGGCAGCCTGGGCACCAGGGGCACCACAGCTGGCAGGCTGCTGGCTTTCTGCTTCTGCACGCCAGGCCTGTCCCCTACCTCCTGTGTCACACACAAGACTTAGAAGCGGCAGAGCCCTGGCCATTCTCTGCCATGTGGGAGGAGACTCAGGCCCAGGCCGCCTCACCTGGGGCAGGTACGTCCTCCTTTGCACTGTGCTGCCACGACTCCAAAGCACTCGGTTCCAGAAACCCTTCCTGACTCCACAGATGGAAGGAGTCCTTTGCCCCTGTGCCTGGACCACACAGAGATCCCGGATCAGAGGGCTCCACTGGCCAAGTGCATAGCCACTGTCCCAAGGCAGCCTCTGCCACCCCCGAGCAATTTGTCTGCTTATGTTACGAAAGAAACAGTGATTTACTGAGCACCTACTAAGTGCCAGGCGCTTCTCATTGGCTTTCCCTGGTCACAGCCTTTTCAAATCTAGGCCATCTTTGCAAGATGCTTTAATGGTTCCAGAAAACATGCCATGACCTCAGATGTCCCCTTGTGAGGGGAGTAAAGCGTGTGTCACGGGGACAGGGCTGGCCCCAGGGCAATCTGTGACGCTGGAGGAGTCCTCCTGCAGAGATGCCAGCTCCCCACTGCCACCTCATCTCATCCTTGCCAACCTGGCCTGCTTCTTGGATCCACTGAGTAAGCTCACTCACACTGAAGTACCAGGGAGGGACTGTGACATACTTCCCAAGGGAACTTACAACTTGAATGAGAACTGGAGAGAAGACGTGGCCGATGATGGAGGGAGGAGGGCGGCATGCTTCTTCCAAGCGCAGCCCTGCTTCACTTTTACCTCCAGCACACAGCACAGCTCAGGCACACAGAAGGTGCTTAATATGTGTGAGTCAAATGATCACCTGGCTTAAGGCAGCTCCTCCCACCTGGGAACCTGCTTCCTGGAAAGCGTGCTGGGGGGACAAGTCAACAGACTCCCTTTTCTCAGGGAAACTGATGCCAGGAGAGGAGATGTGAATCCTGAAACCTACAGCCTGAGCACAGCACCCGACCTCGGCTGTCCTGGAGAATGGTCCGCACCTGAGAACTGCCACAAGTCCCGAACCCTGGCGCTGCCCCCCGGGGCAGGTGGGGACTAAATGGCTGTGCCCTGCAGGGAGCCCATCCAGGGTTATTTTTGCTGTCCCCCCACCTCTTCCAGCCTCCAAAGAAGACTCCGACAAAAGGACACGGGCTGGCTGGACACCAGGCAACTGAGACTCAAGCCTCCCTTCCGTGGTCTGGCCTGGATCTCCCACCTTTGGGCACCACTTACTTATCAGCTGGGTCCTGTGATCACCAGCGGTTTCCAGGGCGCTAACCAGACTCACGGGCATGAGAAATGCTTCTGGACACAGCCCGTAAATCACTCCGTGGAAGCAATTCCAAGTTGGCCTCAATAGCGCCTCTCTTGTGATGGGGACAGGTCGAGTTAAAAGGCTAAGAGAAAAATCAAACTGGATTTCCCCCGCCTTTGGCCTATAAATTCGACAGAGCGAAAGCAAAATCTCTCTTTACTTTCCTGGGGCAACCCATGCACAGAGCAATCTGAGGATGACACCCAGACCTTTCCAAGCCGAGCTGGAACTTCACATGCCCCGTTTTGTATCCCAAGGGCCACCAGTGACCCCAAAGCCAGTCAACAGATCAGACTTACAGACTAAGAAAGGTTGCCAGCCCATCGCCCTGCATAAAGAAGCCACAGGCAGTCCCGGCGGTGAGAGGCTGCCTCTCAGGCAGTGTGATCAGGTCTGTGGTCCTTGGGGGTTAGGGTTAGGGCAGTGAGACCCTGGCCCCCACCGACCATCCTGGCTCCCTTCATTATAAGAGATGAACACTGGGTTTAAACAGACCACCTGGGTGTACAGAAGCACTGGCTTGTGTTCACCGGGGAACTGCTGGCTGCGGCAGCTGTTGAGTGCCCATCCTTGGACAGAGATTCCGAGCATGGACAGCTCCTGCCCGTGCCTCAGACACGGGCCCAATCACCCACCATCACAGGGGTGGCCTTGGTTCTCTTGTCCATCTCCCCTGAACTGTTAGCCCCTCAAGAGCAAGGAGGTCTTGTCTCTGGGCTGGCACTTATTAGAAGCTCAATAAAATCTTTAAAAACATGCACAGAGCATTGCCTCTGAGCTCAGACACAGCCATCAAGACCTCTGCCCAACTGAGGTCAAAACGCCGGCCCGGAGAGAGCCTTAAAGGCCAGAGCACGCAGCAGCAGCATCTTGCAAGGCCCCGGGCCCCTCCGGCCAGAGAAGCCTGCCAGGACACCACGCTCAGCGGCAGTCAAGGGCCAGCCCTTCCTCTCTCGGGACCTCAAGCTCTGTGGGCCCCCTCCCAGAGCTGCCCATCTGTTCAGCTACAAAAACTTTGGGCTTGGAGTCAGAAGCCCAAGTCTTGGCTCTGCTGCAAAGCAGCTTGCTGTATGACTTTGAACAAGTAACTTCCTTTATTGGGCCTCAATTTCCCCGTAGGTTAAGTGAAAAGGTTGGACTAGATGATCTCTTGGGTCCTTGAGAACCTGCTGTTTAAAAGTCTGGACTCAACCAGGATCGCCCAGTTCCTTGGCATCCCTTCCAGCTCTACCTTTAAAACATACCTGGAGTGCAGCTCTCTCTCACCTCCACTGCCGCCCCCCTGGTCCAGCGCCTGCCACCTCACGCCAGAGCATCCGTATCCCTAGTGGTCTCCCCGCTCCCTCCCTTCATCCCACCTGGTCTGTTCCCAACACAGTATCCAGAAACCATCCTTTTAAAAGTCAGATCCTGGCCCTTCTCTGATCAAACTCTAGAGCAGCACCCCATCTCAGAGTCAAGGTGAAATCCCACCCCAAGCGTAAGGCCCTGCTGGACGCAGGCTCCCCTGTTCCTCCAGCTCCCCTGCTGCTCCTCCCCTCACTCACTCTCGCAGGTTTCTGGAACATCCCGGACACACTCCTGTCTCAGGGCCTTTGCATAGGCTATGTCCTCTGCCTGATACAACATCCCAGCTCTCTTCCCCGCCTCCTTCAGGCCTTTGCTTAAGTGGCCCTGACTTGAGAGGCCTTCTCTTCCCCTGTTTATTAGCTTTGATCACCATCTGACGCACTTACATATTGTACCACACATTCGCATACTGTATGTCCACCCCCGCTAGACTATAAGCCCAGGAGGGCCAGAGTTTTCAATGTTTTAGCCTTCCTTTATACCCACTCCCAGAATAGCAGGTACTCACTACATACATGTTGAATAAATACATTTTGCTCATGTGTGGGTTCGGTCCATCTCAGGCCATACCACACTCCAGCTTGAATGATGTCATCCCACGAGTCTCTCTGAGAATCCCAAGCTCTGGACACCGTCTCCAGGAATCAAAGTGATTGTTCTAGGCAGGTTCGTGGCTCAGGAAGCATGCGGAGGAACAAAGCAAGGAAATGACACAGACCTGGTCTGGTCCCCGGGAGCTCTGAGGGTCAGTTCATAAACAGACACTTCCAGGTACCTCCTTGCCGGGCAAGATGAAGGTATAAACACGGGCTGTTAGGGCACTGGACACCCACCATGGGGAAAGCACAGGAGAGAAAACTCAAGCAGGGGCTCTTCATTGGAACCAAGGAAAGGCAGAGATGGGGGAAGAGGGAGCAGAAGGCAGCCGGAGCGGAGCTGCAGTGCCATGAGCCTGCAGACAGAGCTCCAGACGAGCCCCCAGCCCGGACCACCGGGCTGAGACAGAGCCACCCCCCGGCCTCGCAGAGGCTAAGCCAGCCGCTCCCCTGCCCTTCTGACCCCAGAGAGCGCCAGCTGAAAGCATCGGGGCCCGGCTCTTGGAAAGGTGCCTGTGCAAACGCCCACAAGTGTCCAGGAGCAGATACCAGAAACAAAGGCAGAGAAACGCAGCTCCTGCCACCCGGACAAAGATGAAATACGCTCTCGGGAAGACGTGCGTCACCGAGGCCAAGAGGGCAAAGCCAGGGAGTGGGTTCCTGGGGCTCTTGAGAAGAGAGAGATCTGGGAGATGGATGGGCCAGACGTCAGCAGGGCACGGCTCACCGGCGGGGAGGGAGGGCCGGAGAGCGTAGAGAGAAGGTGGGGCTCCGGCAATCTCTGGTGGAAGCCCCTCCATGTCCTACCCCAAGTCCTGGGCAGGGCTGGCCGGTGCCAAGGCACCATATCAGAAGATGGAATATGGATGGGAGAGGTCAGGGGGGACATGGGGACGTCAGATCCCGCCCAGCTGCCACCCATGCGCTGTGGGGGGACAGCGGAGGATCACAGGACAAGCCCTGGTCTTTGCTTCTATGCCCTCCCTCCTGGCCGTGTGCTCCCGCCCCTCTGGCGTGGGCACCATCTCCTTCGCTGGCTGCAGCCTCTAACCCATCCCAGAGCTAAACCCTCAGGGAACGGCCAGCCATCCCTCCCGTGTAGAGCTGGGGTGCCTGAGAGGAGGGCGAAGCTTCCACAGGTGAAAGAAAAAAGCCCCGCCACCCAGCCTCCATCCAGGGGCCCAAGTAGAGGCAGGGAGGCCAGCACAGTGGCGGTGACAGTGTGTCCATTGCTGCCGTGGCCTGAGGTCCTGCCCTCGTCATGGGCTCTCTTCCCTCCCAGGAGACAGTGACCTTGCTGAGGTCTCTGCAGTGACAATGGCAGGAAGTGCCCCTCCCAGCCAGTCGAGCCGGGGAGTTAGGAAGGAAGTGACCAACTCTGAGCCTGGGCCCTGGGACCCTCCCCACTGAGCCCCGACCCCAAGAACACCTGAGTTAACGGCACAGGCAAGAAGCTCTGCTCACCTGCTCAGAATGGCCAACGTCTGCAGCTTTGTGGCGGCGGGAGGGCTGAGGGCAGATGCTCTCCCAGCTGGGACCCCCCCTTTGACGCAGACCCTCTGCGGATGCCTGGCTCCTGCATCAGGTCGAGCAGAGGCAGAAGACAGCCGGGCTGAGCTGAGGAAGCAACTCCAGCTGCCCCCTGCCCTCCCCCCACCCCACCCCCACCTCCTGGAAGGAAGGGCTCCCTCTGGAGCAAGGAGCTTCTCTAAAAATAAACCCTGCTCCTTAAGCCCTTTCCTCCCCCAGCCTCACGCAGAGAAGACCAGGAGGTGACTCCACGTCTCAGAAGGGCTGCCTCACTCCACCCTCCACTCTTGCCATCCAGGGCCCAACACAGCCACAAAGTCCCAGAAGTTGCTCAGAGGCAGGCAGGGGGTGACCATGATCGTCACCATTTGGGGGCTGGAAGTAGAGGCAAGAAGAGGGACCCTCAGGACAAGGGAACAACAAACGCCGAGTGCAGAGGGGAGACTGCAGAGCAAGTGCGGGGCATCAACTCATGTGGGCGAGGGCGTCACGGCTCTGGGACGGGACTCGGCCCGTACCGGGCACTCAGTAAACATTCGCCGGGTAAATGAGCGAGGCTGAGGAACTCTAAGCAAGGACCTGCAGGCAAGATGCCGGTAAAAGCCACACTCTCTAACACTATGGACTTGGGCATGTGGTTGTCAGGAAGGACAAGAACCCTCTCCCTGTAGAAGAGGAAACAGGAAGCCAAGGCTCCGCTGGGGCAGGGCCCCTCCAACCGGCAGGAGCTGATGTCAGAGCTGAGGCCCGGCCGACCACGTGGGCAGAGGAGGGCTCACCAGGCCCCCCCCCCCCCCCCCCCCGGCCAGCAGGACAGCGCGGGACCGGGGCCGGGGAGAGGCTGAGAGTCAGGGCCCGCATTCCCATGCCAGCCTTCCCCCACACCAGCTGAGACACTTTGGAGAGAGAATTAACACCAAACAACAAAACAAAGACAGCATAGCACTCTCCCTTCTTAGCACTTGGAGGCCTTTTCATGGCAACTGAAAAGAATGAGCAATTAGAGGAGACAGCCCACGGTGCTGACCCTGGAAACACAGCGGAGAGGGGGCCCCCGGCGAGGCCTTGTCTGCTGGGCCCCGTTTCCCAGGGAGAAGAGGAGGTCCAGAGGAGGGAAGGGACTCACCTGGAGCCAGGCCGCAAGGAAGGGCTGAACCCAGCCCCCAGCCCATGGGGAAGGGAGTCTAATTGTATTTGGAAAACCGTGCCATGTGCTTCAGGGTGTAGACCTGGGGTCCAAGCCCAAGCCCATCACTGACTAGCTGTGTGACGTAGAACCAGACGCTTGCCATCTCTGAGCCTCAGCTTCCTCTGGGATTGTAAAGGCTTCTGTGCAGGTTATCGTGTGCTCAGTAGAGCCAGTGCGCTTACGGCCCACAGCCCGGCTGACACAGCAGAACCTGCGGGCCCTCGTGCTCCCTCCCCGCCCACGTCAGTTTCCCTGGATGGAGAATCCACCCTCCAGGCCCCAAAGTTCAAACTAGCCAACTGGCATATGAGGAAAAGGGAGCGTCAGGATTTAGGGAAGGGCAAATGTCGCTTCCGTTGTTCTGCCCACCAAAGGCCTTGGAGTGACAGAAAGTGGACAGGGCGAGACCTGTGCCTGAGACTCAGGACACTCCACAGAAGGGAGCAGACAAGAAGCCTGGTGCGAGGCCTTCTGCTCCCAAATCAGGGCAGAAGGAGAGAGACAGCTGAGCTCTGGGAGATTCATCACTCGTCCTGGCTCCACAGAGGACCCCAGCGTACCATGTCCCCCTGCACAGCTTCTCGTCCAGGGAGATGATTATCTGAAAACACACACACAGTTGTTTCTGTGTTGCCAACCACGGCTTGCAAGAAACAGGGCGAGGCAGTGCCCAGGCTGGGGAGCCCCAAAGCTCCTGTTCTGTCCCATTGACTGGGGTGGGGAGGGCCCGGCTGAGCCAGGGGAGCCAAGAGAACAGAGGCACCCCAGGGTACCCTATACAGAGGAGAGAAACACGGGCCGCCCAGGCGGTCTCATCGCAGCTGCAGTCCAAAGCTACAGAACAGCCCTTCCTACTTGGTGAAAAGGAGCCAATATTTGCAAGAAGCAGGATCGATGAATACGATCTGCCCCATGAAAATCAGATGGTCAGATGTTTAAGTCGGAAGGAAATGGTAACAGAGCCCCTGGGTCCCCGCAGCTCCAAAGCCAATGAGCGGGCCCTACCTGCGGGTCTGTGTGAGACGGCACTGCAATGTCCTGCTCCCGAGGCCCACAGAAGGGAGTTGGGGAGCAGGACACACGTGCCAGCATCCTGCAGGGAGAAGCCCAGCAGGGGAGGGGGTGAGACACCTGGCCACTCCGATCACTCAGTGCCAGTGCGGCTGGGAAATCGATGAAGCCAGGCCTCATCCTGAGCTATGCCAGAGACGAGAAACCCAAATGTGCCCCCGAGGACAGGCCAGGGGACCCCTGGCTGAAGAAGTCTTCATTTGACAAAGGGACCCAGTCCAGGATGCACTCCTGGAAGCTGACACACCTAACACTGCCCAGCGCTCCCTCTGCTTAGGAAGTCTGCTCGAGGAACCAGAACCCACATCCCCAGCACACGCTGGAAACTTTCTTATCCCAGAAGCCCAGCTTGGAGCTCTGGGCCTCAAACCTGAGGCTTTTCACCCATCAGTTTTTGGGACTCGGAGACCTCAGGCTGCAAAGGGGAGGCAAGTAGAAGACCGGGGTCTGGGGTGGGGAGGGAGGCACAGCCCAGAGGTCTCAGTCAGCAGCCGCCAGCATCCTGGTGCCTGGAGCAGGGCCACAGCCAGCATCTTGGAGTGATGCGCATGACCCTCACTTTCCCACCAAGCCCCTGAACTTGGAGTGCGTGGCTGGAGGCCCACCTCTGCCAGATATCCAGAGGCCAGGGACGAGCCCTACAACGAAATGAAAAAGGCGGAGACATAGATTTCCAGAGTCCCGAGTGCAGCCAGCCTACAAGACAAAAGAAAAGTCACAGGCACCGCTAAAGCCGCCACCCAATCCAGGGTTCCCATGGGGACTGGAGACGCTCCCAAGGCCCACGTCTGTGGCTCAACACAAATTCTCGTGTGTCTGACACACCTGCGCCCTCTGTACCATCTCTGTACCATGCGCTGGAGGCAGGCAGCAGCCCAGGAGGTCTTTTCCAGTGACCGACGGGAAGGCAGCCCCCTGTGGGCTGCGGAAGCCCTGATTGTTCCAGGGACTGATTCCCAATTCCAGAGCAACCCTATCACCAGGGCTGAGGCCAGGCCGGGGGTGGGGGTGTGGGGGCTCCGGGGAAACTAGAGGTAAAAGTCCAAGAAGGAGGGGAACCTCACAGTGGCTCAGAACAACGAAAGTGATAAACTGCTGAGTGCAGGCACAGACAGTAAGAGTTCAGAGGAGGGAGGGAAGCTAACTGGGGAGGTGAAAAGATAGCCAGCGACCGCACAGCAGTGGGAGGTGTGGCTGCAAGCAACGCAGACCGGCTCTTCACACGCCCGCCCACCCCAGTGCAGTCCCACACTCCCGGGGAAGCCACGGCCAGTTCTGCAAAATCCTCTTCCGGACGGGCCTGCAGGGCTTGAAGCTCCATCTTTCCCTGCACCTACACCCTTACGTATGTGCTGGACCCCCATAGGACAAAATGTCCCAGGTGTTCCCCGCCAGGCACGCGAGCCCCGCCGGCTTCCCCACTCCATCCCACCAGAATCCACAGCCCATCCTGGCGCACGCACCCTGCCTCTGCACGGTTTTTCCTCCTCTGTCCTGTTTCTTAGCTCTCATCACCACACCTCCGACCCCTCTGTGAGGTCAGTGCAAGTCTCCCCACTTGAGAGGTCAGGAAAGCCACTAAGAGAGTTGGGGGTTGCCATGGCGACACATCAGTCCAAGGCGAGCCCCGATTCTGCACACCAGCCCCACTCCCCTTCTCACCACCTCGCCCAGGGTGAGGTCAGTGGTGACTCATACCCAGCAGAATGAGCCCCGCAGGGCCTGCGAGAAAGGATGCACGCTCCTCATGCAGAGGTGCACGGCGGGGAAATGACTTTCCTGACAAAAAAATAAGCATTTAAAATCCAAAAAGTGAATGCAGGGTCAGCTTAAGGAGCGAGGCTGCTCCTTGGGGGACAGAACTATAGAGGCCAGAGCCAGGGGCAGGGGGAGCGGAGGGAAACGACACAGGGACAAAGCAGGAAGATGCTGCCGGAGGACTTGGGTTTCCTCCTGTGACCTCTCACAAAAGGCAACAAGCAAGTCAGCCCGCTCCCTTAAGGGAAACGAAAAATCAAGACAGAACACAATTCCGTGTTCTGAGATTTGTTGCATGCATGATGTTCCAAGCCCACCTGTAGCTGTGGTCCTGGGGGGTTGGGGTGGGAGGTTCTGGAACTCAATATAATGCACAATGTGTTGCTGTTTACCAAAAAGAAAACATTTTATTGCTTCGAGTTTTCCCCTTGCCCAGTTTTACTGAAGTATCATTGACAAATAAAATTATGATATATTTAAAGTGTTTAGCATGATGGTTTGATATATGAGTACACTGTGAAAGGATTCCACCCCTGAGTTTATTATTCTATCGCCACATATTTGGTTTTTGTTTTTGTGATGAGAACACTTAAGTTCTCCTCTCTCAGCAAATTTCCCGTATACATTGTGGTGTTAACAACTGGAACCATCCTTATCTACATTAGATCCTCTCCTTTAAGCTTTAAACCTAAATCTTCAATATGCCTCTCAAATGATTTGGAAAATTGCACGAAGAGAAAAGGAAAAAAAAAAAAACACCCAACCTTTGAAGATAAGAAAAAAAAAAGAAGTCAGAATTGCTTTCCTGAAAATTTTTCCGATCCCTAACTGTTTTAGTCAGTGGACATGAATTAGCAAGTGAATCTGTTTCTCTACACAATTTCTATTAATAGAATATCAGTCGCTCCTCATCCCCACTAAATAAATGTCAAACAAACACTTAAAGAATACTGCTGGATGGGGTGCCAAATTGCTAGCTTGCCCAGACGTCCACATGTCTCAAGCTGGCCCTGGTTGAAAGTATAAGTTCCAAGTGAGTGGGTAGCGCGACCGGAGTTTCAACACTGTTGTTCCCATCCCCCCGTTCACATGGAGACCGTGAGGCGCGGCTAAGGGATGGATGTAAAGGGTAGTGGTACCCAAGCAAGTCGTCCAGGTTGCCGGCAACAGGTGTGGGGCAGCCCAGCCTTTGATTCCATCTGAAGGCATGGCTCCTACTTTTTTGATTTATTGAGATGTAATTCACATGTCACAAAAATCACCCTTTTAAAGTGTACCATTCAGCAGCATCTAATATGTTCACAAACTTGTGTGACCATCCCCTCTCTCTAGCTCCAGAACGTCTTTATCACCCCCCACCAAAAATCCCTTGTCTGTGAGCAGTCACTCCCCGCCTCCCGCCCCGCTCTGGCCCCCGAGTGACACCATCTGCTTGCTGTCTCTGCGGAGCTGTCTACTCTGGACATTTCGTATCAATGGGATCACACAGTACGTGGCTTTTTGCGATGGACTTCTTGCACTCAGCATGGTGTTTTCTACGGCCAGCCACACTGCAGCGTGTGCCAGGGCTTCACCCGTCTTCATGGCTGAACAATACGGCATTGTGTGGATCAACTATGTCTTGTTTATCCGCTCCTCTGTTAATGGACATGTGTTGTTTCCACTCTGGGGCTACTGTGAATAGTGCTGCTTTGAACATTCACGCCTAAGTTTTTGTGTGGATGTGTATTTTTGGTTCCCTTAGGTACATACCTAGGAGCTCCTACTTTTTAATAAAATAGCTTAAAACAAGTAATACATCTGCATTTCTGGAAAAATTAAAAAAAAAAAAGGCATGAGAGTGAGTTTCCCTCTTGTCCCTGTTCCCCAGCACCTAGTCCGTCTCCCCAGAGGCCAGTGACAGGTTGATTCTCCTAGAGATGCAGATACGCAGTGGACACCCTGCTGTATTTTAAAGACAGCTGGCAGGGAGGAAACCCGACAGCGAGGTGAGGCCGGAGCCAGCTCAGTGATGCTTTGGAAAGAGACGGGGCCCGGTCCGAGTCCCATCTCTGCTGTCAGTCGGGCATCCCACCCCTGGGAAGCCACAGCGGGCAGGAGGCGCCCTGCAGGTGGACAGATTCTGACATCTGGCTTTGCCATCCTTGGCTCTGTGGCCTCTTGGCTGCTTAATGCCTCTGGACCATTTCCCTCTCTGTAAAAGCGCGCTGACACTAGTACCAGCTTCATGGGACCACCAACCATGAAGAGCCCATGAGCGCCTGAAAGCAAGTGCTTAGCGCTGTCTCCGGGGCACAGGAGGTGCCTGGTGTTTGCCGTTTGTAAGTCCTATTGCAGCTTCACCCCGTGACAGGTTCTGTTTCCCCATCTGGGAAGCGGCGGTAGGTACCTCCCGTGCAGTTACAGTGTGGAACACATGAGACCCCCGGCTGTATCCCCACGGCCCCACGTCCTGCCCCAGACCTCCCCAGGGAGAGGCCAGGTCTCCTCACTCAGCCTCCTGCAGCCCAGAGCTCTCCGCACCTGCCCCACCACCCTACAAGCAAAGGAGAAACACCTGCTTCCCAAACCCCATCCCTGGGGCGGGTTGGCTGGATTTCCTATTTCTCATCCCCTCCCCGCCACCCCCCTTCCGGATTCTTCTCTCTGCTTTCTCATTAGACACCTGACTCTGGACCTGAGCCTTTCTCTCTGAAGCCCAGACTGTTGGAGGCGGCAGGGAAACCCTCAGAGACCTTCAAAGTAGAGAGACCTCAAGTGAGAAGGAAGCATTAGCGGGGCCATTAGAAAGCTGTTAGGAGCGATTTTTCTCCCAGCTGGCAAAAGGCAAAACAGAGCCTGCAGAAGACTCCCAGGCCTGGGAGGGCAGAGCAGGGAGAGGAGCTGAGCAGTGCCGCCCGGGGCGTGCAAAAGTTCACGGGGAAGACACCCAACACGCGCACACACGCATCGCAAAAGGAGAAATTCTTAGCCTGCAGCAGTTGGTAGCATTATGTAAAACCCCAAGCCCACAAAAATATCATTTGGATGATAAAAAGTTAAATTTAGCTAAGTACAGAGTGACTAATCCTCCGAGGGAGGGGCAGCACCCCCAGTTGCCTGGAGCTGATACAGCTGGCTTTTAGAAACTTTTGACAAGTAACCAGGGCCTGGTGCAGCCCAGAATAACAGATTATGTAATAAGGTGGCGCAGCCATTAGCGACACAAAGCAGGCGGCGAGCACTGCAGCCTCCTGGAGGGATGGGACAGCCGGGGTCTGACTGGGGCATCCCCGACAGACCCTCCACGCCCGATGCCCGGGCGGTCCGGAGGCATCTGAGAACAGAGCCAGGCCACAGGTGGGTCTGTGTGAGTGCAGCCCCCTGGCCTCTTCCGCAAAGAGCTTTTCCCGGAGTGGCTGCGGTGGACAGTTACTTTGGTGGCCCCCACTGGGTCATGGCCTTGTGGAGTCCCTGTCCTGTGAATTGAGTCTAGCCCTATGACCTGTTTTAACCAACAGAACAAGGTGGCGGGGAGGTGGGGGTAACACTGTGTGGGGCTGGAACTGAGACTCGAACAGATGTTAGCACACTGTTCACAGCAGCACCGTTCACAGCTGCAAAAGGTGGGCAACCCAACTGTCCACTTGGGGATGATTGGGTAAGCACAAGGTGATATAGCTACACAAAGGAATATTACATAGCCTTTTAAAAGGAAAGAAATCCTGTCACGTACTACAATGTGGATGAACCATGAGGACACGATGCTGAGTGAAACCAGCCAGTCACAAAAGGACAAACACTGTGTAGATTCCATGTATATGAGGCATGACTCTATGGAGTCAAATCCATAGAGACAGACAATGGTGGTTGCCAGGGTCTGAGGGGAGGAAAGGGGGAGTTAGTGTTTGATGGGGACAAAGTTTCAGTTTGTAGGACGAAAAGAATTCTGGAGATGGACGTTGGTGATGGGTGAACAACAATGTGAATGTCCTTAATGCCACTGAACCATACGCTTACAAATGGTTAAGCACAAACCTGGTAAATCAACTATACTTCAATTTAAAAAGTGCTTACTCAAGGGGAGAAACGGGAGGAGGGATAGATTAGGAGTTTGGGATTAATAGACACACATTACTATATATAAAATAAACAATAAGGACCTACTGTATAGCACAGGGAACTATATCCAATTTCTTATAATGAGATGTAATGGAAAGAAACTGAAAAATATATATATATGTCTGTATGTATATGTATAACTGAATCACTTTGCTATATACCTGAAACTAACATTGTAAATCTGGTATGTGTCAATAAAAAATAAGAATAATAAAAATATGGTTAAAGCAGTAAATTTTATGTTATGTGTATTTTGCTATGATAACAAATTAAATTTAAAAAGAAGAAGAAGAGGATGGAGGAGGAGGGTGAGGAGGCGTAGATGCTTCTGTGTTTGTCCCCTGGGGGAAGCAGCCGTCATGTCAGGAGTCCAGCTACCTGGAGATCACTGAGCTGTGAAAAGCCCGGTCCAGCCACAGGCAGGGGTCACACGGAGGGGACCCAACGCCTCAGCTGACACAGCCAAGCACCTGGACCGACCTGCCAGCCACGGGAGTGGGGCCGTCTTGGAAACGGAGCTTCCACCCCCCGTCGAACTGTCCCAGCTGACACCAGCGGAGTAGAGATGAGCTGTCCCCACCAAGCCCTACCGAACGGCTACCCCACCACCAAGTGAATGGGGCGTTAAGCCACCACACTGCGGAGCACTTTTTCACAGTGCCATAGAACACTGACACGGGGGTCAAGCTCTTTAATAATGCATTTGGAGAAATGTTCTATTCCTAACGTGAGACTTACGAAGATCTTTCACACACTCGCACATGAGTCACTAAGAGAAGTCAGTGCCTGAATGAGTCTGCAGAAGAGACTAATTTTCCACTCCCCAAATCCCAGCGGAATAAATGCTGAAATCAAGCCCCGTGCGGAGTTACAAGCAGCCGCCGGGAACGCTGGGGGATTTCTCCAGTGATCCCATGGACTAACCAGGCCATTTGACCAGTTCAACCTGTCACTTGATTATTTGACTTCCAACCATTCTGTCCAGGGCAGGGAGTGAACAGAAACATCAGTGGAATTCCCTGTGTGCGGTGAAACGATCCCGGGCGTGGGGCTGGACAGCAGAGTTCTAGCTGGCTGACTTTGAGTAAGTCAGTTCCCCTCTCTGGGCCTCAGTTTCCCCGTCTTTAAGGTGAGGAGGTTGATTCCTAAAAGGCCTCTCCACTCAGCTCCCACATTCCACAATGCTGCAGTTTTGGCAGAAAGGAAGGCAACGCTGAAACATAATACAAGACCCTGAACAAAGTCCAAATGACTTGCATCTAGGTTTACAAGGCAGCCACACACATCGGAATCCTCGCCTCTGCCCCATTGGAACCCTACTCTTATCCCCGTGACCTTCTTGTTCATTCCACGACATTCCCCATGGCGGTTGTCTGGCTTGGTCCAATTTCCTCTTCCTAAATTACACTTTTAGCCATTTGGATTCTTGATGGGTTGTGTGATTAGTTCTGTGAGTAGAGGGATGTACACCCTACCTGCCAGACCTGGCCCCTAAAACACCTCATGGGATCCTCTCTACCTCGACTCCTAATTGAGGACAATCTACATGCAGATGAGTAAAAAAAAAAAAAAAAAAAACACTTAGTTGTGGGCTTCCTGGTAGGCAAAGCAAAGAGGGAAATACACTGGCCACAGAGCTCTGCTAACAGTGAAAAATACACTGTTCACCATGAGAATCAAACTTTGTCCTGGCTGAGAGCTCTGAGAGGAATGTTCCCTCGGGTCTCTGTGTGAGGGAATTGGTGTCTAAGCAGACAAGAGACCAAGCTTGGACCAAAAGCTGTCCCCTCCATGGTGGAGGACCAGTTTTGCAGGGCTCCCTACAGCCGGACAGGCGCTTGACTGCAGCAAGCTTAATTCTTCATCCTCGTTCATATCCACACGGCAGCACCGTGATAATGATGGAAAGTATTTACATACCCTACCCCTGATGGCTTGCTTAGACCATCTGGCTACTGGATGTGGAAGTATTGTCAAACACATGGCCCGTCCGCAAACGCTCTGCCTTAGCTCTGGTGGAGGTGGGGCTCTGGGATCAGGCGGCGTCCCTCGGCCCCGTCCCCACCATGCACTCGACCACGGGGAACCCAAGAGGCCATCTCCAGCCCGTGGACCCGCCGTCGGCCCCAGCCCCCCTGGCTGGGAGCCCAGCTCTCAAAGTCCCACCCCTGCTCTGTCTGGGTGAGCGTCGACAGTCACGGCCGGACTCTCCTTTATCAAGTATCTCCTCAGGACTCAAGTGCTCCAAACAAGACTTCACTCAGCAAGACGGCTCCGACTCTACCACCCCCGCGGGATTTCTCCAGTGACCTCCGGGGACTGCTGGGAGTTCTCAGAAGCAAACGGCACAGTTCACTTGTGCTTGAAGCCGCTTCTGCCTGAGCTCACTTGGGAGGCAGGGACAAGAATCAGGTATCCTCTCTCTGGAAGGATGGAGGATAGCGACCTTAACCTCACCTTGGTGACTCTGCCTTCTTACTTCTGTCCGTTTGGCTCCGCTGAGTTCTGAGACCAGGATGTATAACAGGGTTTTTTTTCTGGGTTGATGTTGAATTTTTTCATTTTTTTCCTTCTTACATTCTTTTTTAAAATTTGGGTTGTTTTATTATTATTTTCTTAATTTCAGTAGAAGCAGAAAGTTCCATTCGGAGCTTGTTCTAAAGTAGCAATTTTCTTAATGGGAAGCGTCCGCCTGCCGCCCACGTGAGGAGCGGTGTCAGCTCGGCGATCACAGCGCCTGTGAAGATGGTAAGTCGTGTCGCCTTCTCGACAACCCTGAGTCAAATGGAAACTCGTCACCGGGTGGCTGTGCAGCCAAGGGGCTGGCTTGAGGCTCTGGTGAGGGCTTTCAGAAGGGCACACCTGTAGGAAAGGTCGGCTGTGTTTCCATCAACTGTGAGCCCACAGCTTTAGACTTTTTGTAACGAATGCCCTCAAAGATTTTAAATGCCCGACCAGAGCGTTCAGGGCCCCAGGCAGCCCGCAGACCGGGTTTGAGTGCTAACTGGCCACCTCGCCTCCTGGAATCTGGGTTTGGGCTGTGAAATGAGTGTTAGAGACACAGCTCCAAGGAGCCTCCTGCCCTGATAGTCATGAGCTGGTCCTCTTGTCACTGGGATGCAATGGCCTAGGTCAGGGGTCTCCATGGAGACCATGGAATCACCCGAGGGGCACGGTCTCTCCCAAGACTAGCGCTTCTCTCTCTGCAAGTAGGGTGAGGACCACAGACCCTGCACATGGAGGGAGGACTGGGGACTGTGGGGGCAGGGGGTACAGCTCAGTGGCAGAGCTCATGCTTAGCATACACGAGGTCCTGGGTTCAATCCCCAGTGCTTCCATTAAAAGAAGAAGAAGAAGAAGAAGAAGGCAGGAAAAGTATGAAAAAAGTCAGAACCTGAGGCCAGACACACCCTGAGGCTTATCCCCCTTTAGGGCAACTCTGGCCAAGGACACGCACGTCCACATCCTCTAAAAGCACTGAGACCAGCAGCACGGGTTGCCCGACAATAAACACAGTTTGGGAGGGCAGTTTGCACTGGTAACACACCTAGCACCCCAGTGGGGCCAGGTGGCCGTGCAGAGGCCCAAGCGACATCTCTGGGAAGCTCTTCCTCGCGGGTCGGAGCTCTGAGCATCTGCTCTGAGCCACCAAGCAGTTTCAGACAGACACCCGCTCCGCTCACCAGCTTCTAGACAGGGCCTGGCAAATGCTCTTTTTGCAAGTTATCCGAGCCACCGGGGACACAGGAGTATCGTGACAAAGCTGCACCCAGGTCACTGATTGCTTTACTCACACCAGGCTCAAAACACACCCAAGCCGGGGACAGGCTTCTGGCTGAAACACAGAGAAATGAGACAGCCAAGCGTGGGCCCAGCACCTCGAGACGGGGAGTGGGTCAGCCCCAGGCCTCCCAAGTCAGAGACTTTTCCAGACTGTGCAGCCCCTGCAGGCCCAGCCCGAGTTCCTTCTGTCTCCGGCCCTCAGCACCTCCAGCACCAGCCCCCGCACCCGGCAGGCGCCACCAGACCCTCACCAGTTCAAGGTGAAATGAGAACCTCACGGTTAGTGGAGCAAGCGGTTCTAAAAACTCTGTTTATTCTCCTTTTATTCTTAGATTAGATCTTTCCTATCTCTTAGTGTCCTTCAGCTTGTGAGAGGCTGGCTACGGGGAATTGCAGCTTTCCTGCATGTCTGGTTAATTATTTATGACATAAATGTTACCATTTTAACCACTTTTAAGTGTACAGTTAGATGGCATTAGGTACATTCACATTGTTGTGCAATCAGCACCACCATCTGTTTCTAGAACTTTCTCATCACCCCAAACAGAAACTCTATAATCATTAAATATTAACGCCCCATCCCTGCCTTTCCCCGAACCCCTGGTCATGTCTGTGAGTGGTATCTCTTAAAAATAATGTCCTCCTTTGGCAAAATTATTTTGTAATTTTACAGATTCTGGTGTCATTTTAAAGCTCCTGGTACTTCTCAGATACTTGGTGACGGATGAGCTGACAGAGGAGGGGCTGGGCAGCTGCCACCACCCCCTCCACTGCACCAGTAAGGAACCTTCCAGGCCCCAACCTCTTGGAGGAACCAGGGGTGCCCCCTCTGTTGTGCACAAGTGGGCCCCTAACGGGAGCCGGCTGGCTGGGAACTCTGCTAAGAGCTGCCCTTTGTGGTGGAAAGGCTCTCACACGGTTTTTGCCAGATTTTCATTTTACTTAAAAGCTCTTCCTTGCCTGGGGTTTTGAGGTTAAAAACCACTGCCTCCTGCTCCCACGCTGTCAGTGGGAGTGTCAATTGGTCCTACCTTTGTGGAGAGCAATTGAGCAGCAGCTACCGAAAATAAAAGGAGAACACCCCTTGACCTGGCAGTTCGGATTCTGGAAATTTATTCAGCAGAAACGAAAGTCTATTTGCATGGAAACCTGTGCACCAGGAGACTCGCTGCGGCACTGTTTGCTCCCAATCTTCCGCAGTCACGATGCAAAACTCCACGGAAAGGGAGCTGGTTTAAGAAATGATGGCGCATCCATCAGCCAAACACTGAGCCCATCGTCAGAAAGCCCCGGCTGCCCAAATGAACCCACAGAGGACCACCCCAGATTCATGAACTGTTAAGTCAGAATAGCAGGTGCATATCAGAGGCAGCCATTTGTGGTTTTTTTTTTTTTTAAGTAATATATATTCACCTATGCAGAGAACCTCTCTGAAAAATCCTCACACTGGGAGACCGCAGACAGAGAGCAAAGAAGTCTTAAGTTTGCCTGCAGTCCCTTGGCCACTTGGTACCAAGTATAACAGATTACGTATCCAAACAACGTTTTTCATATCAAATACGGTCTTTATGAACACTCTTGTTACTTGACTATTTTACTGTGATCTATGAGCTCGTAGTTTCCATCAGTCAAGGGATGTATCTAATTTATCTTTTTTTCTTCTTCCCGTTTTATTGAGGTGTGGTTGACAGACGGCACTGCATACGTGTGAGGTGTACAGCATGATGATTTGATCTAGTTTAGCTTTAGAACCTTGCCAATAGACTTCAACTGAAAAATAATAAGTAACTGAAATTTAAAAAAAACAAACTTGCCAATGTCTAGTATAATGTCACGTATGACTTTTGGGGTGTTTTAGTAATTTTTTGAAAAAAGGAAAGAATGAGTGAATGAGTAAGTGAATGATGAGTGAAGAAAAGCATTGGAAAAATAAGTCAAGTTCTTTCAACCCTAGAAAACTGTGAGTCTCGAGTTGCCAGGGAAGGAAGAGGCTGAGGGAGGCAGGTAGGAGCTCAAAGCAGAACTCAGCAAATTAAAGGAAGAGACACGCCACTGACAGGGCAGTAAGGCTGATGTTAAAAGTTTGACTGAAAAAGAGTTTTTAAAATTTAAATTTTAATAATTAATTTAGATTTTTTTTAAGTTGATATTTGATGTTTCCTTTGAAATAGCAGAATGCAAAAATAAATAAAGTAGTGAGTGGGCCATATGATTTTATTTTTGTTTGTTTGTTTGGAGAGGGTAATCAGGTTTATTTAATGATTTCCTTTTTAACAGAGGTACTGGAGATTGAACCCAGGACCTTATGCATGCTTCTGCTCTACCACTGGGCTATACCCTCCCCTCATATGATTTTAAAATACATCTTTGAAACCATGATACAGTCTACCTCTAAATTCCGAGAACCACATACTCCTAAAGAATCAGAAAGTAGATCAAAAAACCCCATCGCTCTGCAGCGAGTTGGTTACAATGTCGGAGAGCCCTCCAGGGCTGAGTGCATACACACCTGGCTTGGGAACGCCTGCCTGTGGTCCTCTGCCACCCAGCCTTCTGGCTGCCAGCAACCTTGACCATTTACAACTGGGCTGACCAGCAGAGCAAGGCCACCAGGAAGGAAAGAAAGGAAGGAAGGAAAAACCTTCCACAAAGCCCACGGACTTGGGTCCTCAGAAAGTTACACCGGGCCCTTTGGCCACTCACACAAACAGCTGTGGCTAAAACAAGGCAAAAAGTTAACAGGTGCAAAACCACACTGAGGAGAGGAAAGGAGAAGAAATAGAGAGGCGGGAAGGCTACCTATAAAGGAATTAGGGGCGCCTTGGGGTTCGGCCAGAGGGACATCTGGCCGATGCACCCCATCCACCCCTTCCAAGGCCTCCCCGGATGGCCCAGTTCGTGACATGGGAACTTCGTCTGCATCTTGGTCGCTCCAGCCAGCCAAATGACTCAGCCACCCACAGAGACTGAATTACACCGAGGGCTCGCTATCTACTCAAAGAGAAGCAAGAAATGCCTTGGAGAAAGAGCAGGATCATTACTGGGGAATTGTGAAGGATGCCTCAGTCCCCAGAAAGCTGGCGAGTGAGGTGTCCTCGGCCGAATGACAGTGACGTGGCCATGTCTGTGCGCTGGCTTCTAACAGGGGCTCATGGTTTACCTCCAACCAGCAGACTCTTCTCACGAGTGGCGTCTTCCCACGCAACTCAGCGGCCTCGGGGAGGACGGAGACAGAACCTGTGAAGAAGCTCGGGGGGGACTCCAACCCTCCTCAAGTTGCTTCCATCGCCCAGGATTGGTGCTGAGCTGAAATAATGGGCTCCCAGCCTTTGTGACTACAGCTCAGGGGTGTGCAAACGTGCTCAAAACATCTCAGAAATTCCACAAAAGGACCTGCAAGGACGAGGTTGTGATCCCCCCTTCACTGATGAGGAAATGCTGGTTCCAGGAGGCCAAGTAACTCATTCCAAACCGTACAGCAAGGCTCGGACCGGGTCTCCTGACTCCCCGTCACACCTGTGTGACCGGAATGCTACATGGGAAGCCTGGCCCCAAGAAACAGCTTCAACCTGGCCCCAGGGAGATCCAGAATACTCCACACCACACATTGTTCCGGCAGCTCCTGGGAACCTGGGCTCCAGGGAGGCCAAGGAGATGCTGGCAGCTGCCTGAGGCTGCCACGGTGTGTTACTCTCATTTCAAACCAGAAAATAAGGCCACTGGCTTGTTGACACTTGAGCAGACAGATGCCAGCGGTGTCCCTTTTGGGGATGATGACCAACCACTTCCCACCTGGGAAAATGGTGGCAGTTTCGTATTTATTTTTTGACTTGGCCACCATACCATTTTATTGCTTCTAATTATTTGTCAGTGTATCTACTTTGAGACATTATGACTACTGTTTCCATCTTAAAACATTAATTTTGCAACTTGTTTCTGAGAGTCCTGTCCCACTTCCTTCCTGGACCACTGCACTAACTTCAGTCTGGACTGACGGTTATCAGTGATGACACAGGGTCTGCTTGTCTTGCAACTGATATGAAAGAGAAGTATCTTCTAAATGCCGTTTGGCCCCATAATCTCTTTTTGACGCAGTCTCCAGGAGCGTGCTGTGCTCCGCGGACACACCTTGGAAAATGCTGTGGAGTGTTTCAGTATTAAAGATTAAGTTGCTACTGATGAGAAATGTTCTTTACCATTTTGAAATCTTTATCTTTATCAAATGCTTTTCTGACATCTATTGAAAGCATTTAAGTTCTTTTTGTTTCTTCTTTTGGTAGATCAGCTAGCATTTAATCATCTGCTTTTATGTTTTGGGGGCTTGTCCACAACCCAATATAACAAGCCCTGTGCTGGGTGCCGGACTCAGGGAGCACAGAGAGAGACATCAGACAAATCCTCCTACCTACAGAGGGAAGGGAGGGAAAAAGAACATGGAGAAAATACACACACACACACACACACACACACACACACACACACACACACACACCCCTATATACCATCTGAACAGCAGGCTAGTATCTGTGAATTCATGTATCACGCACAAAGCACAGTGAGGACCCGAGGAGCCATACATGAGTCAGGTTAATCATGGAGGGCTTCCTGCAGGAGGTGGCAGAGGGGATTCAGAAACAGGCTGGGAATGAGGGCAACTGGATTTGAGTCCTGCCTCACCTGGGGCCTAAGGGCACAAATTCCTGCTTATAATTTTGTCAGCAATGAAATAGAAATAATCATAAACCAACAGACCTCTGGAGACACCCAGTTTTTAGCCTCCTTCATTTGCAAACTCTAGAGGCTGAGGTTCAAAGAGGGAGCTGATCCGTCCAAGATCATTGAGCCATCCCTACTATCTTTCTTGGTTCGAAGGGGAGGGGAAGAGAAACAAAGGAAGCTTTGAGATCTTGGGTAGAAAGGAAGCAGAGAACACCAGGTGTATTGTAACTCTTTCCCTGTAATAAACGTTACTGTTGCCACCATGAAAGCTGGCTGAGTCAGGAGGCGGCTAAGATGTTAGACTCAGGGAGTAGAGGCCAGCTGTCAGAGGAGCCTGGCCGGGGAGAGGGGCAGATCCTGGAGCTGCCCCTGCAGCAGCCCCAGGTCTCCTGCACCAGCACACCTGAGCAGACGTACAAGGACGCCTTCTCCTGGTCGTTCATTCACTCCACCACTCATTCAACAAGTGTGGAGATTATGCTGGTCTGAAGAGGGTCCCCCCAAACTCACGTCCTCCTTGGAACCTCAGGATGTGACCTTATTTGGAAGTGGGGTCTTTGCAGGTGTGATGAAGGTGGGGTCGCACTGCATTAGGGTGGGACCTGGACCCAGTCTGACTGGTGTTCATATCACAAGACGAGGAGAGGAGACACAGAGATGGACACACGGAGGGAAAACGACCGTGTGAAGACAGAGCCAGAGACGGGAGGGGTGTACCTACAGGTCAAGGGTGGCCAGCCACCACTGGAAGCTGGAGAGAAGGATGGAGCAGATTCTCCCTCGGAGCCTCCAGAAGGAACCAGCCCTAAACTTGGACCTCTGGTCTCCTGAACTGAGAAAGAACCATTTCTGTGGTTTTAAGCCGCCCAGTTTGCGGTGCTTGGTGATGCAGGCCCAGCAGCGCCAGGGCCTGCCCCACGGAACAGGAACTCTGTGAGGCAGAGGGACGGTTTGGTCTGGAATCCCTTGAATCACATCACCCCTCCCTCGGCCCCATCAACAGACCTCGTCCTCCCAGCCAGCACACCTTCCGTAGCCTGGATGGAGTTTCCCAGCACCTCCCCGGGCTGGACACAGGAATGCATGTGCTCATTAAACTGTGAGGCACGAGGCAGGCACCGTGCTGGGCACTTCCACACACACTGACTTTAAACCTCAGGATCAGCCAAAAGGCAGGTGAGGACACAGCAGCTCCAAGAGAGAGTGGGCAAAACCACACTCCAAATCCAGGCTGACTGCATGGTGGAGGCGGCAGCACGACCCCGAGGCCTAGTTGTTCTTTTGCACACCCACCGCCCAGTTCCGCCGGGGCTGCAGCACCTGCCCCCAGCAGGCCCGTCTCCCACTCGCCCCGCAGCTGTGGGGACCCCGGGCAGTTGGCACCTGTTTTTTGAAAAGGTATTTATCTTTCCACTCCCTGAGAGCAAGAGCCATAAAAGGACAGGCCGAACGTCAGGTGCACAAACGTTCCATAGAGACACATGTCATTTACACACAGCAGCCTGGCCGGCCGGGAACCACCAGGAATGCCTTCCTGAGGAGCCCAAGAGCCTGGTCAGGCCACAGGTGCCTGAGGGAGGAGCTCTGTGTGCAAAGGCGAGGTGTGGTCCAGCCCAAGACCCACCTGGGTTTCTGGCACAAGCCTGAGATTTTCGTTTGGGCACCATTTCAATCCTGGTTAAGCATACAATTCAGTGGCACTGAGGCTATTCACAGGTTGTGAAATGAACATGGCTAATTCCAGAACATTTTCATCATCCCAAACAGAAGCTCTCTCCCCACCAGACACTGACTCCCCAGCCCTCTTGCCCCCAGACACTGGGAAGCACCATCCTACTTTCTGTCTCTGAATTTGCCTATTCCAGGCACCTCACAGAAGTGGAAGCATACAATACTGTCCTTTTGTGTCTGGCTTCTTTCACTCAGCATCATGTTTTCAAGGTTCACATGCAGTAGCCTATATGTCAGTGTTTCATTCCTTTTCACGGCCACATAATATTCCATTGTATGGATATACCCCATTTTGTTTATCCATTCATCAGCTTATGGGTTGGGTTGTTTTCCCCTCCTGGCTATTGCGAATATTGCTGCTGTGAACATGGGTGTATAAATAGCTTTCAGTATTTTGGAGTGCAATAACCCAGAAGTAGAATTGCTAATCATATTGCATCGTATAGTTAGATCACGTCCTGTTTATCCATTCACCAGTTGGCAACTCTGTGTTTAACCCCTTGAGGAACCACCAAGCTGTTTGCCACAGCAGCTGCACCATTTTCCATTCCCACCATCAGGGCACAAGGATTCCATTTCTCCAGAACCTCATCAACACTTGTTAGTGTCTGCAGTTGGATAATAGCCATGCCTGAGACTTTAGAAGGGAAAAGTGTCCCAGGAGTCCGGACAAGGCTCGCCAGTGTCCATCCACTTCACGCCTGCCCTTCTGTGCAGAGCTGCAAGAGCACTGGCTGCAGAGTCAAGAAAATTCAGTTCTAGTTCCAGCAGAGTGCTCATGGCTGTGCAACTCTGGACAAATACATTAACCACTCTGAGCCTCAGTTATGTCCACTATGGGAAAAGAGCTAAAGTGCCAAGTGTCACCTCCCACAGGAGGTGGGGCTGTGAATCTGTGAAAGGAACCGAAGACAGAGTGTTTTCAGAAACCCCGCCAGAGGACACATAGGTGGTGGGAAAGGGGGTGGTTTCCACTTCCCTAGATAGATCTTTTATGATAACATACGGAAAGGACTAGACGACTTTCCCCTTCAACCTCCCCTTTCTGTGCCTTTGAATGAAGAAGTCAAAATACAAGAAAAAGTAGAAAGACGTAAGAAGATGTGGGGAAAATTCTAGGTAATATACTGAGGGCTCCTTTGGCATCATGATAATTACTGGATACACACACACACAGAGCACCAGAACCTCCTTGTAGACTCAAAGGTTACGCAAATCGATTATGTCACCAGATCCAGAGAGCCAGGTATAGGGCAGGAATTATCATCCCAAATCATCAGGAGAGGAAACGAAGGCCCAAGGAAGTGAGGTAACCCTGCCCTGGGTCACACAGCACAGCTGGAATGGGGCCTCTGGACTCCAGTTTAGCCAAAACACAAGAAGGTCGTGGACACCGGGCTCCACGCAGGGCCAAGGCCCAGGGCTAGTTCCTCTCAGCGGCGGCGGCATCTCTCTGTCCATCTGTCCGTCTGTCTCTCTCTCTCATGCACACACACACAGACGCACTCACACATACCCTGAGGGACTGAAGTCTCCACTGAACAGCCCAGGCCCTGGGGAGCCACGTTCCAGAGAAGAAATGGGACCCTCTCTCCTCACTCGCAGGAACAACGTGGAGCCTCGTGGGCCCCCAGCCAGCATCTCCATGGCGACAGAATGCCAGCAGCTACGGGACTGGAAATAAAGCCTCTTCCTCCTGAAAGCCCCATCCACTCAGCTCCAGCTGCACAGGGGCTCGGGGACGCTCGGGGATGCTCGGGGACCCGCACCTGAACAGCAAAGAAGGCCCCACCGCCCCGAGAGCAGGGGACAGCGCACCCGGGCACCAGCTGTGCTCCCACGGAAGAGTTTCCGAAGGCTGTCGCCCATGGGGTCCTGGACAAACGGGCCCAGCTATGGGCAGTGCCCGCGAGCAAAGGCACGCTGCCCTCCGGCACACGCACCAGCCCCAGTTCACGGCAGGCCCTGGGAGCTGCCTCCTAAGCCTTGAAAGTAACAAGCGTTCCTTCTCCGGAGGTACCAAGGGTTTTTACGTTTTCTCACTTAAAAAAAAAAAAGCTTTACAAAATGCTTGGATCCCCAGGTAGGCTCTCAAAAGCCTACTGAAGTCCAATGTAGGGTAAACTGTCTAAAGCAGTTGTTCAGTCTAGAGCTTCGGAGCCAGACTGTCTGGCGTTGACTCTACCAGCCATGCAACCTTGGCAAAGTCGGCTTTCACCCCTGGGCCTCAGTCTTCTCACCTGTACAACGGGGTCAATGGCAGAGGGCCGCTGAGGGCCCAGCATAGACTAAGTGCCCCGAGGGCTCAGTTGTTCATTGGCCTGCCGCGGCGTGTTCTCACTGGTGGGCCAGCCTGCAAACCCAAGAGCGGATGAATGTTCCAAGAGAAGGCAGCCTCTCGAGGCACCAGCTGTGGGTCAGCTGGAAACTCTGGTGTTAGCCAGCACTGTGCACACACTGAACGTCCCTCTCTCTCCACCGCCATGACCTTCCCCAAATCAACCCTCAGCCTCGGCTTACCTTCCAAGGGATCCATAACCTGGATCCCAACTCAGGACTCTCAGTACGATTATTACCTATATTACAGCTACTTCTCAACGGCCTTAAAATTCTCTAAGAGCGCACCATGAATGCAACTCCTCATTAGTCACGCAGCCCTCAGTTAATAATTAAGCAGCCTTAATTGGTGGATGTGGAAGTGCAGGGCATGGCTTCCAAGGCACCACTGCACACAGAACCGGCCTGGCCCGATAATGGATTTCCTAAGTCAGCTCACAGAGCTAATTCACATTGCAAGTTAATTAGCCTAATGAAGGCAAGTGTGACTTAGTGAATTCCAGCCTCACTTTCTCCTCTGACTCAGCCGCCCCGGGAGGCTGCCAGTGTCATCCTCTTGGCTTCGTTTTCCTGGAGCTCCAAGGAAGGGGCCCAGGGGACAGGGTTTCAAGAAACCACGTGTTCCCAGCTCCCCTACTGCTGTCAACTGGGAGTCAGTGAGTGCTCAGAAGGCTACTGAGAGGCAGGACACACCTTCTTGTGAGTTGGCTCCGGAACCTCTGCAAGGGAGGGAAACTTCTAGCAAGTGGAAATCACAGTGAGCCCCAGGTGGACGGAGGGCTAGGCACCACCAACCCTCACACCTATGACTGAAGAAGACCAGGGCTGTCCCTGACCAGGAAGACAGCAGCTCATGTGTGCGGGGCAACTGACAGTTCACAGAACCATCCTCTCATCCAGACTCTCCCTGCATCCACGCAGCATCCCTGGGAGGGAGCATCACTGCCCCAGTTGGATGGACACAGAAACCAAGGCACAGAAAGGTATGACTATCAAAGGCCACTCACACTGGAAATGGTACAGCTCACGCCTCCAGACCCCTCGGCCCTCCTAGGCCAGTTATCTTTCACTGTTCTCCATCCAGAGGCAAGCCAAAGTCAACACCTTGCTTGCCCAGAAACAACCCAAGTGTCTATCAACAGATGAATGAATAAATAAAATGTGGTCTATCCACATAGTGGTATATTACTCAGCCATGAAAAAGGAAGGAAATTCTGACACGCGCCACAACACGGATGAGCCTTGAGGACAATATGCTAAGTGAAAGAAGCCAGACACAAAAGGAGAAATATTGTATGATTCCACTTACATGAGGTACCCAGAGGAGTCAAATTCACAGAGACAGAAAGTAGAAGGGTGGGTGCCAGGGGCTGGTGGGGAGAGGAAATGGGAAATTGTTGTTTAAGGAGGACAGAGTTTCAGTTTGGGAAGATGAAAAGAGTTCCGGAGCTGGATGGTGGTGATGGTTGCACAACAATGTGAATGTCCTTAATGCCACTGAACTGTACACTGAAAAAATGATTACAGTGGTAAATTTGATGTTGTGTGGATTTCACCACCCACAAAAAAAGAATGAGGTACTGACATGTATTACAACATGGATAACCTTGAAAACATTACGTTACATGAAAGAAGCCAGACATAAAAGGTCACCCATCGCATGGTTCCGCTTACAGGAACGATCCAGAATGGGTAAATCTATAGAGACAGAAAGTAGGTGCGTGGTGGCCAAGGGTTGGGGGGAGGAGGGAGGATGGACGGTGATTGCTAAAGGGTGTCAGATGTCTTTCTGGGGTGATGAGAATTCTCTAGGATTAGAGGGGTGGTCACCCAGCACCGTGAAGGTACTGTATGACACTGAATTGCACATTTAGAAATGGTTAATTTCATGTTATGTGAATTTCACTTCAATGGGGAAAAAAAAGGAAAGGAAAGGGAATCTCCAGGTCTCCAGTCCTCTTGTCCTGCAGCCAAAGCCTCGCCCGGTCTGTCGGCACTCTCTTTTTCTGCTGGGCATCTGTCCAGCAGCCCCTTCCTGCCCCTCCCATGCACCGCACACACTGCAACCTCCGTTTCTCCTCTGCATCCAGACCTGAGTATCACCAGAGGCTTGGAATCTATTCCAAGCACCGGTCAGGATTCTAGTGAGAGCAGGGGGAGAAATCTGGAAGGCAGCCTCCTAGGAGAGCAGGTGGGCCAGACCACTTTCCCCAAGTTTCTTTTCATCAGAAGCTGCCTTGAACCCTCTTCCAAGTTCAGAGCCAGGCAAGGTGCTCCGAGGAAGCCATAAAGGCACCACTTGGCCCTGCCCTTGGGACAGAATGGGACACCTGGGCCCCGGGAGCTACACCAAGATGATCACAGTCAGGGTGTGGCTTGTACAGCATGGGGAGCCGCAGGGAAAAGCAAACCTGCTAACTCTTACTAAAGGGACCCTGGCCAGAGCCAGAGGAAGCCACTTGGGCCCCCGAGTCTCCCCTCAGCCCAGTGGCCAGAAGCCCTTCAGCCCTTCCAGCTCAGAGCAGCCAAGGGAGGACTGCAGTGCAGGTGCGGGGGGAAAGAGACTCCGCCTCCACTTCCTCCCTTACTTGGCGTCCTGCTGTGTCCTGATGAGGCCACTTTGGGTCCTTGCTCTTTCTCTAATGAGTGAGGAAAAGGGTAGAAGGTCGGCCGGGAGGGGGAAAATCCAGACCAAGCCCCAGGTGAGAATGTAGGGTGAATGGTGACCGGCCCCCACCTTCCTGGACAAGCCCCGGCTCGTTCTGAGTTGTGCCCTCTTGAAACCTCCACCTGTCCCACCCCCGTGAACGGGGGAGCGCCTGCCCAGCCCTCACTCAGCCAGCCTGAAAGCTGTTCTCACTTCAGGGGAGGAAAAGGCAGCACCTCCCAAGGCCTCAAAGACGCACCCAGGCTCTGACCACAGCCTCCCAGGTGCCTGCAACAGGATCCCCTCGGAACCTCAAAACCACGTAAACAGCCGTGATCCCAGAGCATGCAGTCCTGTCTCTACAACTGCGGTGTCCTTTGGCCTCTTTGAAAAGCAAAAGCCACAGAACAAAAGAAGAGAAAGTCTATTTTCCCCTCTGGAGAAAAGAAAACAAACAAACAAACAAACAAACAAAACCTCACACAAACCCAAAAGGAAAACTTCTGGGCACTGTTCAGACTGAACCAGATCAGAAAACACTGATGAATTTAAAATAACAACATAATAACACATCAGGCCGTGTCGCGAATGTGGCTGAACTTGAACTCGAGGAATCAGGGACCCCAGTTAAGACAAGGATCCTGGTCAGCAGGTAACTGCCTCTGCGGTTGACCCAAATCACAACCACCCTGAGTTGTAGCATGTGCCCACATGTGAAACGTTGACAGATGAAAACACTGGGTGTCGAATCAGTACCTCTCCGAGCCTCAGTTTCCTTACCTGGAAAATGGGCACAGCAGCACTTCTGGGTGTCCATGAAGTACAAAGGACAAAAGCACTCTGTACCATGGAGGGTGTTACACAAAAGGTGCACACACAAGAAAGACCACTTCACCTCTGGACCTCTAGCCACTGCCTCCCCCAAACAGTCATTGGGCCCTGAGTCACTATCAGGCCACTGAGCCGGGCACCGGAAACTCAAAGTCAAATAAGTCCAGGTCCCTCAGCCTGTGGAGCAGCTGGGCTACGGTGCCGTTTGGAAAGGGAAGAGCTGCCTTCTCCATGGGCAGGAATCTCAAGATCTGGGAAGTCCACCATTAAGCGTCAGCCGGACTGAGTGCAGGATGGGGGTCATTATTCTTCCAAACCCTCCAAACATCCCGTCCACCAGGACAAACTCAGGTAAACCCAACATTCCAGATTTCACAAGCTGGCCCCAGGTTCACAGCCGTGTCCTGAGTCTCAGTCCCACTCCACGCCCAGCCTGGGATGGTAAGGTTTCAGGGAAATGGAAAGTCATTCTTCCTAAAAGGTCAAACCCTTGGACTTGGTTTTTTCCGACACTCCTTCCGGCTTCCTATTCTCCTAAGATGCTGAATTCCTCTTTTCCCCCCTTAGGAAAACAGGACTGTCTGCCGGGAGAAGTAACAGAGATAAAAAGAGAAATAGATGTGATCGGTGCGCTACATGTTGGTACCCAAGGAGGGCCGGGCAGGCCACCCTGGACAGCAGTCGTCACCATGAACTCATGATGCTCTGGTGAGTCACCCGAGGCTGGGACCCGAAATAAAATGGGCTTTCTCTACCGGCGGACAGCTCGGAGCTCAGCTGAGTACGGAAGTGGGGATCTGCTAACTGCCTCCCTTGCTACTCTGGGCAGCAAATGCCCAGGCTGCCTGGCCCCCAGGTATAAATTAATGAGTCCCCTTCTGCACTGGGTTAACGCAAATCATGCTCTGGGCCAATTAATTAATTAAGCCACTTGAGAACTTTGCTTTGCTGTGTTGGAAAATGTCACAGGTGTAGGGGGGAAAAAAAACGAGGTCTTAAGGTACGAAGGTCCATTTGATGGCTCAACAAGGGGGTGTGCTCTCAGAACTCTGGAAGCTTCTGTTATTAATGGTGTTTTAGTGTTAGGTTCTTAAACACATCAAACAAATTTCCTTCAAACTGGTAGTTAGCGACTGCCACGGGGAAGGCTGCAGGCCTCCCACCTCCCAGATGGCTCAACCACAGTGAACGTTTGGCCTGTCAGATGCACAACACTGACGAGCTAATTGAAATATGCTGCAAGGAGCAAACCCCAAATAAATGCGGAATAGCTGTTTCCTTGCACGAGAGCCCGCCGAACAGCCTCCGTGTCTGGCTGTCCCTGCCGACTGAACGCTGCCCGCCGCTCCGTGAGCCTCATGTCTGTGTGGTTTTCAAAGGACTTAAATGCTTTTTTCCATTGTGATTACCCAAGAGGGAAAAATTCTAATTGCAGAAAATGTTTGGTTTTTCTCCCTCTTACGGAGAAGAAAAAAAGAAAAAAAAAAAAAACCACAAGTGAAAAGTCAACACTTACAAAGTGCCCAGGAAAGCAATTAATGGGCCCTCCGGCAGGACAGAGGAGGGGAGGGACCAGCCTTGACCCACCTCCAGACCTGTGGGAAGCCCAGCCTCCTGGGAAGCCCAGAGCAAGCGGATGGACAAGGTTCCCTGCTGGAAAGGGGAACAGCCACCTATTTCTACCCCGACACACCCCTGCCCCCCACCCTTCAAGATGGGTTTTTAGGGGGCTGTGAAGAGATAGCAGAGGGACAGCTGGCTGCATCAACGGAGCAGCCCTTCCTCCACCCGCCTCACACAGGGCGCTGGCGCCTGGTGGGCCTTCCCTGGGGTCTGATTCCTTTGCGGACCACGGCCAGGTGAGGCCGGGAGGCTGCAGGGCCTGGCTCATGCCCCGCAGGGCAGCGGCGGGAAAGGGCTCTCCTCTGCTCAACAGCACAGCCCATGAGTCAGCCAGACCCCCAGCTGCCAAAAGAGAAAATTCCATCCTTCACTGGGAATCATCTGCGAAAAAGGAAACAAAGAAACTTGGAGAGAAGAAAGGGCAATAATCTCCATCACCTAGGTACCAGGTCTTAACGGGGCACACAGGCAAACATTTTTGGAAAGGTTCCCAGGAGTCAGAAGGCCTGGATTTGAGGGCTGAGGCCCTGGGAAGTACCAGTTGGCCTGAAATGACTCCTCAAGAGGATCATTCCACTGGGCGAAGGGCTGCCCTCGGCTCCCCCCAGCAAAGACCAGTTCTGTTGGAGGGCTGGACGTGGGGCTGCCGACACCCCCTGGTGCACGAGAACACGGGCACCTCCTGCCTGCAGGCTGTGGGAAGGGGAGATAGGTGCCCCTCCTGAAGGGGTATAGGAGGGCAAGGAGGGAGCCTGTGCCCGGAGGGGTCTCCTTCCTCTGGCACTGAAGGCACAGACAAAAGAAGCTGTGGCCCCAGCCTTCATTCACCAAGTAATTACTGAGTGTCCACGAGGTGTCCCATTCTGGATGCCGGAGTTACCATGGGGACAGGCACAATGACAAAGATGGCAGACTCGGTCCCTGCATTGGTTGCAGGGGGGGTGGGGGGTGAGGAACAAAGAATCTCACGGCCAGGGGTGGATGCAAGTCTTGGCTCAGCCCCAGCTACCTGTGCAAGCTCCAGCAAGTCACTTACCTCTCTGAGCCTGTTTCCTTTCTGCAAAGTGTGGCAATGGTCCCTCTTTATCTCTAAGGAATGCTGTGTTGTGGAACAACTTTGTATAAACGGTCGGTACTCATTATTCACAGATTCCAGATTTACGAATCCGCCTACTTGCTACAGTTTATTTGGAGCCCCAAAATTACCCATCACGGGGCTTACGTGGTCATTTGCAAACAGGCACAGAGATGAAAAAAAATTGAGTCGCCCAGCGTGGCCTTCTGCCACCTTCTGTTTCAACTCAAACTGTCAGCAAGTGTCTTTTCCGTGGCCCGTTTAGTCTCAAGGTTTTCACACTTAAGTGCTTTTTGTTGGTGATTTTAAATGGCCCCGAGCATGAAGTGGAAATGCTGTCCAGTGCTCAGGGCTGGGAAGGGATGTGCCTCAAAGAGAAAACACGTGTCAAATGAGCTTTGCTCAGGCATGAGTGACAGTGCTGTGGGCTGAGTTCAATGAATGAATCAGTGATAAATATTAAATAAGGCACCTTTGAACAGAAACACACATAAAACAACATTACGTACTGATCGGTGGACAAACACATTATGCCCAGAGGCTGGCAGGAACCTAACCCAGTAAGAGCAGTGGTTCACTTTATAGAACAGAACTGCCAGGAATGGGCCTGGACCGTGTGCACACGGGGCGTAGGATACGTTATACTGGGAGGTCTTCTGCTCTGCAGGGCCGTCACACCTGCAGCTGAAGGCTGACATGTCCACACCCAGCCTAACTGCAACGCTCCACGATGAAAATCAGCCTCGGGGTCCCTGAGTCCTGAGGCTGCTTTTAGTAACTCTCTGCTTTCCCCCTGCTCCCTTAGCTCCCGACACCTTCCCACAAGATGGCCAGGGCACGGAGGAAAAGCTTTGTGAAGGATCTGGGACCTCAGCGAGGAGAGCGTGCAAAACTGCTTCTTCGATGCTCTTCCCCAAAGATCTTGCTTGGATTTTGATTTGTGTGTTACTGGAACCCTGCCTGTTGGTTAATTTTGTTTCCGTCCTCTGCCAAGGGCAGTTGCTAATATGAGTAACTGGAGTGAGTGCCAGCTCTCCTCTCCAACAGCGCTCTTTCTGCCTTTGGCAGTAAAGGTTTAGCAAGGGTCTGTCTTGGTGTTTGCCAGGCTCGGTGTGAGGAAGGCAGTACCCCTGCACCCATTTTACAGGACAAAAGGCCCGAGGTATACAGCCTCGCCAGGATAAAGACCCAGCACTGAGCTGGCAACGAGGGACCTGGGTTCCAGGCTGCAGGAGAGGTCTTGGGCAAGTGGCTTCTCTGATGGCATCATTTTCTCATGCTTAACAGGGTACAGCCCTCCTGGATCAAGTGCTCCCAGACCCTCCATCAAGGCTGGAGAAGACTTTAAAAGGTACCATCAGGCTCCCCACTTTCCCTCCAGACTAATTCTCTCCTTTCAAGCTAGAACCTTTTCTGGTAGGGCCTTGGTGATAACCACAGATTTGAGACTCTAAATCCTACACACCTTTACAAACTCAAAATTCCACCCATTCTTCAAGGAAGGCCTCCTTCAAAATCCCACCTCTTCCAGGAAGTCAACCCTGATCGCCTTTCCCAGAAAAGGAGTCTCCTCCTCTGAACTTTGCTTGCCGTGTCAGCGACACTTATCATACACACTCAGTGTTACCCGCGGGGCGCATCTCCCTAACCACACTATGAGGTGGCCGAAGTTGTAGGTGCAATGTTACTTATTGCATTCAACTCACTTATCTGTCCAGTTTTCCAGAAACCTTTTGTGATAACTTATCAAGAATACAGATAGACAGGTTTACACATACACACACATACAGACAGGAAAGGAAAGCAGAAATGAGTATGTGACAAGGGTAAGTGGACACAGTCCCTAGATGAAAAAATCCCACTGTTCTCCCAGCATCCTAGAAGCCAAGAAGAGGAGGTGACCAGAATCCCCGGAAAGACAGCGTGGGTGGAATGGGAAGAGTCCAGCAGAACTGGGTACAAACCCAGAGAGCCTTTGGGCAGATCGGTTGACCTCCCTGTGTCTCAACTTCTTTCCCTTGGAAAATGGAGGAAGAACACCACTCAGGTGCACGGTGCACGGAGCCTTGTGCACACTGTGTGCATCCAGCACCCACACAATACCAGTTTTCCTTCCCCACTTTCCTTCTCATTATGAAAGGAGGAAGCAACCTAGTTTCTTGTGGGGTGGGAGAGGCAAAGCTTGCCTGACCCTAAATTCTAAAAGAAATTTTTCATAAGAGACTCTGTAAGAAGACTTGAGCAGAGAGGGGCAATGTCCCACGTTATGGTTACCCCTGGTGTTAGAGCAAGCCCGATGAGGGTTTACCATAGCTGCCATCACTCTATCTGATCACATCCCAGGTACCTAGTGAAAGGAAGGATCTGCGGAGAAGCTACTTGAAGACCACTTAGCTGCATCGGTGTCTAGTGGCAGGGGTCCTGGTGAGCAGGTTTCAGGACGGCTGTGTGCAGACTGAGAAGGGGCGTGCAAGCATGTGACCGCTCACTTTGGCCTAACGGCCTCTCCTGCCCATGGCTGAGGACGCAGGTGTGAGATCACTGTCCTTCCATTACAGAGCACACGGCCCCCGCCCTGCGCGTCTTTTCCAAAAACAGCAAGGCAGCGATCTTGAAGCACCAGAAGTTTCCTCTTCTAATCTCTACAAATTAACCGCACATTCTCCATGACTGGCTCTTCTTGGAGGCCAAGTTGGAAAGCCTTAACCGGATGGGACGGTTAGGAGAACGTCTGCCTGGTTTTAAAATAGGCCCGAGATAGGGAGGAAGGCAAAGCCGGGTCCCCATGAGAGAGACTGTACAGTCAACTTGGGACAAGGGGCTCTCAGCTTCTCACCATTTATCCAACAGACATTTCCTAAGAGCCTGCCACATGCTGGGCATGGAGGATGCAGAGAAATGAGATTTGGCACCGAGTCCCCAGGAGACCAGTCTAGGAGGGAGGCACATGGTAACACCAACTACCATTCCATGTGGTAAATCGGACTAGGGTGGCACAAAGGTGGACGTGATCAACTCTACCTGGGAAGGCCAGTGAAAACAGCCCTGGGTCCCAGCAGCAAACAGCTGATCAGGCAGAGGACGCAGGGCCCAGATCCCCAAGGGCCTCGTACAAGTAGAGGTTCTATAGGACCAACCGAGACCGAGAGAAACCAAGTGACTTAGTGAAGCACGTACAGACCTTATGGGATGGCCAGGCCTGGCACCTTGACTCCCACAGTCCCATTCTCTACTCTCCTGCCTCCCACACGCAGTGAGGGCGGAAGGCCAAAGAAAGAAGTCCATTCCACACCCAGTGCTCAGAGAACCCAGAGCATCGTCACAGCAGAGCATGGACTGTCCTAGTCGCTTGGCAAGCCACTCCCTACAAGAGAAACAGCCCCTCCTAACTCACTGTGCTTCTCTCTGCAAAGGGAGAAGCCTGGGACTCTCCTCCGATCACAGCATACAGCCACTTAACAGAAGGCAAATTTAACAGGGACTGTTCCAGAGCCAGATAAATGAGGGTCCTGGAGGCAAGTCGGGGAGGGGGCTTCTACTCCATCCAGACGCTGAAGGTGCACAGGGGTGCTGACCCAGGGCTGGGGACCAGAGCTGAATCAGATTCCACCCCATCCTCCATTCTCCAGGAGCTCACAATCCAGCAGGGGAGATAAGCCAGGCACAAAAGTAGCTATAAAATACGGCGGGCGGTGATAAGAGTCACACAAGAGACACAGATAAGGTGCAGTGGGAGTTCAGAGCAGAGATGACTCACACTGGGGGCTTGGCTGTGGGGAGAGTCAGATGAAGGGAACATTTACTACATTCTCCCCAGGGGTGGGGGTGGGGAGGTCTAGCCTATCAGCCCCAGTGGCACCCAGGTGGGAGCTGGGGAAAGAGCTAGTAGTGAACCCAGAGAGATGCTCAAAGGAGGTCCCCTCTGAAGAAGCTCGATTCTGGAAGGGAGGAGGCGAGCCGGCGGGCCACTTTGGAGAACTGCCCCAGCACGTGTACCAGAGGTGGGGAGAGGAGTGTAGGATGAGGGACCTAGAATTTACGCAGGGGCAGCAATGCACTGAGAAAAGACGGCGCCAGATTTGCGTTGAAAGGACATTTGCCTAGCAAGCAGTCTCTGTTTCCTCAGAACGTCCATTCCAGGTTGGGGGAGGGGGGCACAAGTTTCCCTCTCCCCAAGTCACCCGGCAGCCCCGCCCTGGGTGAGAAAGGATGAGGAGGGTGGGGAGGAAGCCGGCTGCTCTGAGACACAGCCAGCACCTCAGGTTACAACAGGAAAGGGAGACTCACAGGATGGAGATGGGCCAGATTCTCCTCCAGTGAGGGGGCCCCCCGCAGCACTTCTTCTCAGCCCTGGCCCCCTTTCTGAGGGCCACACCTCATGCTCAGGCCACGCACACCCACCCAGCCAGGCCGGGACTGGAGGGCTGTCCAGCCGGAGGCGGTGAGACCAGAAGGCTGGACAGAGGGCACTGGCCACCACTTCCTCCCGGCCGCCTCCTCACGAGCGCGGGCCGGCTGGGGCAGGCCCAGCGCTGCACACACACCTGCCCCTTGACCGCTGTGACACTTGTCACTGGGGGAGGGGAGTCCTCCACGCCTCAGCCGGAACCGACGGAAATTCTGGCATTAGCAGTGGGGGCCCCAGTCGAGGGCCAGCGCCTCCCCGGGGAACGGGCCGGGGGCGATTTCCTGAGCCTGGGGTCCCCGCCCGCCACACCCTCCTCCCCGCGAGGGGCGGCGGGGCCTGGGGTTCCCACTTGTCCCTCCCACCCGGCAGGCTGGCCGGGGCGCCTCGGAGCCGCTGCCCAGCCAGGCCCCCGCACCAACCCCCGTGCTCGCCACGGGCCTGAGGAGGGGGCCCGGCCGCGCCGCTTTCCAGCCGGGCCGCGAGTCACTCACCCGGCTCCGCGCGGCTCGGCGCCGTCCTCTTCGGCCGCCCTGGGCCGCTGCCGCCTCACGCCGCCCGGGAGGCGCCGACCCCGCGGCCCCGGCCCGGCCGGCTGCGCCCCGCGGCTCCGCGCGCCCCCGCCGCCGCCGCCAGCTGGCCCCGGGCGAGCGGCCGGGCCCCCGCGGGCATGCTCCCCGGCCGGCGGCGGGCGGGCGCACGTGCCGGCCCCCGCGGGTCTCGGCGCTCGGAGCGCGGGCAGCGGGCGGAGGAGGAGGCGGCGGCGGCGGCCGGCGGGGCGCGGGGCCGGGCGCGCCCGCGGACCGGCCTGACAGCTCTACGCCGCGGCGCCGCCGTGCCCCGCGCGCCCCAGCGGCCGCTGCTGCCCGCGCGCGCCGGGCCCGCCTCGCATTCCCTCACTCGGTGGCGGGCCTGCGCCTCCGTCAGGCCGCGCGGGGAGCCGCCCGCCGCCTCCGCTCGCCCGTCCGCCCCGAGGGCCGGCCTCCGCCCGCAGAAACCTGGCTAACTTGGCGGCCCCCACCGGGCGCCGGGCCTGCCCTCACCCCGGCGATTCCCGGAGGCCCGGGGCTCGCTTCCACGCGGGGAGGGGAGGCCCCGCGCGCAGGACCCGGCCCACGACCCTTGGCCCTTTTAACTCCGTCAGCCTGGCCGGTAGGGAGCCTCGCTAACAGGACGAGGGGAAGGGAGCAAGGAGATGGGCAGGAATTGGAAAAAATAAAATAAATAAAAATAATCCAGTCCTTCAGGAGTAAAATAACAAATCAAGGGGAAGTGAACTGCGGAAGACTTCGGAAGGCATTTGAAATGTGGTCAAGCCAAAGGTAGTTACGTGAAGCCCAAATCTAGATGCTGGGTATTTCCATCAGTTACAGACCAGACTGGCAGAAATAGGCACCGTGAGTTCTCTCCTCAGGACACCAAATATGGTCTGGGCCAAAACGTGAAAATGCTCTTTGGTCATCAGGAGTGCGAGTAAAAAGTAGCCAGAGGGTAAGTTCTAGGCCCTGACTTCAAGGAGGAACTGGCAGAGGATCAGAAATAACTTCATCTCTCCACTGGACTCTCCAGTCAGAAAATAAGAAGACCAAGGAGAGGGTACTGAGTGGAACTTACTCTAAATACACACTTTGATTTCTTTTAAGGATGGCCTTGTTTCCCAAGAACTGAAGTGATGGAATTAAACAGGGCACACCTAAAACCTAGTGGTGGTTTACCTGTCACTAAGTATCGCATTATAAGGTGGAGAGGAGCCAGGAGTGCTTTCCCCAGGAAGCGCAAGCTCAAGCTGAAGTTAAAGCAGTCCAAGACAAGTTCAGACGGTCAGACAGCCACCCCGACCAAAGGCTGTCCCATCTCCTTGGGCTACTGTCAGAACTAGAGACTGAATGGGCCAGGAGAGCCCTCATAACACCACTTGCCTCAAAACCCATCTTATGATGATCATACTGAGACAAGCGAAGGGGTTCCCGTAGACACTAAACCCTCAACACTTCCCTCCACCAAGAGGTGCCCTAAGACCCATTAAAGGTTTGGGGTGCATACAGATCTCCAGGCTCTTTGCCCGCAGGCCAGTCAGAACAAAGCACCCGATGGCTGCCACTGTGGCCCTGCGAGGACTGCGCTCAGACCTGCAACTCTGAGGACTTAATACCATTGAAAACCAGACCCCCCAGTTAGCCGGAAGGAATGAATATACTAATATCACAAATATTTGTATCCACAAATATTTATTGAGTGCCTGTATGCAGGAATGAAGGAGATGGTCCCTGCTCTCATGGAGCTTACAAGTTCATTACTCCACTATCTGACCAGATTTAAAAACTGCAACAAGCACTGGTCTCTGTCAGCAGCACTATAGGAAGCAAATCTCTCACGTTATATTGGTCACTGTTACAGTGAAACTGTGAGTAAAACATTACTTCTGAAATCTGTAGTCACAGCAATGATGTGGCATATAATGTCCAGCAAATGCAGATTTATGGCTTGATTCCTCCTATTTGGGAGGGGGGTCTACTGAAATAAAACACAAATCAGAAGGGGGAAGCTTAGTAACACAGGTCTGAAGAATACTGGTGTAGTTAATACATTATCAAACTGCCACAGAACTCTTGGCAAGGCAGGAAATTATTTCCTGCAAAATTTGTGCAACATTAATTGGTTTAATCAGACCTGCAAATCTCATAACCATTCACAATCACTCATGATGGGTATAAATACAATTTACCTTTATGATTCCTAAAGGCTCTAGGTACGCATTTATTTTTTAAAGCTTCTTAAAGACTCACAGCACACGTGGCACATTAAAATTTAGTGAAAACTGCTTTTGAGAAATCTAAAAACTAAAATGACAAAAATGTCTAATTTTTCTACGTATGTAAGTGCAGAGTTCAGAATTCAAATAGCGTTCAGCAAAGCACCTGGCTTTTCTGCGTTAAAAAGGGGACCACATTTTGGTTGCTTATCAAACTCCAAAAGCAAATCATAATCTTCAAATACATCTTCAAACGCCCATTGGCTGCCACTTCCTTCACGTGGTCCTGCTTCACAGGCCAGCACCTTTACAAGTCTAACTATTGAACATTCAGAGGAGCAATTATTTTGATTACACTGGCAATACATTTTTATTTAAGATCAAAGGGCTTCTGAACTTAGACTCGAGTTATCAATTTATTAGCCATTAAAAAGAAAAACAAGAAAAACCAGAGGGAAGCTCATTTAAACTCAAAGAAAGCTCATTTTTTTGCAAAAAGGTGAAGAGAACATCTTAGACCATCTCACAAATGTCAAGCAACTCAAAGCAGGTTTTAATCGCTGGGGACACAACCTACCTTTCTATCTAAAAACAGTGAAATCGCTACTTCAAAGCCTATTTAACTCCGAATGAAGCTGAAATGTGTTACTTATTGAAAACTTACTAAACACCCAGGCACTTTAATCTCCCGTAGTGGAAGGAAGCGTCTTACCATCTCATCTCATCTTCACCGTGGAGAAAGGCAGGCCTGGGCAGGGTGTGACCCAGGTCTGTCTGTCTGTCCCCTGCCCAGCTGCTGCAGTCCCAGCACTGCCTCGAGAGCTACGTCTACTCCAGGCTCTCAAAGGACAGAGGACGCTCCCCCCACCTCAGGAGGCTTTTCAGGGAAAGGAAGGGGGTAGATCCAGGTGAAAGACGAGCAGTAACTACCTGCACTTTAAAAGGCACTTCCCAGAAGTGGAAGATTCACTTAAGTTTTTTACTAACTGCAGCTCAGCCCCAGCCAGCAAGGAAAGCAGTTTACAGCTGCTTTTTAAGACGGCCACCTTTCCAGCCTTCAGGCTGTTTTGAAATGGAGTGTTGGATGTTAGGCATTACCAAAGGGAAAGAGGGCGGGAAGGGTTTTCCTTGGTTTCCCTCTGCACAGCTAGGAAGAGAAAAAAATTAATTTTTAAATAAATGATACTTCCAATCTATTACACACTTTACAAATCAAAGCACACACTTTCTGAGAGGCACAGAAGACAGTTTAGATGGGGCTTAATACCTTTCTTGGAATAAGACTAAGAAGATAACTCCTTGACAAGATAAAACTCTAATCTCTTCTGAAACGGCACTTTCCCATTCTTAAGAATATCACAGATTTTGCAATAAAAGTAGGGAACAATGAAATATCCTAACAATTTACAAACTCGTTTTTAATATCACGTCTAGGAGCACATTAAAGGGAACATCGTCGGTAAAGTCAATCTCTTATTAAGTCTTGACACAAGCTGTATTGGTGCTTGATGAAAATGAACTTTACTATAACTAGGAGATTAAAAAGAAAAACAGGCTGGAAAAAAATACCAAGAATAAAGGCACTTATCTGCTGATGCGTAGTTTTGATTAGCTGGAGGTCTCTCACTGGTTGCAGGGGTTGGGAGCAAATGCTGGATTCACAGATAGGAGGGGGAAGAGAGGCAGCTGTCAGATGGCCCCTTGCTGAGAAGGGGGCACAGGCACCAGGCCTGGGGCCCAGCCAGGCGAGGCTTTGGTGACGGGTGCTCAGAGATCACTGGAGATCCCTGCTTGAAGGCATACGTATACCCTAGCGGAGTAACGGTTGGCTTGGCTCATTGTAACTACATGCTATTAAGAGCCACACAAGGAGAAAAAGCTCAAAAGTAAATCAAATTTTAAAACCTGAGCATTTTCAGTGGGAATCAGTGTTGACAGCTGGAATCAACGTGGAAAGTCTGATCAACACATACTGAGCCTGAATATGTGGGCACTGGCTTCTGACCGGCCACCAAAAAGTGGCCAGTTAAGCAGCCTGAACTTGACCAGCAGCCAGGACACCCCTGCTAGTGCTCCTGCTCAGAGCACAGCCCCCTGCCCTCAGGCTGCTTCCAAGAGCCAGGAGGCGCTGCCGAGGCAGCGCGCTGGAGCCCTCCTGCAAGGCCAAGCTAAGGGCACCGAGCTCCCTCTAGACATGTTCCCTGTCCAGTAACTGGAAGAGTAAGTGGCTCTGATCTCAGCCCGCAGTTCTTACAGCAGCTACTATGGGAGTGTTCCTTTTCCTTTTTGGCAGGGGTGGAGAAGCGTTAAAAATGTCTTCATAGTGACTCTGACAGCTGAGGCCACGTACGCTGGGGAAAACAGGGCTGCTCTTACAGCCTCACTGGCCTGGATCTCGTCAAAGCTTCATCAATTCATTGTCAAGGGTGGCACACAAGCTACACTCAGAATGATGGGCAGAAAGCTACAGTTCTCCAATTGTTTAACTTTTTCTGAAAAGTTCTAACATATACAACAAAATTAGAGCATCATACCTCTCATTTTTCCTTCCTTACAAATAATAAAGTACAAAGGAAACAAAGTGAGATATTCACATACTTTCACAGCTTTCCGGTACTCCATTATTTCCCATCTTTCCATGATTACTATGCTAATATCCACTGTAAGACGCGTTCTAAACAGGAATTACATTACCATTTTTTAAAAAACTTCAACACAACTAAACCCTGGGTATGCTGTAACTTTTTTTTTGCATTCAGCATGTATTAATCTATCATTATAGAAGCTGTTCTCAAGCATTTATTTAAAAAAAAAGAATCATATTCACAATGTAGAACAAGTTTATAAAACTGGTGTGCAAAGTTATTCATAAAAGGATAGCACTATTTGTTTAGAAACAAGCTGCCTCCCCTGTTTACATTTCCTTATTTTTGATATAAATTGGAGACATACACTATTTAAAAATAAAACTTTTTAAATAGTAAAATATACAAGAGATTCCTGAGCGTAACAAAAATAGCTTGAAAATATGTGGCCATTTGAAGTATAAAATAGCAAGTGTAAAGAATAGCATGATTGTAAAACTACCGTTTGAAGGCTTATAAACAGTACAAAATAGTTTGCCTTTTCTGAGTGCATAATTATACATTAGTGCAAACAAAAATGTCTCAAAATTTAATGGCTACAAATCTCAAAGATTTGCAGAAGTGCGCAAAACATGAAATTTCTTTAATGTCATGCGAACTGAACCCAGCTCTCGATTAATCTTTTCCAAACGATCTTCCAAGGCTTCCTAGGTAAAAATAATGGAAAAAGCTTAGTTAGAATTCTACATCAAGTTCACTGATTTTGTAATTACCACCAAAACGACCTTTCTTTTAGCAAAAGAGCAAGTATAAACATCCCAATTACAGTTATTGTCATTTTTACAAGTCATCATTTATATTACTTCTTTTAAACTAAATATGAATCAACTTTCCAACCATTCAAGGTAACTGCTTTTTTGTTTGTTTTTAATGGAGGTGCTGGGGACTGAATCCAGGACCTTGTGCATGCTAAGCATGCACTCTACCACTGAGCTGTACCCTCCCCCAAGGTAACTGCTGATCATTAAATTTTCTCAATCTGTTTGGTATCTTGAGTATGTGGAAATTCTAGCAATAGCAACACAATTCCCTGGAGAGAATTCTCTGACTTTGCTGAGAACAGCACAAGAGGAACCCAGCAGGTTCTACACACATTTCGCCAGAAGAAACGGACACCACTGCTTGGTGCCGTACCCCACTTACAAGTGTATCAAATAACTTCTGACAAAAATTTGTAAGTTAACAAGGAGGAAAAACACTGGAGGACACTTTTCCAAGAAATAAGATTTCACGAGTGAGTGACAACTGCTATTTTTAAATAAATAAGTAGTACTACAGTTAAATACCTGGAACACACACATATCATTTTAGATACTTTATTCAGTATGAACTCCAATGGTGTCCTGAAATAAAACTTAAAATTTTCTCTTCAACTACTTTAATTATGAAAGAATTACATGTTCATTTTAGAATATTTAGAAGACAGATGAGCAAAAAGTGACAAATAACCACTTTTCCTCTTTCCTGTTTTCTCTGCAGATATGAACACCATTTTTAAGAAAAATAAAATAGAATCAAGTTCTACTTCAGAATGTTTTACAATTTAATTTTCCCTGTTCTGAAATATCCTTTATGACATTTCAAATTAATGTGCAATATTCCAACAGATGTACCATATTTAATCAAGATTCTCCTAGAAGAAATTTAGGTTTCCTCTCATTTCAGACATCACAAATAATGCAGCAATAAATATTCTTAAATGTATCTCTGCATATAACTATAAATACTGTCTTAGGGAATCATTCCCAGAAGTAAAAATGTCCAAAGAAATGTAAAATTTTAAAGCTCTGGATACATGTCAAGCTGAAATCCAGGAAGTTTGTAACAATTTCTCCTTCCACCTGCACTGCAGGAGAATAAGCTACTCCCCATCCCAGGTACACTTTTTTTTTTAAATACCTAACAATGTCATATTTTAAAATGATGCTTTTGTATAATGTGTGTTGTTTTTTATTCGCTGGTGAGGCTGAGCACTTTGCATCATTTTTTTTGCCCAATTCCACCTTTTTCACTTATCAATTGTTTATAAGCACCCTCAGGCACTTTTTGCTGCCACTTGTCTTCTTACTGGATTGAAACAACTTTGACAAATATGAACAAAAGATAGGGCCCTTTAAGTCTTATTTTAAGAGCTTAAAATCATTATGTAACAGTATATTACATAGATGTTTCGGACACATTTAGAACTAGAGTACCAACAAGTTTTCCACCCGCTTTCCCAGTAAACTATTTTAAAATGAGCTTCATGTGTTGAATTTTACAAATTATTGAAGAAAATCTTTCAAAACAACAAAAACAACGAAAGGACTTAAAAGTCAGGAAAAAAAAGACAAGTTAGGGATACAGGCCCTAGAAAAAGACCTTTGCTATTTTCTGAGTCCTTTTCTTCCTTCTGGTATCACCAGTCAACCTGAAAATTAACTTTTCCTGATGCTAAGGCACTGAAAAGCCAAAATATGCAGTTATATAAGAGACATATTCTTGCTCTTATGTTTAAAATGTTACAAAAAGAGCAGATTTTGAATGTCCCATGGTTTCATGCATTTTAATTCTCTTTGAAAAGCAACTGAAAGGAATGCACGCGGGCCACTCGCCTGCACCGCCTCCTGCTCAATAATGCAATCACACTCCTCGTTTTACCCTCATGCCTGTTCCAGCTGTAATGTGTGACTGTTTCACAAGTTTACTACACGGAAAGGGGTTCAGAAATAAATGAAAGATTAGGGAGGAAAAAACAAACACAAAAAGGGAGACAATGTGAGAGCATTAACTTAATATAAAAATCTGTTAAAAGCCATATTGCCATTTGCTAGCAAGTTAGTTTCTCGAGAACTTAATGGCATTGAACACCTTTTTCTTGGAAGTATAAAGATAAAATCACTTCTTATTCCTGAAGGTGAGTACACAGTTATCAAATATGCTATAATCACCAAACATGTCTTGTAAAGTCTAAAAGTTTTGTTTCAGTGTACCTAAAAAAGCTGGGATATTTCAAAATCATGTGGATAAACGAAGCACTGACTAGCACCAAGCCTCCAAAGCAGATTCAAGCTAAGACACTTCACCTGATTTAATCTTGTCTGCAAAGTGATTCGTCCTCCAGCAGAAGGCATTCGACTTAGTGCTGCCTCAATCTGTTAACACACAAAAAAATGTTTAAATAAAAACAGAAGAAGAATTCTAATTACTGGCAGGGAGGTTTATAACAGAATGGAAAGAAAAGACTTCAGCCTAGCATTTTCCTGTCCATCTCGTCTTCACCTAAGTTCCCTCTGTCACAATTGTAACAACAGCTCGGCTCAAACACGTTTTCCCTGATGCTCTGCGTGGCGGCCACATAACTTCCTGGGATGGGTCTAACTCAGTAACTCCCTTCTGACTATTCCTCAGACATAAGCATTAAGTTCAGAAAAAGATTTAAAACATTGTTTTTTGTTTGTTTTTACCTGGTCTTTTTCTTTTGTAAGTTCATCAAAAAACCGTTCCGTTTCAGCTAGGGTCCTAATTTTGGCTGTATACTCAAAATCATTACCCTGTGGGGCTACTGAAGCAGGCTTACACTGTTCATAGCTAACTGACTTATTCTTCTCCCAGGCCGACCTCACAGAGACGTTCTTCACTCCGCTTGGCAACGGTTCAGGGGAAGAGCTATGATTAACGTGGATGTCAGTGGCTTTTCCTGAATACTTTTTTTCTGTCAGAGAGAAAAGAAATTTCTTTTACTTCTTACCAGTTTTTCTAACACAGCATATACATACCAAAATGTTACCCGACTTGACTTTCTCGAAGTGCCTGCTACACAGCCAAAAATGTAATGAAAAGAGATACATAATCAATCATGTTTACTCAGTTTTTTTCCTCCACAGAATTCTAAAAGCTTTGCCCTCAGTTTGACAATCTTCACAACTTCCCTAAATGAATATATGCAAACTTCCTGTAAACTTAAAGCAAAAAAAAAAAAAAAAAAAAAAAGCTGAAAACCTAAACAACACACTTAGTGGACATATATCAACATTACAGAGTTAACATTTTAAGGGCCTACGCAAGTGATTTCACATACATTATCTTATAACTATATTCCAAACTTAAAATATGAGAAAAAGAAAAAATTACTCAAAGCCTAAGTGGCATATATATTACAGAATATAAAAGTAAAGAAAAACTGAACAGTACGGCCCTGGTAATTAAACATTAACGTTCCCTGTACCTCAGTTTCCCAACCTTGCAGTGAGGATACAGCATTGACACGCAATGAGTGTCACAAATACTTATTTTTAGAGGCCCCTGGGTAAAAAACGATTTAAGTGCAGGATATAACAACATTTAGAGCCTTGGAAAGATATCAGAAACTCTCAAAATGAATGACTAAAACCATAACTAATAACTTTTTAGGAAAAGATACCTTCCGAGTCATCTAGAGGAAGAAACTGGAGTTGCTTTCTTGGATTGGTACGTTGTAATGTAGACACAGGAACAGTATCTAAATCATCCAAAAGTATATCAAATCTATTGAATGAAGCAAGTTACTTGTGAGAAAAAAATGTTAACTGATTTTCCCTAACTCCACTAGAAAGATGAGCTGGCTGGCATCCGGTTAACTCACATATTTAGATATTTTTTAAAGAGAGAGCTGATCATATAATTTTTTAAAACTGAGATTTAAAATTTTCTAACACAAAATTATATTAACACAATAGTGACTTAAAGCACTTACCCACACATTACGTCATTTGATCTTTACAACAACAGTATAAAATAAGAAGGCAGGCATTATTAACCCCATTTTATAGAAGAGAAAACTGAGGTTCAATGTGTTTAAGAAATTTCCCCAAGAGCCTGATGGACTGAGTCACCAGCACTTATGTCTTAGGGGGTCAGTGGTCGTTCCACCACAGCACACACACACTGCTGACCACACTTCCTCTAGAGAGCAATTTTCTCAGGAGCACAGGCCAACTTACGTTCAGTGCCAGGGCCATAACAGGACAGCCCACTTTCTTGTACAAGTGGCTCAAAATTTTCCCTGTATCCTAAACCTTTTCAGGAAAACAAAGAATTATCATTCTGCACCCAAAGACTGGAAGGGGTTCTGAGGCAGTATTTAAATTTTGCAGTAGCCAGTTTACATAAGTTAAAAACTGTTCTCATGTATTATAGTGCTTGTATATTAGCAGTGTGTTTATTTAAATTATTTAAATCCACAAAGTTCCCACTGACAACTGAAAAATTAGTGATAGCTAGAGGCATAAGTTGACATTTTTAAAAAGTCAATAATACGTATATTTTATTCTACAATTTCAGAGAACTTACCGAATCGGACTGCTTTCATTTTTGCTAAGTAGATGACTAAATCCTGGGGACAAATTTTCTTTAGGGGATCGCTTTGGACTGTAAGCCACAGTCACTGGTGTTAACATAATCTCTCTTTTTGCTACAGAGGAAAATGAAGAGGAAATAGTCATTTCCTTCTGTATATATTATATTGGCAGAACAATTTCTTTTTCAGTACTTTTTTTCTAACTTTAAAAGGAATACATGTAAAAGGTGAGTATACAAAATAAAAATTATTCATAATCCTAACATCTAGAGGGAAACACTGTCAACATTTTAGTACATTAGACCGTAGTTTCAGCACTCTGACTCAAAACTGGTTTTTCAGGATTTTAGAAGTCGACTGGAAATAAGATGGAAACACCAGTGCACTAGTGAACATTCCTAATAACACAGGCATACACGAGTCTCCTCAGCTGTTATGAAAATGGAAATCAAGAAAGCCAGTGCTTAACTTTAGAATCATAATTGTAACTGGCTAAAGAAAACGGTGACTAATGCTGAATAATCTTAGGTAAATATATTTTAAAAAAGTCTTTTTTCAGACTAGCTTAATTTGTTTGAATTAATGTTTAGTAAGATAGTTGTCTACTATCAAAAATTGTGAAGTGGTATTATTTACAAAATATTTGCTAGACACACAACTAAAAAAATCTCATTTTGATGAATAGTGAGAATTTCTTCAGTTGTAGTACTGTGCAGTCAGACAACGTTACTGAACAAGGCATATTTGGGGGTCCTGTCTCAGAGCCCTCCACTAGGTTAGTAAGAGCGTATGGGAAACAGGAAGCGTCAAACAGCGTGTACGGCTCAGATGTCACTCTTCTGAGCCCAAGAGACATAGATAGATCTCTAACTCTTACTTGGAGTACTTGATTTACGATTTGAAGGTGGTAAAGATGACGATCTCTGTGAAGCAGAATTAAATCTCTTTTGTCTTTGTTGGGCACCTTTCTCTGGGGATCGACTTGCATTGACTGAACTGTCAGTTTGCCGAGGATTCACTAATTCTGTAACAGACAAATGTAAAAAACACACATATACATCACACAAAACAAACGCAGCTTCAGTTACCTGCCTTTATTAACAGATGGTTACACCAAGCAAGCAATTCTTCTCACTATCTGGGTTGTAAAGATTATTTGCAAATGCAATACATTACAATGATAAATGCTTGATGAAAAAAAATGTGAGCGTTTATAATGAATTTATTCTAGTTCCCTGTTTACAGCTGGCATTCAAGGTATGATGTTTCAGGAGAGTTTATTTTTAGAAAGCAGGTCACTAACTTATTTACTACGAGATGCTGCTTTGGAGCTGCAACACCAACGGTGTTACTGACGTGACTAGCAGGCCCAAGCACGTATGCACCGGAGGAAGCAGCAGTACCGGGACCTGTGGAGAAACACTGCTGCACATCCTCCTTGTCCTACTTAAAGCTGCTCAGTGACCAAGAAAGGGAGAGGAGGGAAAGCCACTGTTCCTTTATGAACACCAAATGTCTACCTTTTTTTTGATGTGTGCAAGTAAGACAAACTGATGTAGACATTTTTCAAATATCCATAAGAATGCCATGAAAATCTTTAATGATCAGAATGTAATAGGTCATTTGCTTTGTATGGAAGGTACACATGCGACGATGATTAACTAACAACAAGGGGATACGACTGTCTATGAAATGGGGCTAAAGCAGCAGCAAAATGCATTACACTTTCTATTTCATTACTTGAAGGGGTCCATTTTATTTTTAAGTTTTTAAAAATTGAACTAGAGTTGATTTACAATATTGTGTTAGTTTCAGGTGTACAACAAAGTGATTCAGTTACATATCTATACACATACAGATGCATTCATTATTTCTTCTGATTCTTTTCCATTATGGGTTATTACAGGATACTGAATATAGTTCCCTGTGCTATAGTGTAAACTCTGTTGTTTCTCTATTTTATATATAGTGATGTGTTATCTGTTAATCCCATACCCCTTTCCTCTTTGGTAACCGGAAGTTTGTATTCTATGTCTGTGAGTCTATTTCTGGTTTGTAAAGTTCATTTGTATCAGTTTTTAAGATTCCATGTATAAGTGATATCATGATATTTGTCCTTCTCTGACTGACTTCACTTAGTATGAGAATCTCTGGGGTCCATCCATGTGGCTGCAAAGCACTCCACTTTAAAGGAGGTAATATAATAGGAGGACAGAGGAGAAGAGATCTGTGTATCTACACTGACATCAAACAAGGAATAAAACACTTACTAGTCGAGGCATCCTCTTTCTCTGTCTGTGTGCCCCAATTTTTAAATACCTTTTCTTCATCAAGTTCTTTCAAAGCTTTCATGATTGGTGTGTCTGAAGTCTCTCTTTGTGTTTTTATTAATAAACTTGTTGGTGAACTTCCAGGTGAAGGATCCTTTTCCAGAGAACGGTACCTTAAATAATAATTGTAAGACACAAAGTGCTAAGGACTGAATACTTGTGACCCTCCCCCCCCCCCAATTCTTATACTGAAGCTCCAATCCTCAATGTGACAGTGTGTGGAGAGGCAGGGCCCTTTGGAAGCGATTAGGTTTTGATGAGATCATGAGGGTGAAGCCCCCACAGCTGGGATCAGTACCCTTACAAAAAGAGGAAGAGACACCTTGATCTCCCTCCGCACACATGCACCAAGGAAAGAACGTGTGAGGATAGAACCAGGGCCCAGCCTTGCTGGCACCCTGACCTCACACCTCCCGCCGCCAGAACTGGAGGAAACAACTGTTTGTTGTTTAAGTGGCCCAGTCAATGGTGATCTGTTACAGCAGCCCGAACTAAGATGCTTTACTGGGATTATTAAGGGAATAACATGAGGGCTGATAGTTAAGACTCCACGATGAATATGTGTGCTTTAAAATGCAAATCAATTAAAACTGAACCTGCATATAGTAACAGACCAGTGCTTCCCAATCCGTTTCACAGCCTAGCACATACAGACATACAGTATTTATGACGCTCCGGAGTAAATGAGCGAGGTTGTTCATGGAGGCTGGGGCTAGCCCCAGGGTGAGGACCAACTGCAAGCGCTCGCACACGGCTGTGCCAGCACGGGTGGAGACAGCTCTGCGTAGCCTGTGAAAGCAAAACTTCCTAAAAGCACTAGACTTTCAAAGTAAAATAAAAATCAGACCCTCAAAATTGAGACCTTAAAGCGGCAAGAAGATGGCTCTTTACACGGCAGCTCTAAGGACACCTCTAAGGAAACGTAACGGTTCCTAAACGCGACCTCCGACGAAGCCATCTCACCCAGGAACGCGGGTCCCCTCCAGCTGGCCATCCACCTTGCTGTCCTGCGTGTCCAGAGGCTGGCCGGTGAAGATGGAGTACTCTGCTCCCGGTATCAGCCACTTCCGCCGACTGACATCTGAGGTTGCCAGCGTGCTGTTAGGACGAGAGGAGTTCTGAGGCACTGCGAGGTTTGTGCTTCGATTTGCACTGAGCACATACAGGAAACAATGTGCTCTGAAATATTATTTACACAGCAATTTAAAAACCGCATAGAATAATCTATTCTAGCTACATGGACTCTATTTTATGGTTCTTGGTTTCTGTTAGTTATGAATATTCCTGAATCTCAGTCAAGATTCAGGTGCTGTCATATCCACACGGCTCTGAACACCCCCCTAAGTCGCCCCACCGCACTTCACACCCTTCAGACCTGTCGTAGCTCAGGGCACGGGGGGGGGAAGCAAGAGCCCCCGTCCTGCCCCTCCCAGACCAGCACGGGCATCACCAGAGAAATCGACACACCAAGGAGCCTCCTGCCCACGTGCCCAAGCGTCACCACAGCATCTCACCTCAAGGCCTTCGACCCCTGGGCTCCCCATTCTCTGCACAGCAGCCCCTCCGAGCTTCACCAGCACCCCTTCCCTGCTCCTGGGTGCACGCTCCTGAGAATGTCTCATCGCCTGACTCCCTTCCCCACTCACCTTCCACCACACCTGACAGGCAGCTAAGCCCTAAGCCTGGATGGCTGCCGTGACCTCGCTGTCCTTCAGTGTCTGTACTCCCACCCCTGAGCTCTGCTGGATAAAAGCTGCCCAACTGTGTGGCCTGGGGCGTCACGACAGCTCATACCACCACCTCAAGGGGACACCCGACGCTGCTGGTGACGCAGCTTCCTGTATCAGCGAGCTCCAGTTCTCCAGCACGACGACCTCACACCCTCTCCGCTCTCCTCCGGCCACTCACCCCAGCCCTGCCTGCCAGGGGACGACCTCACATCACCCCCCGGAGAAAAAAGGGAACCATAAGGCAAGGTCTCCTGTCTCCCTCTCTCTGCTCCCTTTCACAACCAAACTTTTTAAGAGCTGTCGCCTCTTTTATCTGTTTTCATTTCAATTCCCAGTCACTCCTTTCTTCCGTGTCCCCTAGATTTTTAAATTAAGAATCATTTCAAGCACTCTTGAAAAATCAGAGACTACTATAAACAACCATTGGCCCATACTTAGTTTTAACAAATGCTAACATCTTACCATATGTGTTCTTAATTGTAAGACATACATCGCATTTATATAGTTGCTTGTATTTTTTAAATTATATAAAGGACATAATGTACACACCCTTCTAATGCTGTTTTTTACACTCAACATTACGTTTGAGATTTCCCCGTGTCAGTACGTGCAGCTCTGCCACTCCACTCACTCACCCCCAGCACACGTGGATCACAAGTTAGCGCTCCTCTCTCCTGCTGGTGGGGTTTAGTTTCTCATCAATCACCTTTCAACAAGGCTACAATTAACATGTGTAAGAATTTCTCAAAGGTAAATACCTAAGAGATGAGCTACCAATTTTCAGTCCAACCAGTAGCTGGAGGGCTCCTATGTCGTATCTTTGCCAAACTTCACAACGATTAGACTTTAAGCTTTGCCTGTCCGGCAGTGTGAGTGGTAACCCACTACTGTCTTCATCTGCATTTTTCTTATTAGTGAAGGGAGCCTCTTTTCATTCTCATCAGCCATTTAGGCTTCTCTCCCTGTGAACAACTTGTTCATATTCTTTTATCACATTTCTATTGAGGAGGTTGTCCTTTTCTTATTCATCTGTGTAAGTTCTTTATATTCTGGGCTAATCCTTTACTAATTCCTGTTCACTTTAAAAATGTAAAATATTTCAAATGTGAAGACATACAGGAGATACTCATGCACCAACCATCCTGCTTATAAAATCTTGACTCTCCGCTATACATCCTTAGAATTCTGAAGCGTGGAACACTACACACACCACCGAAGTCCCTGCATACCTCGCCAATCTCATTCTTCCTCCAAGCAACTGTTCATACTATATGTGTTCAGCATTCCATGCATGCTTCTACTTTTACTACATCTGTATGACACATAAGATACGAATTTTGCTAACGTTGATATAAACAGTACCCTATTTCTTCTGCAACTGATTTTTTGTTGTTCCACGTTATATTCTTAAGATTAAACCATGCTGACAGTCTAAGTCTAGTTCAGGGATCGGCAAGTTTTTTCGGTAAAGAGCTAGATAAGAAATATTTTAGGTCTTACAGGCCAGATAGTCTGTCACAGCTCTTCAACTTTGCCACTGTAGTACAAAAGAACCTACAGATGACACATCAATGAGTAAGTCTGGGTGTTTTCCAATAAAACTTTACTCATGGAATTTGAATTTCATATAATATTTATGTGTCATGAAATATTATTGACTTTTTTTTTCCAAACACTTAAAAACAAAAACCATCCTTTGCTCACGGGCCTTACAAAAACAGCTGTTAGGCTAGACTTGGCCTGGGGCTGTGGTTTGCCAATCCTGATCCAGCCTGTGCACATCACACTGAACAGTTTTCTGCGTAGATGTATCACGACATCCTGACAGCCCAGCCGCCAGACACCCAGGTTGTTTTCACTCACTCTTCCACACATTCCCAGCCGGCTTCCACTCCCATCACCCTGCACAAGCCACACTGCCCTCCAGGCCATCAGGAGCCGCTAGCTCTCAAAGCAGACCATCAGTCTTTGTCTCACCTGCTCTCTCGGCAGCTGCTTCATTTGCCTCCTGGGTTTGTAGCAGCTCTTTCTCAGGCTCCTCTGCCAGCTCCTTCTCTGCACAACACCAAAACACTGGGGGTCCTCAGAGCTTTGTCCTGGGCTCACTTCTCACTAAACACACCTATCTACCCTATAGCCTTAAGCCTCTCTAGAAAGATGCCTCCAAAATTTATAACTCTGGCCCAAGACCTCATTTCTGTGCTCCAAATGCAAATTTATCATCACCTGCTTAATTTCCACTTGAAATTCACATGAATTTCAAACTAAAATATTCAAGATGGAAACTCTTTATCCTATAGTCTGCTCTTCCCAACTCTTCCCTGGTTCAATATGTGGCACCCTTAGTTGTTCAAGATAGAAACAAAGGACTTACCTGACCTTACCTGATACCTCCCTTTCTTACCTTGCCATCCAATACATAACCATGTTCTGTGGATTCTACCTCCAGAACCTTCTCAAGTCCTTCCCCTCTGTCCATCTCTACGGCCCCCACCCACCCGCGCCATCTCTCCCCTGGCCCGACTGGTCTCTCTGCTTCTACTCTTTCCTCCCCTCATGGCAGACACATTAAAAAACAGAAATGACATGACACAATTTTACTGTCACAATCTAACCCATCAAAAGCATCCCAACAGACTTAGAATAAAATCCAAACTATTGGCCACGGCTTAGAAAGTTATGTACGATGTGTCTGTGATTTTATCTGGGGCTCCTTTACCCCTTGCTGGGAACAGTCAGGCCACACTAGCCTCCTCTGGGTTCTTCAGACATAAAACTAAGCTCTTTCCTACCTCAGGACTTAACAAGAGAAATTTCTCTACCTAGAACACCCCCTTCCCCTCCACACCTCCCACCTAAACAACTCTGCACACACCTCACCTCTCAGCTCACACGTCATCTCCACAGAAAGGTCCTCCCTGATTCAAACCGTAGTCCTCCCTTTTGTTCAATCTCAAATGTCCAACTTCAGTTATTTACACAATTTTTATTTAAATAATTCATTATGTCCCACAGAGATTAATTAGTAAAGATCTAGAAAAAGTTTCTCATTTGACAATTACAATTTAGAAAGGTTAACATTTACAATTAAATTTTTTTCTGATAAAACATCAATATTAGGAAGTTATCTACTCACTTAATACTACTTACATCAACATCATAACAAAAAAAAACAATTCTAATACGAAAAACACTTACTCCGTAAATGTATTATCAAGGTAATACTCTTAGATTATAACAAAGCTAATTTTGAAAAACTAAAGAGAAATCCATACAGCCTAATGAAGATCACCTCTGTAAGTCTTTCCATTAACATGGGAATAAAATTTCTGGAATTTTGAGATGTGCCAGCCTAATGTTCTTGTCTACAGATGATACAACTGAGCTCCAAAAAAATAAGTGATTTGCCTAAGGTCACACAGCTGGGCACAGTCAGAAACAAAAACATCCCAATTCTCCTCACCCCAGTCTGGTTCTACTATTCCCTCTCTCTGGCAAACGCCTCTGCATAAGAGCTTTCAGGACATCTAACAATTAGATGCTTTTACACATCTATGTTCCATAATGACCTTCAACCCTGTCTTTCTCATGATTTAGACAGATGAGCATCTCAGTTCAATGACAGGGTGCACTATTTCTAGCTTTACAGAGATTAAACAAAATAACTTACTTGGCACGTGAGGGTCTCATGGGAGTTTTAGAATTATGACGAAGACTTAACATGTTTTCATGCTCTACTTGCTTGACCTGAGCTTCAAGTTTTGAAATTGTTCTAATTCAAAAGCAATAAGACAAATTAAGTACATTTCAATAAACAAACAACAAACTTAAAATTCAGCTCAACTATAAATTACTTATTTTAACAGATACTTTTAGGGTGACAAAAGAGCTGCAAATCCATGTGTCTTTTTCATAGTAAAATCCCACCATTCAACTTTAAAAAGCTGAACAAAATCAGGAAGAATAAATAGAAAGGCAAATAGAAAAAATTCTACACAGGAGCATTTCATATGCCACAACTGAAGGAAAAGGGAACAACAAATGGACTTAATACAGCAAATAAAAAATAAATTTGACTGCAGATCAAAACACATAGTATAAATTAAATGAAAATAGTAAGTTCAAGCAATCAAATAAATTTCAATTCTAACATACTTAAGTCTAATATGTATGTATTCATATGAAATATACACAGGCTCTCACAAGAGAGGAAGCAGGCCTACCATCCAAAGCAGAGATAATAAAAAGAACTTCCTGTCCTGAACAATTCTCAGCCCACAGGCAGCTTACCAAATTTGCACCCTGTTCGGAATAAAAGCTTACTTCCAAGTTTACCAACAGGAAATAGGTACCCTGGCCAATTGTTTTGAGGATATTTTGGCATTCTTTCTCTTCTTTTAAACTGAATATGTCTTCATCTCAACGTTTAAACTCAAATTCTTAGCTACTCTGTTGCAAGGAAGGTTCGAGAAAGAAAACTTTAACAGGACTGATGCTTTATACCAATCTGATACGGAAACAATCCCTAAAATTGAATGTATCACAGAAAAGACTTGAGCAGACAAGAAAGCTAGACAGCGTTCTTGTTCCTTCCTATGGGAAGTCCTTAAGAGTACAGTAAAATCTCTAAATGAGGGACATTACTTCTCTCCAAATAAAAAATACAAAAATGTACTCTAAAGCCAATTAGAAGTTTCTAACCACTTGCCACAGGGGCCACTTATGACACTGTTCCTACTTAATCAAGCCCATCAGATCACGAACATAGTCCCTAAGCCAGGTCTCTAAGCAAGCAGCTGACCACAAAATTGGTGTGAATGTGGTTTTCCTTCTGGAGCACAAAAGTAATTCAGTGAACCAGACTGCTTCTTAGAATGCTTTTCAATGCTTTACTGTCACCTAGGTTTCACCTATGCTAAGTAAATATATATTACGTTTAGGGACATGCATGCCTTTCAGACACAGCCACCAATACAGTTTAATCATTTAAAAATCTTTAGCTAAAATCAAATGTATTTCCAGGTCAAGGGAAGATGAAGATAAAATCTAATTTCAAAGTGCTTCAAAATCCTCGTTTTCATCACTTTTAATATAGACATATATTTAAGGACTGAAAGAACAGTTAGAGGTATTTGCTTATTAGTAAGACAATGTATTTTACCTTTTCAGATCAGAAATCTGAGTATGTGCATCAAGCAATTTGTTCTCGGTTGTATTTAATGTATCCTGTGAAAATAAAGGAAAAATTCAGATAGCTGAAGATAAACATTCAGATGTATTCCTTTTATTTTAAAATGCATAATACAAAACTAATCTAAGACTACACCAAAGAACTACAAAGAAAATTATGCAGAAACTCAGCACATATGGCATCAACCAGAGAGCCAATACACATAATTTAAGGGGAAAATGAGAGCGCAAAACACGGGTTTATACAAACAGCTATGTGTAAGCCTGCTGTTTAATAGGTAAAGCCTACTGTGCTTTATTTGATTAGAAACAATCAGTATTAAAATGGACATGTTTTAGCCACCAATTTGACTAAAACGTCAGTAAGTAGCAAAGCTAAAACCTGCAATGATGAGGTTTCAGATATAATGACTGGCCCCTGAGCCCCCGACATCTGGGCCACCCAGCTGTGCAGGCCTTTTCACTAACCTTGAATAATCACAACCCTGCATTTTATGCAACAGAAATACTTGGACCCCACTTACTTACTGTGGGGTTTCAGTGAATTCAAATACGTAGACCCCAAACAGAGTTTTAATTAAGAATTCAAATATAATCAACTCAACCCTACATAAAGCTATTATTTTGAAAATAAAACTTTATATTTAAATAGCATTAAATAATTATTTGCATCTGTTGGCATTCTACACTCTTCTAAAAATTTCATATCATCTCAAATGCAACAGCCATTCAATAAATATTTGCGAAATTAACAAATCCAACAAACTTCTGAGTTACATTGGCAGATATTTGAAAATAAGGATACTGACACAAGAGAAGTGAGTGGTCAAGTTCAAATAGCTAGATGGGGACAGAGCAGGGGAGAAGAAAGGGAGAGAGGGGCCAACGCTTTTCATGAGTCATCAACCATTACCTTTACTCTTTCGTGTTCTTTTCCAAGGGACTCATACTCTCCTAAAAGCTACAAGGAAAAACAAAGAATTGCACCACATTTAAATATTATAATATCAACTGAGGGACAGTCTATAAAATAACCACCCATACTCTTCACAAATGTCAGAGTCATGAAAGAAAAAGGTTAACACATGTTTCAGATTAAAGGCAGCTAAAGAGATAAGTGAACGTAAGTCATGACCCTGGGTTAGATCCTGGATTGGGGAAAAAGGCCATAAGGGAACAATCCGGACATGGACTGCACCACTATCAGATTTCTTTATTTGGATAACCGTCTGTGGCTAAGTACGAAAGTGTGAGGTAAAGGGCACAATGTCTGCAACTTACTCTCAAATAGTCAGGGAAAAAAAATGTGTATGTGGGGAAAAAAAAGATGCCATGATAAAATGAATTTATTTACAAAACAGAAACAGACTCATAGACATAGAAAACAAACTTATAGTTACCAGGCAGGGAAGAGATAAATTGGGAGTCTGGGTTAGCAGATACAAACTAGTATATACAGAATAGATAAATAAGAAGGTCCTACTGTAGAACACAGGGAACCATATTTAATAACTTGTAATAGCCTATTATGAAAAAGAACATGAAAGAATATATATAATGTAACTGAATCACTATGTGTACACCAGAAACAAATAACATTGTAAATCAACAATATTTCAATAAAAAAATAAACAATTTTTTTTAAAAAGTCAGTAAGGAAAAGATCTGTTAAAAAAATGGTACTGGGGCAACCGGTTAATCATCTGGAAAAACAATGAAGTTAAGTTCTGATCACACACCATAGATGAGAGGTAATATGGGGTAGATTAAAGTCCTAAATATATAAAGTAAAGCTTTATAATTTTAGAAGGCAATATATGAGAGAACAACTTTCCAATTTTGGGGTAGAAAAAGATTCTGTAAACAAGACATGCCCAAACCATAAATAAAGACTGTATTTTGGACATTAAAATACAGAACTTGTTGGGAGGGTACAGCTCAGTGGCAGAGTGTGTGCTTAGCATGCACGGGTCCTGGGTTCAGTCCCTGGTACTGCCATTTAAAAAAAAAATACAAAACTTGCACCCTGTAAATGATACCACAAGTAAAGTGAAATGCCAACCATATATAGTACATATAACCACTGAACATCAATCAAACTGGCAAAGAGGTCTGACAAGTCTAAGCACTGGAAATAACCTAGAAAAATAAGAATTCTCATACATTACCAGCGGGAAAATAATTGGTGCAACCACTTCAGAGAGCAATTTAGCAACTGTCTAATGAAGGTGACAGTGCTCGTCTGTGTCCCAGCCACTGCACTCATAGGTACACATACTCTTGTGACAATGGCACTTCCCCTAGATGTTCACAGCAATACTTCTGTTCACACAAGTTCTTCTAGAACCTTGCTACGCCCCACTGAGAGGTGGTGTCTATTTCCTCTTCCCTTGAACCTAGGCAGTCCTTTGGGACTGCTTAACAAACAATGTGACAGAAGTGATGTTAGTCACAAAAGGCTTGGCTGTCAGGATGCTCTCTCAGGAGGCCTGTCCTTGGTACTCAGCCATCATGCTGCCAAGAAGCCCAAATGAGGCTACATGGAGAGGAACTGCAGCCACCCTCAAAGGCCCCCAACCTCGGAGTTTCCAGCTGAGGTACTAGATCCCACAGGGTGGAGGGAAGCTGTCCCTGCTATGCCCAGTCCAAGCTCCTAGACCACTGAGTCCACTATCAGAACATGTCCAGTTTTGGGGTCACTTGTTTTGCAGCTCTGGTAATTGGAAAAATACCCTAGAGGTACTTGCACACATTTGCATGGGAGACATGTATTGACATGGTCATGGTAGTGCTGCTCATAACAGCAACAAAAGAACCTGGCAACAGAAAGATACATAAACAAATCATTGAAGATTCACACGATGGAATACTACACAGGGATGAGAAATGAGCTGGTGCTGCATGTATCAGCTTGGACAAGTCTTACAAATGGGAAAAGCTGCAGAACAGTAAATACAGGATGGCAGCATCTATATAAAAGATATTCAAGATATGTCAAACAAACATCAGTGATGGAGCATCCGCACACGTGTGATGACACAAAGACAGACACAGGAATCACATTTACACCATTCAGCCCAGCTACTTCTAGCGAGGCAGAGGTGATCAGAAGAGGGTATGTGGGGGGCTTCAGTATCTGAAGCATTTTAATTCTTCACGTGGGTGGTAGGTCCCAATGTATTTGTGACAGTATTCTCCACATCTTTGTGTATGCCAGAAATAGTTCAAAAACAAATGTTTCAATACAAGTGAATAAAAGCTACATGTATCAACATAGTAAATCTCAGAAGCAACGTTGAGAGGAAAAAACAGGCTGCAGAAGGATATATGCAGTTCAATCCATATATAGTTTAAGAACATACAAAACGCTACTTACGTATTGTTTAAAGACACATGCATATGTCATAAAAGCAAAAAGCAACCCATAGGGATAACCAAGAGCACATTTAGCACAGCGGGTACCTCCAGGGAGGGAGAGGAAGGAACAGAAGAAAGTGTTTCTGCTATGACTTGGGTGGCCAGCATACGGGTATTCAGTAATTATTCTCTGTACCTTTCCATATGCTTACATACATGACATGACAGATGCAAAAGAAGTCACTGTTATCACTGGCAATATTCATGTAATGTCAACTGAAAACAACATTCTAGCTTTCCTTTGCTGCTTCACTGCTACTCAAACATAACTGTGGTGGGTTTTCGAATAACTAAAAACATAAACATACCTAGACCTAAGCTTCTAAGTACCACTCTGCACTTAAAGGAAACAGGACTCCTCAGAAAAATGACTTCGGGCTGGGGCTAGAAAAGCACAGGATGAGCCTGGAACGTCTCGCTGTGGCAGGACACCTGGAGGGGCTCAGAGCATGCTGGCAACGTGTCAGAAGGCCACCGAAGCCGGCTGCACACGTACCCCTCTGGCCAAAGCTAAGACGAGGCATCAAAATAAAAACCATGGTGAAAAAGACTGTAACTTCACTGAATAAAATAAGATCCACAAGTTCCATTGATTAGTATAAATAAAGGAGAAAGGAAGGCTCCTCATTCCAGAAGGTAGAAGGAATAACAACGAGAAAAAACACCATTTGGCCACCACCACAGTAATTACTGGTTTCACACATGACTCCTCAGGGCAGGCTAAAGCTAGTGGGTAAAGCTGATGAGAAGAACGTGACTTACAGAGTCTTAAATTATACAAATTACTCTCTTATCAATTACTATTATTTCCAATGAGGGGCAGGATATAACTTTACAGCAGGGAGCCCTGGCAAGCACTACCTTAACCAAGTGACCAGAGTTAGCATCTGAAGTTCACACGTCCCTCCTGATAGGACGTGCCAGGAGGGCTCCGCTCACTGCTGTGGGGTGACTCCTGTGCATTGGGACAACTGGAAGCTAACTGCGATGAAACACACACCCAAACCCCTACAGTGTGCCGTCCAGCAGAACTTCCTGCAAGGACGGAGGCACTCTCCCACTGCACTGCCCCATGCAGTGGCCACTACCCACATCGGACTACTGAGCACCTGAAATGTGGCCAGTGCAACTGAGGGACTGAGTCTCTCCTTTCACTTCACTGTAATCAGTGTAAGTTTAAATAGTCACATGTAGCTAGTGGCTACCATGTTAGAAAGCATAGTTCTCTAAAATAATTAGTCTATGATCTTCAAAGAGTTTTAAGGCTATAAAAGACAAAGGAAAACTGAGGAACTGCTCCAGATTAAAGGAGATAAAAGAGATGCGACAACTCAATGCAACATGCAATCCTGGATCAGATCCTGAACAAGGGAAAAGAAAATTTCTTTTGATATAAGGAGCATTTGTAGTATAATTTGCAAAAACTGAATGGAGTGTACAAATTAAATAAGATGACTCTATTTATGTTAACTTCCTAATTTTGCAGTGGTTATGTAAAAGACTGGCCTCATTTTTAAGCATACCTTGAAGTATTTAGTGGAAAAGGTGCAGTGTATCTCCAACTTACTCTCAACTAGTTTAGAAAAAAATCTTTACATGTGGACATACTGATAAAGCACATACTGTAAAATGTTAACATTCAGAATAGAGATGAAGGGTATATGTAAATTCTTTATACAGTCTTTACAACTTTCTGTAAGTCTGATATTATGTTAAAGCAAAAAGCACAAGTACAAGTTTTAAAAACCAGGAGCTCATGTACTCACAGAAGCTAGAATTATTCTATTAATGCATACGAATAAGAACAGTAACAATCCAACTATGGAAAGTTCTAACCAAACACGGCATACGGAACAGCGCTTCTGTGTGCTCCTTCCTGAAACTTTACTAAAATGACTGTAAAGGAATAAAAAACATAAGGCTTGCTGATATGACATGCTGAAAATGGTACTTTATCTCTGAGATTTTCCTCCAAATAACCCCAGTCTAATCATGAGAAAAACATCAGACGAATCTCAAGGGACATTCTACAAACTACCTGACCAGTACTTTTCCAAACTGGGAAGGTTATGAACAGCAAGGGGAGTCCGAGAAGCCGTCACAGCCAAGAGGAGCCTCTGGAGACAGGACGGCTTAGAGTAATATGATGTCCTGGAAGGAGTCCTGGGGCAGAAAAAGAACACTAGGAAAAAACTAAGGAAATCTGAATAAATTATGGAGTTTACTTAATAATGATATACCAATATCGGTTCATTAATTGTGGCAAAAGTGCCACACTAATGTAAAATGTTAGTAACACGGGACATGGTGTGGGGTGTATGGGAACACTCTACCATCTTAATTTTTCTGTAATTCTAACTATTCTAAAAAAAAAAAAAAAAGCATTTTTTTAAAAAGAAAAGTGTGACTGCAACTACAAAAGTTTTCAGATATGGAAGGCCTCAAAATGTCTCTCATGCCTTCCTTTTCCTAGGGAAGTGTACTCTAGCCAAACTGTTAGACCAAGAAAGAAGATACAGGACCCACACAAAACGACCGACACAATGCAGGGAAGAGTCAAACACAATTCCTAAGATGATGACCAAGTCAAGTCCTAGAAATCTGTGTAAGAGACCTGAAGGGCAATCAGTTCAGACTGAAGCAAGCGTACTGGGGAGGCGGGGGGAAAGTAAGCTCTGTGCATATAAAAAACTAAGCAGATTTTTAAGAAGGCAATTATTAAGCTAGGAATAATAAACGTTGTAAGAGACAGGAAATATAATCACTGAACACTGCAGCTTAGCTCTGAAAAATATGTGCATCGACATAATACTGAATTCTGATTCACCTATAAATGACAATACATTATATTTAAAATCTAAGACAACACTGACTGGAAATCATACTACTTTATGTATTATTATTTACTAAAATACTAAGAGAAAAAAATGCTGCCAGGTAAAATATAACACTGTAATGTAAACATGCAGTCCAATGTCAGAGCTGTCGAAATGTAAAAGAATAAGCTTCTTAGAATCCATTAAATATACGAACCACACTGGAAGGAGGGGGAGAAGAGTTTGTGTGGGGAGCTAAACCGTGACCTTGCACAGAAGGAAGTCAATATACAACGTCTGAAACTGACAGGGAAAAGAGCAATGTAAGTTTGTTGTTTAGAAACATGAGCAAACCTTTAGAAGAAATAGCATAAAGAGCTGAAAATAATGGCCTCTAAGGTAAAGGACTCCAAGGCAGGGCGAGGTGGAGGAGACTGCTGTTTCTCATTTCAGTTTTGACTATTTAAACTATTTATATGTATTACCTTCATGAAAAGAAACTTCAAAAAAACAAAGCAGCAAGAATCAAATCTAAAGCTACCAGGAAGAAAACTTCAACAGCTGAAATACTTTCAGATTTTTATGTCCCATGACAAAGGATATTAAGAAAAACTTAGGGGAAAAAAAAAACAACCTGAAACCTGAGCCGGTTTCAAGGTTACACAATTCTAAATTTTAAGTGAAATTAAATCAAAGTTAAAAATTCTACCAAGCCGCTGTAAATCTGGTTCGTTTTACCAGACACACAGATGTTGACTTAAGACAGCTCAAAGCCGACCTGCTAGAGACAGAAAGGCGTGGGAGTGACACCAGTTCTGAAAGCCCAACTTCCTGCTTCAAGATAAGACCCAGCTGACTCAATCAGAAGGCAATACGTATACTTGCAGCTACAGTAAAGTTATGTAAAATGAAAACAAACGTGGAAAAAGTCATAACAGCTTGTTAGACCAGAGTATCTGAAATCACTTTTAGCCAACCGTGTCACTGAGATACCATCACTTGCCACTTACATCTTGAAACATTTTGTTTTCTTGTTTTAGTCTCGCCTCCTTATCATCTGAGAGTTTGTAAGCATTCTCAAATGCCTCTTCTAAATCCTGAAGTCTAGATTTTAGCCGAATAATGGTATTGTCTTTTTCTTTATTACTTGTTCTCATTTCCTCAATTCTTTCCTGCAAAATTTTGGAGGCACTGCTGGCTGCGTTGAAGCGTTCTCTGAAATCACTCTACAAAAGACAAGGATAATACATTATTTTTAATTTAAAAAAAAAATGTATCAATAGCAGCTAATAAACTGCAGATATTAAGACACAGAAAAGTAATAAAACAAACCATAAATGGAAATGAACAAACGTAACATATCGTTATATCCTGGGCTGGAGACTAGAAAGGACTACTCTACAGAATAATACACAGAAAACCACTGCCTGATGCTCTATGATTCCAGGGCTCACCTGTAGGTCACTTAAAGGAGGAAAATATAACCATGGCCCTCGGGCAGTGACTATGAAAGTACAGCTAGGATTTGTTGTCCCACATTAATATTTAGAGGAAAAAAGGCATTTCTTATCCTATTCTCTCATTTACTAGGAAAATAAAAGAGAAAATTCAAAATACATCTGATACATTAATACTCATGCAGTAATCACTAATTGAATAATATTCACTAGGTGCTGGGCACTAGGGTGCCAGAAATATAAGATTAACACAAAGACAGGTCCCTGACTTCATGAAGTTTACAACTGAGGAGGAGATAAAGATAAAAAAAAAAAAAAAACCATCAAAGACAAAGAAACAATGTCTAGAATGTAACTGGCATTTTCCACCAAAACATTGTTTGTAAGGCTACACACAGGAGAATAAAACTTGGTAATGCATTGGAAAAAAGTTATTTAAGAGGAAAAGTTTATGCATTCCTAGTTACATATCCAAGAAAACTGAAAACACGTCCACATAAAATTTTGTATACAAACATTCATAGCATTATCATTCACCATAGCCAAAACATGAAAATAACCCAAATACTCGTCGCCTCATGAACGGATAAGCAGAATGTGGTGTGTGGCCCTACAATGGAACATTATTCAGTCATGAAAACAAGGGAAGTAGTGGCCCACGCTACACTGTGCATAAACCTTGAGAACATGATGTTGAGCGAAAGAAGCCAGACACATAAGTTCACACGTCGTATGAATCCTTCTGTCCATAAAAAGACAAAGTAGAGTCTTGGTTGCTCGTGGCTGAGGAGAAGGGTGTGTATAAACCCATAATGGCTGAGGGGTTTGGAGTTTCTTTTTGAGTGAGAAAAAAAAGTTCTAAAATTGATTGTGGTGACTATCTACAATAGCCAAGACATGGAAGCAAGCTAAATATCCATTGACAGATAACTGGATAAAGAAGTTGTGGTATGTACACACACACACACAATGGAATACTACTTAGCCATAAAAAAGAATAAACTAATGCCGTTTGCAGCCACATGGATGGACATGGAGATTGTCATACAAAGTGAACTAAGTCAGAAAGAGAAAGAAAAATACCATATGTTACCACTTACATGTGGAATCTAAAAAAATGATACAAATGAACTTATTTACAAAACAGAAACAGATGCATAGGCATAGAAAACAAATCCATGGTTACCGAGGGAAAAGGTGGGGGATAAATAAATCAAATAAACTTGATTGTGGTGACAGTTGCACAAACTTGTGAATATACTAACAACCACTGAATTGTACACTTTAAAAGGGTTGATTTTATGATATGCAAAGTATTTCCCAATAAAAAAAAATTTTCATTAAAGGGTAAAAGTTTATAGTATATGAAGCCAGCAGCCCTCAAAATACAAACTTAACAATAAGACATTCTAAAGAAGAAGACAGACAATATATAACCAATGTTTTTATAAAATTATGCATTTGTCTCTAAAGTTCAATTAATAAAAAGTCTTAAATTTTTAACATTAAGCCACCAGAACAACAACAAAAAGTAGAGTGTTTACTTACCACTTCTCTTTCCAGTAAGTTATTCTTATTTTCAAGTGCTCTCACACGACTAGTAGCTTCATTCAGAGCAATGTCTAACTGGCTACATCTGAAAACCATATATTGAAACAAAACAATTAGAAGATAAAATCCTTTCCCTTAAAAGTATTATAAAAATCTGATCCTCCAAAATATTACATAAAACAAATTCTTAATGTTAAGCTAAGACTAAGGATGCCACTTTAGTAAAATATATCCCAAAGAATCTAACGATATGATGGTCTCTGGAGAAAATGAAAAATGATATGAAAAGATCTCTGAGAAATATCAAGTGAAAAAAACAAGATATGAGCAGTCTCTTGTGCATGAATGTTCATGAAAGCATTATTCACAATAGCCAAAAGATGAATGCAACCTAGTATCCATCAATGGATGAACAATCAAATGCAGAGAGTGTCTGTGTGTGTGAGCGCGTGCACGTGTGCACACAAAACAGAGTATTATTCATTTGTAGAAAGGAAGGAAATTCTAACACATGCTACAACATGGATGAACCTCAAGGACACCATGCTGAGTGAAATAAACCAGTCACGAAAGGACAAATACTGTATGATTCCATTTATACAAGATACTCAGAAGAATCAAATTAATAGAGACAGAAAGTAGAATGATGGTTGCCCAGGGCTCGGGCTCGGGGTAGTGGGGAGGAGTTGTTTAATGGGCACAGAGTGACAGTTTTGCAAAATAAAAAGTTCTAAAAAATGGATGGTGGTGATGTTAGCGTAACAATGTGAATATACTTAATGTCACTGAACTGTACACTTAAAAATAGTTAAAATGGTAAATAGTTAAAACGGTTATTTCACCACATTAAAAAATAAGAAGTAAGACATAGAAGACTGCATAAAGTAACTTTATATTTGTTATGACAACATCTGTATGTGTATACATCATGATTTCTAGAAGGATGTGAAAAGTTAAGTCTAGGATGTGAAAGGAGAGGTTGAGGTAGGGAGACTTCCTATTAAATCCTTCTGTACTGTTTCAAATTAGCATGAATGCTTATTCTTATAATTACTTTCTTTGTCAAGTTAATTAGCATAGAACCTCAAAATAACAAAATACATGGAAGAATTCGGTAACTTTGTGACCCAGTGTTTAATGATGTATTGTGAATAAAAGCTAATACTTTTGTGGCACTGATCACACGCCCAGTCTATGTCAAGCACTCTACATTCACCCTCACAATCCTGTGAGTAAGGGTTGTTATCATTCTCATTTCACAAATGAGAAAACGAAGACAGAAAAGTTAAGTTCCTCCCGAGTCACACTGGGATTCTAAGCCAGGCAGTCCGGCTCCAGAGCCCATGCTCTGAACCACTATGCATTAATGCTTTACAAAAATGAAACACTGATGAAACTGTTCTTGAAACAAAGATCACTAAATAGTTAAGTGTAGGTGTATTAACTGTTATCGTTCTGTTTTAATTGCCACACTGATTCTGGTATGCCATAGGTCTCATCCCCTAAGTGGCCACTGTGCGACAAGGTTAAGTGTGAACAGCCCCATTTGCAGCAGCAGGGGGATTCTCCAATGTGCAATTTTAAATCTGAAAAAATCTACTGTGTATACTGACAACATAGTACTGGCTTTTGTCTTAGGTGAATTGTTTCCCCAGTTCTAAATGACTGCAACTTCTCATTTTGTCTCTACTGTCCTCTAGCACATAGCTTTATCCTGTAGGCCAAATCACGTGCTCTTGGGGGCAGCAGGAGAAAAGAACGTGTTGCTCGTTGTCTGCGTGGTATCGGACATTCCCTCAGGTTACTGCTGTTACTGCTGTAACACAACCGCTTATTTAAAACCCTGACTCCCAACTTGCTCCTCCTACATTCTCCCACTGCTCTGTGTGCACTGACAGCTTTTAGACATAAAAATGTTTTAATTAGCTCTCCTTTACTCCATGCCTTCTCTGCACTCTGTCTCGGACCAAACAAGGTCTACAGGTAGTAGGCTGCTTTCCTATTTCCTGTTTTCCAACAGGAAGTACCTGTGGTCATCGCTGCCTTCTTAAAAAAAGGAAACAAAACAAAAAGAAGGACCGACTTCCCCTAGCCTGCTATCTTTCCCTTTTGTCCCAGAAAACCTAAAATTGATTTTTTTTTCTGCTTCTTTTCAAATTACTTCTACCATTGTACCCCCATCCTCACCACCTACAGCAAAATGGAAGCTATAGAAATAATCAGGACTAAGACAGCATGTTAACCACAGCAGCCACAAATGTGTAGCTAGTTTTCCTAGAATTCCACAAGTTAAACTGTTAACTGAACCAGAAGATTTCAGTTCCCTACTAATCTTTTCTCAAGGGGCTTTGTCTTTTTGCCCTGGAGAAGAATTCTTTGCTGTCATCTAGCCCCAATCAGTTTTCAGTCTGTTTAATTCCATTCGCAAAGTATGTTGCAAGTACATTGCTATTAATAGTATAAAAGCATCAAATTTTGTAAATGATTCTCTCTAAAATAAGTGTAAAGCCATCCCTAATGTAAGACCATTCTCCCCTGTGTTTCTACGGATTTTCTGAACGAGATAATTACTTCCACAGGTTCATGAGTGTCTGGGTTAAAGTTAAGCATATCTGGGTGTGAAAAAGGTTGACAACTACCCCAGGCCTTCAGTCAGTCATAGACTTATTAGGGAATCCACACATAGTACTAATCCCCCTAAAAATGACATTCCTTTACATACACAAAATCTGCTTGACTGTCTCAGTATTTCACCCACATGAAAAAATGTTCTCATCCGTTATCAGTGTTTTGTGAGTTGGCTCAAATCTTTAAAAATAATTACTTAGGCAAACATGTTTCTCTGTGAAAATTTTCCAATACAAAGCACATGTTTTCAAAGTGTTCTATCATCACGATAGATTATACTTCAGGGAAAATAATAAATCCAAGGTGGAGAAACACTAAGTTTACAGTTAAATTACAAGCTTTACCTATCTACAAGAATTTGATTGGTTTTCTTCCAATCTTCAACTGCAGAAATTTCTTTTGCCTCCAGTTTCTGTTTCAAACTATTTATCTCTGACTCATAATAAGCTCGAAGATCCGCTATGTGTCGAGCATGCTTTTCCTTCAGGTTCTGCCTGATCCTGTTGGTAAGATTGGAAAAAGTTATTAAGAAAACATCTCCCCACACTCTATCTCAATAAGAAAAACCACGAACAAAATTATTCTCATAAGCAAAAATACAGCCACTTCCCTTTGTACACCCACAGAAAATATAATAGATTAAAATATCAAATTGACAACTAATAAAGTGAAGGAAAAAAGACATGGATTATTTTTTAGATGCTCTACCTAAAAAATATTACATATTTTAAAAAATTTTTTATTACTGAAGTTCAACAAAAACAATTTCCATCATTCAAGCAGGCCCTCACAGAAAGTCTACTGACATCACAAGCCAGTCACTGAAATACGTACTTGGACAGTATGACAGGATCTTCCAGGGAAGCCAGTGCAAAGCAGTCCGGGACACTGTTGGCTGCACCTGGGAGCTGGGACGGACTGACTGAGGCGGAAGTTACCGTGACAGCGTCCTCTTCGTCCACGGTGCTGACTGAGACGTCGTTACTGCCAATGGTACATACGGAAGGAAACGTGGAGCTGGTCCTACTGTCGCTGTGGAACGCGTGATTTTTCCAAGAACCCACTGGTGAAACTTTTTTATTTGAAGGATACTTTGGGAATCCAGATAACTGAGAAGCGACATGACTTTCCTGTGAAAACGAGTCTACGTCAGAGTGACTAGACATACTAGGTTCCAGAACAGAGTCCGGTGAAAAGGATGTTCTGTCATCAAGGGCACTCAAAAAGCCACGGGGGTGAATCCCTGAAATCTGCTGATTTGGCTTCACGTGTAACGTGGGGTCTAGAGTCAGTACCTAGAAGACAAGACAGACAACGGTAAGCTCTCGCCAGGGTACCCACTGCTCTGTTTGAAAGCGAGTAGGCTTCAGGTCTCCTAGTGGACAGGAAGCCCGAGACGAGAGTGAGTCCTGAAGCACCTTCCACTTCCACGCAGCGGTGCCGGCAACTTTACCTCTGGCGGACGAACTGAGCTGGAAGCAGAAGTGAGATTCCTCTCGGGTAACTGCTTGTTCTCCCTTTGTTTTTTATGATAAATGTCCTTCAGTGACGGTAGCTTCATCTCATTACTAGTATTAGACTTAAAGATATGAAACAGAATTATTTAAATAGTATTATCAATGAATCAATGATGAGAAAAGCTTACTTTCCTGATATCAAGATCAGCACCATACAAAGATTTTTGAAAAATTTTAAATAAACTGAGACCCTAGAATGTCAGACTTGCAATAAGAGTTTGGAAGTCATTACCTATTATGAGGCTCCCTCAGAATAAAAAAATTTCATATCCCCTAACAATAAATATTAAGAAGATAATTTGAACCTAAGATACTTAGCAGCCTACGAAAACTTCCAAAGAATAAATTCCTTGGTAATTTCCCTACTCAAAATAAGCACCAAGTTTTGAGGTAAGAAGAGACTTTATAATGAATGAATGAAGCAGGACAAGAAAACTTCTGGCCAGATTAATTTCCTGTGGTTCAAAGGCACAGACTGCTGTCACAAGGTGGAGTTCCCTATCTCTGTAGTGATATTCACGTTTAAGAGTTGGCAGGCAACAAAAAGTTTTAAGAAAGAAGTTACCCAATGAAAAGAAGCCCCTTTCTGAATTAGTAAAAGAAGATACGATCTGAGCTTCCACAGCTGAAACCAGGGCTTGGCTACGCTGGAAGTGCTGCAGAGAGGCCTAAGCTCCAAGTAGTAAAGCCCTGGCTTAAACGATCTCAAGGTGAGACTTACTGCAGGGCGTGATGGGGTACCACTCAACCCTGGGCCTCGAATTTAAACTGTGGACATTCTCTCAAATGAGATTACAGATTCAGCAAGAGATACACTGAAAGCACTGAAAGAACACACACATTTTATGGCTTTAAACTTTTAAACTGTCCCATTTCCAGATCCCACATAGACTACAAAGCACCATGAATTCATATTTTTTAATAAATCCTATAACTAGCTTGTGAATAAGGCAATTCATTATACATTTTGTGTGTGCACTAAAGGCATTAATTTGTTAAATGTAAACCCTTAAAATTTACCACAGTTTCTACAATCCTGCTCTGAATTTAACTTTTTATGTGCCATCAACCTAGGAGCCTTCCAAGTCCGAAGCCTATGACGAACAGCCGCTCTCCGGCCACGGCTCCAGCCTGAGGAATCCTGCCCGCCGGCCAGGTGAACAGTTGCAATTATTCTAGTTAGAGCTCATGGTAAAATGAGGTAACATTTTCCACCACTTTTATGATTTCTTTGCTTTTCACAATTTAACATCTCTGAAGTGAGGATGCGTCTTGTAATTAATGGCATCTTACAAATGCTTTCAATCAAGTAGCAGCTGTGACATAATTGTCACTGCCTGCTCACAAGCAAATAAAAGAACCATCAAAATTGGCCAAATAGGTGTTAGCAGCTGGGAAAAAAATCCTAGAGGCTATGCTGGAGCCCCTGAGAACCAGTGTGGAAGAGACAGTGAGTCAGATATATTCAGCAGCATTCCCCATCTGGGAGTCACCAGCAGGCCAGTCCTATATAACTGCCAAGACAGGCAAAAACTCAGCTCCGAGGCCTTTCGCCCATTTTGGTAAATACCAAACTACCAATGTGCTTGGTGGACCGAGGAGAATGGTGTGTGGAAAATACAGAAACCAACACTGACTTCAAAAGAGAGGAGTGTAGAAGGTAAGCCCCTGTAGGTGAAGAAGCTTCAATCAACTTATTATACTTACATTTTTCTTTTTACGTATGTATGAGAACTATATGATAAAAATGCATGTTTGAGTCTGCAAGCTCCTTCTATAAGAAAAATTATAAATTCTAGGTGATAAGAAACCATTGTATCAGTCTAATTGACAAATTTTTTTCATGGTAGAATATGAGACAGGAATTCTTAAAATTGATGGCCACCTTAGAGTCAACAAAATATAGTAACAATTTACTGATGTCGCAGACCAAGTCGCACAGTGAGCCCTGAACTGCAAAGCCCACTGAGTCTCCCAGGCCCCTCACAATCTCACTTCCCCCGCCCTTCCCTCTTTGTGTTTATCTGTTTCTATTTTCACTCCTTTCCTGAAGGATGGAATGCTGGTTCCTGCCCATCTCTGGGACTCTGAGGTCTGCAAACATGCTGGTCCCACGTTGTCCCATTCATCCACGCCTGACACTCGTGGCTGCCTCAACTGTATCTCTCCTTCCCCCAACCTACTCTCTCATCACCTGACCTAAACACAGAAGTGAGATATACACTTCAATGTACATATACTGGATGTTTTTATTTCTCTGCTCTGAAGTTAACAGAATATTTACATTTTTTGCTCAAAGAAAATCAATATAGCAAATTAAATTGCTCATAATTATTGTACAAATGGATCAGCAGGAGGGTATAATAGAATGTGAAATCAAAACCAGGTCTGGGAAAAGAGAAGAAGTTTATCTATACCTGCTATATTTAAAATAGCGGGCACAAAACCATGTCATTTAATTGCACAAAACAGTAACCGGGCATTTTTAATTTCATTTTTAAGTAACTTTCCTAGGATCACACAGGCAATGAATGACAGATACTAAATTTGAAAGCAGGCAAGTGTGATTTAAAGCCCGTGCTTTTTTTCTGTGTATCAGAAACTGACACATAAAAAATGTATAAATGAAATAGAATACTTGACTACAATGTATAACACAAATATGCACATGTCACATGTTATTAAGTTACCTGGCTGGGTAATATATCCGTGGAGGAGGCCGGTGCAAACGCCTTCTCTAAAGTCTCAGGCAAAGAGTGATACGTGTCCTTCTCCTCCAGTTTCCAGTAAGTCAGTCCTAACGTGCACAAACATACCAGATAGATAAGGGTGAGGAAAAAGAACAAAAATGCTTTGTAGAATGACTTATTTCTACCTGAAGAAAATTAAATATGGGAAGTAACTAGTTTTTGGCTCTCTGGATACAGGAAATTGAATTTGGAAGGGAAAAAATTCATATAAATGCCTTGCCATGTAAAAGCCCTAACTTAATGACCCAAGGATTTTAAACTGAACTATCATATTATTAAAAGTCAAGATAAACTAGTGCTATTTAAAATGTATTTTAAGGTGGGGAAGGATATGGCTCAAGTGGTAGAGCGTGTGCTTACTTAGCATGCCTGAGACCCTGGGCTTAATCCCCAGCACCTCCATTAAAAAAAAGGAAAAAGAAAAAACTAACAATAAATGAATAAATAGACCTAATGACCTCCCCCAATAAATAAATAAAAATAAATAAACTTTTAAAAATTAAAAACATACTTTTTTTTAAATTTCTTTATGCACAGTACAGACTTACACAGAAGCAATGCAAAGAATTCAATAATTTGGGTATTTATCGAGCATTTACTGTGCCAGCTGCGGGGAGAGGTGTGGGCGGGAAGGGGGCACCACGAGCAGTAAGTAAATCATGCAATACATACAGTGTGTTAGGAGGTGGGAACCTGAAAATCTGGGGATAAGGGAATACGCAGTGTGTGTGGAAGGGAGGGCAGGCACTCTTTCTGAATAGGGGGCTCAGGGTTGGCCGTGTGAGCCATTTATGAGGGAGTTCCCCCCAAAAGCAGGGGAGAACATTTCACATAAAGCAAACAGCAAAAGCCCTGGAACGAGAACTTATCTGGCACATTTGAGCGAACAGCCTCTCTGCTGCTGAAGCAGAGAAAGGGGGAGAGTAGCCGCAGTGAGGTCCGAGAGCAGGGCTCATCTCCCCAGGCCTCTGTAGGACAGACTCCGGCTGCTCCTCCGCGGGAAGTGGACCCGCCGCAGGGTCCGCACAGAGGAGTCACATGAGCTGACTTGTCTTTAAGAAGAATCATCCTGGCTGCTGTGTGGAGACTAGATGGACGGTGCGAGGATGGCAGCAGGGAGGCTGGCTGGGAAGCCCGCAGGAAGCCAGGGGGCAGGGGCCGGGGCTCCGTGAGGGTGAGCGCAGGAAGGTGTGAGAGGTGGCTGGATTCTGCCAGTTTTCATAAGGCAAAGCTAGTTCATCTTTTTTTTTTCACTTTAAATATAATTTTATTTGTCAATTATATCTCAATAAAGGTAAAAAGAATCTTATAGATATAATAGTCTATTCTAAGCTGATAACAACTTCACTTTGGTAACATACAAAAATAGACACTTTCACCCCCCTTACTAGTAGTTTATGTTTTCAATGTCACAAATTACATTTTAATATTGTTAATATTGTGTGCTTACCAATTAACAAGTTATTGACGCTATGGGTATTTTTAATACATTTGTTCTCTAACTTTTACACTAGAATTAAGTTATTAACACACCACTGTATCACAAATTTAGAGTCTTCTTATTTGACTATATATTTACCTTGATTAATGTGTTTCATATTCTCGCATGTGTTCCTGTTACTAATTACTGTCTTCTCCTTTCAACTTGAAGAACGCCTTTCACTATTTTTTTTTTGTAAGGCAGATTTAGTGATGATAAAGTCTGTAAAGCTAGTTCATCTTAAATTGGATGTGGGATTGTGGAAAAAAAGTCAGTATGTAAAGCCATTAAAACTAAAAGAAGCTCACCATGGAGAGTAATGAATGGCTCACAGAGGGTTTGAATTTCTTAATTCATTTTGGAGCGCGTGAAAAGTGCCGAGATGATTTTTGCAGCCATTTGAAATAACTGCAAAAGTACTTCTGTCTCTACAGAACTTGTAAAAATTAAGGCAAGTAAAGAAGTTACAGCTACTGGAGGCCCAAGACAACACACCATACATTTACAGAAACCACTCCACTATACTGTACATGATATCCTATGAGAAATGCACACAAGTTATTAAAAAAAACCCTTTAAAAATATAAGTATCATACCTGTTCCTGAATCAGACATCCAAGATTTTGGACTCTCATCTGGTTTTTTGAGGTAAAAAGCTTGAGCATGTGTAGCAGCAATGAAATCAGACTACAATTTAAGAAAGAAAACTATTAGCTGACAGCCAAAAATCATTAGGCACAAACTGCTGACCCGAGGAATGAGAGCCAGGTGTGAAACCCAGGCGCAGAGAAGCTTTCCGAGGGTTCACGAAGAAAGCAAGAGTGGCCTTCCCCGTGGTCACAAGAATGCAGTGACAGCAATTAACAGTGAAGAATTTTCTATTCCCGTGTAAATTCACTAAAGTTTATTCTGACTCTCTGTGAAGCTGGAAGGAGAAACTAAAAGCAGGTGTTACAAGTGCAGATTGAAAATGTATTTAATAACTGGTTACCAGAAAAGGCTCAAGATGCTTGCTTATCCTTAATTCTAAAAAAATTCTGAGCTAATCTCTCCTCACACTATCTCTGGTATTGCCATAAGAAACCTGTTTCCAAACAGAGATATGTGAAAAATTATTTTCATCGGAATTTTTCTTATCAGCACCACCATCATCAAACTTTTAATTCCTGTTAAAAAGGATTTAAGTTGCATTTGCTTACAGCCATCCGTGGACGCACTGCAAAAGCACAGTAAGAGGATGGCATTCTACCTACCAAGGAAGGGTTACCCCTCCGCCTTCTAAGGCACCACTTTACTTCTTTTTCTTCAAATGTCTCCCCTAAAACTCCTACCTGTTCAAATTTCTGTTGAGTCTCAGTACTTAACAGCCCAGGAAAAGCTGACTGCAGAAGAGTAAATGAAAAATCCCAAGCGCACTATTCTGACCCTCTCCCGGTTCTGAGGTGCCACTCAGTGCACTGAGGCGACACACACGACATCGCTGGAGGGAGGCGCACTCACACGGCAGCCTGCTGCTCTCTTCTCAGCAAACAGGGCATCGGCTAAAGAAAACAGCCACAGCTTTCAATGAGAAGTCAAACTATGGTGCAAGCAAGTCTTCCCCAAGAAGCTGGCCTCAGCCTAGCACAAGGACCTTCACTAGTGTCGGTAGCCGTCCAGCAGCATCTGAAAACCACCATGAAGTCCACACCCCAGGAAAGGGTAACATCCAGGCTGCGCCAAAGGAGCAAGGAAACAAAGACCGACTTGAGCTCTGGAAAATCCTTGTGCTAAACAATAACCAATTTCAAGACATGCTTCAAAATAGCTAGTGCCCAAAATAAACTACATCGTATAAAAAGAAAACTGGATCCCAAGAGAATTCTGATCGTAAAGATTCCCTGATTTAAACTGAACCCGGAAAAAAATGATGGGAGAAGAGAAAGGATGAAATAAAGAGGAAAGATTCACTTTTGTGAATCCAGAGAACCTGATTTAGAGTTATGCAGGTAAGAAGTGCATTTCAGGTGTGGTGTCTTAGATTCACCAACCGCAATTATCACCATTTAAATTACATCTAAAACTTAGAAATACCAAAGAAACTTGATTTTCCCTAATGATTTAATACCAAAAATATCTAATTCACCTTAAAAAATAAGAAAAATAAAACTTGTCTTGTCCAGGAGGTGATTTAAAAAAGGGAAAATTCAAGGGGAATCACAGCCTCACCCTCTGCTCTTCTGACACCCCCAGAGGGAGAACAGGCTCCTGGGTAAACTCATCCCCCAAAGGCATTTCTCAGGCAGTGCTTCTGATCATCTGGCTGCTGGTCTGATCCTCCGCTGAATCGAGGAAGAAATGAGGCTAGACCAGTGGTTCCAGCATATAAGAATCACCTGAGGAGCTTTTAAACCACCTGATCACAGACCACAATCCCACCAATGAGGGCGGACCACCTGGGGCATAAGCAGATTTTCAAAGCTCCTTAGGTGACTCTAATAGCCAGCAAATTCTGGGATCCACAGGGCTACATGAGACAAATATTGATCTACAGTCACAAATGACAGTGAATCAACCGAGTCACACACCACAAACCCAAAGCTTATCAGAAATAACAAAGTCTCCACAAACTGAGTTTCAGTTAAGGTAAAAACAGAAAAAAAAAAAATTGTAACAAATTAACAATACAAAAGAAAAAGCAAAAAACTTATGTTAATGGCTATGTGGTAAACTCAGCACAATTACCCGAATTGCCCGCAGCTTGCATGCCTGAGTAAAGTGACTTGCACCTACTTTCTCAATCGGTGATTTCTTGGTTTGCTCATTTCCTTGGGTAGATTTTGAACATCCCTCTTCTGCGTGTGCTCTCTTTGGTTGGCTCTGCTTCAGCTTTTGAGCCCATGATGTTATGGATTTACTATTTAAAAAGAAAAAACAAAATAACCCCCTTTAGATGCTGTCCTTCACAAATTAAAACTAAACACTAAGTCAGCGGAGATGCTTGGAGTTGTTTTTCTAATAGCAGATGGATTTTTATTGATTCACAAAAGTTTCTTTCGACAATATAATTATTACTATGGGCAAAATGAACAAAAAGACTGACTAGCAGTCTTTACAATACATACAGTCTTTGCAGCCATGCAATAGGATAAAAGCCACCACAGCGGCCCCTTCAAGTACTAACTATAGCTCTACAGTGAAAGCTTATTTATTTACACAGACTAACAATTACACTTATGGGTACCCAAGATTTGTACTGCTACAGATCAATACCTTAAATTAGATGACATATTTCAGGGACATAAAACTGAACATTAAAAATTTTTAAAGATTATTTGCTTTATAAACATTCAACCAAAGTTTCTTTTACTAAAAAGTTCCCTGGGTCACTCGAAATGTCAATAAACTTAGAAAATCTCTCTTTATATATACAAAACAAAAATGAATATGATTGTATATAATTTTTGGTTTCAAATTATATTAACATGTCTGGGAAAATTCCACTTTTTGATACAATCCTATATGCTAATTTTCAGCAACTCTATAGTGACTACAAAATATAAAAGGTATTTTTCTGGCAAGACCTCCCACTTCAAGAGTGTTAGTAGTCTTATAACATTGTAAATGGGAAGACAGATATTAGCATGCTGCAGTATGCTTTAATTTCAGTTTTTCACAGGAAGTAAAAGAATTTGATAAAATTGATAGACATTCAAACACATCTCATTCCATCACAGTCCAACTAAAAGCAGCTTTATTTACTAAACAAAAATGTTTAGTTTATTATAAATAGAATAAACAAGTAAAACTCCCTTCAAGTGATGGAGAAATTCTACTTACGTATTTGTTTTTCCACTGTATACTTCCGAAATCTTACTTTCACCAAGAAAATTGTGTTCAAATTCACCAGGAAAAACGGGAGTATCTTCCTTTAAAGATGCACAGAACTCTTCATTCGTATGTGTATAAAAACTCCGGGGTTTTACACTATCTGCAAGTGACTCCGTCCGCACCACAGGTGCTCCGAACCCTTCTTCAGAAGCTTCCGCGTGCTGCATGAGCTCCTGAGGGCCCTTAGATCTGTAGGTGTTTAGTTCTGAGACACAAAGGGTACCATACCCGCTGCTCACTGAGCTGCTCTCCACGTTGCAGTCTGGTTGTGACATGGGTGTTTCTTGCTGCATTTCGGGTTCTTCAGACTTACGATAACTGATAACAGATTCATTTCTTTCACTGTGTTCAGAAAAAAAACCCATTTGACTTTCTGAAGATATTTGTCTGCTTAAAGCACTTGTATCATAGGAAGCCCAGGAAGCATTACTGGTCTGTAACTTGACTAAATATTTTATCTCCTCCTGTATACGCTGAAAATAAAAAGTGACAGACTTGGGTAAGAAAGTAAATTAACATCATGTTTTTATAACCATATTGAAAATACTGTTTTAAAAATAAGAGATATTATTCTAAAGATGATATATGTGCATTATCTTTAGTTTATAAACAAAATTGATACAAAGAATTGGTTCTTCTGCAAATTTTATAATATAAGAATCAATATGAAGAACAACTTACTTGAATTTGGTTGTGAAACTGTTCCTGCTGAGCAACTATTTGCTCTTGGCATTGTTTTTCCACCAAACTGAATAGCTGTAACCACCTGGTCTGTTAAATTATAAAATATTTTCATTAAAAATAATTTTAACCTAATATTTCACAGAAATATTCCTCCAGTGGGAAACGGCCTTCTTAAAATGTATTTTTAATGTAAAAAGTATAAGGTAAGTAAGTAATAAAATTATATTCAATGTAAAAATATGAGGACATAGACTTGGACATCCCTTTCTTTTTTAATTTTTTTTTTATTGAAGTACAGTTGATTTACAATGTTACGTTAGTTTCTGGGGTGCAGCACAGTGATTTACTTATACTTCTTTATTCTTTTTCATTATAGGTTATTACAAGCCACTGAATATAGTCCCCTGCGGTATCCAGTAAGACCTGTTATTTATCTATTTTATATACTGTAGTCAGTATTTGCAAATCTCAAACTCCTAATTTATCCCCTCTCTTCCCCCTTTAGTAACCATAAGTTTGTTTTCTATGTCTGTGAATCTGTTTTTGTTTTATAAATTAAGTTCATTTGTGTCATTTTTTAGATTCCACATATAAGTGATATGATATGTTTGTCTTTGTCTGACTTCACTCAGTTTGATAATCTCTAGGTCCATTCATGTTGCTGCAAATGACATTATTTCATTCTTCTTTATGGCTGAGGAGTATTCCATTGTATAAATATACCATAGCTTCTTTATCCAGTCATCTGTTGATGGACATCCAGGTTGCTTCCGTGTCTTGGCTACTGTAAACATTGCTGCTATGAACACTGGGCTGTATGTATCTTTTCAAATTAGAGTTTTCTCCAGATATATGCCCAGAAGTTGGACTTCTGGATCATATGGTAACTCTAGTTTTAGTTTTTTAAGGTTGTTTTCCCCTTTCCCATATGACCTGTGATCTGGGCAAATTTGAAGGTCTGGGTAAATCTTATTTTTCATATAGCATCTTAATTTTATGTCATCTGCCATCACTTCTGATGAATCAAGAACTGCTGGTAGGTGTACTTTACATTTGTCTTAAGTTCCTCTTACTTTCCTCATAACAGCCAATGGTTTTCTTAAACACTAACCTGGACCCAGAAAAAGAATTGCACATCTTAAAACAAATAGTTTGGTATTATGAGAATCTGACCCCTAATTTGGTTGTTCTTCAAGTAAAAATACTCTTTTTCAAAGTCACATGTTAAAGTGTTTTAAAACACTTCGGCTGAAAAAGGAATAAAAGTGACTCTGGAAATGTACGGAAGCAGCCTACAATTCCTTTCTTTCACAGCCACTTTTACATCCTGATCCGTCCTGACCCCCCAAGAGTAGTCAGTGCTCTTGTAACTAGACTAAGCCAAAACATTGGAAGGAGAGGGGGCATGGAGTTCTCCAGAGGCTGAATTCAATCTAAACGCCTGTCTACTTTCAGTAATAGGCCATATGCAATAACATACCATGTCAATAAGTAGCTACTGTGACAACCAGCTTCCCTGTTTAAAAGCTCTCTCAGTGTTTTCCCACTCCGGCCATTCCTTACAGGGCCCTGCATGTGGTTCTGGCTCACACACACCTGCCAACTTCATCTCAAGTCTCTCTGTCCCGTTCTCGACACACTAGACACTCTGCTCCCCTTCTGTTTCCTGAAATGCTAAAGTTGTCTTCCACCTCAAAAATTTTGGATTTTATGCACCCTCTACCTGGAAAGCTCTCTCCCCAGCTCTCAACATGGCAGGCTTCTTCTCATCCTGCTATTTCAGCTTAATTATCATCTTCTCGAAGAGTTTCCCAAACCATCCTCACAGTTACTGTCTTTCTTGGTATCCTGCTTATTTCCTTCACAGCATTTACCACAATCAGAAAGTATCTCATTTGTTCACTTTGTCAACTTGTCAGTCTCCCATCCCTGCCCCTACTTCATCTCCAGCACCCAGGACACAATGACAAATTAAGAATGGGCTCCCTAATATACAGTCTAAACGAATGTATAAAAATGGATATTGCAAGCTGAACTTCACACAATCCAGAGACCCTTCAGGTTAGTGGTGAAAGCCACTTATATACCATAATATAACAGAACTACGTTGGAACCTGTATTACAGTATTGAGGTAAAGGGGAGAAAACTTCAAGATTAGAAAGGAAGCCTTAAAGTGAAATACGAGGGTACTGATAGGAAGTATGACTTCTAGAACAACTGACTTCAGGACAAGGTGGACTAGATCAAATGTAGTTCCTTACCCTCTCAGCTTACTTACAATATTAAGTATCTTAATAATAATCAAAACAAAAAAGAAATAATCAGGCAACAGTTTTTTTCAATTATACTAAAGCAATCCTTTAGGGTTATTTTTAACCTGATAAAGTTATTATTCACGTAAAACTAAACCATAAGGATAACAGAATAACAATTTAGTTTAAAAATGGATCACGGTATGTGAGACACTTGATATTAATCACATCCTTATAATCATTTTACTATTTAGGATACAAATGAATAGAGTTCATTCAGGCTATAAATTAATGGAGATTTTGTTTTTCCCAGTCAGATATTATAGTTAACATTTTAATTTTAAATAAACTAATTTAAGAACACTATGGCTACAGTGAACATTATTCATTTAATTATTAAGAAGTGTTAATATTCATTTCAAACTAAATAATTTATACTTCCTGTATTTTACATATTGTTGGAGGATATGGGCATCTAGTTCAAGTTTTCCCCTGGACGCAGGTTTCTGACGCTGTTAGTCCGAATGGGATTTCTGTAGTCTGGCCTGGTAAATATCCCACGGGCTTTTTCCTAAGTCTGACTCCCACCTCTCCACTAACAACCTATGTGGTCCCCAACAAGAAAATTTCATTTCTTTGTGCCTCAGTTTCCTAATTTAAAAAATGGGAACTATAACACCTTATACGTGACTGGGAGGATTAAATTTTAAATTTAAATATGATGCATGTAAAGCAGTGATTTCAACAGGGTACCCTATTTTGAAAATCTATGAGTTCATAGTTGTCATAAAAACAGTGGGAGCACCACCAGCATTTAGTGGGCAGGGTCCAGGGATGCAAATTACAGGACAGCCCCCTACAATAAAGAACTGTCCTGTGTCTGTTTTATATTATAAACATTACATATACTTAGCAGTTTTCAAATCACCAAATTGTCCAAGAATGCGACTATCAAGATGTTAAGCTTGTTTCAGAATTTGCTCAGACATGAGTCATCATTTCAGAAAATCATCACCAACTGCAGTGCCGGGTCATCAATACACAGAAGCTGTATCAGGCTGGGTTGACAGCTGCTGCGTTCACGGTGAGTCTACATATAGGTCAACACCAGACTGCTTCATTACATTTTCCAGTGTAGATGTGCCTGTGCATTTATACATTGAAATACATGTTCTCTTATTATAAATAACTATTATTCCTCCTTTACATCACAGTTAGGACATTACATCAATTTTTTAAAAAGTCGATGGATCTGTGAATTTCATTTCAAGACAATATAAGTTGAAGTTATTTAGAAAACTTTTATAAAGAGGGCTTTGGGTCTAATAAGGTTGAGTGCCACTGACAGAAAGTGTCTAGTATACTACCTGGCAAATAGACACTCAAAAAATGGTAGGTATTATAATAATAATTATTATACAACCATTACTATTATATATACAGTAGTGCCAAAATGCTAAAGTAACTAATTAAAACAAATTAGTTAATGATGTACTTTAAGATTTTCTTAGTCACAGAAGTATTAGCAAGTACTTAAGAATGTATCAAAGTACTTCTATAAGTAAATGTGTTAAAAGATTCTTTCTTGACTGAACTAAAATATATAACCTTCCCAAGTTTAAGCAGTGATAAACAAGAATTCCAGGAGAGAGGTTTTATAAAGGAATTCTAAAGAATCAGATTATCTCCAGATCTCTTCCAGAGCTCTGTGGAAGGTTGAGTGTTTTGTTTTAATAATGTAGATTAGATTAGTTTCTTACAAGTGGTAGAAATCAGATGTTACTATTCCAAAAGAAATATATAAACGTGAAATTCAGGGAAGAGTCAAGAATAAGACTTGCACAATCCTCACCCTCCCTTTCTTTTTAAATCATTACCTTAAAGCATTAGAAGCTTTTATTTTGGTAGGCTACAAAAACACAAAATACAAATTCAAGAAATTTTACCAAAATGGCCAGAAGTGTATTTCATATTCTGTCAAAGTAAGAAATAGCTTAACAAATTCTTCACTGAATAATCAATTATATGCCTACATTACAAAATTTAAGTAGTCAATTAATACTAAACGTAATAAAAATAATCCGTTAGATCACAGGAGAAGGAAGGACAGAAAGAAAGAAACGGTTTCAAATGTTAAAAGGTGTAAGTAGCTGGTTAGTATTCTGGCTTATAATAACTTGTGCCTTAAATTCACAAACATATTCTGGTTCTGATTTAAGATACTGATTTCAAATATTAAAAGTAACAATTTCTAGTTAAACATGAATTTGCCAGAAGTCAAACCACACTGAGGCAATGTCTCATTTTTTTTTAAAGCTTGTCAATTTAGGTATTATAAGCTAATGAGTATATTAGAGGAAACAGTTCATGAAACATTCTATTATTAGTTACATAACTTTACAATGGTATTTTATAGGTCTTTTGCATTAGAACATACAGATTGTCATATGGAAAAAAAAGTATAAAAACTTAAAAATTCCAGGGCGAGGGTATAGCTCAGTGATAGAGCATATGCCTAACATGCATGAAGTTCTGGGTTCAATCTCCAATACCTCCATTAAAAAATAAGTAAATAAAACTAATTACGCCCTCCCTAAAAAACTCAAAAATTAAAACTCAATTTTAAGTTTGCCATAATACTCAGTCACTTTTTTTAATTCTAATGATTATGGATAACTAATATAAGTAATTACACTTGGGGATGGCTGCTACCAAATTCTTAAACAGATAATCTTTCATTCCATTTATTCTACATTCTGAAAAATTACACAAATTATATTTAAAAACATGATTAACACAAAACAAAATCTGCTGCTCTCTAAATAAAGAACTTAATAATGTTTTATACATTTCTACAAAGCATTACCAAATCTTGCCTTGTTAAAATCTATTTTGGGCATAATTCCATGAAATAAGATTTATATGTAAGTATTCTCTTAACTGTTAAATTTTTATATCACAGTTTAACCTACGGACCAAAGAAAGAACCACCTGGCCTGAACAATCAATAACTCAATGTAGCGCAGCTAAATGTGACAATGCATTAAAACAGAAACCTTAATTTATAATTAGAGCATTCAAAATACTTCACAGTGGATTTAGGTTTTACAAAATGATGACAATCCTGTGTAAGTTACTTAAAATATTAGAAATAATAACAATATTAATCATTTTGAAATTGTCATTTTTCTGAAAAAAAGACAATACTTTAGTTCACATTTAAAATATAAATTAGAATGTCTGATCACTAATATATTGTTAAAACATACTTCTGATCATCTTTTTCACATCTGTTCTGTACTGTTCCTTACTAATATACTTAACCACTTTATTCTAGCAATAACTAAAGTGTCATGCTCTTTCAGATATAAATTTCTAATAATTTAGAGTTTAGTAGAGGCAAATTTACAAGTAAATTTTTTTTTTTAATTTCAAAAGTAAAACAAAACTAGATACCTCACAGTTTTTCCAAAGTTCCGAATCAGTCTTTCCACTGTTTTGTAGCTCTTGCATTAAAGAGGTTAGGACTTCAACTGTACCTTGAATTACAGATGGTCTGGTCTTCCCTGAGAAAGAGGATACCCCATTTGTACTAAGGTGGGGACTACTTCTGCTGAAACATAAATAATTCAAATGGTTTTCTTCATTCTACCGAAGCGTTGAATAATTCAGCAGTTCAAGATTTAGCAGAGCAGTACAAAACTACTGATATTTAATCCTTTTTAATGGCACCTCATTTGCTGAAAATCTGATCACAACTTTGTCCGTGAAATGAAAATAGCAGTGAAAAGACAGACAGTACTTAATTTTACTTTTAAGAACACAACAGAAGGACCTTCTTCACAAGTGAGAGAACACTCCGAAGTACCAGCAGAAAACAAAAGTTTCTGCTAAATAAAAATAAGAAAAATTCCAAGCTACTCAGATCTAAATTATTCCAGAGGATTATTTCACCCCACTTTAAGAACAGCCCTTTACTGGAATGGGGATTCTTTCTCCATTGCCCAGAATTACAGTCAAGTCTTGTTAACTGGATCCCCCTAATTGGGTGTGATAAACTGATGCTTATCTTTGCACTGTCTTTGAATAAAAGTAGTGTCAAGCACATTAGCAGCAAATATTCAGGACTTATTCAGCCTGTTCAGTGTATAAAATAGCACTGATTCTTTCCAGGATTGCTTTTCCAAATTTGAGATGAGTTTATTTCAGATTTGTTTTATAAAAGCACAAAGCACAATTAAGGACATTAAAATTTACTTAAATTTAAATCACTGAAAGGTCACTTTCATTTATTTATTGATACTCTGGTTTGTTTCACAAACAATTTGTGAAAAAGAGGACAGTAATGAAAATAATAGGAAAATAATAAAGAATTAGGATCAGAGAAAATATTAATAAAAATTCAAGGGAAAGAACATAAATATGTTGTCCATTAGAGGCTTAAAACATAATTCCAGTTGTATAATAATCAAGTTTAAATCTGGCTGATTTAACTTTCAGGTTAAAAAAAGGGAGACAGTTCAGTTCCGTAATTTTCATTAGGAAGGTACATTTAGGTTCCTCCAAGAAAATCGAACACTAAGTTCTAAAAAGAGCTTCTTCTAGCAGTGAGTTTCAAAGAGGCCGCCAAACAATACAGGAAACACAAAGCACGGCCAGCTTTCAGGAAGCGGGATAGATGACGTTGGCAAACATTTCTGGACCACATCCCATGCTTCCCCCTCCCTTTTCACCCTACTTTAATTTATGCTTTCTCCTTTGATTGTATATATTCTTGTAAACTGCCTTAAATTCCTCCTGACAGGGCAGAGGATGAACAAATTTTTTAAGGAATTAATTTATTTACAATATACAATTTCTTCAAAACCTATTACTGTGTGTAACTTTGCTCCTTTACGAGTAGGCCCCCGGCTGCTGTGTTTTTGCTTTATTGTACCTGCTTTTCACAGGTGATGCCTTCTCTACTGGTCCCTGTCTCTGCTGTTTTTAAGCTACCGTAAATTTAAAAACCAAATAATCAAGCTTGTCAGACTATGTACAAAAGGAGAGTTAACAGGCCCTGATTAAAAACAAACCAAACATGGGACAGTTTTAAAAAGAAAATGCATAAAATGCATTGTTTGATAGCATGTCCTCTGTCAACTCAGAGCCGGTTTTTTTAGCTTACTTCGCTGCTACCTTCCATACTGGTGAGGTACTTCCGCAATATGAAACATTATTTGTCCTCTTAATTTCAAAATGGAGAAACAATTTTTAGGCAACTAAAATTTAAAGATATGCTTGTAATTTACAAAAAACAAAACAAAAAATGTAAAGAAAATTACAACTAGCAAGACAAGTTCTTTCCCCCCAGTGTTCCCCACGCCAAAGTCCATCTCTGGAAGAATGAAGAACACGAAAGTGCTGAAACTATTCTTAAACGATGGGCCCCCAAACAGTCTCTGGTCATAGTTTTGGGGTTTTTAAACAAAATCAGTAACTAAGACACTATTTGGATAAACTGGTAAACTATGCAAATACAGTTATTTTGATTTGTTGTTACATTAAACAAAAAAAATCTATCCCATTCTTACCTGTTAGTATTTAAGTTCAGTCCAAGAGAATGGGAAGAATTTTTTATATCAGATTCTACAGAAGATGTTTTTTGTAAAGGTTTCCCCAGGTCAAAATCTTCCATAGCGTACAGAAATTTTTATACTCTCTTATTTGAAAATGTAGGCTCTCACTGTTTGAAGAAACTGAATCCGAGTCATCTTCAGATGCTTCAGTGTCTACAGGCATTTTCAGTTGCTGACATTCAGAACTGTGAAATATCCCAAGCTCCCAAGAGAGTCTGAAAATGAATGAGGGGAAAAAAATACTATTATAAAAAGCCATTAAACCTAGTAACTGTGTTTTCAAGACTCTGGAAACCTTGATCCTTTTATACAAATCTACATTAAGGATAGCAACATTATTCATAATAGACAAAATTCAGAAACAACCCAAACGTCCATCAGCTGATGAATGGATAAACAAATGTGGTGTATCCATAAAACGGAGTATTTTTCAGTCCTAGAAAAGAGTAAAGTGCTGATTTATGCTACAATGTGGATGAACACTGAAAATATTATGCTAAGTAAAAGCTTGCTAAAAGGCCACAAATTGTATGATTCCATTTATACAAATTATCTAGAGCAGGCAAATCTATAGAGACAGAAGAGAGATTAATGGTTGCCAGGAGCTGGGAGGAGAGAACAGGAGTTCCCAAAACAGGCATGGTGTGTCTTTCTGGGGAGAAGAAGTTCTAGAATTAGGTAACGGTGATGGCTGGACAACTCTGTGAATATACAAAACATCAATGAGTTGTACACTTCAAAATAGTAAATTTTATGGCATGTGAATTACATCTTAATAAAAAATCTACAATAATGGTGATTTGCTGAAATAGGATTACTTTTTTCAGGTAATATTTCAAAGTTTCATGTATTTAATAATCAAGGTTCCAGACACAATTCTACTATGCAACCATTGAAATATTTACATGTCTTGTTTAATAAACTCTACTAAGTATTCAAGCTTGTTGATTTATACAGTGAATAGATGGATGGGAACTACTTAGTATTTAATTTGATGTTGAAAACAGCCAATTAAACTGTTAACAATGGTTGTTTCCCCACTGGCTGGAAGGTGGTAATATATACACAGAGTACCTCTGTACTCTATGCATGAATTACTTCTTTAAAAATAAACTATTTGCCAAGTCAACTAAAATTTAACTGAAGCTATATGTACAGAGGTAAATTGGCTATAACAAGTCGAATAATATGCCTCCTTCTTAGAGAATTCATGTACTTAAAAAAAAAAAGAGCTAGAGTGGACGGGAGAGGGATAAATTAGATGTTGGGATTAACACATACACACTATTATATACAAAAAGATAAACAACAAAGACCTACTGTATAGGACAAGGAACTATAATCAATATCTTCTAGTAACTTATAAAGGAGAAGAATCTAAAAAACAGATACATATACATGTGTAACTGAATCACTTTGCTGTACACCTGAAGTGAACACAACATTGTAAATTAACTATACTTCAATTTTTAAAAAAGGGTACCAAAAACAAAACAAAAAAGAGCCAAGGAACAAGGAGAAAAAAAAAAAGAATAAAGAAAACCTATGCTGCTTATCAAATGGAAAGTTTAGGGAGTGCAATAGAGGAAAATTACCTACTATTCTGGTTCCTCTAGGTTCCCACTTTCTAGGGCCTGGTTTTACAAAGCACAACCTTGAATACATCAGCTCATAAAGGAACCATTTCCTTCAGGGACAGGTGTGAAAGCAAAGGGTAACTCGACCTAGCTAAATGCTTTTCTCCCCAGTGACTCAGCCCATCACCAACGACAAATGGGGTATTGAAAAAGTCAGGGGCTGCACCTTCCACATGGTAACGAAAATACCTGGATTCAAATCACCGTGCTCTTCTACCAGGAAAACACAAGCTCTCCAGGGACGTGGATCTGCATGCGACCCCATCTATTATTTCCCCCGCTGAGTTAATCCGGATGCAGTAGATCCAGATGGAAAACCACTTGAAATGCAAGGATGCTTCCCCAGCAGAGCATGGAGATGGGGAGGGAGGCAGGTGGGAGAGCCGGGGATGGAAGAAATTTTAAAAACCGATGTACGATGCAAAATGTTAAGAACTGATGGAAAAGGGATATAAGAACAGAGTCATTTTTACCTCCCAGCAACAAAATATGACGCTTTTGATGGCCCCCAGGTCTTAGCAAAAAAAGGGAGTTAGAGGTAAGAAGAACCACTGATCGCTGTGTGCTGAGAATATAAAAGTTACCCAGGAGTTTGCTTTGTTGGGAGCCCGAGGGGGGAAGGAAGGGTTGATTTCTGGTTTTGAGGCCAAATCCTGACATTCTCGCACTCACAGCCAGAAGACCGCAAGTGCTGGTGGCGGTTCTTGGGTTAAAGTGGGAAGGCGAGGGTGGGAGAAGCCACGTAGCCGCCTAAAATGTAGACAGCAGGGAGGCCGGGGGAAAAGCAACCCCTCCAACAACTACAACGGTAATTCCCAAAGTAAGCCCAGGAAGCTGGTCAAAAAAAGAAAAAAAAAAAAAAACAGAAAAAGAGAAATCCCTCAAGCCCCCCGCCCCTCGGGGAGAGGCGCTCTGCGATTGGGTCGCTCGGACGTCACTCAAGGGCACTGAGTCTAGAAACGGCGTACAGCCGCGGGTAAAGCCCCACACGCCTCCGGGCTCCGACGGGGATGTGCCTTGTGACGGTCGTCTTCCCCCACCCTAACCGGCCAGCAAGCTCAAGGGTCGACGTCGCGTCCCCTGTCCCCTGCGACCTGCAGCTCCCCTAGGCCGGCGGCCCCTTACCTGTCCGCCGCTCCCACTGCCGATGTCAGGGTCGGGCGAGCTGCCTCTCGCGACCGTTAAACTCCAGGGAGCGTGCGCGCGCCCCGCGTCTTGGTTGCGATTGGCTGCTCGGAAGGGGGCGGGGACGGCCAGGCTGCGGCGCGCGCGTCCACTTCCCCTGTCCAGTCCGCCAGCTCTCACCCTAGAAGGACGTCAGACGCCTGGGAAACAAGAGGGGGCGGGGTTGCTGTCAAGTCCTCTCATTTGATTGGCTCTCTGGGAACCTTCTGCCGCTCCGCGGGAAAAGAAGCCTCTGCTTCCCGCATGCGCAGTTAGTGAGACAGGCCTCAGGCTGGTGAGGGGAAGCTGCGGTAAGAGTACGGCGCGTGCGCAGACGGGACCGCGTTTGCGATCCAGGTTCTGCGGCGAATCCGGGTTCCCCAAAAGGTTGGGGACGAGAGGCCAGTCTTGAGGCCAGGTAAGCGTCTTCGGAGAAGCCAGGCACCCACACGGTTGCCCACGATTATCGGGGGCTCTGGCAAGAGGACTTGGAGTTGGGAAACCTGAGTTTCCTGGTTTGCGACCGTGAGTCGCGCAACCAATTGACTGAGGCCCCGCGGGCGGTGAGGTGAAGCCGGCCAGGCCCCTGAGCTAAATTTTCCCTGGACCTGGTTTACCCTAGGCTGGTGGGGGTCGGCTCTGGGGCTCTTCACGGACTTGGTTGGGGAGAGGAGGAGAGCCCACCGTGGTGGAGAAAACAGTTCCACCGAGGCCCGAGGACAAATGGAAAGATCCTGGTTTCCTTGTTCGGCAGAGCCTTAGGGAACTATCAGCAGCGCGGCCTGTTTGGGCAGAGGGGCTGTTTTGTTTTTGCCAAACCTTTAAGGACCACAGAGAACCCGCTTCCTTCCCCCCGGTCCCCAGCCCGTCTCATACACACTATTCAGTACGCGTTTTTCAGACTTAATGTTCTTAACCTGTAAGGTATTTACAGCTCTTAGATTTCCCTCCAAATGTCCTGAGCCCACACCAAAGTAGAGGGACTTCTCCATCCTTGTCACTTAGGTGTGCCTGAGAAACCAGAGTGAAGCAGATATTATTTGCCCTTGGAATGACAAATCTGCCAAGAGGCATTCCATCTGATCTGAGCCTCCTAGGAGTATGTACCAATTTTGTTTCAACAGTAAAAATTCAATCTATCCAAAACCCCATTCGTGTATGAAAGATTTCAAGCTTAAATAAATTGAATCCTTCCCCCAATTGTGTTAATTCACCAGTCAGTACTATGTTCGTGTAATACCTAACAAAAATCTATTTTTAAGCACATGGCTCTATTTCAGCGACCATGTTTCAAGCCCACCAAAAAAAAAAAAAAAAAGTCAGTTATATCACTAATTTCAGTTAGTTACAAAATCTATTACTTGAGACACCGTAGAATATTGCACTCACAGAAGAACTAAAAAATATGGGTTCCTGATACAGCTCCAGGCAGAGATAGGTGTATTTCCTTGCAAGAAAAATGTTGACCCCAAAATGGAGTACTAGAGATTAGTTCCTAACCATGCAAGGGGCAGGAAATCACTGCTTTTCACTACAAAATCAGATGGACTCTGTTTAGTTTGTGTATCTTTTGGTTTTGGTTTTTGGCAGTGTGATTTTGGGTAACTTTTTAAAAAAAAAAAACTAATGTCTTAATAAGCCAACATGTTCAGGAGCTAATATTCTGATTTTCAGAGTTACCTTGTTAACCAGCTGATATGAAATATTTTGGTAAATTTACACCACACTTCTTAACTTAGGTTAAGCTCTTTGGTAGGGCCTTAATTTTTACAAATTCAGAGTAGAAATTTCCTTTGACTAAATGGACTAGAGAGAAGTTTCATAAACAGCTAAAGAGGTAGTCTTTAAAGTCCATGGAAATGATTTCTGTATACAGGAAACAGAAATAGAAGACTTCAGAATTTCAAGTATATATTAAGTATAATAACTTAATCTAATTTAACCCCACTCATCTCATACTGGAGATTTTGCATTACTGGTATGCAAGCTTACACCACTATTTTATGGCCTTATAAGGATGTGATTACCATATGATTTTATTATAACATCATATTGCTCAACTATTTCTCTTTTGCCATGAAGGCTTCAAACTGACAGTTTTGAGTGGAGAGCTTTCACTCTGATTGGGATAAGATCAAGCTGTTCAGTAACAGTGACTGCTAATGGCTTGAGGCATTTAATGTCCATTAACCAGGGTGTTACTTTGTGTCACTCATTTTTAATATCCAGACAGCTTGTCATTGGTGGGAGTTGGGGAAGGGCAGTTATCCATAGCAAAAATGAGGAACTCTAAAACTTTCAATCTATAGTTTAACCATTAAACATGAAAGGAAATGATCAGGTGTACATATAAGTACAACTTTTTTTCATCTTTCCTGTCCTTTATGATTTTTATTACTATGGTAGATAATTCCTAAAGATCTCTATGTTTAAACCAGGACTTGCTTTGATGAAGGTAGTTTTTATCTTTCAAGTTTTACCTTTTTGAACCTACCGAGAAGTCAAACTTTATTCTTGGCATCATAATTATCTCTTTGGCCCATGATTTCATAGACCACAATTATGACCTCACCAAACAGCACGTCTTTGGTAATTTCATGGTTTCCAAGCATTTCTTAAATTGGACCATACCACGTATAATAATTTGCAGGTCATGTCCTAGATGCCCTTTTACTCTGAGCTTCTCAAACGAAAATCCATGAAATAGTCAGTTTGCAGACTGGGCTTATGGGGTCAGCCCACAAGAGATTCCTGAGCTTTGTACCTTAGGGATCTGAAGTGCTACCAAGTGCTTTACATTTGTGGCGACACATACGAGTTTCTTCTCAACCTAGCTGGTATTATGTCCATTTTACAGATGCGGAAACGTAGCCAGAGTTGCACAGTGAGTTGATTATGGAGTCGAGACACTGACGCAGGTCACACTGACTACGATGCAGGATGGCCTTTCAGGGACAAAAAAGTGACAAGGAGAGAGTCAAGAAAAGAAGGTGAGGAAAACGAGCTGACGCTTTTTAAGGAGCTGGAGGAGTAACAAATCTGGAGATATTCTGAAAGGTAAAGAAACAAGCAGTAGAAAGGACAGATTTATTTTAAAACAATGGAATACCCACTGTTCTTCCAAAATAAGTCTTCCTGAAACCATCCACATAGTACGTATCCCTTCTTTTCTTTATTTGCATGAAATATAACGTATTTCAGAGTGCTTTGAAAACCTAAGTCCTAAACAAATACAAGGCATCATTCATGGTAATAGAATCTCTGAGATTTTTAGAGGAAAATGTGGAATGTTGTTTTTGCTGCTTTTGTGTGTTCCTGTATTATTTTAATAGTGTAGTTGGTAAATTATAAACTTCCTGTTAGATGCCATAAATAGAAGGAAATCACAGTGATGCACCCAAATAGGCCAGGTGCAATTGTGGATTCAAAGTTTTCTGTTTAAAAAAAAAAAAACGAGACGGGATGTTAGTACTGTGTGAACTGAAAGCTTTTCTCTTTATCGGCTTCCTCGCTTTGTCTCTTGACCTGTGTGCAGCGGTAAGCCTATGCAGTTTAGACCAGACCAGAGTCTCCTCGTTCCCCCAAATCAAGAAGAGCTCTGCTGTCCTTTCCTGTTCAATCTATTGTGCTTTTCTTATTTGAGGAATAATTCTCTGGAGACCCTCACTGTGGGTGACAGTGCTTTATCTCCCATGTAAAGCCCCCAGCCTAGGAGACGGCAGGGTGTGTTTCAAGCTGCAGTGGTTCTCTTTGAGGAGGTGCCCCAGCCCTCATGAGGATTTCGAGCAACTACAACAGGAGGATGAGCTGGATGTGAAAGGGAGAGAAAGAAGGGCTGCTTTAGCTTAACTCCCATTCGGCAGGGAGCTCCAAAACACACTTTTGAAACATGAATTATTATTAAGCATTTCTCAGAAAAATCATTCTCTCACTTAGCTTCTGGTGCCATCAGCTGGCCATTTTGTCTTTTTAAAGCTGCAATATTGCCCATCAGTCTGCCCAAGCTCACTGTGCTTGGTCCTTCACCATTGACTAGGTCATTGTTTTAAGACCTATTTCACCCTCCTTGTTGGGGAGGGGAAACAAGACCATGACAAGCAGGTGCTCGGCACTCCTGAATTCTGGTCTCAGCTTCTTAGGTGTTATAAGCATAGGAAACAACACTCTGCAAGCGTCTGTCCCAGCAGCGGGAAGAACTTGCTAATTCCTGTCCCCGAAGTGCCTCCCAGGCTTCAGTGCGCCTCCCGATCACCTGAGGGTCTTGTTAAAATGCAGGTTCTCATTTAGGAGGCCTGGGTGGGGCCTGAGGGTCTCCGTTCCCAACAGGCTCCCGAGGAGTTCTGTTGCTGCTGCCACCCAGGACGGCAGCCACCAGCACGTGTGGCTAGTCCAAACTGACACATGCTGGAAGTGTGGCCACGTGTCAGATTTTGCAGACCTCATATTTTTAAAAAATCTCAATTTTTTATATTGATTACATGTTAAAACAGTAATATTTGGGATATACGGATTAAAACATACTGAAATTCACCTCATCCATTGCTTTTTACTATCTTTACTGTGACTATTTGAAAATTTAGAATTTCACGTGTGGCTTGCACTCTGTTTCTATTGGACAGTGCTGTTCTAGAACATCAGTGCAATAGAAGCAACATTTTTGGTGTTCCTCTTTTTTTTTTTTTTCAGATGACCCAGTTTCTAAATCCCCTTGTCACTATTTCATCTTCTCTTTTAGCTCAGATCGTTAATTCATTTAATTCTTTTCTCTAAATGGTTTCCTTTCCCGCCTGTTACCCTCCTTTACACCTCTTCCGTCTCCATCATTCCCATCCTGATCCTGGGGCCCACAGCGAACAGTCAGGCAAGCCTTAGAGCCTTGCAGAAGCCACCACCTCAGCTGGGAGCTAGTCAGAAATGCAGAGTCTCAGGCCCCACCCTAGACCTAATGAGCCATATTCTATTTAACAAGGTCCCCAGGGCACTTGTCTACAGGTGAATGTTTGAGCGGTGAGAGCGTTGACAATCATTCTTCCTAAAGTACCCCATTTCAGCTAATCTCCACATCTGTTCCTTCCTCAGTCAGTTTTGATGACATTTCTGCAAGGCTGACACACCATGAAAGTTGTGGCTAAGAGAAACTAGAACTCTGCCTTACTTAAAAATACCTGAACAGTGAATTTAGGCAAAATGCCATCCAGAACGTGGGCCCAGAGACTGATAGGCTATGTCTGCCTGAAAACCAATCCAGATACCCCTCTCTGTCTCGGAGACATAAACCATCCCCTGACTGCTCTCCAGAGCATGCGAGCTGCAGTGCAACAAGCCTCCCCTTGCTGCATCGAGCTTCAACCTGTGCTGGTTTGCTCGGGTCATGCCATCCCTGCCCGAGGAGTCTGCCTTGGTCTGAGCTGATCGTGGAAGCCGGAGGAGGGACTGTGTGCCAGCTGGGTACCGTCAGTAAGAAAGGTGCCTCACAGGGTGCAGGTTCCAAGTCCCGCTGGGCAGCGCTCCAGGTGCCCCAGGGGCACAGTGTAGTGAGAACCACTGGTCCACAGCGTGGCCCCCGTTCCAGACTCTGGCACATGTCTTACTCACAGACGTCTGAATTCCTTTCATGCTTTGGGCTCCTGGGACTCACTGAGGCCTGGGCCTGGCACGCAGTAGGTGTTGAAAATATTCACTGAGCAAGTTAACGTTCGCTGTCGTAAAGGCCTCAGCCCTGTTATCTCTACCTTGACTGAGTCAGAGAGGCTTTGACCTGAATCGCAGTCCGCTGTTGAGTGCAGACACCATCCTCTGAGGGAGAGAGCTGAGGGGATGTCAGGGCGGAGGGCCGGCCCGGGACTGACGCTCAGTCACGGGAAGGAATCAGGGTACGCGTCCAGACTGCTGGCTCCCCCTTCCTCGCACGGCTTGTTACCATTCTTCTTTTTCTCTTTTTTAATGTCACGATGAGCTCTAATTTGAGCTGCTTTTATTGTTCCCCAAAGGCTTCGGGTTGCTCTGTGGGTATCACAGAACCTGAAACCCAGTCCGTATTCTTCTCTGGGCTTTCGGGAAGTGGAACCGTGGGTGTGTTTGTCATTTCTAGCCGTCCCTGGAGTAGGGCCAGAGCTCCAGGAGATACTAAAAGTATCTGGAATTGGCCGATTGGCTGTTGGAATTAGCTGTTAAACAAAGCAGCCAGTGACTGAACCCTGGGGACCTTCTTGAACTCCAGTTGGGTGGGAGACCTTCCCGTGTGTGTCAGCTCTGAACTAGGGCAGAAAGGTAGATGTGAAACAGTGGGCCGGTGACGGAGCAGCTGATAAAAGCACTCTCCTCTCCGCCCTTTGTCTGGGCGTCTCGCCCTGTCTCAGACCTCCTTCCTTCCTTTGTCACTGCACTATATTCCCCTGCTGTCCCGCCTGGTCCGATTTCCTAGCAGAAGAGAAACCCCAAAGAGGGGCAGCGGGCTCCTGTTCCATCGGGAATCTAATCCAGGAACTAGACACTGTCTGATACACAAAGGAATCTTGTTCTGTGGACAGAAAGCAGAAATAAGAGGAGGGAAATTTTGGACATCTCATCACAGCTTTAAAGGGGAGCAGATTCTTTGTTGTAGAGATTTCACAGAACATGCCTGCGTTTATCGTTTATCTTTTCCTGAGGATACTTGTGGAATATCTCACACACACTAAACAAAACCAGTTTTTAAAGCACCACGTTCCCTGGCACACTCTGCTTCAAAATACCTCCCTTGGTAGCCACCGAGCACCTTTCGAACCACCACCTCCTTAATTATCACCCACTGGGACCGACGGAACACACTGAACACCACACTTTTCACAAAGAAGATATAAATTAGACCATAATTCCAGTCACAGAACTGTAGCATCGGCGTAAGGCTTTCATTATATATATTTTCCATAGATACAGTGGAGATAGATGAAGAATGTTCATTCTAAAAACGGCCCGTGTCACCTGCAGTGATAAGTAAGACAGGCGCATAGATTTCACATAACAGAACATGTGCCTGTTTGCAAGGAAGCAACGCCTAATGGCGTGTGTCCGCATTACGCTTCCTCGGTGCTCATCCAGCAACCAGTGCTGGGCCCGGTCGAGGCCAGCAGTCAACTGGGGTGAAGATAAATGAGCAGAGAAACCTGGTGAAATAATCTGGTGGATGTTAAGTTACTCTGGCCGAAGAAATTGGCTTAGGTGAACTCCAGTTGCTACGTGAGTTCGAGGCCCGCTGCCACGAGCTAGAGTTTACAAGGTTTCAAGTAGTTGAAAGAAGCTGTTCAGGGCCTCACAGGAACCAGTTGTTAAAAAGAGCAGTACATCTGGGTTTTTTGCGGGGTTGGTTTGGTTTGGTTTTGGGGGGTTTTTTGGTGCCCCGACAATCCTCGATCAAGAAGTATCAAGCGAGTGGCGCAGTGGTAGGTCCCCAAATCCACCTGGGCGAGACTTTGCTAAAAACCAGTCCCATGCCGTCAGAGGTATCAGCAAAGCCCTCTCCAGAAAACTGCTTTCTGATCTTACTCTATGCCTGTGTGGGCTGCGTGGAGAGGGGCTTGTTCCCCCGTCTTCTAGGTGAGGCGACGGGCCAAGCTTATGACTCCCCCCGCACTTGCAGGGGGAGGATGTAGATCTCTGAAAAGAGCTAATGCCTTTCAGATCTTCTGCCTTCCTCCCCTCAAGAAAAGCAAGTGCTGTGGGGCTCCCCATATCCTCACGGCTGTTACCCTCCGTACCATTCATGTGTCGACGAAGACGTTTCAGCCCTATGCTAGTCTCGAGTAGTTATTTAAACCCCTTGTTCAGTGCTGCTTTCTTGCTGAATGTCTCCTCTCTCCAGCTAGACTGTGAGCTCCATGAAGACAGCGTCTAGCTCTCTGACTTCACATCACTCACTATGCCCCGCGCGGTATTTTGTACCTAACAGGCACCTTAATGAAAAGTCAGATGACTTGGTAGTTCTGACGATGAGTACCAGTTGGATCACGTTACTGGCAGTGCTTCTGAGGGAACAGATGTTCCTATTCAAATCCATGAAACTGGAAACACTCAAAAAACAACAATCATGACATTGATTGATAGTGATATTTACTGCGTCAGACTGTTTAAGCTCAGCTATAAAATAGACTATCACATACTGTCGTCTTTCCATTTTGATTTCAAAGATTCTCACACATTTAAATAATGTCACTTGACTCAGATCCTAATTCTTGCTTGATGTACTATGTAATATTTCCTTATCAAATTACGGCTCCGTTCTTCTGAATTTCACACTGAAAGCCTCTCCTTCCTGAGAAAACAGCACCTCTGGGTGCTTTGAAGATATTTTTGGTCTGTATAAGGAAACATTTATCAGCTGGCAGGGCGTGCACTGCTGAGAACACAGTGGATGATGCCGGGCCGGAGAGAGGTGTGTGTTGCTGAGTAATCTGTCTGCACTCATTTCCCAAATCTGCTGCCTGCCCGACAGGTGGTCATCTTTTGAAATGGTTCATAAAAGGGGGTCTTAGAACCTGAAGCATAATCCTGGGAGCAAACAAGCCTGAAGGGCTGTCCTTTCTGTCTGATTCAGGTCCTGAGCAGCCATGAGCACCTCGGGTCTGTTTCGTTTTCCTGCCCGGCTGGCCAGGGTGTGCATGGTGCCATGGGGGCTCCGGTTCCCCGAGAAGCCAGCGCTGCTCTCCCTGGGAATGGTGGTCACTCCGGTCCAGGTGGCAGGCAAGAAGGACCACCCTGCTTTGCTCTCCCTGGATGAGCGTGAACTCGAAGAGCAGTTCGTAAAAGGACATGGTCCAGGGGGCCAGGCAACCAACAAAACGAGCAACTGCGTGGTGCTGAGGCACGTCCCCTCGGGCATCGTCGTCAAGGTAGAGGAAGGAGGCTGTGGGGTCATCCAGTTTCGGCCGAGGTGTGTTCTCGCTGTGGCCCGGGCAGTAGAGGGACTGCAGGACTCGTGTTCTGCCCCGAGCCTTCCTCCCAGGGGGAACCTCCTGCACGGCCTCAGGAGCCTCCTTCTGGGATCCTTGCAGCCAGGCTCTGACTGCTGCCGTCCCTGAACTTGGCAGGCACCCCGGTTCTGGTGGAGCCCCCGGGCTGCACACAGCTCTGCGGCAGTGCCTGGGCCCGGTCCCCCCGCAGCACATGGGCCCGGGCTGTCCGCCAGCAGTCTCAGCCCTCAGCCACCTGGCCGGCTACTCAGATGGGCGCGTCCTCCGTGTCCCTCCGTCCCCTTTGGTAAATGTCAGTGACACGTACCTCTCTGGAGAGGGAGGACTGAGTGAGGTAACAGAAGCAAAGCGTTTTCAGCACTCAGAGGAGAAACACTGGCCACAGGGGGAGTCTTCCTGCTGAGTATACAAAGCCAAGCTCTGATCAGAGTCCCACCAGCTGTCGGCACGCTGGCGCCCACAGGGCAGGCTGGTGCGGTGCTTTTTGCTGCTTCTGGTTTGGTTGTGGCCCCACTGCCTCTCAGTGGGTCTGTTACTCCACTCTGCACCCACAGGGCCCTGAAGGCAGCACTGGCCTCGAGGTGCAGGGGAGCGAGCAGGGGCAGGCCTCCTTATACCAGCCAGACGACACGGTTAGCAGATACTCACCTCTCGTATAAGCGTGGCCGGCGCTGTTCTAAGCAAATTCAGTTTGCATGAACTCTTTTAATTCTCAGAGGCCCACACTCGGTGATGTGGAATCTGAGGCACTGCGGTTCCTACAGCTGCAGGAGTCAACTCAGACCAAACCCGAAGTCTGTTCCCAACAGCTGTTCTTTGCTGCCATGTTTTTGAGCCAAGAGCACGCTAGTTAAAACCTCAATCCCTTTTCTCTTCCTCCTTGGGACAAGTGGCATTCATGAGCAACAAACAAAGTTCTGAAATGATTGCAGTTCATGTGTTTAACCTGTTTTGTATAACCTACTTCACATCTGCTCTTAGTACTACTCTGTCACCCTAATTTCACAGGATTTCTTTTATCAAATAGCTTTGCAAGGCACCCGCCTGTCGTAACGACACTGTTACACAATGAATATCACGGCTGACTAAAAGCAGGCTGCTCTCCTCCCTCAGACAGAAGTCTGTGTTCATAAATGGTGCACACAAAGGGCCTGTTCCCTGGCCACCAGCTAGACACACTGGTTGATGCTTTAAAAAATATATGGGGAGTTTTAAGTCATTTGAAAGCCACTGTTACTTCTAAAAAAACACAACACTCCCAATAATGAAACAGTCAGTGAAAGCCATCTCATACAGCTCGGGGGGAAGGCGGGGCCTTTGTCCTGTCACTGACCCACTGGGACTCCCGACTAGTGGCTTTGCCTCTGCGGGCCTGCCCCCTCTGTAAAGGGTCGAGGTTGAAATTTAATGATTCCTGAGGTCCCGCCCAGAACGCTGGCTTCCACATGATGAAATATCATCTCTTACAGTGCCACCAGACGAGATCCGTCGATCAGAACAGAAAGCTAGCGCGGAGAATCCTGCAGGAGAAAGTGGATGTTTTCTACAACGGCGAAAACAGTCCTGTCTGCAAAGAAAGACGAGAGGCAGAGAAGAGAAAGCAAGAAAGGAAAAAAAGAGCAAAGGAAACGCTAGAGAAAAAGAAACTCCTGAGAGAACAGTGGGAATCAAGTAGAACTGCTCCTGGAGAAAGGACTGCAGATTCCGACTGAAAGAACCTGCCGGGCGCTTCCAGGAACGGGGCGGCGAGCTCTCCGCCAGCGCCGCGCCGGGTCTGCAAGGGGAGTGCGTGCCGGGGACAGCCGAGGTCTCACATGGCAAGCGGACTGTGCAGAACAGAGACACGAGGACGTCATTTCTGCAGGACAGGGGCCCTTTCGGGGAGGGAGGGTTGTCACTGTGCTGTGGGGCTGGGAGGGGCTTCTGGGCAGCTGACGGAGTTCTGCTTCTTGACCTGGGCCGGAGTTAGAAGCCTGTCACCTTCTAAGCTATACATCTGTGTGATTGTATCTTACTGTATCAAATACTAGAAATGAAAAATTTTTTTGAAAAAAAGCATGAATACTAATAAGGAATTTTTTTATGGAAAACTGTAGAACTGAGTCAAACGTGAATGGCATTTAGTGCTCCCCTGTCATCTGCTGGGAGGTCACTGGTCAGTGACACGGAGATGTCAGTTAGCCTAACTAGTCAGGTTAAGAGAATAAGAGCAAGCAAGGTGGAGAAGGATTCCACATGTTAGTAAGTCACTTGCCCATTTACCCCATTAGCTCAATGGACTGTGTGCTGACAGGTAACCGCTCTGATGTGGACATACACACGTCATTCCCTGTATGTTGATTCATAAGAGGTGTTTCACAAACCTGGTTGTGAATCTGCTTGACACCATCACTCAAGCTGGATTCGACCTTACAGACTGCTGGGGGAGGGGGCCAGGCAAGGTTAGTAGCTTGATTTGTCAGAACACATCTGGAGTCTACGCATAATGCTAGTAGGGAAATGAACCAGGAGGTGAGCAGGCCACTGTCAGACAGCGGGTCTGCCTCGTTTCTTCATGAAGACCGGAGCACATGCGTCCAAGTGAGCTTGCCGCTCCCGGAAGCCAGTTAAGGCTCTTCTCACCTTGGAGCGGTCTGGTTTGGAAGCTCAGCTCTTCACAAGGCTCTCCGGACCTCTGGTCGCAGTGTGCAGGGCCGTTCCCAGTCCCAGCCTCCTTTTAGCAAGCAGCCAACCGAAGTATCTGGAGTGGTACACAAAGACCATAACAGCAGGGGGGAATTCGGGGAGCTTCAGACTGGAGGGACAGAGGCTTCGACTTCTGTTTCCTTTCTGAGCCTTCTGGAACGTCTTGTCATGTACATGAAGGAGATGCAGACAGGCCGACTCCCCGGTATCCATTCCTCACCTCCAGCGCTGTCACAGCTGGGACCCAGCCTCAGGCCTGTGAAAGTGACCACATCCCTCATTTCGGTAAATCCTCATTACGTGGGGACCAGTGCCTACGGAATATAGTAAAGATGACCTCAGAGTCCCTTTGGAAGGCACTGTCGGGCCACCACATGGGTTCTCAACACATATGAGGCGGCCCAGCTGACCCAGCACAGGGCAGGTAGCTCTTCCAGTGAGCACAGGATGAAGTAGCTAGCTCGAGTTTAGTAGCTAGCTGCGCTATACCAAAAAAAAAAAAAGGAAATCCTCACAGGATAAGCTCCTAAAACCTGCGAGTAGCCTAACTCGGGGTCCGGGGGAAGAGGGTCGCACAAAGGGCAGAATTGCCTCCACTCTCGGTTTTGTTCGGATGCACGCTTACATCCGCTACAGCTAAAATGTGTTAACGCAGCTTCACCTCACCCCTGCCTTCTGACTCACCCGACACATCCCATCTCTGACCCGTTGTGCTACTGACACTGTCACACAAAACGTTTCTGGGAGCTGTTCTTTAAAACATCACCAAGAATTCAAGGAACCCACATCTTAATACAAGCTGTTAATGAAAATAAGCTTTATTACATCAAGTAATAAATACATACAAAGATGCAAACAGTTTCATTTTGTTCCAGATGTTTGGATCAACTTACAGGAAAGGCGGAACTGAAATCTACATAGTCTTAGGGAAGCTTCCAGGGATCCTTGTTAGGTTTGGTTTGGGAGGCTGCTCTTTCTTCTGTATTTATAACTTGTGCATTTTCAAAGTGGACTTCAAAGCACTAATAGTCATGCAAATGCTTAAGCAAAAAAGAAGTTACATTAAGCAGAACCTACACTGTATGGCAAAGGGAGGGAGGGGGGACCGGCTACTAGGTTAAGTGTGCTGTCAGTCCGCACTACAACAAGAAACCCTTCAAGTTGTATCAGCTTATGAAAAGGTACAAAGAACAATCTGAATAACATAAATGTATTCAAAACAGGAGAGCAAGACACCGGTACCTTGGAGGCAAACTAGTCTGCTGTAAGACAGGTAACTTTTACGTGCATCTTTTGAATCAATGCTTTAAAGAAAAACAAACCTGGGTAGATCCTAACTATTTAAAATGTAAACCCTAATCAACTGCAAAACCGTTCCTTAATCTTACAGACTGTAGCTTCAGACGTAGTGAGCCGTGGGAGGGGCACAGAGAAACCAAACTGTTACCATTTTGAAAACAAAGTTTCATCTGAACAGGGGAGATGAACTGTAACTTCTCTAGGAAGATGGAAAGCCTTCCAGGCTCCCAAGGCAGCTAGGACCTGGCATTCCGTTCCGTTTCAGCCAAGCACTCCCTCACCAGTCCTCTAGCGTGGATGATGCCTGGAAGAGAAGCAGAGGCCGGCGTCAGCCAACAGCACCCATTCCAGAAGAGGAGGAGGGTCCTTCTGCAACCAGCCGAGAAGCCCTCAAACTGGAATGGAACTCGGATCTGCAGTCCGAACACCCAAGGATTGGAGCGGCTGGAAGAGGCACTACGAATCCTATCCTACCCCTTAAAGCCAAGACTCCTTTGTGTTTCCCTAAAATTTCATCCTGTGCTAAAGGTGACCGTCCCTGCAGGGGTGTCTGCACTGTTATCCTCCGCCAAATTTTATCTCTATGGTTTAGAGTTATTTATTGTTCATTGGGGGTTTTTGTTTTGGGTTTTTTTTTTTTGTTTTTTTTTTTTTTGCGTTTACTGAACTTAGACACCAAGAATCCACTCCTTCTAAGAGTGGACCCCTCAGGACATTGGGAATGACACCTCACGTCACTCAGGTGTCCCCGCCTCGCCGACCTGCTCTCCCCGCACTTGCGCTACTGTCACAGCTCCTCCACTCGCCGTCGAGCCATGAAGCCACAGGCATTACGTAAGCCGCGGGGGTGGCCACGTTCCATCAAGTCTTTACTTACGGACACTGAAGTTTGAACATCACGTAATTTTCAGATGTCCCAGAGTTTTACTTTTTTCACCATTAAAAACCACAAAAAACATTCTTGGCTCACGCTTGGCGCCTGACTCCCTCGCGCCCTATGACCCGTGTTACTTGCTGTGACAGAAACTTGGCGAGCTTGCTCCGGCTCCTGGTCAGGGTGACTGCGGGACCAGTTGCTCATCCCGGATGTGCCCTGGAGCAGCCACCAGGCACACACGTGTGTTGACCTGAACTGCAGGCTTTGTTGGGTGACCGCAGAGCGCCTGTCAGACCCTGGGGTCCGGCGTTTTCCCAGGCGTTTCCATTTGGGGAACCAGCTCTCTAGTTACCAGGACTGCGGGCAAAGCCATGCCCACCTGACCCCGGGACTGGACTAGGGTCAAGGTCCTTCCCTCCCCACAAGCCCTCTTCCATCCCAGCCTCTGCCTGCCAGTCCCCATCCCCATCCCCCTGCCTGTCATCGCCCAATCCAGCTTGGCAACCAGTCAGTCTCTTCACAAAGGTTTCATGAACCCAGTAAAGCCCACTGCTTTGGGTAGGAGTCTGCCCTCAGCCAGCCTCGCCCACCGCCGTGGAGCCGTGGCCTGGACAGCGGCGCCCCTGTGCACCCCAGTGCGCCCCAGACTTATAACCACAGAACATTCCCTTCTCACTTTCCTTCCAAGTTGCTTCTCTAACCTTTGGGGGGGACGACCCAAATCCCTCCTGAGATTAAATTTGCACATAGGCCACCGTGCGCTGAACTGCCGCCTTCTAAAGTAGAAACCCTTTTCTCCCCTCCACTCCCCTTTCACTTCACGAGGGAGCAACCAACCTATTTCCCTTCCTTCTGAAGTCGGCTGGTCAGTCGCATCTTCATGTGAGTCACTCTTCTCCCGTGGTACCATCCTCCCGCCCTCTCTCCCCTCTTCAGTCATGAAAGAACTTCAAAGCGTTCTTCCTCTCCCTCCCCAGACTAGGATGGACCACACACCCCCTTCCAAAGAGGAGAGCAGAGGGCAACAGGGCCCACGTCACTGGCCTCGCCCAGAGGAGGGAGCCCGCTGTCCTGGGCCGCCCTGGGCTCCCTGGGCCCAGCGTCAGCCAACAGGCACGGAGCCGGCCTAAGGCAGAGCTGCAGGATCTGGGTACAAAGACTCCCTTCTAAGGCAGGTGGACCCTCCCAGGAGCATGTAGGGCGAGGCAGGCTCACCCGCTACGGCTTCCCTTCTTCCAGGCCCCGGCTGCCAAGCACCCCTCACCAGACCCTAAGGAGTCTACATCCCACAGACCTGCTCTCCCTGCCTGATGTCTCCCCATCCAATGGTAATTCTGTAACAAAACGGGAGCCCCTGTGCCACAGGGGACTCTTCCATCAGCCATCCTCTGTCTTCCCCAGAAAATCTTTCAAGACAGCTAAAGAGCCAGTGCTCTGCGGTCACCCAGCAGGGGCGTCCAGGGCCCACGACGTACCCCGTTTTAGTCTCTCCATCGCGCTCTTGCTGCCCGCGTAGGTGGGTCTGATCTCCTTCCCCAGTTCTTCGATGATGGCCAGCAGCTCAGCGTATTTGCTCTGGGGCACCTGGCTGCTCCCAGTTCCCTGGAATCAGAAAGAAGAGGGTTCAGATGGATTGAACCTGATCCCAATACCATGGTCAGGACCCCACTGCATGCCAGTTGCAGCAAGGGCAGGGCCGGGGAGAGCACTGAGCCCAGGGACAGGCTGGTGGAGAGAGGGAGGCCTGGCTCAGACTCCCAGAGCTGCTGCCTCCACCGGGGCCAGGCCCGTCCCCTGTGGGGGACAACCAGAGACCAGGGAGCGGGCCCGCTCTCCTGTCCCTACACACTCCGCAGTCTCCAGAAAGCTCTTTCATCATCTCAAATGAAAAAAGAGGAGGACTGGCTTATTGACAAGGAAAGGTTCACTGAGAACTTCCTAAAGCAGCAGCCGGAGAGGTGGGCAAGTGCATCCCGGGAGCTGAGGGCCCAGAGTGGGTGAACGAGATGGAGGCCATACTTGAGTTAGCACGACCACAAAACTTGCCGAAGTCCATCCAGAGCGAGCCCAGAGTGTATTTAAACTCATCCATCCTCCCCCACCAGCAGGGCCCACCCCACAGAAACCCCTCCTCTCCAGACCCCTACCAAGAGCCTGAGCAAACACCCAGATCAGTGAGGCTGGGTGCCTGTGGGCCTGAGGGCCGAGGCCGCCTGCTGGGGACTCACCCTCTCCTCCCCCTAAGCCCCACTTCTCCTCCCACAGCCACCATTTCCCCCATCGAGTCCCTCGCCTGCTCCTCCCTCCTCTGCTTCCTGGCCTCCAGGTCCTTCCTTCTCTCCTCAGCATCCTCCAGGCACCTCCTCTGGGCCCCACGGTCCTCCTGCCTCCCCTCCAGCCACTGCCTCATGGCCGGGGTGCTGCGGGGCCTGTCCAGGCTGCGCTTGGCCCCAGCCTCCTGCCATCGCTTCCTCAGGGGAGCCTGAGCCCGTGCCCACTTCCCTTCCAGAGGCAGGATGGCCTGGCGGGGCATGGCTATGAGCCACCACCGTATCCCCAGGGCCGGCCTCCATGGCGACCTCGGAACACCAGTTCCAGCCCCAGGAGAGAATCTCACCACTGGCGGCCCTGGCACAGAGGGCGGGGCCTCACAGGTCCCCCCCACGTGGCAGCACCTCCCTGGTGGCAGCACCTCCCTGGCAGCAGCAGCCGTGGCTGGAGCTCCGGCTTATCCCACCCATGCACCCACCAGCCCAGTTAGGAAACCGGTCTTGGTGAGGTTACCAAGGAGGGGGTCACAGTCCTGTAACTGGTGGAACCAGGTGTAAACCCACCAGCTCTCAATGAAACCCACCTGGACTCCACTAGGATGTGGGCCCCAGCCTCTTTGCTGGGGCCACAACCTGATGGGGAGTGGGTGGGAACGGGGTCCCCTCTCCTATCCAAGCTCAGAGTCAGAGTTAAGGCCAGGCCTCACTTCCCCAGGGACCAGGCACAAGGAGACCCACCAGGGACATATGTCAGGTGGTGGCCCCAAGAGAAACTGTGGCTCTTAGGGAGAAAACTCTGGCCTTCCTTGGGCTCTCCCACCCCTTCCTGTCACTCAGTGTCCCCCAGGAAACTCCCTGCCACCCCTCCATTCTGATGCCTCAAGTCCTGAACACGAACCCAGCCAGGGGCCCGGGCTGAGGAAGCGCGGACGACTGCTCCATTCCATCATGTCCACTCCCGGATGGCAGGGAGCAGGTGCCCTCAGCGCCCAGGCCATCCATGGGTTCCCCTCCCCGCACACCACCCCGCTGTCTTACCTGGGTGTAGCCTAGCGATGGTGGCCCGTAGTCACTCAGCAGCTGGCGGTACTGTGAGGACGTCGCCATACTGGTGGAGGGCGGGTGGACGCTCCCAGCTATGGAAGAAGAGACGGGAGTCGGTAGTTAAGTAGCCTTGGCCAGTTGTACCCAATGTAAGGACTCTTGAGTCCCAAAACAGTCTCCCTACCCAAGACTCATGCGACCAACAGTGGGCTTTTGCCTTCGAGGGTAGAGAACCCTACTCCTGTCCTGTAGTTTGGCCATGGCTGGCACCTGGCCTAGGTGACTGATGATAAACTGTAGCTAACAGGCCGCTGCTCTTTACGCCCATCACAGCAAACGTCGCTAATCAACCACAGAAATCCTTCCCATCCATGCAGTTAAGACTGTTACCGAAGATGAAATTTGCTGGCTATTCTCAGCCTAAACCTTGGCAGTCCCCTTTCCCTGCATCCTGCTCCCCAGAGGCCGACATCCTAGAGCCACCTGGCTGCCGCAAGAGCCCACTTGCTACTAAGACTGGTCCACACCTGGGCTAAGACTGCCTGTGTGTCCAAACCTGTGCTGGGCTAGACGGTGAGAAAGATGGGGGAGGTTTGGAGGTTCTGAGACCTAACCCTGGTCAGAGACTGGTGCACTGGACACAAAGTCAGGAATCTGGAGTACATCACAGCCTGTGTGTCCTCAGACAAGCCCCTCAACTCTCTGAGCTCCCACTGCCCCTCCCCTAAGAGGGGACAAGACTCTTGACGGCATGAGTCTATGCCTGGATGGCTTGCACCCCACAAGGGGAGGAGTAAGACCCCACTTAAACGGACTGCATTACTGGGAGACACTGGCCCTCAGCAGAGGGACCACGTGGGGCTTAGAATGGAGTCTCCTGGATAGGGGATGGGGAGGTCCTCAGCAGGGAATTTTCCAGCTCCAGCTCAGTAGCTGGAAGCATGCAGACCCATAATGGCGTCCGAGTGGCCATTAGTGGGTAAAGGATGTCCTGCAGAATTACAAACAGCGGTAACCATGGAGAATTTACCTAGCCCTCCTCGGCAGCTGCCCGCCTGCCTCCACGCAGGGCCGGGGAGCAGCTTCCCCTCTGCCTGCCGCCCCCGGAGCCAAACGGTCTCTCTCTCACGCATACAGTGGGCTCTGCAGACTTGGCCCCGGGGATGGACAGCTGGTGCCAGGCCGGCCAAGCCAACCAGCTGCTCATCTGGTGCGGGCAAGGGGAGGGGCAGGGGAGGAAGGAAGTTCAGGAGCTCAGGCTGATGGAGCTGGAAGGGGCCCTGGAACCCCTCACCGTAGAGACACAGACCAGAGAGGGTGGGCGCTGCCCAAGGCCACACAGTGCAGAAGAGGCTAACACCACCACACCTGTCCCTCTGTCCAGGAGCTGGGGACAGATCTCTCCCCAAGATGTCTTCCTTGGTCTCAGGCCTGCCCTGGATTTCTCCCTGGGGCCCAGGTTTATGCTCAAACACAGGAGGCCCTGTCAGGAAACATGGATTCTGCCACCTCTAAGCTGGGAACTGTGAAGCACAGCTGCTCCAAGCCTCACTGCCCCGTCTCTGAAGTGGGGATGTTCAGACACCTGTGCCACGGAACTACAGGCACGTCTGTGACCTCCGGGTGAGGCAACTGTGAGTGTGGGGGGGCCAGAGCGCAGGAATGGGGCAGGGTGAGTGCACCCCTCACCACATCAGTCAAACCCCAATTTCCTGACCTTCTTCTGACGCAGGTGGTAAGTGCGGTCTGGGCAGCTCGGCCTTTATAGCCCCAGGCCAGGGTTCAAGCCCCGACCACTACAAGTTATTACGCTTCTCTGCAAGTCCAGGATGCTAAATGCAAGACTGGAGGGCGATGGGGGGTGTGCTGCACTGCTCAGCACTTCACAGCATCTAGAAGATTCCAACTCCATGGCAGGAGGTGAGAAGGACACCGTCTGGGCATTCCCTGTACCACCTCCTGCCCTCCTCCTCTTGCCTCGCTGACCCATCTCTCGTATGGGCAAGGGCTGGGACCAAGAGCCAGTCCAGCTGTGCCACACCTGGTGTGTGACCTGAGACAAGGCCCTTCTCTCTCCGGGCCTCAGTTTCTCCACCTGTTTGAGGCAATAGCTCCCAAAAGAATGTCTAGAGACTAGATCCTACTCCTCCATGGTGCTGGGGTTAGGTCTTGAGGGGCTCAGGGAGGGAGGGAGGAATGAGATCTTGGTCAGGGGCCTGGAGGCAGGTGAGAGTCAAATGATCAGCTCGAAGCTTCACTTTCCCATGGCCTGGGTGATGTGGCAGGTGACCCTGATTCTGTACCGGTGCCAGTCTCTTACTGGGTATTGAGAGGGGGGTGTCTGTGGCCCTGGAGAAAGTTGGCGGGAGGACCCCGAGTTCCACTCATGCCCCCTCCTCCCTGCAGGCACAGGGAGGGCCAGCAGTCTGGCTGCCGGAGGCCAGGGAGAAAACCAGACTGGGCGTGAGCACCGGCGTCTCAGAGCATCGCAGACAATGCGCGCAGTGTGCGGGGACCAGGGAGGGCCCGGAGCTGAGGGAGGGACTGGCAGAGGCCAGCAGCTCCTGGGGCCAGGCGCGGCTCCCCGCCCCCACGCCAGACAAAGAGCGGCCTGGGCCCGGGGAGCTGGCGGCCTTCCCGCCACTTGGGGCGCCTGGGGGGGCTCTCCGGCGGGGAGGCGGGGGCTTTGTCTAACTCCGCCACTGCCACCACCGGCCAGGCCGCGGCTTGGCAACTCGCGAGCAGGAGGCAGGGCCGGAGGGCGTGAGGGATGATGACAAGGAAGCTGGAGGAGCGGCATCGGAGAGTCCATCTTGGATGCAAATGGCACGGGGAGATCCTGGCTTTCTAAAGAGGTCCACGGGGAGGGGGGCAGCCCCCCACCACCCCTCCTGGAGTTCACCATAGGAGAAAGAAGAAAATCTGCGTACAGGTGCTAGCCAGCCCAGAACAGGGCTTCAGGGATCCTGAGTGGGTGACTCTGTCACTCTGTGACCCCAATCCCCAAAGGTCCCAGTTTAGGGCCCCTGCCTCAACTGTACCAGGGCAGGCATGAGATCTCTCCCCTGTCCAGGCTGGCAGCAAGACCCTCCACCTGTCCCACCCCAGAGTCAGATGCCGGAGGCAGTGAGAAATACCAGGGGCCACAAAGCCTGTCTCTGTGAGGTTTGCAGACCCCAGAGGAGGTGAGAACATTTGAGGAGAAAGCAGTGGCTGTTTGCTCGAGTCCACATTTGACCAACTCAACTATCCACCTGCCCCCCATCCACGCTCTGAATCTTAACCCTTTCCAATCCCCAAATCTGTGTCTAAATCAAATATGCATGTAATCCGTGTGTATATATGTACATCCATATACATAAATACTGCTTTCTGGGTCCCTCTTCGGATTTTTGGAGTTATGGAGTCAACATTTGAAGACAAGGCCCAAAACTTTCGGCCAACTGCCAGCGTGGCATTTCTGACCAGCATGGCCAATCCCCTCCCCGCCAAGCCCCCCCACCACGCCTCCCTCCACGCGCCTCACTTTTTCTTAAATTTGTTTCCCACCAAGAGTGTAAAGGAGAAGGCCTTGGTGAGGGGACAAGGCCGGTCACCTCTGAACCCCACAATTTTACCTTCCCCTCCTCATGTCGCCCTCGGTCACTGGGGCAAGACCCTGGGCGCAGCCTAAAGCTGCCTGACAACTTCCCAGGAGTTTCCTGGGACCGCCCAGCTCCAGCCCCAGGGAGGGGAGAGGATGGCCCCTGCAGCTTCTTCAGGAAGGGGTCCTCTAAACCTAGAGTTAGGGGCTCCAAGATGCGCGGCCCGGACTGAGATGCCGCCCCCACTCTCCGCCTGCAGGCACTTCGAAGCCCCGGGTCTTCTCCAACTTCTCTCACTCCGCGCACGCCAGAGGGGACCTCCCGCGCGCCCCGTTTGGAGCACCCCGCTCCCGCGCGCCAGGCCGAGCGCCCACCGACGACCTCCCCTGCACCGCCGGTGACCCCAGCGGCCCCACGCCCTCAGGGGCAGCTGCACCTGGCGCGCTCGCCGCCCGCAGCGCCGCCCGCGCGTGGCCTGGCCTTGCTCACGGGCACCCCTGCAGCCCAGGGCCCCCGCCCGGGCCTGCCCCTCCGCTCCCCCAGGGCGGCCCGCGCCGCGCTCCCGGCGCCCCGCTCCCCGCGCGGCCCGGCCGCTCCCGACTCCCGCCGGCAGGGGCCCTCGCCGAGCCGCCCAAAAGCCGGAGGAAAAAGGAGCCGAGAAAGCTTCCCTCGCCCTCGGTCGCCGCGCTCCCCGCGAGCCCTCGGCCGCCGGCGCGGGGGGGACCTCGGCGGCCGCCCGCGCCCCGGGCCCCGGCCCCTGCCCGGCCCAGCCGGAGGCCCGCCGTGGCGCGGGGCGCACCCGCGAACTTTGGCAGCGCGAGCGCCGGAATCATGGCGGCGGCGGCGGCTGCGCTGCCCCGGGCCGGGACCCGGTGCCCGCAGCCCCCGGCCGCCGCGGGCCCCCGGGAACCGGGGCTGGGGCCGGGCGCGCGGGTCCCCAACTTGGAGGCACTTGGGGCGCGGCGTGCGCGGCCCACGGGGCGCACTCACTCACCGGCGTTGAGGGAGGCGGCGGGCATGTGCGCGGTCAAGTTCGGTTTGTAAGACATCCCCCCGAGCGGCGGGGCGCGCCGGGGCGCAGCGGGGCCAGGCCCGCGAGGGCGGCGGCGGCGGCGGCGAGACCGGGCGGCGGCGAGGCGGCCCCGGCGTCCGTGCGCCCGTCCGTGCGCCCGCCGAGCTCCCGCGCACTTTTTGTTGTTGACGGCTCGGGCCGCACCGGCAAATATGGCCGTCCCTCACCCTGACACCACCGCAGTATATCACCCATACATCGGGCGGGCGCAGGGGCGGCCGCAAACTTTGAGCGGAGCCAGCGGGGCCGGCCCGGGCCGGGAGGGGGCGGCCCGGCGCGCGGCGGCCCGGCGTCAGGGGGCGGCTCCGCCCGCGGCCGCGCCCCGCGCCTCCGGGCGCGCTCGGCGTCCGCAACTTGGCAAAGTTTGGGGGGCTGGGGTCCCGGCGGTGCCCGAGGCCCGCGTGGGTCCCTTTCTTCTTCTTCGCTGGCGGCGCCCGAAGATTTGTTCTTTAACCGCTTAATTTGTATATTTTTTAATAAAACAGCTAGGTAGGATTGCAAAATTACTTTTTTTCCCCCTTGACTGTGGGGGCAGGGATGGAAAATTACCTGGAGAAAATGGTGGCGAGTGGTATTTTTAAGCACGTAGATCATTCCAGACGCAGAGGTCTGGCTACTCCCCAGAATTAAGGACAACCAATTCTTGACATTGATTTCAAATAAATTTCACTCCTTGTCGGTATTAAGTGGTTTTTAACCCCTTGGGAGCCTAGACTCCTTTGAGACCGGACAAAAGCCAGAGGCCTTCTCCCCTGGAAAATACACCCTCACACATACGTAATTCTGCACCTAAATTCACTTAAATATTTAAGAAGCGCCTACTATGTGCTGGGCACTGTTCCAGGCGCTAAGGATACAAGAATAAACTTGACAAAGTTTCCTCTCGCCTGGAGTTTTCCACCCTCCTCACCACCCCCCTCCCCCCACCCAGCTCACCCTCAGACTGAAAGGCAATCATCAAATGTATTTCGCATTAGATGATTAGCTTTTGAAAGTATTATTTCTTCGAGTTCTGCTTAAATAGTAAATCTTGTCAAAATACACAAGATGCCCACCCTTTTCTGCCATTTTTAATCGCCACGCTTGGCAGATTTTTTGACTAGGCACAGACATTCGGACATACCTGGATCTGATGAGCAAGGCAACAACCCCTTGGGGGAAGGAAGGGATCTACCCATGCCTTCCCTCTGTCCCTTTAGGATTGAAGGTACAGGTGACACCCCCTCCCCAGCACCCCGTGTAATCAGCTTTAGGCTGTTTCAGACAAGGATGCTTAGTGACATTTTATTTCATGAATAAATTAATGTCACCCTTTCCTACGCTGCTCCCAAGGGCTCAATACTCTAGAGGAACACTGTCCGATGGAAATACACTGCAAGCCACAAACGTAATTTAAAAGTTTTAGCAGTCACATTTTATAATGTTAAAAAAAAACCAACCTGGTGAAATTAATTTTCTTTTTTTCTCGCTTTTTTTGGGGGGAGGTGAGGGGGAGAAGTGATTAGGTTTACTTATTTATTTTAATGGAGGTAGTGGGGATTGAACCCAGGACCTCTTGAATGCTAAGCACGCACTTTGCTACTGAGCTACACCCTCCCCCTTAAGAATGTATTTTATTTAACACAGTATATCCAGAACAGTATGAGTTCAATATGTACTAAGTACAAAACAACAATTAAGATATTTTACATTATTTTCACAATACTAAGACTTCAAAACCCAGTGTGTATTTTTTTATTGGGGGGTAACTTGGTCTATTTATTTACTTTTTAATGGAGTTACTGGGGATTGAACCCAGGACCTCGTGCATGCTAATCAGGTACTCTACCGCTGAGATATACCCTCTCCCCACTGAAGTGTGTATTTTGCTTTTGTAGCTCATTCTAAATCAAACTAGTCACATTTCAACAGCCACAAAAGCTAGTTGTTTTCCTGTTGGACCAGTGCAGAGCTAGAAGCTACAAGCAGAGGGCTCATAAGGCTGACAGACCTGGGTAATAATTCTGTTTCCATCACCTATTAGCTGTTTGACTCAACCTTGGGGCAAGAATCTAGTTTTCGGTGGCCTGCCTCAGTTCCTTCTACAGATGTTGTGGGCTTTTCTCTTTCCATATTTTATTTTTACCACAATGCCCACCACCATCACTTTAAGTCCCATACATCATTGAAAAATACTTTTCCGTTTGTTTCTAATTGAGATCTAGTTCACGTGTAAAACTCACCCTTTTAAAATATACAATTCAGTGGGTTTTAGTCTATGCACAGAGTTGTGCAATCATCACCACTATCTAATCCCAAAATACATCCGTCACTCCGAGAAGAAACTCTCTACTCAATAGCAGTCACTCTCCATCCCCCTCTACCCATAGCTTTAGGCAACTGCTAATCTACTTTCCATCTCTATGGACGTACTGGTATATTCTGAACATTTCCTATGAATGGAATCATACAGTATGTGACCTTTTGTGTCTGACTCCTTTCACATAGAATAATACTTTCAAGTTCCATCCATGTTGTAACATGTATCAGGACTTTGTTCCTTTTGACGGCTAAATAATATTCCATTGTATGGATAGACTGCTTTTGTTTATCCAGTTATCAGCTGATGGACATTTGCATTGTTTCCACTTTTTGACCATTATGAATAGAGCTGCCATGAACATTTGTGTACAAGTTTTTGTGAACATGTTTTTAATTCTTTGGGGTGTATACCCAGGAGTGGAATTACCAGGTTACATAGTAACTGTGTTAAACTTTTTGAGGAACTGCCACACTGTTTTCCATAGCAACTGTATTGTTTTATGTTCCCACCAGCAATGTATAAGGATTCCAGTTTCTCCACATCTTCACCAACACTTTTATTATCTGGCTGTTTTATTGTAGGCATTCTAGTAGGTGTGAACTGGAATCTCATGGCTTTGATTTGCATTTCCTTCGTGGATGATAATGTTGAACTTCTTTTCATGTGCTCACTGGACATTTGTGTATCTTCTTTGGAAAAACATCTATTCCAACCTTCTACCCATTTTTTAACCTGTGTTTTTATGTTAAGTTATAAGAGTTTTTTATTCTGGATACTAGTCCCTTCTCAGATACACAGTTTGCAAATATTTTCTCCCATTCTGCAGGCTACCTTTTCGTTTTCTTCTTAGTGTCCTCTGATATACAAAAGTTTTTAATTTTGATGAAGTCCAGTTTATCCATTTTTAAGTTTTTATTTGCTTGTGCTTTTGGTCTAGCCCAAGGTCATGAAGATGTTCACCTGTGTTTTCTTCAGTTTTATACTTGTTTTTCTTGCATTTATGTCTTTGATGATCCATTTGCAGTTAATTTTTGTGTATGATGTGAGGTGGGTCCAAACTCATTCTTTGCGTGTGGATGTCCAGTTGTCCTGGCACCATTTGTTGAAAAGTCTGGTCTTTCCCCATTGCATGGCCTTGACACCTTTGCTGAAAATCAGTTGATGGTGAATATGGGAGTTTATTTCTGGACACTCAATTCTATTCCATCGATTTTTGGTATCTATTCTCATGTAAGTACCATACTGATCTGATTACTGTAGCTTTGTAGTAAGCTTTGAGTTCAGGAAGTATGAATACTGCAACTTTTTCTTTTTCAAGATTGTTGTGGCCATTCTGGGTCCTTTGCATTTCCCTATGAATTTTAGGATCAGCTTGTCCATTTTTGCAAATATATATATATACAATTGGAATAGGGCTCATATTAAATGTGTGTATCATGTGAGGGAGTATTGCAATCTTAATTTCAATATTAAGTCTTCCAGTCCATGAATGTAGGATGTAGGATGTCTTTCCATCATTTATTTTATTTTTTCAGGGGGCGGGGGAGTCATTAGGTTTGTTTATTTATATATTTATTTATGTATTTATGTATGTATTTATTTATTTATTGGAGGCACTGGGGATTGAACCCAGGACCTCCTGCATGCTAAGCAGGTACGCTACCACTGAGCGATACCTTCCCAACCAGGTCTTATTTCTTTAATTTCAACAATGTTTTATACTTTTCAGTGTACAAGTCTTGTACTTCTCTGGTTACATGTATTCCTTAGTATTTCATTATTTTCAATGCTATTGTAAATGCAATTTTCTTAATTTTTGGATGGCTCATTTCTAGTGTGTAGAAATACAACTGATTTTTGTAAATCGTCTTGTATCCTGCCCCTTTCCAGAACTTGCTTATTTGTTGTAATAGTTGTTTTGTGTCTGCTTGTAGATTCCTTAGGGTCTTCTATGTGTAAGATCATGTCATCTATCAACAGAGAGTTTTACTTCTTCCTTTCCACATTTGTCTTTCTTGCCGAATTGCCCTGACTAGAACCTCAAGGAGCTGTGCTGGACAGAAGTGGTGAGAGCAGACATCCTTGTCTTGTGCCTGATCTTAGCGGCAAAGATTTTAGTTTTTCACCAGTAAGTGTGATGTTCGCTGTGGGCTTTTCATAGATGCCCTTTATCAAGTTGAAGAAACTCCCTTCTCTTCCTAATTTGTTGAGTGTTTTTATTATGAAAGAGTTGGATTTTGTCAAGTGCTTTTTATTCATCTACTGAGTAGAACATGGGTTTTTTTGTTTTTTTTTTCTCCTTTTATTCAACAGATGGTTATGGAGCGTCTGCTAAGTGTCAGGCACTGTTCTAGGGGCAGCAGGGGAAGACAAATCCCGCGTTGTCCCCAAGCTTATGGTTCCAGGCATGGCAGCCCTAGTTAGCTGTCCCCTCTTACCACACCCCACTGGAGCGATCTCCTTACCCCTTGCCTAACACTGGTTATTTTTCTTCAAGCCAGACTGAGTTAAATGACCCTGGCGCTTGACCATTCCCACCTCAGAGCCTTCATTACACCAACGTGCCCCGCTTGCTGCATTTGGCGAACTCCTGCTCACCCATCAGAGCCCCGTTCAACTGTCCCCACCTCTGAAAAGCCTCCCCTGGCCAGCTGCCCCTCTGTGGATGCCTGCTATTGCCTTTAAGCTGGTCAGTCTCCTTCATGAGTCTGAGCTTCTGGAAAAAAAAAACTGCATCCTTGAACATCTGCTCAAGGCACATAGAACATTTCATAAATGGCCTCAGTGTGCTCCTAGAAATGAGACCAAGTGAGGTCAGTTCCCGTTTGCAGGCAGCAGTCTGGTTCTCAGCCTTCTTCCTGCTCACAGCTCACTTTCCATGACAGATGTGTTAGCTTCCTGGGGCTGCCATAACAAATGACCACTAAGTGGTGCCTTAAAACAACGGAGACCTACTCTCTCAGAGTTTCTGGAGGTCAGAAGTCTGAAATCAAAGTGTGGGTGAGGCTACCCTCCTTCTGAAGGCTCTAAGGGAGGACCCTTTGCCTCTTCCAGCTTTTGATGGCCCCACGGTCCCTTGGCTTATGGCTGAACCCTCCAATCTGCAAAGATTTTTTTTCCCCAAAAAGGTCACATTTACAGATTCCAGGTGGACATACCTTTTTTGAGGTGTGGGGCACCATTCAACCCACTACAGGAGGCTTCAAAAAGACCTGAATTTTTTTCCCTTTCTCCTCTGAAAGTTAAAACCCCTAAAAAGGGGGGAAAACGTTGCAAGTGGCACCCCTAGAAACATCTGTATGAAGCTCCCTCAAATAGTTTCCTTTAAATGAGTAGTTTTAGAAGGATCTAGAATGGTCCCTTATTAGTTTAATGGGCATGTCACAGAGTCCCTTGCCAGGGAGCAGAGCAGGTGAAGGAGAGAGGGGGAGCCCAGTGGGACAGAGCTTGGCGTGGAAGAACATCAGGAGGAAAGCTTCAGTCCTGGCGCCACAGCAACTTCTCTTTAGGCTTCAGACAACTTGTTTGACCTCCCTGGGCCTTACTTTCATCTAAAAGATTAAGGGGGTTTGACGGGATGAAATTCTAAGAATTCTCGAAACTCTAACACCCTAAGAAGGCAGACAGACAACACACGTGCCATTTTCCCCAACAAAACCATCAGCCCAGGAAGGCCTTGAAACCATTTTGAAACTGTTCCCATCACTGGACACCATTCTGGGGCAATCAGTTCCAAAGTGAGGTGCGCCTGCCCGGGGGTAACAAGGTGACTCGGAGGAGTGGGGGGGTGTTAGAACTCCTGCCTACGTGGGATCTGCTGTGTGCATCTCAGCACAGTGGCACGCGCAGAACTTGTAACTTTAAATGAATGATAGTGGAAGTTAGCTCAGAAATGTTTATTAGAATATGTGACAAAAAGGTTTGGAGACCACTGACCTAAGAAACTAACAGGCAACCAGACCCAGCAGTTGCACAGCCAGACAAGGTGTGGGTCCGAGTGTCGTGATTAACTCGGCAGTTAGTGACTCCAGCATGGTTTATATCCTCAGGACAGGAAAACCATACTTGACCAAAGTTGTGTTTTGATCAGAGGTCTACACCCAAAACTGATTAATTTTCAGTTATGTGTCTGCCTTTTATTTCCGTTTTATAGACCAGGAGCCGGCAAGCTTTTCCTGTAAAGGGTCAGATAGGAAATCTTTCAGGCTTTGCAGGAATTGTAGTCTCTAACCGTGCAAGTCTGCCATTGTAGCACCAAACAGCCTTAGAGGATACAGAAGGGAATGGGCAAGCCTGGCTTCCAATGAACTTTGTGAACATTGATATTTGAATTTCATGTATTTTTCACTTGTTACAAAATATTCTTTTCCTTTTTTCCAACCATTTATGAAAGTAAAAACTATTCTTAGCTTCCAGGGTCATTCAAAAATGGGTGGTGGACTAGACTGACCCGTGGACCATGGTTTGGCAATCTGTTTTAGACCTCAGAAATTTGTTTAAGTCTGATTCACTATGGATAGAACACCCAAAACCGGAGCAGGCAAACATTTGAGGACACAATAAACATTTTCATATCAATACCTCTGAACAGGAAACACACACATGCAAAAACATAAACTGTGGCAACAGAAAGCCAAAAAGAAACCCAGTATTACTGCAGGAATTGAGAGCATTGTATAATTTCTCTTGATCTAGGACTAGGGTTTGAAAAGGGAATTTTTAGGGACTCCTCATTGCTCTAAACAGTGGGCATCTTCACAGAACGCTAAGCTTTCTATTGAAGGCTCACGAATTTCTCCGTTTCCTACAATTAATAATTTATCCCAGTTTGGATTTCTCCAGTAACTAAAGGGTGTGGGCATCAATCTTTGCAGGAACGAATCTTGCTTGGAACCAAAGGTAAACAACAGAAGCTAGAGCATTTTTTCTGATACTCAAAAATTTACCCTCTAAAGTTCCCCAAGAAAGGATACTGAAGAAACTGGCAAGAATGACTGCCTTGGAAAGAACCGGGGCCAAGTGGGAGGGGCAGAGAGAAAATGTTCGCTGTATGTTCTCATTTGCCTGTTGACTTCTGTCATGTGCCGCTGTTACTTACTCCTGCAACAACCAATCAAAAACATAAAAATTAAGTATTCCAGACTAATTAGTGTCCACCTGGCCATCTTACCTTCGCATGATACCTGGTAGTAATTTTTAATTGAACAAGGATGACTTGGAACCAGCAGCGTGGGGCTCGCCTCTCCTAACCCAATGATGCACTTGACGTCCGGAGTGGGCAGCTTTCAGAGGACGAAGCCAACTTGCCGAGAGTTGGGCTCTAAAAATAAACATTTTGCACATTTCTTTTAGCCTCCTTTCTCTCCATAAAGGCCTCCACAGATGGCTTCTTTACATCATGCTCTCAAATGACTAGCTGATAAATATTCATACTTATGGAAATTGTATTGTACATACTCCAAACCCCCAGCCAACTGACACTTGTATTTTCCAGATCTCAAGGGTGGTGGCCCCTTGTTCATGGGCCTTGTCCTCCGTGAAACACATACAAAGTTGTGCGTGCATACACACAGTTCACAACCAGCTTTTTGTCTCTTTAGGACTAATTTGCTGAGAGGCGATTTTGCCCCTCAGAGGACACTTGGCCATGGCTGGAGAGAGACACTTTGGGTTTTCACAACTGGGAGGGTGAGGGGCCCTCAGTGTGTACTACTGGTATCTAGTGGGTGGATGCAGGGAGGCTCCTAAACACCCCACAAGGCACAGGACTGCCCCCACCCCACCCCACCCCTCTGCAAAGAACAGTGAGGCCCCAGTGTGCGGAGACCCAGGGGAACACACTGTGAGGCTGAAAGCAGACTTGAGTGGAGATAAAACACTGAAGGGAACAGGTCAAAGCAAACTGGAACCACAACAAAAAACTCAGTGGGGATGGTGGCAGCTCCATATGAAGTGTGGCCTCTCATTTCTTATTCAAATTAATACTCAATTTATTAAGGTCATATATTTAAAAACAAGCTTCCTTTCAGTTAATGCTCAACTTACAAATATTTTTGTAAAATTTTAGTTAAAATGTAAAACACTTCTCTTTCACTTGTTCTTCAATTAATGCTCAATTATCTCGTGTATTTGGCAGACTAAATTCCCCTAGATGTTAACACCATTTGCAAATTTGATAAAATTCCCATAAGCATTTCAGGCTACAAATTGAATATGATTCTCTCAAGCATCTCCAACTCCACACAGAGAAGACTCATAAGCAAGCCATGCTCTGAACATCCGAAATGCCTGTCTGGGTCCGGGGGACAGACTGCCCCTTGCGGGTTCCCTGACTTCTGGGCCTGTCTCCACATCTGTCGAGTGAGACAGGGCCACAGGGCACGGGGGCGGGAGATTTAACCGCTCCCTCACACTCACGGGGCTAAGGGATCTAGCTAGTCACTGTTCTGGGTGTCCCGTGGTGTCTTCTCTCCCGTTTATTCCCGAATTCTCTGGCTCCCCAAGTCCAGCGCAAGGAGCTGACTAGACCTCTCGGCCAGCTGTTGCTTCTCTAGGGGTGAGCCCGAGCTCCGTGCTCAGGGCAGGCTGGTGCCCGTGCGCTGGCCAGTCACTGCCAGGGCCCCACCCTCAGGCCCGCCGGCACTCCTGACGCTCTCTTCCCATCCCCCACCACCCCGGAACCCTAACTTGCTCACTTGTTTGCTGCCCCTGATTTCAGAATCACTGCCCATGAGGGACACCACTGGGGACAGCATGTGGCCCCATGCTAGACACACAGCAGTCGCTTATTAAACAGTTGTTGAATAAATATTAAATACAAGGACCAATTCTGCAAAAACTAGAATCCAAAAGGCTTTTTTCATAGCTTATGAGCCAAGTAACTTCATCTGAAAACTAGAGGATTGAGGACCACGGAAAGGAACACGGACAGCACTCAGCAGTGACTGGCTTGTAAGTTGTCTGCAGCAGTTTGTTTCTTCATACACACAGCTCTCATCTTGGATGCACAGGATGGATGGCTGCTTAACACCTGGAATGAATGAAATAGCTGTATACCCCAGGCTCCCAATACCCGAGGCTACCCGCTTCGCAGCGCCCTTCGGGGGGACACCCCACGGCGGCGCGGGCCGGGGGCGCAGGGGGGGTGGCCCTCCACGCGGCCCACAGCCAACTGGAGCTACGCAGCCGTGCACGCATTTTTTGCTCTAACACATGCCCGGTTCCATTTTATCCCCGTGGTGAGAAGTCTTCTAGAATTCATTCTAAATACATTGCCGGCATAAAAAAGTCCGACCCCCAGCGTTCAGAAGCTTTTCAGGTGAGCACGGTGTGACCCTGACACAGCTCAAATGGGTGCTCAGAACCCGGACAAAGAAAACACAGAGAGAAGCAGCAGATTAGCCATTTTAATTTATTTAAGAATTTTTACAAAAAAAGAAAAAGAAAACAGAAAAACAAAAATCAAAAAACAACAACAACAACAACAAACTAAATACAGAATTTGTTACGCTTCATGGTAGAGCATTTTTACTCGCAAGGGTAAACCTCGCTAAATGCAGCCAATACAGTTTTATTGCATGAGACCCAATTTTTAAAGTTACATATCAAAATGGTCAGAACAGTCGTTCCTGGACACTTGGTACTGTGCTACCACGGAAGGCTGAACGAAGCAGTGCAGGATCATCAGAACAGTGCGTACCCTTCATACACTGACGGACATTCAAAACAGAGTAGCAATATAAAAAGAGATTTTAAAAAAGAGAATGAAAACAAAAACAACCAAAAGTTTACATCCACCTTTGTTTCAAATTGTCTTTGGATTCCATCATGTTGTCTCAAGATGCACCATGTCAGATTACTAAAGGAGGAAGATCTATGCCTACGTATAAAAGTATCCTTTGCTCAGCAGAGGTAGAACCTGGCAAAAGTTTTATTGCAGAGATACAGCGTACCTCTTCCCTCCTCTCATGGTTGATGGTAGATACAAGTGGTTATTGAAAAATAATATCAGTAGTTTGCAAATTCAGTATAAACCATGAACAGGATGATTTTTTTTCTGATGGCTGTGAGACTGCAATGTGCTACGTAGAAAAAAAGCTCTCTGCCCCATAAAGCAGAAGTCAGAAAGAAGGCTCAAGCTTCTTTATCCTCTTCAGTGCCACAAATACTGTCACGGCAAGAAAGGCCCTCATGGCAGGGTGGGCGGGAAAGCCGGGGAGTTCGCCCTCAGGGGCGGGCAGGCTGACCCTCGGCCCCTGGAAGGCCTGATGTGCCTTCTTCCAGGCGGCGTCCCTTGCTGGGCCCCGCACCAACCTGACGGTGCCCTGACAGCTGCTGCTGCAAACGCTCAGGCCAACGGCTCCACGGGCCCTCAGAGGAGGAACGCAGAGCAGGGTGGGCTGGGACAAGGCTTCCTACCGGAGCTCATCCCTGACAGGCCCGACTCCATGACAAATTAGGTCCCCGAGGCTTACTAAAGGCAGACAACTTTTAAATTTTAACAAGTCTACCAAGTTGAATAGTAATGAAATGTGTACATGAATGAAAGTCCTAAGAGATACTCTCAGCTATCTTTCCTGAAAGTCATGGAAGAACATTTTCCTAGAAGTGCAAAATCTGTAATTAAAAATGCAATGTTTGCCCCCCGGGTGACGATCACCACCACTTCTGTGAGCCATGCCTGGGTCTGCCCCACTGGCCACACTAATCTACTGGTGAAGAATGCCTAACCCAGCTCAGCTCCCAGCTTCACGGCTGCTCTAGTCAAGATCAATTCCGCGTACACTGGGGGCCAGAGCAGGTCAGAGGAGCCTATTGGCCAGTCCCTCCGCAGGTAACTGCCTGGTCTGCCCTCAGCACAGAATCAGCCCCTGGGCTGAAGGCTCATGGAAGCCTCCACGACAGTTGTGTTGCTCTGTTTTGGAGGACAACTGTCCTTAAAGGACATTCTCTAATGTCACCTGTCAGTATAGACACCAGCATGTACCAGGCCTATCTCTGTACCTGCTATAAATATCCTTAACTGGTGCAAACAGAAGCAGATTACCTGTGCTCACTGCAAAGTAAGTTTCTGATTATTATTCTGCAGGTTAAAAGTACAGGCCCAACTTGTTAAGAAGGCAAAATTTGCAGCAGCAGCAGGCCATAAGTCACTGTTCAGATCTGCAAGACCTTCCTCTCAGCTGGAGAGCCACAAGTATGAAGGATTTGGTGCAGGCCTCAAAAATTTGCAAGGGTAGGAACAAGCTGGGTTTACTGAAGAGCTAAGTTTGATCCCAAATGCACTGAAGAAGTTAGAGGAGCTTAAAGGAAGTCTTAGGAACAAATATTTTTAGGTGAAAACATCAGGCTCACTATAGCTTCCAAAGAGCAACATAAATGAGCATAACTAGTCATATAATGACAGTATCAGAAATTGCACTCAAGTACCCCCCCAGTACAATGCATTGCACACAGTAAAAATCTGCAATAAAAATGCAAAACACAATTAGGCATGTTGAAAAATATTAACACAAGAGATATAGGAATTTTATAGTAAAGATGCAAAACTGAATTCTAAAATACACGTGAACAAATTCAACTAAGAAGTTTCTCATATGTTTCTACATTAAAAAAAAATTATAAGAAGACCCTATGGGAAGTCAAGAAAAGAATAAATAGGACTGACTGAAGGGAGGAGGGCAGAGAGACAAGTGGACGGGGTCCCAATTTACAAGAAATATTTACATTCAGAATTCCAAAGAACTCAACATTCCTGTATATACACATTATGTACATATATTTAAGTACAGCATAAAATCAGAAGATGGGTTTTGGATTTCACCTCAAATACTCAGAAAAAAATCACTAGCTAGCTCGAGGTGCAGGTATGTAGACGTGTTTCCTTCACTTACATGCCCTTAAAGACACTGCCTTTGCATTAGACAATTGGCATCCAGTGCGAAACCTTTACAAACGGTTTTTGCTCCCAGCTGCAGCCACGACATGGACTGCTTGCTGCACATTCCAGCAGCAAAGCGTGCACAGTGCGCGTGCATGGACGTGGTGTTAGCCAAGGAGACCACAGACAGAGGAAGGGCAGCCAACAAATGACCACTATCCAACGGCTGCCTTTGTCATCGGGATGCCTGTGCTAAGCAAACATCTGTCACCTGGATCCCAGCTCAGCAGTGACTCCTGTGTAGCACCATTCTTAGAAACTATCAAAGAGCATTCAGGTACACTTGCAGAATGAGAGTATCTGGATAGGGACCTTCCCCTTAACAGCTAATCAAGAAAAGGACCCAAGGGGGAAATATTTTCCCTCTGCTCCTACTTTCATACATTGAGAGGCATCAATCATTTCTGACCTATTGCTTTTTTCCCTCCTGCTAAATTGCAAAGGGGAGGGGGCTGGGGGAAGACTCCCATTATACAACTGTAAACGCTGTCTGGGTACCCTTTCTCGTCATGCCTGTTAGAAGTTGTTCTGATAGCATCACATGGAGATTAGCAAGTGAATGCCCCCAGGGCTACAGCCAGAAAAATTTGCATCTAAAATACACTCCCCCAGGGCTTAGTAATGTAGAACTTTTACCTTTACAGATGAAGCAAAATAAAAGGTTTACTGTTGCAACTCAAAAAAAAAGGTTTCTGAAGTGCTAATTCGACTGGAATAAATATATATATATATACATACACACAAACTACGTTGCTTTGGATACAGGTTCTTGCTAACTTACATACAAATGTAAAGAAAAGATACTGAAGAACGTATCTGCAATTTAGCAGCAAAAAGGGAAAACTGCTTAAGATAATTACTTTTTGATCAAGTTGTATTAAAAAATACCTTATAAACACTTTTTGGAGTTCACATCATTGATACATATTTGGACAATCCCACTGAACTGCAGATAGAGACCTTGTGGTATGGAGGATGCTCAATCGGGGAACACTAATCCCCTGCCCACCGCCCAGGACGCCATCTGAGCAGCTATGAGCTGGGAAAGTGGTTTCAGTACAATCAGCTCTGTAAATGCTGAAAGCACTACCATGATTTACAATCAAATCTTTGTGCTCAGAGTCATATTGCTAAAAAGGGAGAAAAGGCATTGCAGGGGCCAAGCAGACTCAAGTCAGGTTCGACAAGGCCCCTGGGTTCAGATGTGGCATTCAGATCCTGAAATACAGGATCTGGTTGACAGAAGTTAGCTGTTGTTGAGACTCGATTTTTTTGACAGGGGAGGACCTTGAATGCTGGGTTTTCCCATTTTTGGCCAACCTAAACTTGCTGACTTAGATAAGGGCACAGTGTAAAGGTCATTATGTTCACCTCCTGAGAGGGGGATGGACAGAGGCTCCCAGTGCTCACACGCACACCGCCCCATGACGAGCATGGGCACGAAGCTCCTCAGCTCCCCCATCTGTCACACTGGTGGCATTTCTGAGGTCTACTCTCAGTTTCCAGAGGCCTTATTTCTGGACCTTTTTTAAAAAAGTAAAACAAAGCTGTTCTACAAAGGACAGAACATACACATGCCCCTTTGTATCAAGACAGCTATTCCAAGAGCAAACATTACATCACAAATCGTGCAGGTCAACTAATTGCATGTCAAACAATCCTCATATTGATGCTGCTTGGAAAAAAACATAACCTGCTAAAAAAAGGTATTTCTCAACATAAAAAAGGGAAGTTGGGCCAAGTCTACCTTCCCCAACCCTGCCATTTGTCTCACGGGAGGGAGCTACTTCGTCAGGCCTCCCCTCCACAGCTCTATTTCACCTCAGGGCATTGATGGGAGCTGCTTTGCCTCCCGATTTAAAAATAGAACTAACTGGGAAGTTCTCGTTCAGATGGACAGTTCTGCTCTGGGCCGTCAGCTGGGTCTAGTGGCCCTAACAAGGGACATTGGTTGATACTCCTAAGGATTACTGCCTGAGATACAAGGACTAGATTGAGGATAAAAGTTGCATCCACTGGGCAAAATATGCCAAAGAACAGAAATTATTCTCAATTTGTTCTTTTAGGCATCAAGAATAAATAAATCCAAAGAAAGAAAATGTATGGTAAGCCTGAAATAACCAAACTCAGGCTTGAAGAAACACAAGAGGATAAGAGCCCTAGCTTTCCCATCACTTTGTATCTCACCTGATTCTGCCAGAAGTTAAAAAGTAACAAAGGAGAACAGTTCAACTTGAAAAACATTCAAAAATACTATCATCTTACCCACTCCTCAACACCACTTTAATTCTGAGGGGTAGGTTTTAAGCCAAAATACAGGGCTACCTGGAATGTTGAGAACACGCAAGTCCGGCAGCATCCCCGTCACAGACTACTGCTGAAGGTGGTGAGGCCTAAACAAGAGTCCACTTCTGGTTAGTATAACAACTTTTTATTTGACATCTACAAGAGTGTGGTGTCTTGCAGCTTTTGACCAGATTTATACAATCTCAATTTTTCAATAGTGCAACCTGTGCAAGCAAAAAAAAAAAAAAAAAAAAAAAAAAAAGAAAAGAAAGAAAGGGAGAAAACAAGGAAACAAAAAGACCAATTGTCCCCTCACTTGTTTTTATAAACATCTATTATAGGCGAAACAAAACTTACCCATGTTATAGATAAGTGTCTATTCACATTTGTACATTACCATTTTTAACAGCTTGAGATAAACTCTACAATGTCTTACAACACATTAAACGATATTCAAGTTACTGGGTAACAACAATAACACAAGAAATAAACATACAGCAGAAGCCTCAAGTGTTTCCTCATTGTCTAGTTTACAACTCAAGTATGTTTTCCATTTTTACGAGTGACAAAGCAAATTAAGATAATGAAGTTAAAAAAAAAGACTGTTTGCAAGATGGAAGCCAATTTGTACTTCTTTCTAAAACTATCTTTAAGTTAAGAAAAAATGTAATTTTAAGAAAAGCAGGCTTGTAGCCATTTTTGCAGCACACATTAGGAATACTATTAATACATTAAAATTAACTTTTAAGCATTATATCACAGAAAATGTATGTACTCATTACCTTGACAAGAAACCTGGGGCAGGGAGAATGGGGGCAGGGGATTTAGCAGGGTTTGAAGCAATACCCAGGTATAAACACTATAAAAATGCAATAACCAATGCTGTACATCTACAAATGTCTCTCTCCTTACTTGACTTCTGTGTTAATCTTGTTTACGCATGCTTTCAAAGACATGCACTGTCAGAACAAAAACTAGAAAAGAACCTGAATGCATGATATGCAACCTTTCATTGCATGCTTTAATAAACCTATTGTTTTAATAAGTTGGAAAAGGAAACCAATATATATTTTCTCTATTATAGACTCAAAACACATGCATCCGGGAGAAAGGCCCACAGCAATGCCGTGGGTGAACTGCATTAACCCTGAGCACTGTTTAACACAAAAGTAAAGCCAGTTTGGGAAGTTCCAAGCATTTTTAAACCAATTGTGGCTCGTAGCCTTTAACAAACTAACAGACAGACAGACAGACTGACACACACGCGTACATACCCCTCTGCTCACCCAAAGTAAAAGCATCCGGGAAGTACCACGGGAAAAGCAAAAGGAAAGACACGTGTACCACCGTCGGCACTGCTGATTTGCAGTTTTGCTAGCTATTCCAGGTTTGTCCTCATTCCCAAAAAAATTAACTAGAGAGAGCACAACTGAAAAAAAAATTATAATTCTTTGGAAACTGTCCCTGATTTTTATGCAAATGATATGCTTCAACAGCACGTCAGACACATCCATGTTGAAACCTGTCTGTTCTTACGCGTTGCTCAAGTTGGCGATGCTCTGGGGGTGACGCTGCTGCCAGAGCTGTTTCTGTTGGACTGCAAGCTGTTGCGACTGGTCCGAAGTTGACAGGAGATTTATAAGAGGAGACACGCAATTTGCAGGAATGATCAAACCTGTAATTAGAAGTAAGAACCTATAAAGGCTGCAAACAGGAAAAACCATACAGCATTTTACAGCTTCACAGCAGATTCCAAATGAGGCATAATATTAAGTTTAATGAACAACATTCCATACAAAAACTAAATGAATACCTAACACCTGAACTAGCCCCTTCAGAAGTTAACCGATTCCTCAGCAGCATTACCCACAAACACCTGAGCGCAGGCTTGTGTCTAGTGAACACCACCTTCTTGCTGGAGCCACAGAAGGGCAAGCACAGTGCCTTCCCATCTACTGTCTTTGCAGCTCTACAAATGTATGCCAATACCACCCTCTCTGGCATGTACTAATGTACCAAAGAGACTACAGAATAGCAGTTGCAAATTCAAATGCTTACTGAAGCAGTAACTTCTAAGTGGCAAAGTGCGGATGTTAGCAAACCGGAGAGTACATGGCCTGGGTAAGGAAACTTTAACTCCTCTCATGTGGGGATAGGGGATCAATGTTCCAAGCTGCTCGGTGTGTTTTTCTCTTTTTTAAAAAAATAGAAATCCAGTCTTTTGATTTTTAAATGTTAGCAACTAATTCAAATAAAATCTTGCAACCAGAAATACCTGAGGGTCAAAAAAATGTTCATGGACTAACTTTAGCCCACAAGCTACCAATGTGCAACCCATGATACCGAGGGGAGACTGCTGCAAAAGGAACTAAGACAAAGCAACAGGGCAAGTGCAGTAACTGGATGGGTTCCTGTGAAGCCTGTAACTGAGGCAATGGTGGGAACAGCTAGTCCGGTCTGCCCTTGCCCCCCACCGGACGCCAGCCCATCCTCCGCGCACAGCGGCTTTGAGTGCCATTGTGCCAATGGGGCTCAATGGAAGTAAGCAATGGGTCTCCGAGAACCCTGGGCAAGAGGCCGAGCTTAGTCTTCACACCAGGGAGCCTGCACAGCCGGCAACGGTGAGGAAGCCGAGCGAGAGCAGCTGAGAGCAGCATAAAACAAACCGCCATGGCAGAACTTCAGCCAGAATCAACAACGCCCATTCAAAAGCATACCTACTCATTGACCTTTTAAGAACACATAAAGCAAGCTCCATCCCACCACTGGAATAGATGCTAAGATTCTAAGATGCAAGAAACAAAATAAAAAAACAGGATCTGATTTTTTTTCTCACAGCTCAACAACCCCCACTCAAAAAAAAAAAAAAAAAAAAAAAAAAAAGACTCACCTACAACCCGCTGTCCGTCGTCTGTCCTTAGCCGAACTATCTGCATTTTCACGTTGGTGCCGCTGACAGATGCTAGAACACCCTCAACCTTTGTCCAGACGCTCAGTACTGAGCCACATAGTACATAGTAAGTGCGGCAACGAAGACCTATTTCACAAACTAATCCCAAGCTCGCTTTCTTGCAATTGCCACGCCTAGAATGGACAACAGGAAAAAATATATGCATACAAACACAAACACGCATAAAAAGCCTGCAAGGTCTACCCCAATTCCAAATAGAAAATGCCCTACGGTCATTTGCCTTTACTGACAGTTTCTGACATTGTAACCCTTTTGACGGACTGGATTATCCTTTCCAATTTAAGGTGTCACTACTGATTTTAAAATTACAGTTATTTCTGGGGTCTGACTCCCTCTAGAAGGGCTGACTTATTGGTTTTGATATCCATTTAAACATTTGTCATTCTAATATCAGTTAGTTGACTGTATTAGTGCCAGCTTATAAAGTAATCCTGCCAATTATTTCTGTAGTGTTAAACCACCAATAAATTGTTCTAAATCAGGTAAGTGGGAAAGGCCTCAGCAAACAAACAAATAAAATCATACTTAAAATTTCTTAAAATTGTGAAAAACGAGGAGACATTAAAATTTTATAATTCAAATTATTTTCATAATTCATCAATAAAAAATGTCTTTCCACTATTAATTCAAGATGAATTTAATACATAGTATTAGGGGCTTTGCTAAAACCCAAAGCAAATGTTTCAGAGAGGACCTTTGTGTGCTAACTTTTTACATACGTTACCTTAAAGGCTCTTCTTAAGTTAATTTCCAACAGCACTTACTCCTAAAATTAAACACCACCAAAACCTTGCTAATATCAAAGCAAATTTATCTTCCTACATGTGTCTACACAAAAACCTAGCTAAAAGTCATCTATATCCTATATCACTTTTCAGAAAGCGGGCCAGATACTGCATTTAAAACGCCCTGACATGAACACAATGACGTGAGAACACCTCTGGCCAACCTAGTGACACAGAAAGATCAGCTCCAGAGCCCAGCAACACGGTGTGCTAGTGCTGTTAGCTACCTGAGGCACCTCCATGGTTTCCTAGAAGTTCCCTACTCTTAAAAATATAACTGATTTGGGACATCAATAAAAAAGCTTAAAAAAAAAAAAGGGAACAAAAAATAAAGGGAGGAAAGGAGAGGAGAAGGAAAAAGTCTCAACCCTAAGAATGACAGCTAAGTCCTTGCTGGCGGACAACAGCTGGCTGGAAGTAACACAGCACCAGTGAAGAGCAGAGGGGAAACCTCAAACAGTGTGTGTTCTCCAGACTTCCACCAAGTACCTCGGCTTGAAGGAACAATACCTAGCAATTGATAATCTGCTCATGTGCTTATCTGAAGGGACAGACAGCTCAAAAGTGAAGGGGTGTTTAAATGAAATCTTGATTACACTTTGGAATATATGGTGAGAAAAATGAAAATACTAACCAATAAGCATGAGTACAAGTATCTGCAGACGAATTATACTGATCTAACCAGTGGACCAGGGCATCATCTGAGACCACCTGTGAAAATAAGACAAAAATCTCACTGAACAGTATTGTTTTAAGCAAACTGGCTGCCTAATTTGGTCTCTAAAGCAAACTTAAAATTGACTCTACAGAGAAACTGGCCCCTGCCACTGCTTGTATTTGAATGCTATTGATAAAGTTCTGCCACGAGGTTCCTCTTACGTAATGAAATTTTCAAATAGCCAAGTTAATTACATTTGTTTTCAAGTGAAATGGCTAGAAATAATAATAATATAAGGTAATAACAACATAGTAATTATTGTTAGGAATTTTTCATTCTTAACATTCACTGTTTTTCTAGAAATCATTGCAAAATAGAAACATGGTAGTTCACAATAAAACCAAGAGTTGGCAGAAGAAATTTCAGTCTTGCGCACCTTCCCTTTATTTAAAAAATTCTGATTTTTGTAGTTAGCACTAGAAGTCTCCTTTTCTGACCACATAAGCTATTTCAAATAATTGTAAGTTTCCTAATGGTTGATAACATTAAGACTGGGCTATTAATGTAACAAGACTTAAAATTTTTCTGAAAATATTTCAGTCTTTAAACAGGAAAAACTGACAAAATAATTATATATAAACACATAGTTTCAATGTATTATTATAAAACAAGTACTCATACATAGCATAATGTACAAATGAAAAAAGTACCTTCTTATATTTCTTTTTTAGATCAGCATAAATTTCTAATTTTAGCTGTTTTCCAGTATTTGGTCTATAAACTAAGAAAAGCTTCTTTTTAGGGTTCACTTCTTTAACTAAAATGGCAGTTTTCTTGTTATTTCTTATCTATTAAAAAAAAAGGTGAGAAAACATAAAGATTCAATATGCACATTTTAAGACAAGCTTGTTTTCTGCACCATCACATCAGCAAATATAACGCTCTGAAAGATTGTAACACCAAATGATTCCGTAAATGCATAACTCTGAAGAAAGGATGACACCTGCTGTGTAACTGAGTTAAACAAGGTCTCACCAAAGTGAAGGCTGATGGACCTTAGCTCTGAGGTAGGCTGAATACATTAAGGGCCAAGATTTCCTTTAGAAAATTGTGTTGAATAAGCTTTAAAGCACAAATGTTCTGTGAAGATAATTTTGCTTCTTCTAGTCCATGAAACTGGACTCACAGCCCCTAAGAGATACGAGGTAAGAATATAGGTAGTGGGCATGAATGGTCTTCACAGGAAAATAATTTTACCCCTACTGTATGTTACTCTCCTTTAAGTTACAATGAAATATAACCTCAAAGATAAGGATTCTGATCACCCAGACCTCTGAACCCACCTCACCCAGCAGCACCACTCCCTGTTCCTGTGGCCCCGTGAGGGGGCAACACCACATGACAAATCAATCTCTAAACAGTAACGCTGTAACAGGAGAAAGCCAATGTTGAAAAATGATACATAAATATGATGCAAAAATGGAAGAAAAGGATGCATTAGACAAACGATGGAACTTGTTTTACTTAAAAAAAATTCTAAGAGGAAAGAGTTGTAAAAAGCTGTATTTAACTCAAGGAAAAATATGACTGGAAAATTAGTATCTCTTGTAAAGAATGATGAACAATTTCTACGCAATAATCTCTGGAGCAAAACTGAAGAAAAAAAAAAGTTTCAAAGTAAAGGTTTTTTTCAGCTCCTCTACAAAATAAATCATCTGCTAAGCTACTTAGGCTACTTAGTAAGGCATTTCTTACACTGATCAAAGGACTTGGCCTTTTACGTTTCTTTTCATGGATATTAAAGATCTCAGTCTTTTACTTGTGATGATTTGAAACAGTTTATATAATTACTGCAAAGTCTATAAAGTAATAGTTAACATGAAAACTACATTTAAAAATTTTTATTAGCTAATGTGAAACACTCAAACTTACAGTTTAGGTCACTGTGATCTATCCAGATGGTGTTAGGTTATTTCATTATAATTACAAAATAAATCACCTCACTACAGTGGAATTAAAACATGACTCTGACATGGTTTCCTCACGTTAACACATGTTAAACACATTGTAAAGCACATCTGCTTGCTGCTGAGGAGGTTCAGAGAACAGGCTGCACCTTCCTGGAATGATGTTTCTTCTAAGGCCCTCACTCCTCACGTCCAGCTGCCTGCTGCCGTGCAGAGAGTAACAAAGGACAGTGTTACCACATCCTTTCACTCAAGAGAAACTGGTGGGGGTCAGCACTTTCATCAAAATCTGTAAGTATTTAAATTCTGGCAATAATTTCAAGTGAAAAACAATAACCAATATCCTATATGGACCGATCAGTATCCCATCCAAGACCTTAGAGACATCTGAATAAAATATGGTGAATTGTATCCCGGTTGTGCTTGTCGGGGCGAGGGGATTAAGTTTATTTATTTATTTATTTTTGGAGGCGGCACTGTGGATTGAACCCAAGACCCTGTGCTTGCTAAGCATGTGCTCTACCACTGAGCTATATCCTCCCCCATCTGGTTGTGATATTACACTATAGTACAATTTTGTAAAATGTTACCATTGGAGGCACTGGTGTACAAGGAATTTCTCCGTACTATCTATTATAACCTCATGAGAATCTACAATAATCTCAGTAAGATTTTCAAACAAACAAAACAAACAAACAAAAACTAGGAGCCAAATCCAGTTTGAGAGCTTTGCCTCTTGAGTCAGAGACTTGTAAATCAGGCCTATAGACCAAATCTGGCCTGAGGCTCCTAAGCTTAAGAACAGTTTGAGGAAGAAAGGAAGGGGAAAAAAACCCCACAGATAGTCAGCAGAGGCCACGTATACACTGCAAAAACCTAAAATATTTACTACCTGACCCTTGACAGAAAAAGTTCAGGGATTTCTGCTCTAGAGAGATTATGGTTTCATCCTGCCTGCGGTTCATATTTGATCTCCTTTACACAATTACATTGTGAACCACATCATCATTCACAGTTGGTCGCTCCATAAAAATTTTTAAAAAGTAAGGAAAATGTGCTACATACATAAAATGGAGTATTAGTCACAAAAAGGAATGAAGTTCTGGCACATGCTACATGGATGAACCTTGACAACATGCTAAGCGAACAAAACCAGGCAAAAAATGTCACATACTGCATGATCCCACTTATATAAGGTACCAAGATATGCAAATTCTGAAACAGAAATTAGATCAGAGGTTACCAGGCGCTAAGGAAAGGAGAATGGGGAGATACTGCTTAACAGTGATAGTTGTACAACATTGTGAATATAATTAATACCACTTAAAAATACACTTTAAAACAGTTAAATTGGCAAATTCTGTTATATGTTACCACAATTTTAAAAAAATTAGCAATGTAATATACCAAAAATCACTAAATTATACACTTATGTGGGTGAATTGTATGGTATATGAATTATAGCTTAATAAAAGCTATTAAAAGAGAAAGAGTTTATGAAAAGAATTCAAGAGAAAATAAATATTAAAGACAAGCTAAGATCTAATACATGGATAAGAGGAGACCTGGGTAAGGAAAAATTCAAGCAATAGGATATTAAAAACTTGGCAAATAAAAATAATTCAAAACTTTCAAAAATAAAGATCTGAAACTACATATTGAAAGAGCATATCACGTTACCTGAGAACAGTGACTAAGAATGACTAATACCAGGATATACTGTAATAAAATGACTAAACTTCAAAGAATCCTTTGCACATGTAGTCAAAAAAGAACTAAATTAAAAAAGGAAAGAAAATTGGAGCACCATCAAATTTTGAGAGAAACTCTCTCAGAAGAATAATGGTAGTATATTTAAAATATTCAAGGAAAGAAGATGTGAACTTCATGTCGGAAAAAACTGTCTTTCAAGTACAAAGGCACGCACTTATCAGCATGCAAGAACTCAGGGAGTAATGCTTCCATAAGCCCTTTTCTGAGGAGTCTACTACAGAATGGGCTTTAGACAAGACAACTAGAGAAATATCAACCTAAGGACTAGTGAGTGAGTGGTGAGCTTTAAATACAAATTCATTACCTACAGAACTAAGATTAATTTTTTTAATATAACAATTCTTCGTGGTTTTTGCTTGTTTTGGGGGGAGATAATTAAGTTTATTTATTTATTTTTAACAGAGGTACTGGGGACTGAACCTAGGACCTCATGCATGCTAGGCATGCACTCTACTACTGAGCTATACCCTCCCTCCAAGATTAAGGGTTAAAAGAAGAGTATATTATCTAATTGCCACATGCTGACATGCAGAAATAGTTTAACTAATTTTTTAAATAGAATGGGGAAAGCATGTGCAAAAAAGTTATTATTTAAAAAATTTATTTTCAGGGATATTAGGGAGTAGTATCCATATTTTATCATCCTGTGTGCTCTGAAGAATAAGGGTTATTAGTGTGGAAGAAAGAAGACAAAGATAAATATCAGAGAAGAGGCGTGATTAAAATCCTGTAGTTTTGACCAGAACAAATAAATACGAACTCAAGACACCGTAACATGTATGAATCTATTACGCATGCATTCATTTGTGTGTGTATATGTAAATGCATATGTATGTATACACACATACACACACTTCCTCTCTCCTTAGCTCTGTCCACGGGCAAATACTAAACCAAAGAATACAGTTACATTAATAACTGAATCTTAAAGACATAAAGCATTATTATGATTAAAGAAGGTCACTATATTATTAAAAAAACAGTTCAATTTACTAAGAATGTGTACTAATTAAAAACTTGCACTTAATGACATCCCTCAAAATGTAGTAAAAATGCATATAAATGGACAGGCCGACATAGCAATGATAAATTAACAAAACAGAGAAAGCTAAATACAACTGGAAAATCAGTACAAAGCAAGTAGGTAACTACAGTGCTGGCAATGAAAATATGTCATACATTGTAACAGTTAGTATCTGAAGGAAATAGTCTTACTTGCAATGACAAATAAAAGCCATCATCTGGTCCTGTCAGCTCAGCCCAAATCTTGGTAGCTTCCTCCCAGGACATTCCCCTCTCTACACTTATCTGTAAAAGAAATAATAAACTTTAAAATTAAACTCGCTTATGTCAATACCTGTCACAGAAGGACCTTATACTTGAACGCGCAAGTTTTCCAAACTTACTGTGTATAATTCTACATGGCCAGAGGTTGAATACCCTGGAGTCAGAAACTTCTTAACATCACTTTTCCTCACTTTTTCATCTCCAGAACCAAGATCTTGAACAAGAAAAAGCAATTATGTAAAAAGACTATTTCATCAGGAATACACATGATGTTTTAAAATTTTCCCAACGTACCTAAGATTCCCATATCATATCTTCCATTTTTTTTGGCATTTTGAACAACTGCAGTAAGTGTGTCTGCAAAATACTGAAATAATGCATTCTGCTGATGAACTTCCATGCCCAAAATTCTATTTAAGAATTTTCCTATGTTGTTATAATCTGCAATGACAAGATTATATGAAAGATTTAATGCATTCAAACGACAATTTAAAAAATTCATTCATCTAAGCCTAGTTCAAGTCTCACCTTCTCCTCTTAAGTCTTCCCTCACAACCCTCATACTGCTGCCAGAACAGGGCTATAATTTGACCACTTATATCTCTAGCCATTAGCACGACTACAGCACAGGCTCAGAAGACAGTTGCCAAATTGAATTTCTCCATCTTCAACTTCACTTACTGAAAGTATGAACACAACTTAGCACAAGAGAATGTTTGTTTTCCAACAGTAAGTCTTAACTCGTGAAAGTTCTAAGTGCTATAGGTCAGTGAAGCTCAGCTTCGGCTGCACAAGCAGAATGCCCAAGAGTTCTGGAAAATTACCAACATCTGAGCTCCTGCCCTCGGCTTCAGCACTTTTTAAAAGCACGACAGCTGATCACACACACAACCTGGTTTGAGAACTGCTGCTATATTGATAGAGGTTTAATCTCCTGAATAACCACAGTAGCAAAAGCCAGCCAGAGTGCTTGTGAGCATTCAGTAACAAGGAACTGAGACTTACGGACTTGAATTCTCCTCTTCAAGTTAACAAAAGCATAAACAAAATGGGCTTAATGAAACAGCAACAGCTATATGAACATATGAAACTCATACTACTACCTTTATCTAGAGTAAGAATTCCCGAGCGATCTTCTACATTTATCAGGCCAACTCCTATCAGTCCTTGTCGAACATCTATAATAAAATAAGTTTGTAAAAAATCGTATAACCCAAATGAGTCAATGAGCTATTACCTGACTAATCAAAGTAGATCAATTCTAGTAGGTAAGAGTCTATGTACCTCCCATAGTTCCTATTAGCTGAATCAGATGGAACCCACGACCCCTGCAGATCTTTAGGCACTGCAAAATCAACTCGCATTATATTTTATTATTTTACTAAGATGTCTTGTCTTCCCGACAACAATCTCTGGCTATGGAGATTCCCAGCTACACAGTTATAACCCACAGAATCTAAACAATTTTGAATGCCTAGGAGGAAACTGATTAAATAATTGTGTAAAGGAAGTAATCCTGCTTCCTTCCCAAACGTTACCTATCAGCAATGACAAGGTGATGCAGAAGATAAGCAACACGCTTAACAGTCAACATGTTCTGAATTCCACGACTAAGAGGAGAGTTTGTGGAGCTTTTAAAAAATATGAGTGTCCAGGTTCCAATCCAGAATTACAGAATAAGGGGTCAAAGAAAGAAAAAGGTCAACAGGAAGCATAATTATATCCTACTTACACATTTATTTAATCAGCTAGACTCTGCTATGTGCTCAAAATGTTTAATTCTGAGGGTGACAACTGTGTCGCCAAAGAGCTCCACTGCAGAGAAGTCCTCATTCTGGGAACCCATCCCATGGGAGGAAATTACCTCAATATCAGTAAGGGAATAACTAAAGAAACTATTACAGAAACCAGCTGTGGAACACTACGCAGCCGTTAAAGCCTGTATGAGTGCTACAGCCACTGACTGTAAGAAATGTCTATGATGTATTAAATGAGAAAAGCATGTTGCAAGTAATATTAACATTTAAAAGAAAAGCTCTGGTATGTAGAGTCGAACTGTAATAAAAAAAAAAAAAAAGAAAAAAAAGCTCTGTGTTTAGACAAACATGGAGAAAGGGGTGTGAGGCTGCCTCTGTCCAGAATGACCCGAGCAGATGAGAATGGAAGGTGGTGTTTAACGGGAGAGTACTGACTCCTCATTATTCACTTTTAGTTTTTCATTACTTATAATGAATAGTAACATACAATTTTTTAAAAATTAGAAATAAACTGATGAGTTTTTTTGACATTCTCTCCAATGACCAAACAAAAAGAGAAAGAGAAGGAAAAGGAGAGGGAGAAAAAGAATAGGATCAAGGCTTTACTGGGTCTTTGTTTAGGTAAATGCCATCGGTGATGATAAGCACCCCTGCCAGAGATGACAATATGGACTGTTAGTAACACTAAACACTGGTCCAACTGGAAAGGACTTCCTAGTGAAAAATGCTAACTCTATAATGATAATGTTTCAAATATTTTAACATCTATTTATTTTACAAGATATTTTCATTGTTTCCAGAACTACTAAAATCACTTAAAATACTTGTATTTATGGGGTAAAATCTATTCTACAGATTTGCAAGATACATCTAAGAATTTCTATAGCACTACTTAGGATTATTTTTAATACAAAAACGTCCAAACACATACAAATGTAAAGAGAATATTCTAAGAACCACACGTACCCACCACCCAGTTTTAACAACTGTTAATATATTTTATCTACACCCCCCACCAACCTCCACAGATTATTTACCAGGATACTTTAAAATTAAATTTTTAAAAGCTATTCAGCATAGTCATTTCAAATTAATCTAACAAAAGCATTTTCCCTCTATTAACCTAGTATTAAACAACGTGCAATAAACGATGTCAAGAGCAAAATCACTTCACCTGAATGAAATTTAATAAATCTACTGCTTATAAGAGGTCAATTTAGGTATCCGGTAACCATCAATTTCTAAATTTTTATGTAATTTATGTCCAAAGAAAACAAAAAACAACAGCACATGTTAGAACAGGTTATAGTACCTTCTTGTCGGTACTGATTTTCCTTTATTATGATTATTTTTAAAAGTTACCTTTAAAGAATTCTCCAGGATAGTCGGGAGGTGGTGATACCATAGGAGAATCTAGGTTTACAATGGATTTCATGACAATTTCTAAAGCATTTCTTCCATACTGCAATAAAAACCAAATACATTTAAACAGTTTCAGCATTTGGATACCCGTCAATCACATGACCAAGTGAATACTATAAAAACTATTACTGTACAAACAGTCAAAAATAGCAGGACTCAATTATCTACCTACCTATCTACCTACCTACCTACCTACCTACCTATCTACCTACCTACCTACCTACCTATCTGTATCTCAGACTGCCTAAGTCCTTAATTCACACCTTTGCACATAGCAGGCAATCAGTAAATAGATTCCTTTACTTCTGGGAACTCACATGTGATTCCAATGCAAGTATTTAATACAGTCCTATTTTCCAACAGGAATGGGAAGATGACTATATTGCAGAGTTGATCACCAAAGATCTGACTGCTATGTGTGTTACGGGAAGCCATGAATTTACAGCAAAACCGTAAGAGGAGGCAACTTTAACTTTTCAACAGTAACCACTTTCCCTTTTCCATTTACTGCCACAATTTTTCAGATACTAGAAGCTGAAATGTACCTTATTATCAAAGTTGAATCTGCTCAGATCTCTAGATTCTGTTGCTCTTCTGTCCCCATGTGTAAGCGCGCCCTATCCAAACATAAAATTTCCAGTTAAGACACAGAAGACAGGTAACATCCACCATCTTTTATACACATCTATGTAACTCAAAAACTTACCAAACTCTCAAGTCTTTTAGCAACAATAGATGCAAATCTTTGTTCTCCTGCCAATTCAGAAATCAGAAAGACGTACTCAGGAGCAGTAACTTGGTTTGATCTGTGAGTTCGTCCTGTAACGATATTAAAAAAAGTAATAATCATCACTGATTGTGTTCACTAGATACTAGTATTCTGAGATCTATTCCTAGCTAACACTAAGTTGGTATCCAGAAACCCTTAAACCGGGGGCGGCGGGGGGGAATGTAACAATTACCGTAACTCCCCAGAAGGTACAAAATCAGAAACATTGACTTAACATCTATATTCAGAACAATATTCCCCCTTACAAGGGAAAAGAAATGGCCATGAAACTATTATACAATAAATATATTATTACAACTCCAGACTGGCTGACCACAATGCTGCTGATGCACAGCTGTCCTGGATTCTCCCAAAATTGTTGTTTTTTTTCAATCACCAGGTCATAGGGATATGAAGATGGCAGGGAAGGGAGGAGCCATGTGCCCTCAGTGAAGCCACTGGGGGTGAAAGGACACAAGTGGCAGCTGCTCTGACATGGTTAAGTGCATCCTGAAGGTCTATAATGGAGATACTCCTGAGGAACCCCGTTCTTGGATACAATGCCAGAAACCCCATGAAATCCTACTGCAGGCCTTTTATACCTTTTAAAACAGCTAAGAAATAAATTCATGATGAACTCCCTATTTTAAGGTATATGCAATACAGACAATTTCAAAACCTACATATATGTCAAGTTTTAATATGTCTGACATTAAAATATTTCCCCAGTGACTCCCAGCTATTAAGCGAAACTTAGTGCAGGAACTTACCAAATTGCTGAATTGCTCTATCGGCACTCCATGGTAATTCCAGAGTCATATGAACTCTCCGTCTTTGATTTTTAGCTCTCCTATCTGCTTGTAATGAAATACCCGAGCTGGCAGCTTCTGAGATGATAGCAATATTCTGTATCGAAAGTAAGAAAGAAAAAACAGAAGATCACCCCTGCACAAAGACAAGCTGGGAAACATCAACCAATACATGTCCTCCTTTACTTCCTAAGTTATGGAACCCTCAGCTTTAGCTATGCATAGTTACACGGACGCTCAGGATCAAGGTCACATTTCCCAGTCTGCCTTACAACTAAGTGTGGGCACACTCCAGCCAGTAGGTTGTAGGTGATACGAACATCCAGGAAACGTTCCTAGTCAAGGACATGCCCTTCTCATCTTTTCTCCTCTCTGCTGGCTGAAATGTAGAGGTGTAATGATTGAATCTGAAACAGCTGTCTTGCAATACAGAGGTAACTCGGGAATGGAGACCCGCATACTAAAGGAACAAGACAGAAGAGACCCTTCAAGGGGCCACACTGGTCCTGGTCTACCTACTTGTATGAGGGAGAAATAAATTTCTTTGGGTCAATATGATTTTGGATTTTCTGTTACTTAACAGCCAAAACTAATGCTAACTAATATAATTCCTAATGCATATGGCCCTAAATTACTAAAGAAACAAGTACATAAAATATAATAATATCTCTACCTACAATCTTTAAAATACATGTGAGCTTTTAAATATATTTTTAAAACTTTGATGATGATAATAACTATCATCTAGTTTTAGTTGCAGAGGCAGAAAAAAATTTTGAAATAAAAAACAAAGTATGAATAAAGAGATTATTTTATTCCACTTCTCTTAGAGTAAGGAACGAGACTGAAGTGGTACTGCTATTTTTTAGCAATCTCATCAGCAAATGCTTATAGCAACTCCAACTAGATGGAGGAAGAACTGATCTGAGAATCTTAACACTGACAAAGTTTTAATACTTAACACTAAGAGCCTACAGAAAGGGCCTCTGGAGGCAACTCTGACCTCTGCAGTGGTCTGATACGCACAAGTAATCTGTAGCCATTCAGAGCGAACTGTCCTCATAGAACATGGCACAGCAAGACAAGATACAGCAAAGCCAAAGGATAACGTATCTGGGCATGTTTAAATGTATTTCTAGACTCAAAATTACAATGAAGCGGAAAAAAAAAAAGAAGCTAGAGTAGCATTTGTCGTGCCATTAAGATGACCTAAGAGAACACAGTATCTTAATATTCTGATTAAAGACCTCAAAAGCCTCCAAAGTTATCAAGAGTTACATCTAATTCTGTGCACAAAACACTTACCACATTCAATTTATAAGAAAATAATGAAAATACGTAAAATGTTCAGTGATTATGTGCAATTACTAAAAAAGTATAGAATAAAAACATTCAATGGACAAGATTTATATTAAAAGAGAAAACCCTTTTAAGATTAATCTAAACATATGGGCATTATTCTTTTCATCCAAAACATCTGAGAAAAGCATACCTTATCTCCATCCATGAATCTTTGTTTTTCTGTGATATTCAGAATTTCCACAGGGACATCAAGTTCAGATCTTGACTCATAAGATATACTTCCATCATCATTGCTTACAACCCTCCCCTTGCGGCCAGTCATCTGCAAAGCCAAACAGTGTCACTTACAATTAAGGTATCTGACTATGGCGCATGAAGCTCAGGACTATTCCATCAGAGAAACTTGGTGGGAGATGAAAGGGGATAATGAAACCAACACGTATTGTGCAGCCTGGGCTGCAGCAGGCACCCTTGGGGAGAGAACATTGCAACACAGTTTCTGGATTTAAAAAGTTCAAATTCCAGTGGAGAAAACAGACGTGTGGCAATAATAACAAAGGTTGAGTGACAGGTGCAGGAACCGAGATCAGTGTCTTGGGATAGACACTCAAAGATACGAAGGGCAGGAATTCACAGGCTCTAGCATAACAACAGAGTAGAGCAAGGCTTGTACTAAGATCTAAGAGAGGATATTAGATAATTATACAATGATACCAAATATATCACTCATTCTAAAGGCTTTAAAAGTGGCAAAAAATTAAAAAAAAAAAAAAAAAGTGGCAAAAAATTACCTAAAAGAGACACAGCCCCGATCAAGACATACTTACCTCAGCAACATTCTCAGGGCCACCAAGTTCATCAATAAGTTCATCCAGGGTATTAGGCGGGAGGTCTTCTGCTAATTTTTCTAGTTTATCAAGCAGGTCTTTCTTCATCTGCTGGGCCCTTTCCACAGCGTCCTGACTTGTTATAAGGCTACTGTTACTGTTGGTGTTACTGTTAGCTAGATAAAATACATTTGTTAAAAATCAGTACAAAATTTAAATTTTTGCTTTTTTTAAAAGTATGTTTCACAGACAAAAGCAAGCTTCAACGTGGATACCTGGTGCACTGTTAGGAGCAGGTGAGATAACTGGTGTAGAAGAGAAACTCGGTCGTTTTGATCCAAGACCTGACGCTAATAAGGCACTTTGAATAGAATCTGGGTCTATACTTTTCTTTTTTTTTTTATCTTTGTTTTTCTTGTGGTCTTTTCTGATTAACCAGGGATCTGAAAGTCAAGGAAAGACATGTATCTAACCATCTGTCAAAACAAACTAAACATTCCCAGAGGAAAGCATCACCAGTGACGCTGGCTCGGTACATGCTAACACCACAAGGTGCGGCTCCACAGCCTGACGTTCAACGTGACTGTACAGAACGGAGGCCATCGCCTCGCATAACGGGCTCCACCGCCAGCGACAGACAAGCCTAGAGCTCCCACTAAGGAAAGACTAGAATCTACGTGATGATTTTGTACAGGGAAAAAAGGTTTTAGTACAACACCCCATTTCAAATACCCAGAAATAACCGTCCTTTAACATAGTGATGAACTTACCATCTTCATCATCCTCACTAGACTCGTCTCTGAATGGGTTGAAATCATCATCATCTCCAGAACTCATGTTTTTAGAGCTCTCGTAGTCACTTTCTTCATTATCAGAGGCATCAGATTCACTTCCACTGTCATCAGAACTGCTACCAGTAAGGCCACCTACTTTTCGTGCTTTTTTGGCTTCTCGAGTTATTTCTTCACCTACCCTCAAACCCCAAACAAGAAGGTCAGCCAAAACACACTGTTCTAAAGATCCGGGAAATTACATTTAGTTCATGAGTTAATACACTTAGTTAGTTCAAACGAGAACAGTGGAGAAAAGCATTTATGCACGTAAATAAGAGCAAAGAAAATTCACAGACAAGTGCTAACCCTGTGGACTCTTACAAGAAAGGTTATGTGCAATTATGTTTAAGAAAATATTAGATATGTAAGTACAAACTCAAGCCCACCTTCAAGTGCACAAGTTTCAAAATAAATTCAGGACAACAGAGATGAAACAGAATCTCTGGCACTGTCACAATTTAATTGCATCTCAGGTTGAGATAAGAGGCCTAATAATTATAGGTTGATAAAATGTTTTTTAAACACTTTATGGAATACTAAAATAACTATAAAACTGCATTTTAAAAAGTCAAACAAGGTGCTAATCTGAACTACCTTACTGAATATTCATAAAAGATATCTGGAATAAGCCAATCAAAACTAAGAAAACATTAAGAAGCTCACATATTAACAAGATAGTGAGAACAATTCAGAAAAGGGAAACATGTCCATCTATCTGACCATTCTAAGATATCACTGATTCTGAGACAGCATTACTTTTTGTACTACTAAAAAATAATAATAATTTTAAAAAACCTGTTAATTATACGACAATAAACCTACTTTCAGGCATATTAAAAATGTTCTTAAAAAAAAGTATTACTTGGAATGGATGAAATATAAGGGTGAAGTGTCAGGCATTTAGAAGACACAGCATCAGAGCCTTCACAATACAAGGAGTTATTCTCCCCATTTTAGATAAAGAAAGCCTGAGAAGGTAACTTCTGAAAGTCAAAACAGCTTCGTAAGCACCTAACACACCCACACACACACCCACACCCACACACACACCCACAACCACACCACTGACAACAGAAAGACCAGTAGCTGTGTGAACCTGGGAATATTCCTCAACCTCTTAGCCTTTCTGTGCCTTAGTGTCCTCTGTCTATAAAACCGAAAAAATAAAACCTACTTTCATATGGATACCTCGTGGGTTGAATGAGATCATGTGTGACTGATGCTTACCAGTGCCTAGCACTGGTCACTCATTAATAACAGGTTACTCGAGCATTCAAAACTACACAAGTGACAGCGAAAATATGCAACCATCTGCCAATTCAAGGCAGGCAGTACGTTCCCCAAATACAGCTGCAGCAAAAAGCTCAAATTTATTCTACTTTCAACCCCATTTAAAGGAAAGTGCCCACCTTTCCGCTTCTTTATTTTATTTTCTTTACAAGGACTAGCTCTTGGAGAACTGTTGTTACTTGGAGCTGTCAAATCGATTCCTAGCAAACTATAAAGCTTCTTCCTATCTGGAGCAGGGAAGTGTTTTTCAATGAGTGACTGTAACACTCCTCTGCAGGAGAGAGAAATAGTGACAGTTAGTGGTTCAGTCTACAAAATTATTATAGTTTCACCAAACATATTTTTTAAAAAGTAAGTATATTTTATGCAATCTTACAAAATATTCACAATCTAGCTCAAATAAATTTTAATATTCTGGGCCAAGGGTGTCCAACAGAAACATAGTGTTAGTCAAGCAAAATTTTTACATTTTTCCAGTAGCTAAATTAAAAAGTAAAATAAAGCTGGTGAAACTAATTTTAGTATTTTAACTCAATGTATCACTTTAACATGTAATCAGTGAGATATTTTACATATTTTTCCTTAAGTCTTTGAAACTTGTTGTGTATTTCACTTAGAGCTCATCTCAATTTGGACTAGCCATTTCAACTGCTCAACTGCCACGTGACTAGTGCCCATCACATCAGAGGCAGTACTAGGTATGCAAGCACAGGAAAAATACAGATTCTCAGGTGCATGACTTGCTTTAAAAAGTAGTTTTTAAATACATGCATCTTAAAAGGAGCCACTTGAATGTATTCCCTGAGGCAAAAGACAATCTGGTGGCATAAGTTTTCTTGTTAATTTTACTACAAGTTAGAATTGTCAGGTTCTGTAAACAAACTGAAAAACAATGTCAAAAATATTTTTTAAAAACTCTTCTACCTCAGGACTATCTGCAATTATTATATTGGCGCTTACTAAACTGGGGCAAACTATACTTACTGCTCTTCTGAATAATGGTAATTTCAAATACACAAAGCCAAAACTAAAACTGAAACTAAACCAAGCTGTTACAGATTTTCAAGATGTACAAAACGAATAAAGATCAAACCCTTCCATTAGTCCAAATACTGGGCATAATACTGTCAAAATACTTGACATTTCAGCATTTCTATGTTAATGTTTTCCAACAGACACACTATTACGAATACGCACAGGACTGCAAAAACTAAGATCAGGAAAACTTTAAAAGGCAAAAATTCTTGTCTCCAGGAAATGCCAACATTTAAACAAATCTAAGTAAAAACTCAAAACCAAAAACATTACTTGGCAGTTGAAACAAAATCATTCAATTCTCCCCCGCCTTCTTCCAAGGCTTCTAATGTTCTAGCTTCTCCCGTAGACTGCAGACCAATTACAACACACTGGAGGAAGAAAAGAGTATTAATAATTATAAGTAAAAATATGTATGTGGCTTCTCAAGATGTATTTTAAATATTTAGTTTTAAAAAAAGATTTCCAGCAAGAATTACCCATTATTGTACGTGTACCCATTTATTTATCCTACACACATCTGAAACATGCTATGTGTAAAACACTTAGCTAGGAAATGGTATTACAGTGGTGGACCCAACTGACACCCTTGCCCCTGTCTTTGCGCTTTAAGTAGATACATATTCACCAAAAGGGAAAAAGCCTTAAGGTAATACACCTACATACTATCAGTGGTTATATGTATGGATAGCCAAATTACAGTGATGTTTATACTTTTCTGAGCTATCTAAATTCTTTATAAACAGGCATTGCTTTTACTACCTTGAAAAATTTATTTTTTAAAGTCTTACGGTTAAAACTTTTACAACTGTCCTTTACAAAGAAAAGGTTTATAATACAAGTAGAAAACCTCAACACCCAGTAGACTAAAAAACATAACCAAAGATGAATCTCTTCAGACATTCTCCAACTTACTTTTCCATTCTTGATTTCTTCTCGAGCTAGTTGCACAACCCTTTTAACTTTGGATGCTATGCATAAGTATTTGAAAAATCTCTGGTGAGCAGACCAGAACTGACCCCACATGGATTTCTTCATTCTCTGCTCAGCGTCAATCAGATCTGCAGCTTGCTGAAATCGCTCTCTGGCAATGACCCACTGAAAATGCACACCCAACATTTTAGATACTTCAATCTCTGAGTGTGAATTATTTAAAAGTGACTCAGTCAATCAAAATAATGTTCAGTGCAAGACACCACTTAACAGTAATTCAATGAAACACCTTCAGGAAATCTCTGAACATACGTTTTTTAGGACACTCACAGAGAGCTGTCCCCAAATTCTTACTACCTAATATAGTCATTTTAGGAAATAGTTACATTGTGATTTTTGAAACTATTACAACTGAAATAAATGGCTATTTTTCATAAATTACTTTAACAAAGAGAAAGCTTGGAAAATTGGGAAAATAAGGATCTGGTGACTTATCTGCTGTTTTACTGCAGAAATATACTCCTGTGGGCTGACAGAGATTACATTGGACAAGAATGGCTAACAGAAATATTATCAGGTACATTAAAAGTACTAGAAATTGGGTTTAGCAGATACAAACTACTATATATAAAACAGATAAAACAACAAGGTTCTAATGTATAGTACAGGGAACTACATTCAGTATCTTATAATAATCTATAGTGAAAAAGAATATAAATATGTATAACTGAATCACTCTGCTGTACCCCAGAAATTAGCACATTGTAAATCAATTATACTTCAATTAAAAAAAAGTACTAGAAGTTAAGAAAAAAATGCTCACCAGTTTGACTGCTTTATTATACATTTTAACATAGCTCTGAGAAAGAAGAACTTCCTCAATTTTGAAGGTCACTCCAGTAAAGCTCAGCTGTCGAGCAATATACATTCCTCTAAGCTTCATATCCATAGCAACTATTTCCATGGCACCAACACCTCTGAATAAAATTAAAACACACAGTAACTATCATTAAATATAGTAGGGCTTTAACATATGTAGAAGAGGTTTTAGCAATAACACCTCTTTTATACTGCTAGTGTATACTGTAAATTGCATTACCTCCGTTCTACTGCCTGAATAAAATCACTGAATTCTCTAAATGGAGTTCCCTCACCCCATATTCCAAGACGGTTCATATAGGCCATGTTTCGTGGTTCAGAAGCACCTGAAAAAAAACCCCAAAATGAAACATATTATATAGTTGAAAAAAATAATCTATACATGTAACTTCTAAATAAATAATTACTCACCAGTGGCACTAGCATAAACAACTCTGGCTTTTGGCAATTTGTTCTGAAGTTCTAAAACTGCTAAGCCTGTCTTGGTTGGCTTTGAAGAACCAACAGGACATAAGTTTTTTGCTTTATGACATTCATCAAACACTATCTGTAAGGAATACATTAAGGAGCATGTCATATTAGTAGCAAGTGTCTCTAATCTTTTAGGAAGAGTTAACTTTCATTTCCCAGAGGCCTTGGGAAATAGCCAAAATTTCTAAGACAGTAGCTGGAGTTAAACAAAACAAAACAAAACAGGATTATCAGCAGGAGGGATGCTATTGGTAACAAGCCTCTGAGCATCAACTAACATCCACATACCTATTATCTGCTTTTGTCAAACCTTAACATTTTGCCACTGCTTCAGATTGTTTTTTCTTTACGATTATAAATAAAGCCCTCTATGTGCCTCTCCCTGATTCCACCACCTCGCCTCTCTCTAGCCAGAGAGGCATTCACTGTATTTGGCATTAACCTTAACTGGATACTTATTTCTTAATTAGAATGAAGGAAAGGATCCACTACAGCTAGAAATGTCCAGCACACAGAGGATTTTGGCAAGTTCTATTAAGTACAAGCACGAATGAAAACCAATTTTATCAGCATTTCAAAACTGGTGTTTTTCATGCAGGACAGTAAAATGCATGCTACGAGCAAGGAAGTCTGGAAATCACTAACTTAATGAGGGAATATAGCATTCAGCATGTTCCACACCTATTAACATTTTCCTAAAGGAGGAACTTAAATACTGGCCTTCTAAATGACAACTACAAAACAGAATCAACTTTCTGACTTCCTTGGAATCCCAGTAGTCTGTTTAACCTCAGAATTCCTGTTTTCCAAATGTTTATCCTTAGATTAACTTTTGTGTCATTAAAAAATATAAAAACATTTTTTGCAAAGGATACCACTCCATCGAAGTCATCACCGCACCAATGCAGAAGCTGTTTTAACCTCGTTTTGTATTTACCGCCAGACTGACTTTCACCAATGAGGGAAGAATAGGTAGCAAAAATAACACCCTTCTTCACACTCCCATTATGCTTGGAAGAAATTTTTCCATATTTAAACTAAAAAAGAAAAGAACTTAATAAATACGCTTATCTGTCTCAATATTTATCCCACCCAAATTTCTATAGCAGTTAACTAGACCATGATGGACTTAGGAAAATCAAAGGACCACCTAAGATCATCCACAAAATTTTTCACACATATGTATATACACATACAGACATGCCCATGCCCCCACATTTATGTATGTGTGTGTGTGTGTGTGTGTTTAACTTTATGGTGCAAGGACCGTTTTCAAAGTCTCTAAAAAGTCTACCACCAAAAGAAAGATTACAAACCAAACTACCCTACAAGAAAAAGTCCCAGTATTCATTCTATAAATATTGTGCACTTACTACCTTCAAAGCACTGTAACTAAGTTCTGAGCGATATATAAGAATTATGATTAATAATTGTGCCCTTCTTCAATTACACTGACTCAGAAACAGAAAACCATTTCTAGATGCCAGTTACCTGTTTTAAGTTTTGAACTTCAGCAGTCACTGAAGTACACAGTACTTTACCCACTAACCCACTCGGTAATATTCACCCAAAAAAGCCACTGATGGGCAGGGCAACACTGAAGCAACTCAGGATTCACGTGGAAAGTGGATTCACGTTTACTTAGTTTCAAAGGGCTAGCAAGGAAACACCTGCAGGAACCAGGTCTGCCTCTTTCACCCTTGTGACTCCAGGAACTGGTGCATAGTAGGAGGTCAATAAAGATTTGCTAAATGAACATTAAGATTCTAATCACATTAAACTGTGCTTCTAGACAATGAAATATTTTCTCCCACTTGACAGCACTGTTTTAACAAGACACAGGTACAGGTTTAATACAAGTCCACTGAAAGTACGAACATCTAAACTAGGCTCCAAACCACAGTTCTCTATGTGCTATGAGGGGCGCACTGCCGGTCCAGACAGCTGTATGACACTGCACCCCACACTCAGTTACGAGTTTTGCCCACAGAAAGTTACTTCAGAAACAGACAAAACAAACAAACAAAACAAACAAACAAACAAAAACAAACCACCCTGAAAACTGAAAGAATAAACTCTATAAAAAGAGACAATGCCTATTTGTTGCCACTACAGAACCCTACCTGGCATAGTATTTAACACACAGTAATCCATACACCAACAGTAATGGCTGAATACAAAACTTTCATACCTTATTTAATGAATGCACCAAAATGTTTTTTGCTCCAATATCCCTCAAATCTCTTTCAGCATCATACTTTAAATCATTTGAAACACTGAACCTGCCACCAAAAAAAGAGAAAGAGAGAAAAGAAAAATACACAAATTAAAGGCAAATTCCATCATTCTAGCAGTATTCAAGAGTCAATAAAACCAGGCCTTGACACTTCAAAACTTACACCTACTCGTTAAAGCCCATCCTCATACGCTGGATTACTCACAAACAAAAGCTTCCACGGCCGGTCTTCAGCACTTACCACAGAGCTCTTTTCCTGCTCAACAGATAATTCTCATAGATGATTCCTGCTATTGTCCTTCCTTTTCCCACCCCAGCACCGTCACCTATCAAGAAGCCAGCACGGTCTCCATTAGGCAGGAATGTTTCATGTTGCTGAAAAAGCAAAAGCTGGTAATTAATCTACCCCGTTAGACGTTGGTCATCAGTCTTTCACACAGTTTTAGAAACATAACAACATTATGCATTTTTATATGAACAGTACAGAGTCTGGCTTAGTGTGGACACTTATACTGACCATGCAGGCATATCTCGTTTTATTGCACTTCGCTTTACTGCACTTCAGGGGATATTCCACTTCTTACAAACTAAAGGTCTGTGACAACCCTGGGTCAAGCAATGCTATCAGTGCCATTTTTCCAATGGCATTTGCTCACTTTGTGTCTCTGTGTCACATTTTGGTAATTCCAAACTTTTTCATTATTATTACATTTGTTATTGTGATCCGCAATCATTGATCTTTGATGTTACTATTTTAACTGTTTTGGGGTGCCTCGCACCCTGCTCATGTAAGAAGATGAACTAAATTGTGAATTAAATTGGTAAATGTTGTGTGTGTTCTGACTGCACCACTGACTGGCCATTTTCCCCATCTCTCTCCCTCTCCTTGGGCCTTCCTGTTCCCTAAGACACACAGTATTGAAATTAGACCAATTAATAACTCTTACAATGGACTCATAAGTATACAAGTGAAAGGAAGAGCTGTATGTCTCTCAATTTAAATCGAAAGCTAGAAATAATTAACTTGAGAGGAAGGCATGTTGAAAGCTGATACAGGCTGAACACTAGGCCTCTTGCTCCAAACAACCCAGTTCTGAACGCAGAGGAAAAGTTCTTGAAGAAAATTAAAAATACTACTTCAGTGAACAAATGATAAGAAAGCAAAACAGCCTTATTGCTAAAGTGAAGAAAGCTTTAGTGGTCTGGACAGAAGATCAAACCAGCCATGCATTCCCTTAAGCCAAAGCCTAACCCAGAGCAAGGCCCTAACTCTCTTTAATTCTGCGAAGACTGAGAGAGGTAAAGAAGCTACAGAAGGAAAGTCTGAAGCTGGCAGAGGTTGGTTCGTGAGGTTTAAGGAAAGGAGTCATCTCTGTAACATACAAGTGCAGGTGAAGCAACAAGTGCTGATGTGGAAGCTAGAAGATTTAACTAAAGTATCAGTGAAGGCAGCTACACTAAACAACAGATTTCCAATATACACGAAACTGCCTTCTGTTGGAAGAAGATGCCATCCAGGACTTTCACAGCTAAAGAGAAGCAGTCAATGTGTGGCTTCAAAGCTTCAAAGGACAGGCGGTTTTCTTACTAGGGGTTAATGCAGCTGACAACTTCAAGTTGAAGCCAATGCTCATCTCCCATTCCAAAAATCCTAGCGCCTTTAAGAATTATGCTAAATCTACTCTGCCTGTGGCTCTACAAATGCTATAAAAAAGTAGCACATCTGTTTATAACATGGTTTACTGAACATTTGAAACCCACTGTTGAAACCCACTAGTGCTCAGAATAAAAGGTTCCTTTCAAAATAGTACTACGCATTGACAATGAGCTCTGATGGAGATGTACAACCAGATTAAGGTCGTTCTCGTGTCTGCTCTGTAACATAACATCCCTTCCATAGCCCATGGAACTAGGAGTAATTTCGACTTTCAAGTCTTAATTCTTTTTTTTTTTCTTCTCCAAGTCTTATTCTTTAAGTAACACATTTCGTAAGGCTATAGCTGCCATAGTGATTCCTCTGATAGGTTCAAGCAAAGTAAATGGAAAACCTTCTGGAGAGGAATCACTACTCCAGAAGCCACTAAAAATATCTGTGATTCACAGCAAAAGGTCAAAATAGCAACATAACAGGAGTTTGGAAGAAACTGATTCCAACCCTCATGGATGACTTTGAGGGGTTAAAGACTTCAGTGGAGGAAGTAGACTCCTGAGATGGAATCACTCCCTATGGGTGGGGGCTTTCAAATCTTTTCTAGCTTTCAGCTACTGGGGGGGAGGGGGGGGTGGAAGCTGCAACAAACAGCCTTATATGTTTATGTTCTTATTTAATAGCTCTATGAGATAGACTCCCAGTAATGGAATTGTTAGGTCGAAGGATATAGGTATTTTTAATTTTAATACATATTCCCAGTGAGGAATTCCCAAAAAGGTCATGACATTTTATCATTTCCACTAAACATGGAACCCCCCACATCAACCCTACTCTTTAATTTCCTAACACATAAAATTCCTTTAAAAATTACACCCGCAAGTTTTTCACTCAAGGAAAACTTACCTCTAAATTGAAACAACTGTATCACATGAACTAAGATTAAAAGATAAAAACTGCATGTAGTTATAAAAGACGGCTTACCTGGGCTGCATATGTTATAGCCTCAAGCTGTAATGCTGACAACCAGCCATTATCAATGGTTTCTTCAGAAATAGACGTTTTGTACCAAACATCAGGAGGAGTAACACTGGACAAAGAACTAGTTTCCACTACAGCATCTGGGTGACGTAGGCCAATTTTTACTAAACAAAAATTTTAAAATATTCATTTTAATCATTCTAAGTAATAACAGTTCCAGGCTTACCATATAATATATATAAGAAAATAAGTAACTATACACTCTGAGATCTTATACAAAGCACTGATGGATGGTGAAGTATTGTTTAAATTTGACTACAGTGACCTATTTATCAACTACCTATGGCTTAAATATAGACTTACTGATTAAAATGATCTAGAAAAATACCATCTTAGCTCGTATCACCAAGTTCTCCAGTAGTAACAGAACATAATCCTAGACTAAGGCATCATTTTAAACGACCAGAAAAGTATGGGATCTTGGAATCCATACATAGTTGGTAAACAGAGATTTTTAGTTTAAGTGGTCTTATTATATTATCAAAATATTTAAGAGACAAATTCTGGTCATGGATTTTTTTTCTCCATCTTATTACCCTCATAAAATTAAAAAGTGAAAAATTTTATACAAAAGCTAAAAATTCTTAATTTTCAACTTAATATACTGGCCACTAAAAAAACTGAAAAAAGATAGACATGGCATTAATATAAACCACTGAATTCAAATAGCACATTTTACTTTAAAGATTCCCATGTTTTCATCACCTGTTTTAAGTAAGCTGTATAAACTATAAAGCTATGTGTTTATATCTCTGTAATTTACTATGATTTTATAATCACTGCTGATAAGAGCAAAATTAACTTGAAAGAAAAAAGCTTTTTTACTCTTAGTTTTAAAAGATTTCATTCTAAAACAAAGTTCTAAGTTTGTGGGGTCGGGGGTAGAGTGCACGCTTAGCATGTATGAGGTCCTGGGTTCAATCTCCAGTACCTCTGTCAAATAAATAAACAAACAAACCTAATTACATGCCCCTCCCCCAAATGTTGTGAAGGGAAAAAAAAAAACTCATAGTAAAATTTTCATGTGGATATTTTAAAACATATTATAGTTTAAAATATATTACAAAAGCTCATACTTGTGAAATCCTGAGGTACCAAACATAAATATGTCCTAACAGATAATACAGTATGTGTGGGGAAGTTTTTAAGTTCAGAAGGAACCCAGAAGTCTTTCATTATTTTGACAAGTCCCAGAGACATACATTTAATTGGCATATACTCTGCATAGGTTTCCGCATGACCCATTTCCTCTTCATCTTCTTCCTCTGGTTCATCTTCCTCTTTCACAACAGGGACCTTCTATAACAGAGAGAGAGTAAAATCAACTTAGTCCAGAGACTGGAGGCCCAGTCAAAACACACAGAAAAATGCTTCTGCAGGAATACCTGCTATCTTCAGCCCTGGAAACATGACGTATCACTTCTATAGTCCCTACAATCTGGATCATATGTTGTGACTTCCCTGCTTCTCCAATGATAGACTCAGACAATGCATGACCTATTCTGATCCCTATCAAATGGGTCACCACACAGCTCCACCATCATCTCAGACTACTTTCCCTTCAATATTGCCTACTACCCTCCCTGATGCTCAGAACTCTCTAACCTCAGTCCTCACTCTTCATTCCAGTTCAGGAACAGAGAGCGAGGAGTCGGAAGAGAAAAGGTGGATTAAGCTCCAAGAGCACATCCTACACTCTCCTGGGCAGAAGCCTCACATCCTGCCCTCTTTTCAGTTCTCCTCCATCTGTTTTCTTTCCCTTATATCCTAAAACCGCAGAACCCCAGAAGACCTGGAATTTTAAAATTCTTCTGAAAGACAGAGAAATTTATTCTGACATCCATGTCTCCGCAGACACGACAATCGGATACAGGATCCTGTATCACTTCTCTCCAAACCCTAGCACGACTGAAAGTAAAATGAGGAGCTATTAGTAACTGTACCAGGAAAACAGGAGTAAACCCAGACTGTCCCAAGCAAACTGAGTGAATGGTCACCATACCCAGTGTTTCTCCACAGAATCTCACAGGATAGAGGCAGGAAGGGATAGGAAAATAGTGAAAAGAGGCTTTTTCAAGGGCTTCCCATCAGTAAACCACTAGGAAAGCTCTTTATTAATGCGTGCTTGATCAAGGGAGAACGAAGACAAGCAGCTGTGAGACCCAGGAAACGGTAGAAGAAGGACAGAGAAAACCCAGTCAGGACCTACAGGTAATGCCAAGGATAGCACGGCATTAAAAAGTAAGGTCAGGCTCTTCTTTCAGTTTTACTTATTTTTATTTAGTCTAGAGCAGCATACGGTGACATATAGATGCTCAATAAACGTGGGAAGGAAAAGGGAGGTGGGAGATAAACATTCAGTCAACATCAACCCGTGGGGTCCTTAGAAACAAAAAACCAACAAAACACAAAACTCCAAATATTCTCAGAAAGTATGCCAAAATGAAACCCAGTTTCAGGAATAAGAGACAAAACGGGGCTGGCCAAATAAAGATACAAATCCCAATTCTGCTGTTATTTGTGTAGCCCTGGGCAAATTATTTAAATTTTGATTCCTTCCCTTCCCTCCCTTTGCACCTTTTCCCCCACCTATAAAACAGGAATGCATACTATGCTAAAAGACCAGCCTCCTTCTTTCTCTCTCTCCAACATTTTTTCCTTTTTTACCACCGGTATATTTGGAGGATGAGGTGGTTATACAAAAGGATCACAAAATCCAGGGACCAGACAAGTAATATTTCTAAGACAGCTGGATATAAAACGGCAACTGACACCAAGCTTAGGGTCAAGGAGATAAATGAAGGGGAGGAAGACTGTGGTACCTGGAGAATGCCTGCCCAACACACAAAGTAGATATTTCACTACTCAACCTTAGAGAGATTAACACTAGGTAGGGAATGTGGGCCCAGGATTGTCAGGTACTCCTATTTTTCAAGAGAATCTAGAAATCAGAATTTTTACATGTTAGAAACATACTCAAAACTTTTTCAGGGGGAGGGTATAGCTCAGTGGTAGAATGCGTGCTTAGCATGCATGAGGTCCTGGGTTCAAGCCCCAGTATCTCTGTTAAAATAAATAAGTAAACCTCTTGCCCCCTCAAAAAACAACAGAAACAAATGAGGCCTCTTGAAACAAATTTTTTTCCCAAAATTATGTGGAAGCCAAACAAAACACATCTGTCAACCGGTTTTGGTCCAGAGGCTACCAGTTTGCAATCTGTTAGATGTTTCCTGACTGCTAAGACAATACAGAACTTTTAGGGTAAGGTATAGCTCAAGTGGTAGTCTTTGCTTAGCATCCACAAGGTCCTGGGTTCAATCCCCAGTACTTCCTCTAAAACAAACCAACCAACCAACCTAATTACATCCCCCACAAAAAATAAAAAATAACTTAATAATAATAATTTAAAAAAAGACAATATAGAACTTTTGCCATATTACAGGCAACATGGGCTAGACTAGGAACTTGAGCACCAACTAATCTTAAAGAAAAAATGCAATCTTATTTTCCAAAACTCAATTTCCAAGTAAGCCACTGGCATGCAACCACTAAGTAAACTGACAACGACAGTGCTTATTCCCCTGGTCCCCATTCAAAGCCTCAGGCACAGGTCGCTCTGCTGTCTCTCCAACCCAATCAACTCTCTAGTACCAATATACTCAGTCACCTCGTATTCTCTTCCTTTTTTTCTTTCCCCTCACCCTTTCCAATCACCTTTGCAATCTCTCCAGTTTATCCCTTATCACCTCCCTTCTGGACTACTTAACCAGCCTCCCAACTTGTTTCTTCTTTCCCATCACGCAACACAAGTAGCAGCTCCCTCTCCTGCCAGAGGCCCTCCCTCACTGCTGCTGCACCAAGTTCCAAACACATCAAACTCAACTCTGGACCCTCCACAGAGCCCCCAAAGACCCATTTCAATTTCTTCCTGCAAGCCAAGTATCCTAAGAGCACATGGCTACCACCTCCTCTGTGTCTACTAATGCTGTAGTTCACTTCCTAAAATGCCATCTCAAAGTCTCTCCAGACTCCTCCCAAGCTCCATGACACCTCCTCCATAAAGTGAAGTCTTCTCACCCCATCTGAGTTTTATCTTCCTCCAAACCCACAATCCCTATTGTGAGCATCACAACGCACCTCTTGCTGTACCTTAAATATTACTACTTAAACCACGTGGTTGTCAAATTATATGTTTATTAAAGGAGGAAGCCAGATACCTGCCACACACACACAGGGTTATATACTGCATAATTATTCAACACATGTATAGAATCAATTTACATGAAGCATATAGCATTTCCAAAATGTAAGAAAAAAAGTTATCATGTAATTACTCATAACTAAACCACTATATGATCTGACAGCTCATAACTAAATACATAGTAAGATTCAATCCTAAAATGAAAATAATTATCAAATACTTTTGGTTAACTCCACATTGTCCTTTTTACTTCTCAGGTGAGAGTCACAATAAAAAGATGTCAGTACTACGTGTAATACTACATCCTATCAAATATCCAAGTCAAAATGACCATGTTCAGTATGTATTAGTTTATTCCAGTGAGATTAAATGCTTATTCATTAGTTTATGTAGCTGAGTACTCTTCACACAAAAAGTTTCCTAAGGGTTACAGTTAGCCAAGTGTATTTTCATACCAAAAATACAGATACAGCTTTTGAAACTCACCATGGTGGGGGAAAAACTCCTCATTTTCATGTCATTTATCCATATTCTTGCTACTTCTTTATTAGAAGACTCTTTCTTTACTGTGCCATTGCTTACATCAGCTGATGAGGAAGAGACAATATACATTTTAGAACTTTTTCCTAAATTTCAAAAAAAATTGAGTAAAGTTTACCCACTTCACAAATCAGAGAATACCATCTGCTTATCTCCAACTTAAATTAAGCATAAAGATAAAAATATCCAAAGCTGAGATAAACAAGATTATACTGTATAGCACGGGGAAATATACACAAGATCTTACGGTAGCTCACAGCGGAAAAAAAAGTGACAATGAATATATGTATATTCATGTATAACTGAAAAATTGTGCTCTACGCTGGAATTTGACACAACATTGTAAAATGACTATTACTCAATTAAAAAAAAAAGTTTAAAAAAAATTCAAAGCTGTATGTCATTATAGAGGTAAGAATTAACATTAGAAAACAAAAGAAAATGTGTGCACAAGAAGTCTGAAAACTATTATCAAAAAGACACCTTAACCAGAACATTATTTGGTAGTTTTATATCAAAACCATTACCAAGAGCCAGCATTACTTTGAGACACTTCACTTGGCTCAGTAAAAAACCCCAAACCTGGTGTTATCACCAAGACAGAATCAATCCCACCTGATTTGAAGGTACTTACTAGGGTCCTGGGTTCAATCCCCAGTACCTCCATTAAAAAAAGAAGAAAAAAAATTAAGGTACTTACTAATTTCCAAGGAAAAGTAATTATTTCCAGAAAGGAAAGAAAAACAACAACAACAACAACAACAATTTGGGAAATCTATTTTCTTCCTTCTCCCAAAATAAATTTCCAAACAATAGAGCTTTTCTTTTTTCTATACCAGTGGTTTGCAAACTCTTTTTAGATAGAGTAATAAAACCTCTCTCTCAGAAAGGAGAGCTGCTTGATTGAGGAGTCCAGAGCCCCTGAAACTAGCCTCCATCCTCCAAGTAACCCTGAAGCATTCTCCGTACATGCTGTTCTTGAGATCACAGTGTGAAAATCACACCAGGAAGACTGATTAGCACCTTATCTATTCTACCAAAAGAAAGGACATTATTTGGGTGGTATGTCATTGGGAACACAAAATGGCTAGGATTAAAGTGTTGGCAAAGTACGCTAGTACAGAGATAATACATTTATTTGGGGGTCTGAATTTGTTTAACATAACTGTGGGAGAGCCAGTAAACAGTTCATAGTTACAGGACTGGAGCTCAACTGAGAGATCAGAATCCAAAGAGAAACTCAAACGGCTAAGGGGTCCAAAAGGGGCAAAACCCACACAGATGAAAGGTAGAAAACATGCCAAACCTTGCTCTTCGCAATGTTCTTCCCTTTCAGTAAAAAGGTGACCCTCTTACACAAACGTTGGCTTATCTTTTGCATTCACTGTGTTTCTTTTTCAGCCCTGGTCTAGTCTGACAATTTTTCAAGCTTCCACACAAGGATGGCCTTGACTTGCAGTCTTTTAAAAATTACTATATTGAATGTGGAAATGTTACTGTACTAGATATCACTCGGTTAGCTGCAAATCTATCCTGAGTTATTTTGTTCTCTAAACTCTTTCCTCACAATGGCACAGTTCTCTCCTTAAATTATGAAGGCATGTGTTGATTTGAGGATGGAATGTGCAGAAAGCCACTCACATAAAAGCAGCAGTCTTTCTCCTCATTAAATCCAAAGACTTTAATGAAAAGCAGCTTCTACTAACTGCTGATCACCTCCAAGTTTCCCAGGAGACATTCCAGATGCTGCCCTGCACCTCAGCTAGGTCAGGGCTGTTGTCCCGCTCTCCATGGCAAAGAATGGAAATCAGTCCTAAGGCAGCTACAATGATTTCTCAATGGGAATCTGACTGCCAGGCTCTAGTTAGTTCAGGACAATGTAACAATATGGAATCAAACAGAAAGACTGTTAGGTTATTTGCTATTTTTAATTACATTTGTCACTGGAGACAAAGTTCTGCATCATCCTACAAACACTTCTTGCCCATTCTGTGAGATGCCCTCTACTGTATACAAACACATTAAAACTTTCAAGCAATCAATTCTGTTACAAAATTATATACTGATCTATACCAGACGTTAAAACTTATCTTCCAAAATTAGAAAAATGTAGCAGCTGTCTAGAAGGAGAAACTCTCTATTCAATACCCATCACCTCATTCCAAGAGTCTGATGGGATGCTATGTATGTACTAGTATAAATCACCAGGAACCTTCATTCTATCCCCTTGGTCTAAAAATACAACAATCCCAAAGACATTAAAAAAAAAAAAAGATAGGGGATGCACATCCATTCCCCTTGTTAAAACTATAATACAGTGGCCAGCTCAGCATATATGACTTCAGAGTTAGCACCTTTAAATGTAACCAACTTGGTACTGGTATGTAACAAGGACTCAAATATTATTTAGCTCAATAGAAAAAGACAGGAAAGAATCTCTCAAGAGTTCACATTTTCAGTTTCTAAAACCACACTACTGAAATCTGATACAGCTAAAGTTAAAAAAAAAATTGTATTTTACTCTAAAAAATTAACTTACTACACTAAATACAAAGCTTCCTCTAAGCATTCCACTTAAAATGTAACCTCTTCCTGTCCCATTCTCCATTTTCTTCCACCTGCCTACCCCCATCTAATACACTATACTTTACTTATTTGTTTTGTTTATTGTCTATTTTCCTCCACTAGAATGCATTCTCCATGAGGGCAAAGATTTCAACAGCTTTCTTCCTGGCCATAGTCTCAAAATCTTAGAACAGTGTTTGGTATACAGCAGACACTCAATAAATATTTGTTAAACAAATGAGCAATAAGAAAGCCACTCCAGATGAAAAAAACTGTAAAATTTACATCTTTTAATAATAAATGAATTTCTAAAAAAGAGTGATCAATCCACTGTTGAGTTTTCCCCTTTAGATCTAAACCTATACTTAAAGCATTATGGATTAGCTAGTGGTAATGGTTGCACAACTCTGTGAATATACTAAAATCCACTGAACTGTACCTTTTAAAAGGGTAAATTTTATGGTATGTGAATTATATCTAAGGAAGACTATTATAAAAAGAAAAGTACTACTGAATGCTCACTCTTCAAAGAAAATACAGTGATTTATTTCACAATGAAAGTTAATATATTTTAAAAGAAAAGTTTCTAAAAACGCTACCCACAAGCAATGAAGTAAATGACAGCCTAAATTGTAAAACTGTGAAAGTCAGAGTTAAAGTAGCGAAGTATCAGTTTAAAGCTGTTATCTTAAGCATGGTCCAAGGACCACCAGCAACAGCACCTCTAAAAAGCACATGAGAAATACAGAATCTTAGGCTCCACCCCGGACCTATGAAATATGATTCTGTTTTTGAACAAGATCTCCAGATCTTTGAACATAGGCATAAAGTGTGAGAAGCACTGATTTAAAGGACTGAGAAAAATGTTAACGGGTTACTGGCAGTATAAAACTGAGATCTCATGATGTTAATGTAGCCCCTGGGTAACTCCACCTTTCATTTCAAGGCTTAATGCTACTGTACAGGAACCATACCACAATAAAGGTGTTTAAAAAAAAAAGCTAAGACCTCTAAATTTTTGCTTCCCTTAAACTGTATAAATACTGTAGATGTACAGAGTCATGTACATATTACCTCTTTAATGCCCAGTTCTTTTAAGACCTAAGCAATCCTTTAAAAACACACTGACATATCTCAACAAAGGCAGACAGCTGACACTACTGAAAAACAAAAAGACTCACTAGCTGCTGTTGCAACTGGTTGAGCAATATTAGCTGGTGGCTTCAGTTTCATGAGTTCATTCAGACTATTAGTTTTTAGTAGGTCCTTCAGTTGAACCTGGTCTTTCGCCGGCGCCGAGGTCATGGCATTTCGTACTGCTGGTGCTGAGACTGAAGGGCGTGTGTTTGCAGTAGTCTGAATAAACTTTGTTAAAGTAATGGTTTGCCTATTCGTTGTTACAGGTGGTGTTTTAGTCATCACAATTGTAGATCCTAAGGTCGGAAGCTGATTTATCTGATTCAGCACAAATGTTGTCGTAGATGGAGGCTGCTGCTAGAAGAGAAAACCATACACATCACACCCATGAAAAATTCCTTCTTTAATGCAGCCCATATCCATAAACTCAGTAGGACATTAAAAAATCTAAAACTGACTTAATCTTACCCAACCATTGGGATTTCATTTTTAATAGAAAATGATTAGCTATAAACTATCAAGTTAAAACACATTACTTTGAGGAAAAGAAGGCACAGGAGGAGTTTGGGGACAGTAAGCGTAAAATGAGACTATCCTAAGCAAGCTGTAATGTATAGTAACCCCAGGGAACACAAGGACTAGGAACATAATTTATAATCCCAGCACTGTCCCAACTAACAAGATAAACTTAGGCAAGTCACTTCACCTCTGGAGGCCTGGGCTCTCTGAAGACCATCTTCCATTTCTAACACTCTGTGATTCCTGTCTAATACTCCATCTGCTAACATACAGACTATACTAATGTTCAACTTATTAAGATAAAATTACCAAGCAGAATTTAAAACTCCTATGTCACATGAATGATCCAGCCAGGTAAATTACAAATATTGGTGACAATGTGAATGCTTTCTCTGAGCCTAAGGCAAAGCTACAAAGCATTTTATTTTTTATAGTTGGGAGAGAGGTGTGGTTAGGAGCTGGACAAGAATGAAAAACAAGTCAAGATTTGAGGATAACAATATGTCTGTGACTACGGCAACTAAAGTACAACTAAGATTTTTTCATAAATTTAAGTCTATTTCTACTTTCTTTACCCTTCAAATTATGTTATTTTTCCATGACTCCGACCCATAAGAATCTTCTAGATTACTACTTATCACTTTTAAGTACAGCTCTCAACAATTTATCCTAAGTCATTAAATTTTAAACAGTTTGTCCAATAATTTTATACCAGTAGGCTTAAATTAATAATTGTTAAAGCAAGGCCAGAGGAACGCTACTTTTAAAGCACAATTACAATTACATAAAAATTATATACATCAATAGACGAAACCCAAAATAAACAAGTAAAAATGAAAAGTGTAGTGGGATAATGTGTAGTTCATCTTCACTTCATCAATTTTGTATTCTCTGCAATAAATAAACTCAAAAAATGTTGCTCTGTCCTAATCTTTTGATCAGCGTAACTACCAGAAGAATGAAAGAAATGTTTTACAAAGTAGGAGGTGAGTAGAATATTGGGAAAGAAGTAGCAAAAAGCAGAACTAGTGAGATAGAACTATTTCATGTTAAAGGGCAGAGTCTTACTACAATCCTAAACTAGTTTCGCAGTGATGCCAAATCTAAGCAATTCTTACCCTAACATTTAATAGTGCTGGAGTAGGTACCGTCTCTGGTTCTTGTTTAACAGGAACTGCTGCTTCAGTCTCCAAACCTAGTTCTAATGCACTAAGTGGCACTGACTGGAGAGAAAACAACATCAGAGAAAGAAATAAAAAATGACGACAGCGAACAAGAGACGTATTTATTAACATTTTTAAAAATTTCAAGCTTTACGTTCAAATGGAATGTAAAATCACTGATTCCAAGTATAAAGCAGCAACCTGTGCAAGCATAACATCTTCACTAAACTACACTAGCACCAGAATCTTACTGTTGTTTTCAGAGAATGTGTACAGTGAAACTTCAGAAAGACATTTTTACAAAGACAACTACTGAGATTAGTGATCTTCCCACAATAACCTAAACAATTCACTTTTTACTTTTATTTTATATATTAAAGCAGAAAATGTCTTGATTTTCATTGCACATATTTTCCACATTGTGAATGAGGACTAACAACCTAAAAATAACATTCATGTGCGTATTTAAAATTAAGGCTTAATCATACAGTATTTTTTTTTTAGAGATTAAAATTAAGAAAAAACTCACTTTTTACAGAGACTTTGGAGAACTCTTACCTGCTGTACTGGAGGGGTAGGTGTTGGAGTTGCAAGCCCCGCATCTCCACCATCAATATCAAAGAGGTCATTCGGACTAATTCCACTCTCACTCAAAGCAGCAAGCAGTAAATCTTGCCCTGGCTCCACCATCTTTAGAACAAAATATTAAATATCAACAGAAAAAAACTTAAAAATGACAATTAACTCTCTTCTAAATATAAATCAACATTTTCGACCAGATTCACTCATTCAATATTTATGAAGAATCTACGTATCAGGCGAAAAAGAATGAAAGAGAAATAATCTCTAATCCCCATAACTTCATATTAAGATGGACAAAGGAGTATATAAGTCACAGTAGGAATGTATGTCTACGAAATGCTGTGAGAACAGAGAAGGAAATGCTGAATTTGCTAGGGGAGAAAGGTTACAAAGATGACAATGGAACTGAGTCTCAAGGAAGAAATTAGGTGGACAAGGATCTTCTAGACAGCGCATTCAAACTCATGGGGGCGTGAATGATACTGGCATGCTAAGAAAGATGTCTAGAGTAATTCAACATGTGTATGGAAGCTCATACAGAAGTATGAGGTTCAAGTAGGTGATGGCAAGAGATGAGGAAGTCATCGCCCAAAGCCCTGAGCACCATGCTAGAGAGTACATTTAATCCTGTAAATAACAGGGGTCATTTAAGGGTTTTCAGATAGAGGATTTCATGACGTAGTCAGATTTGTGACTTAGAACTAAGTTACTCTACAGCAGTGTGGAAGGAAACTGAGAATGGGTAGCATAAGATCAAAGCAGGGAGACATCTCAGGAAACTGCTACAGCAGACCAGGAAAATGATGTGCTTTAATAGCAAGACGTCTATAGAGAGAATAAGGGAGAATGCATTCCAAGGAGAATTCATAAGACTAAGTTTAAATAAAAGCTCAAAATAACATAGCTTTCTCAATTTTAACTTTTCTCATTATCTACAATAACCAATTTATATATACAAACATACGAAATTTGACCACTTTTTTCCTCAGAGAACTAATTTCATTTTATATAAATAATACATTAATTTTCAGCTAGTCCATTTGTTCTCACACTGTGTAATAGAATTAAGTGTCACTGTTAAATTATGTCATACAAAAAGAAAGGTGTTAGCCAAGAATACTGTGACCACAACTTCCAATACATTAAGAACTACTATTTTAGCTGAAAGCAAGATATTTAATAGAGAAATCCTCTACCAGATAGGTCTATGTCACATTAGCTTGTGCATCATTTAGAAAGATGTTCTAATGGAAACATCAATGAGTTTAAGGTGGAAACCACAGACATCCTAAAATGAAACTAAGGGCAGACCTGCTGTTTAAAGGAAGGGAGGAAGGACAGATAGTCCAAAGGATATTTCCCAAAAAATTTTCAGAGAAATTAAAATAAGTCTAAGGAAGAAAACATTTTGAGCAGGCAGGAGGAAGGGAAGGAAACTGACAATGACTACGTATCGTTCACAAGCCTGGCACAGTGTTTACGTTCTTTATGTACATCACTAGTCCACAACAACCCTGAGCAAGATAGGTACTATAATTCTAGAGATGAAACTCAGGCTTAAAAAGCTTATATTACTGCCCAAGGTCACACCCAGGTGTAGACTGTTCAAACTCCCAAAGCCCACCCATTCTCTTTCCAATGAGCAGATTAAGAAGTCAATGTTGGTAATCTACAGAGTTTCAATATTTAACCTTGGAATAAATGCCAGTCTGAGATTAAAATTGGAAGGGGGAGTATTAGTATTAAACAGCAAGATGGAGACAGTATGAAGGAACCAGACAGCAGAGGAGACAAATGGGAGCATTGTCCCAACATGGATTTAATATAAAGTCGATCCATTTTTCTACTATAGACATAGTCGACCACACTTTATAAATTACTATCTTAGGACAAAGCTCAAATACATACCATGAGAGCTAAAGCAGCACTTTAAAAACATTTTCAATCTTTAAAATAATTCATTAGGACCAATGACCTGTGGGATTATGGGGTCTTGGCCCACTTGTTATTGCTAATTTTGACCTAGATTAACAATTCCTTAGACTTTCAAAACGTCGTCTTTCTTTAATAAATATTGGAAATAATGGTCTGTTTATATTTGGGGAAAAAGTACATTGTTTTAAACCAATCCTAAACTATAGGCCACAGAAACCTTGGAGGCCAAGGAATCCATTAATCCATCAGATGCACACCAAGCCTTGTCTAATTAGACTCAAAAGTACAGAGACATCATTAATTAACAACAACAACACAAACACTGAAAAGTGTTACTGAATTCATGAGAGCTTTCTGAAATACATTTTCTAAATAATTAGCATTTAAAGTACAAAAACATCATCAGAGAAGGAATTTGAGGGAAAAACTTGTTGGTGTTCATACAAATGACAATAGTTATAAATAACATTATCAGTGACCAACTCAAAAGTCATTTGTAGGAATCACAATTTGAGACCCTCTGATCTGAGAAGTCAACTAGCAATGTCAATGTCTATAAAAGACACTGTCTTTTGACACACTATTAATAAAAGGGCTTTTAATTTTATATATTTCTCATATACAAACAAAATCTAGGGATCCTTTCTCTCAAGCCAATTGGGCACAAATTCTCTACCTGCACTTTTTTGCAATGAGAAGGAGGAAAGGGGCTAGAGAGGGAACATCAATGCCATCCTCTAACTCCATTAAGCAAAACTCTTAATATTTAATCATATTCCTATTCTGAAACTATTACAGACTCATAGAATATCAGTGCTCAAGCTGAGAGCCCTTAAAAGGTTATATAATCCAATCTTCTCATTTTACAAATAACTAAGATTTATTCCTGAGAAGGAAAACAACTTTTTTCTTTCTTTCTTCTTCTTCTTCTTTTTTTTTTTTTTTTTTTTACAAATTTCATTTTGAACCCACTAAATACAATGTAAACATAAATACTGTTAGGTGCAAAAAGAACTGTTCTACAGTGTGTCTACAAAGATTTCACAGACCTCAGGTGACATTCAACATGTAGCAATCTAACGAAAGTTACTAACCACAGAGTGATTCTATCTCAAACAACGGACAACAAAAAATGTTCCATTTTTATCTTAAATACATTTGGAAAAAAAATCACCTATTTCAAAAAAATACACCTATGAAAGCATCAATGACAAATAAGGAACAAGGACAAGTAGTAGAAACTTAGAGCCATCTTTGGCAAGAGAACCCTGAGAAACAATAGCCAACCAGAAGAATGGAAGGATACATTTCCTGCTGAGAACACCAACACTGAAACCTATCAACAAGGACAAGGTTCCCCTTGTTGAGCGCAGAGCAGATCCTTACAGCTCCGGGCAGATACAAGGGGTGTGCCCGCGGTGATGGCGGCACAACACTGAGGCTGAGGAGACTGCGAAGTCAAGCAGGATGCGTGGTTTCAAGTATTGGCCACATCGCCCGCTAGTAGTGTGGTCCAGTCAGGGAATAACTACTGCCACTTTCCTCATCTTCACGTGGAAATAAAAATAGAATCTACCTTATAGGCTTGTTGGACTGAGTAAATTTTATACTATTTGGAATAAATATTAGCTACTAGCTATTAACTATCATTTTGATCAGTATTAGTATCACATCCAAAAAATGTTTTCTTTCAAACTGCTGATGCAAAACTTTATTTTCCAGAGCATAAACTTTACTTGTTGGCAATTTATACAATAAATAACATCCATATTAGTTCTATAAAATACTAGCTCCCTTTTACCCAAAAGTGTCATATATCCAGTTTGTCCAGTTAATCAGTTAGCGTGTCTTGAGGAAACTCGTAGACATCTTTAAATGCGTACATAAATATCATGCAAGAAGTATCTGCGTGAAAAGGAGTTTTCCTCGTTACTTAACAGTATTAAGCATCTCTAATTTCTGACCCAGCTTCAACTTTGCTTTTATTTAGTCTGGATGTGATGACGGAATGTAAACATTCAGTTTAAAAATCTGAACGATAACGATCCACTTAGAATTTGGCTGATAAATCCATCAACAAGTATTTACTGTCTACTGTGTGCACTTGTTCCTTAAAAACATGAGGAGGAAGAGAAGACAGGTATAAAGAAGTTCGCTAAAGATTTTCTTAAAAGGATATATAACCTGTATTTTTAAACACTTGCTTCTCAAAGGAGCAATTGCTCAGTAAAGTACTATTCCCCTCCCTCTCACTGCAAAACCTACAGAAAGAATGAATTCACAAAGAAATGTGCAAATTATACACAAGCTTCAAAAATGCTTTGAAAAAGAAGCACAAGAAAGAACGGGGGGAATGAAACTACCTCCCTGATGACATCAAATTCAGATGTCTAGTCAGAGGGCCAGTCTTCCTGACATTTACTACATGGTTGGATTTTTTTCTTTTTTAACTCTTAAGACAACCCATGAGTAAAAGTTACCTGTTATCCCCTTGTCATAGATAAGAAACTGAGGTTTAGAGAGATGAACTGTAATGAGATAACAAAGCAGGCTTCAAAAAGAATTACAAACCCAGGAAGTCTGACATCACACCCATCCAAGACTCTATTCTTAAAACCCATACCAGTATTTTTCAAACTGCAGGTCACAGCACAGTGGGTTGTCAAATAATTCAAGTGCATCATGACCAGTATTTTTAAATATTTCAAATGTAACTATTCTAATATTTTAAATAAGAATAGCTTTAGTGCAGCACATGTAGAGAGGATAAACATTTCAAGAAACTCAGTTCTGTGTGTGCTTATGTACTAGGTCACAATATAAAACATATTTCTTACTGTAGAATGCAAGGAGGGGAAAAGGCTTGAAAAACCATTGTTCTGTGCTATATACTGTCTCTAAAGAAGCAAATAAGCAGTTAATTTGACAGATGTTGTACAATACCTTTATAAAAAACAGTTCCTGCTCTTCAAGAGCCTATCCTCTCCATCTGCAGAAAATGTCAGTGGTATCCCACGGTTGTCCTTAATACTTAGTAAGTTCAATCACTTCAAAGTGGATCTGTCAGTTAGTATAGACAAGCAAATATAACTGGAAAACAGTTAAGGATTGCATCATTTTGGCTATTAACTGGCTACTTAATGGAAAACAATTCCTCTCAAAATGTATCTTTACATCAGTTTTAGGCAGGCAAAGTGCAGGCACCCACAGAGCCTAATGAAAAGTCAGGCGAACAGGGTAAGACAAGACTTCAGACCTGAGTGTTGTCTTCCTTCCCAGGCAGCAAGTCTCAAATCAAAGCTCAATTTAAAGACTAAGGAACGCCAAAATGTATCTGTACCTAAAGTCTTTGAAGCGAAAAAAGACTTTTAAAAGCATGGAAATCATCTCCATACTGCACGTATTTAAATAGTAATCTCAGCAAAGCCCTTAAAACACGTGAAACTGTCCAATCCACAGACACATTCAACGAATGAATGAATGAATGTATGAATGAAAAGATAAATTATGAACAAACTATAAACCACTCCCTAAGCCTCCCTTCTGAACACTCACCCAGCAACCAAAGTAAAATTTACTTAAAATCCTGAAGTTCATTGCATGGAATAAAATTAGATTAGGAATAAAGTTAGACTGGGAGATAAAAAGCAGAAGCCAGAGAAAAAAGTAAAGGTATCTTCTCTCGTAAGGTAAACTTTGGAAACAACTTCTTTAAACATGAAAATAAAATGTTCCCTGGCTTGCAAAATTAATGTCCCACTCAAGGCATCAGCAGCAAATTCTGCACTGTACCCTAGAAACTCTGCACAAACTATCTTTTGTGTGGTGAAGGCTTTCCCACTGCTTACGAAAATCAGTTTCGACTGCCGTAAATAACTGGGAAAAAATGGAGTTCTTCTGCACTGTTAGCTGGTTTAAGTGTCTGCAACTGCTGAGACTAATCGCGCTAGAGCAACTCGGCGTTTGACAGCTTTCTGGACCCTCCTGGCCGACTCTCTGGGAGCCCTATTCCGTCTCTAATTCCGGTTTCCCGGAGAATACGAAACATTTAACTCAACATAAACTGCTAATAATCAACTTTCAAAGGTCAAAGGGGACCCAGGTTTTAACCTTCTCTCACCAACACGTGTTCAGTACAAACTTCCGGGTGCGGTTACAATTGGCTGCGCAATTCAATGGATAAAAACGTTGCTTCATTTGACTCTCATCTTCTCGCCCGTTCTTTTCCCACGTTTCTCAACCAGCGACTCCCCAAAACAAAAGCCTCCCACAGTAAACGGAGCACGCACATAAAAAGAGCTTCTCTGTGCGAGGATCAAGTTAGTGGTCCGCAAACATTAACCAAACAGAAACACAAAGCCGGGGTGGAAAGGGGAGGAGCTGGATACCAGGGTCAGGAAAGAAACAATCACAAGGGTTCAGGAACATCCAAATCTCCTCAGGGGTTAAACCGACCCCCAAACCACTTCTGGGAAACCACCAGCATACACTGGTTTGGGGAACTTTAGATGCTCGTTACGCCAAGCACTCTCAAAGTAAGCAAATCCCCAACCGCCTTTCCCCTCCACATAGATGCTTACTTAAGGTCCAGGAGGCGAGCAAGCGAGCTTGAGGCAAATTTAACCTAATCATCGGGTGAAGCGTGAAGGTGTCCCCACGTGTCCCACGTACTGTCCCCATCGCCCCGAGAGCGAGGTAATCAGCAAACTGCAGGTGCGGGGTCCAGATCTGGGGAGACCCTGTCGCCTCCCGCACTCGCCCCAAACCGGAGCAATCCTCCTGCAAGAGGACTTCTGAAGAATTGCGGAGCTCACTTTCCTGCGGGTCCGGGACCTCGCAGCCCCCGAGTCGAGTGGGGGAATCAAGGGGGGCGACCCAAGCGGAGCCGGAGCCAGCGGCTGCAGACCCTGCCTCCCCGCCCAAACAGGGTGCCTCCGGCCCGGGACAGCGGGGCCCCCGGGCCCCGAGAGCCCCACGCGCGGCGACCGCAGGGCCCGGCGCTGACGGGCGAAGGAAGCTAGCACGGCGGGGCCGCCGCCGGGGACCGTGCCCTCGTGGGCCCTGGGGCGTGCAGCTGAGGGTGCGACGAGGGGCGAGGGAGGCCCCAAGCCGGAGTGAGGTGGCGGCCCCCCCCAACCCGGCCCCACACGGCCCCCTGAGGAGGGTGGGAGTGGGAGGCTGTCCGGGAGAGGGAGTGTGGAAGCAGAAAAGGGGTAAGGGGAAGACTTACTTTCCCCGCGGGATCCGACGCCGGAACAGCTTCTCCCGGGCGGCGAGAGCTTGAAGAACCAGAGGCGACTGGAGCGGAGGCGGCGGTGGCGGCGGCAGCAGCGGCGTCCGGCTCTGCCTACCTCCCCGCCGCCATCTTAACGCCCCTCCCCCCCAGCCCCCCCGCCCCGCCGGGCGGGGAGGAGGTGGGGCGACGGATGAGGCGCCGCGCGCCCCACGTGACTTCCTCCCTCCCCCACCCAGCTCCGCAGCGCCTCGCCCCGCCCCGCCTCCCTCTTAGGTGAAGGAAGATGACTTCCCCCCCCATCTTGACCGCCCCCTGCCTTCGCCGCCGAGCACGGATTCCGTCGGCTCCCGCCGACCTGGTACCAGTGGTTGGATCCAAGGGAATTCCGGAACCCAAACGGTCCATTACCGCGGATCCGGGGTGGGCGAGGGGTGAGGGGGCCGGGTTTCCGAGAAGGGGGAGGGGGGAAGGCGAAGGCCGCCTAGGAGAGTCACGTGTCGGCTGCTTCCGCCGGCACTCGAAAGACCTCGCGAGAGGTCCGTTCCTCCTCCCTTTCTCCCCCGTGGGCTGCCGGGAAGAAGGTCGGCGCTCGGGGTTGCCACTGGGAGGTCAGCCGGTGGGCGGGGCGCATGCATCCCACACCTGCTTTTCTAGTCAGGCTAGGAGGGGCCCGAAGCTGTTTTCAAAATCTTTTCGGTATGTGGCTTTGGCCTAGAAAGTTACCTAGTGGCGTCTCTGTCACTTTGAAAAGCTTCAATATCTTAATTAATTCTAGAAAAAAATATTCGCATATTCATCATTGCTTGTTAGGTTCGTTCAAAACACTTTTCAATGTGAAACCGCTAGTAACTTGGAGCCCCTCGGCTGGTCCACTGCCATTATCATATCCTAAGGAGTGAGAGCGCAGTCAGCCCCCCTTCTTTTTTCCTCACACACACACACCCGGTAACCTGAACAAACTATTGCTCTCAATGAACGTTTACTGCAGATCCGTCGCTACCACCTCTCATTTCCTTATTTTCATATTATCCATTATGATTATTATTACTACTCCTATTAAGTGAGCCAACACAGAATAAACAAATTAACTTCTTGGTAACCCTTTTGTAGAGTCATTCTGAGAGTGCTGTTTGACTCCGTTGCTTAGGTAATGGGCACGCCTGGGTGATTCTTGCCCCCTACCGGCGGCGCTTCGCTCTTGCTTTGTGCTCAAAGCAAACCAAGTCGTCGGAACACGTGGAGGTTAAGATGTGAGCTCTTGGAGAGACAGTATGGGGCTCAGGGAGAGGAGAAAAAACTAGCCATGATAAAAATAATTGAGTCTTCAATTTAGTGCTTATATACATAAATGCGTATTATATATGTGTACATATAAACATTTAAAATTGCTGACTAATCACTTAGCTAATCACTTTACTTCTATTATTTCGTTTAATCCATAACAAGAACACACACACACACACAAAACCTATAAAGGTAAAAATAATAAAAATAGTTCCATGAGAACAAGGTCCTCATCTGTCTTACTCACTGCTTTCTACTTGCCTAGTTTATGGTATAGAGTCGATGACAGTAAACGAGATGACAAATCTGTCATGTAGAGAAATATGAAAGGATGCAGCAAGGAAATCTAAGACATTGTAGTTAACGCCTCAGTGTCTTAGGAGCTTGGTTGGAACTATTCAGTTTCCAAGCGGCCCCTGGAACTCTAGTTGCCCACTAGTACTAGATGAGTCCTAGATTCTGAAAACGGAGAGCTAACCTAGGAACCCCCACTCTTTGAGGTACTTTCTGAGCATCTAAGCCTGATTCTTTGCTGCCATCTCTGCATAATCTCTACCTTGAAGCAAAGTAAAAGATGGTGTTTCAGAGGATATTTATAAACGTGACTGCACATATGCACACAAATGTTAAACACAAGGTTATTCATTGTGGCAGCATTTATAGAAGGAAAAGATGGGAAACAATCGCAATGTCTTTAAGGGAAAACTAACTAAATTGTGGTACTTTTCTACAGTGAAACAGTTGTTCAAAAGAGTGAAGCACCTCTATCTATGAGAATATATAATATTTTGGTTGCATGCACACTTGGGGCATATCAGAGTGACATCACAAGTATCAGTTGTACCGGGATGGGAACTGAGATACTGAGGGTCAGAGGTCGGGGAAGGCATATTGGGTGCACCCAGAACAGAGATAATACTGGAAGCAGATGATTCAGAAAAATCCCTAATAGGCATGGTGTTGATTTCCCCTGCCACCACCCCCCGGGGGGGCTATTTATACTATACTTCTCACTTCCTTCAACAAATATTTATTGAGCCAGATAACCATGTTAGGTGTTAGGGACCGAAGTTTAAGAAAAACAGATTGAGGGAGAGGTAGGGGGTGGTTGTTGCCTTGAGATTAATGCCTTTACAGTCTAGTGGGCATTAATCCCCAAATTACACAAAATGTAAACTAGTAACTGTGGCAGTGCTACGTAGAAGCTAACAGAGCCTGTTAGGAGTTTGACTTCATTTGGGAAGTCAAAGAAGGCTCCCTTGAGGGAGCGACAACTGAAAGAGATTTGAAAAGTAGGTGTTAACTAGGCAAAGAGGGAACTGCACTTGAAGAAGAGGAATCAGCACCTGCAAACATCCCAAAACAGACAGGAGCAAAGCAAGAAGAAGGGACAGTAACAAAGCAAGTGCATCATTTATTAAGATTCTTGTTTCTTAGCTCCAAACCCAAGCTTCTATGCTCCGCTTTGTGATTTGCTGCAAAACTGCATTGCTTTGCCAGCTGTTTCAGTGTTAGACTCTGCAAGAGGGAGACTGCTTGGCCAGAGGAGGAAAAAGTTTCCTGTGAACATCATCCCAGCAACACATCTCCACCCTGGCAGATGCGTTTCCTTCCCATAGCAGCAGCTAGATCTGTCTGCAGTGTTTCCCACACTTGCAGAACTGGCCTCATCACACAAAACTCTCCTCCAAGACACGAGGACCAGCAAGAGCCTCCACAGGGTCGCCCTCTAAGCTCAGAGACACTAGCACTGGCTGAGCAGAACCCCTCCTTGGAGCTTGGGGTTCAGTAACATGGGGCCCCACTTCTATGTTTCTAAATTTAAATTACACCTTTGTCCCCTTAGCCTGAGTAGTGAGAACTGCTTCCTGCAGTTGTAACTTCTGTGGTGCCTTAAAGTTCCCTTTTTACCCTTTTTGTTGCCTAGTTACCCCGTTTTATACCTAGTTAGCAATTTCTTCTTTTAAACTATCTTCAGTAAATAACTGGTGTAGTTTCTGTCTCCTGTCTGAACCTTGATTGATACAGCAAATAAAAAGGAGTTACCAGTAATATTGCAAAAAGTAGATCAAGGCCATTCTCCTATAACTGAGTTTGGACTTTATTCTGTAGGCTACAAAGAACTCAGAGGCCTGTTGTGTGGAGAACTGCCATGGTTAGAGTTACATTCTAGAAGAAACACTCTGAAAGCAGGGTAGCAATGGATCTAAGAACTGGACTGCTGGTACAAAGACCAGACAGGTCAAAGAAGATAAGAACAGAACCTGAACTGGAGCAAAACTGTTGAGCAATAGAAGAAGGCTAAGTTCAAGAGATATTTAGGCAGTAAAGCCAGCAAGACATAGTGGCTGGTTGGAAAGGGGTGATGGGGAGGGAAGAGCCTAGCACAATGCCTCAGTTTCTGACCTGGGTACTTAGGTAGACAATGGAGCCGTAGCTGAAACTATGATCTCAGGAAGACAAACAGGTCAGAAGAGGAAGACAATGAGTTTGGCTTTAGACATGAGGAGTGTTTTGCTTATCTATTGCTATGTAACAAACGACCCCCAAATGAAATGACTTAACACAACAACTACTTTTTCATTTCTCATGATTCTGCAAATTGGGCTGGGCTCAGCTGGACAGTTCTTCTACTGTTTTTGCTAATAATCATTTGTGTGACTATAACCAACTAATGGATCAAGTGTGGGCTGGGCTCAGCTGGGATGCTGAAACAGCTGTGTTTCTCTCTCTCTCCATGTGGTCTCTCCACCAGCCTCTTGGTGGTTCTTTTATAGTGGCTCAGGGATCCCAAGAACATGAAAGCAGAAACTTCTAGCCATTCTTAAATTTTAGGCTTGCAAATGACACAGTGATGTTTCCACCATATTCTGTTGGTTAACAAGGCCAAATAGGACTCAAGGAAAGTCATCACCAGGGTATGAATAGTGGGAGATGTTGTTCATTGTAGGCTATCAAAGTAAGTCTATCATAAGGAATTTTGAGGGGCCTATGGGACATCCAAGTGGACAGCTCTAGCAAGCAGTTTGGAGCCTACAGCTTGAGGAGCCAGATAGGGATTAAAACATGAGACAGGACAGAACTGTACTTAGAGAGGATGCAGGGGACCAAGGGCAGAACCATGAGGTTCTGTACCTAAAAAGTGAATACTCAATGAGCCTTAGAAAGGTCAATCAGAGAGGTCAAAGCAGAACCAAGGAGAGATTACATCATGGATGCCAAGGCAGTAGAGTTTTAAAGAATGAGTGGTCAAACAATATCTAATGCAGTAGAGAGCACCGGAATACAGCTGAAGGATGTATTGGCTTTTTCAAGATGGCAGACATCATTGTGGACAGAGGTGTTTTTGTTGTTGTTATTGTTTAAGGCTTTATGTTTTTTAAGACAGTTTTAGATTCACAGGAAAATTGAGATGAAGGTGCAGAGATTTCCCATCTACCCCCTGCCCCCACACGTGCATAGCCTCCCCTATTACCAATAGCCCCACCAGATGGAACCTTAGTTTCAATTGATGAACCTACATTGACACATCATTATCACTCAAAGTCCACAGTTTACTTTCGGGCTCACTCTTGGTGCTGTACATTGTATGAGTTTTGACAAATGTATAACAACATGTGTCCATCATTACAGCATCATTCAGTATTTCCACTGCCCTAAAAATCGTGTGTTTTGGAACAGCAGTTGTTTTGACTGCCCAGAATCCATCTCTTTCTTCAGATAGCAGCACCTTAATTGTATCAATCCCTCTCAAACTCCATGTGGTTTGGAAAGCAGTACCCATCTCCCACATACATCACTCCAGTGTAGAGCATGTAATCTGGGTCTGGGCAGTTGGACTACTGGATCCACTGCCAGGCCACATGAATTGGTTTAGCGCCAGCCAGTGAGATTCAATGGCAAAACTTTGTATTGAAAATAATACAAAAAGACACTCCTTTGCCAAAATAACATTGGAAAGTGGGAGCAGAGGCCACAAAGCGGAGCTGGAGACCAACCTAGAAATCAGCGGGGCAAAGACCTGGATAGGGAGAGAGGGGGAAAAACTAAATCCCAGTGACATCCTTGGAGTCTCTGGATCCTGTCATGCCTGAAGCTACTCTTACTTTTCTGTTATGAGAAATAAGGAACTCCCTTATTTTCTCGAACCAGGTTGAGCTTTGTTTCCCTCATTTGCAATCCAAAACAATCTTGACCAATACAGATACTAACTAAAGTGCAATGTTGAAAGGTTCAAGGCAGGGAGGGTACAGTTCAAGTGGTAGAGCGCATGCTTAGCATGCATGAGGTCCTGGGTTCAATCGCCAGTACCTCCTCTAAAAATAAAGAAAGAAATCAACCCAATTACCTCCACCCAACAACAAAAAAATCTAAATAAAAGAAAGGTTCAAACATATATTTAAGCTAATTTTTAAGGGTTTTTACTCACTTAATTATCAATTGTTTTTGAGTATGAACTGATAAAGACTCAAACTGTCCCAAGAAAGTCAGGACATTTTTAATCCACAGAATATGTATACATATTTTTAGTAAAGGTAAAGGCAGAAGAAGAATGGACAGAAAAATAAAGGCAAAGACTTAAAACACAGACTCTCAGTCACCACAAGTAATGAGGATTAAGTTTTTTAACTTCAAACATGTCAAGTGTCCTGTTTCTTAATATGGATTTCTAGAATGTTCTGACAACTCCTCAGCTACCCAAAAGTGTTCATAGTCATCATCTCTTTGATCATTACTCATAGCCTCATCTCTACGTCCTCTAAGGTACTATGGTAGCATATGCATGGAATAGTTTTGGAGTTGAGGGATTCACATTAGCTGGGAGGAGAGTTTCTGCTTGAAGTTTTCACCCTATGTATGTATTTTTAAAGAAATACTTTTTAATGTATTTATAATGGACGGCCTGCTATTCGTTTTTATAAACTTTCCTGTAAAAGCACCACATTTAAGATCTTTAAATTATTAATTAAGAAAAACCCCACTGTTTTTATAGACTGAATTGTGTCCCTGGTGAATTAATACCGTGGAGACCTAATATGAATCTCAGGAGTGACCTTATTTGTTAGTTTAGTTTTTTCTTAGTGGGGGGTTGGAGGTGGTTAGGTTTTACTTATTTTTTTGACAGAAGTCCTGGGGATTGAACCCAGGGCCCCTTGCGTGCTAAGCACGCGCTCTACCACTTGAGCTACACCCTCCCCTCCTGACCTTACTTGGAGAAAGGATCTTTACAGATCTAGTTAAATTAAAATGAGATTATTAGGGTGGGCCCTAATCCAACAAGACGGTGTCCTTATGAAGGGAAATTTGGAGACAGACAGGGAGAAACATGATGTGAAAAGGCAGGCAAAGGTCAGGGTGATGCTTCTACAAGCCAAGGATCGCCAAAGAAAGCCAGCATACCACCAGGAGTTAGGAGGGAGGCGCGGAACAGAATATTCCTCTTGGTCCTCAGAAGGAACCAATCCAGCCAAGACCTTGGTTTTGGACTTCCAGCTTCTAGAGCCCTGAGGGAACACGTTTTTGTTATTTAAACTGCCTAGTTGGGTGGTGCTTTGCTTCAGCAGCCCAAGCAAACGAACACAACATCTCTCAGAAACAAAATGATGGTGTTCATTCATCTCTTCCAACTCACAAATTAAAGGTCCAGCCAGAAAAAGCCCGCACAGAAAAAAAAGGAAGAAAAATCACATTCTAATTTGAACAGCTTCAGCGCTGCTGCCAAACCATCTCTAAATCATCTTTCAAAACAAACAAAATACTGCCGTTGCTCGTTAATACATACATTTTTCCATTTGCTTTTGCAGTAAAATTACAATTTTTAAAACTTGAAGGTATTCCTAATCCTAAAGTATTCCTAATTCCTAGTTTGTAGTACTTTTTCTTAAAGAGAGATGTGGGGAGAAAAGATACACTTATTTATAACAGATGAGAAAAAAGGCTCATCAAGCATAGAAACTATGACTGTATATCATCTGACGCCAAGTTCTTGTGTTCATTCGAGTTTTGGTCAAGTTTTGGCCTCCCTTCTAGGACACTAAAAAAAAAAAAAAAAAAAGAAAAAAAGAGGAAGAAAGTGTTAAATAACTCCAAAGGACAGCAATTCACTAAGATGGAATCTTGTAACTTTATTCAAAAGTTCACTGCTGGGGGTGGGTAGAGCTCAGTGGCAGAGCACATGTTCAGCACGCACGAGGGAGGTCCTGGGTTCAATCCCCAGCACCTCCACTTAGAAGAAAAAAGTTCAGTGCTAAATGGCTACCATTTCACCCTTATAAATCCCCAAATGCTTTATATGCATTCTCTCATTTAATTCTCACAATAAGCCTATGAGGTAGAGAGTATTGTTTTACTCTCACTTGTTTGAGTTCTAATCATATTACAAATATCATATATGTATTGCACATATTAACATATACGGGTATATCTACATATGGGGGAATTTAATATATTTATATACCTGTGAATAGCTAGCTAGACATACATACACACATATTTATATATACACACACGTACGTATAATAGGAAAATGTATATATGTACGTGAGATATATATGGGTGTATATATATGTGTGTGTGTGTGTGTATATTCACAGAAGAATGGAAAGGAGTTCGTACATCACAGTGGCCACCACCTGTGAAACTTAAGGATTCACATGTCCCATTCGGTAGAATCTTATAAGAACTGATGCTAACATAAAGTATTTAACAATAGCAAAAGCCTGGAGCAAATATTAATGCAAAGATAACACTAGAGCAAGAAAAGCCATCTCAGGACTGGTGTGATTTCACCTACGTGATGTGGCCATTTTAGGAAAATGGAGATCATTAAACAGACCTTCCAGAAACATGTCACATTATTCCAAGATTCCAAATCTTAATAGAAATTATTGCAACTTATGTAACAGTAATTATTGCAAAATCACTGTTCAGATTCACCAATCTATCTACCTACACTTGGCATAGCACTATGTAACGGCTTCCTATCAGACCTGGGATAAAAGTCTAAGCCCCTACTAACAGCTTCTGTGTCAGTCAGGGTCCGGTCAGGAAAACAGAGTTTAGGAAAATAGGAAATTCATTCAACAGGTGGCAGAGGACTGAAAAAGCAAAAAGCAACCATCGAGGTAATTTCGTAACCACGGCAGGAAGCAGCTCCCACTTCTACAGCTGGAGAACAGAGAGAACAGGTGGGGTTAGTAGAGGAAGAAGAATCAGAGGATTCCTGAGGGCTGGTCCTCATGCTTCTGAGAAAGGGGCACCACGAAGGTGGTGCTGGCCCTTCAGGAGCCTCGGGGTGGGCCCTGCGAAGCTGGGGCTGGGAACTCGAAAGTGGGGCTGCTGCTGGGACTTCCGAGGTAGCATGATGAGACTTTCCTCACAAGAACCTGGAGAATGAACCAAATGCCCTGTCAGAAGTAAAATGTTGTTACTCAGGTGCATGACAGGAACACAAGTGAACAGGCGTAAGTCCCTGGTCCCTCTCCCTGTCTTCCAGTCTTCCTGTAGGAGACAGTCCCCCAGTGACAGGCCCTAACACCAGGTGACAAAGGTGCAATCCGCTTTGCAGCCTTGCTATCTCAGGGCAGAGAAAAGTGAATTTAGAGCAGAGAGCAGCACAGCCTTGCACGGCCTCCGTGGTCTAGCCCCCGCCTACCTTCCCAGCCGGATCCACCATCTTCCAGTAACTCGCCAAAATGACCAACACAAAGGGAAAGAGGAGAGGCACCCGCTGTATGTGCTCTAGACCTTTTAGAAAACATGGAGCTGTTCCTTTGGCCTCATACATGCAGATCTGTAAGAAAAGTGATACTGTAGACATCAAAGGAACCGGTACTGTTCAAAAAGGAATGCCTCACAACTGTTACCACGGCAAACCTGGAGGAGTCTACAGTGTTACCCAGCACACTGTTGGCATTATTGTAAACAAACAAGTTAAGGGCAAGATTCTTGCCAGGAGAATTAATGTGCGTGTTGAGCATATTAAGCACTCTAAGAGCTGAGATAGCTTCCTGAAACGAGTGAAGGAAAATGATCAGAAAAAGAAGGAAGCTAAAGAGAAAGGTACTTGGGTTCAGCTGAAGCACCAGCCTGCTCCACGCAGAGAAGTGTACTTGGTGAGAGCCAATGGAAAGGAGCCTGAACTGATGGTGTAAGGAAAATAAAAGACATGGACTGTAAAAAAAAAAAAAAAAAGAAAGAAAGAAAGAAAGAAAAAAAGAGCAAAGAGGATTTCTCTGACTTCACCAATCTATAGAAGCAATGATCTCCCCACTCACACTCCGTAAAATTCATTTTACTCAAGTATTAATCACTATTTAACATTATCTTTTTTCTTCCCTAAAAGGTATGGGGACCTGTCTTATTTGCCACTGTATTCTTGGGGGACCAGACAGTGCCAGGTAAACAGCTTAATAAATGTTGAATTAATGCATTTTAGAGAAAGTAAAAACCTTTATATATTTATGGAAGCTGGAAGGAATCTTGGAGATGATAACCAGACTCCATCATTTGACAGCTGGGTACGTTGAGGGCCAGAGAGCTGACATGATATACCAAAGGGCACACAGTGAGTGACAAAAGTGTCACTTCCTACTTTTTCTGGGCTTTCACATATTATCACCTTGTTTTGCTCTCGTACTTTCCTGGTGCAATGGTGGGGATTCCAAAATCTTCCTGGGGCCCAAAGAGAGAGAATGGATGAGTGACTTCTACCCCTATCTCCAGGAGGGGTCCCAAGGGAAGAGCTTACCAGTGTTCAAAGCAAAGAATACCCATGACACCTGTGCTTCTCTGGGATCATACTGACTGAGGCTCTCCTGGGTGGGAAAAGGTGCAGAGTGGTTTCCCTGGGGTTAAGGTAGCCCTCTAGTGGACTAACAGTCAAAAGACTGACCCAGGACCTGCAATTAAACTGCTGGGTGACATTGGGCGGCAAGTAAGTTACCTGTTCCCGCTGGTCCTCGGCTTCCCTATCTGTAAAATGGGTGGGTGTGTTGGGCTAGGATCCTTGTAGTTCTGGGAGGCTGACTCAGTTAGTTGGTAGGAGCTGTGCCAGCGGGTTTCGAATACTGGAAGAATAGACTGGATAAACCTTTCAAACCTAGGAGTGAATGGATTAAACTCCTGGAAAGGTCAAGGTGGTGCAGATATTAAACTGCTCAGAGCGGGGCTTCCCAGGCCATAAGGGGAGGTCGAGGGGTCAAAGGTCGTCTTCCAGGCAAACCCGATAAAAACCGGAAGTCCTGAGCAGGTCTACTCTGAGCCCGGGCCTCCAGCCGCGTGACTGACCCTCCTGAGGCGGAGCTTCAGCACCGGGAGGGCGGAGTTTGGGGCCTCCCAATGGCAGCAAAGGTGTCCTTCCAGCGCAGCCAATCAACGCAGAGAGACGGTAAAATTTAAACCCCCTCCCATCTCCTCCGCTGGGACCTGTCCCGAAAGCGTTTGTAGAAAGTGCGGCCGCTCGCCCCGCCCCCGCCGGGGAGGCGGGGAGAAGGGCGGGCTTTCCCTCCAGAATGCGCCTATCACGGCGGGCGCCCCGGGGAGAGACGGGCGGCGGCGCCAATCAGGGTAGCAGCCGGGGCCCGGCGGAGCAGTTGGCTACAGTTGTTGCAACTTTTTTCGAAAGCTGCGTTTCCCGGGAGATCCCAGGCGGTGACAGAGCAGGGCCATGGCTAGAGGTATTGGCCCAGGTGGCCAGCGCCGGGGCAGCTGGGGTCGGGGGTCGCGCTGGAGGTGGGACAGAGGTGGCGCGAGCGGCAGCGAGGAGGCGCTGTCCCGCGGGCTGCTCAGACTGAGCGCGGGGATAAGGGGGGAAGCGGGGGGGGGGCTGCGGAACCTTCCCCACCTGGCCACCCCCATGCTTCCGAAGCCCCCGGAAGCCCCCCCACCCACCTGCCTCGGTTTCCCCTCTGTCATGTGTGGGCACCCGCTGGCCTGCCTCTCCGGAGGTAATGGGGCCATATGTCAAAGCTGTTTGGAAACTGAAGCGCTGGGCACCCCCGCGGAATGGTTGTTACTGATACAAATAGGGGAGAGGGCGAGGTTTCGCCTGCCTAGAGCTCTCTCTGGTTGAGAAAGTAGGTGACCCCAAGGCGAGGGCACAGATCGGTAACCTACATGGTGAGGAGCGCGTCGGAGTCTACACCGCGGCAGGCGCCTTCCTTTCCTTCCCCACGCCCTGAGTCAGCTCTGCGCCGCTGGGGCGGGGACGGGCCCCCATGGCCCACTTTGGGGTGAGGCGAGTCCCCTGGCACCTCCCAGGGCGATCCTTCGCCCCGCACCTGATCAGGACTCCTGCCCACGGGAAATGGCTTGCGTGGGATTGTGCAGCAGCGAGGGAGGCGGTGTCCCTGCCTGAAGTTCTTTGCACACTTAATTTGCTGTCAGAACAGTAAGATCCACGTTATGCGGCAAAGTGATCTCCAATCGCTGGTCATTTCCAGCCGCTGTGTCTCCTTAATGCAAAAATTTGAGCGTTATGGTTGAGTAGAATTATTATTTAAAAGAAATAAGTTGAGGTTTTACATTTCCCTCAAAATTCCAAGGTATTACATGTTGGGAGGGATTTGCCTTAATGCAGTATTCTCCCTATAGAGATCATAATGAATAAGGATTCATTCAGCAAGTATTTACTGGACCTCTTTGTTTTCAGCCCCTGCACCCAGTTGCATCATTTACTCTCCCAGCATCCCTTTAGGGTCTTTTGGGACAAGATTTACCCAGATTATAATTAAGAAATGAGGCATCGTGAACTTCAAGTTAAAGAGCTTCATAACTCAATCGACAGAGAAAATTAAGGTGAATATTTTCCTTCAGGAAAGTTGTTAAGCAGCACAAAGTATATTTACTAATATCTGAGTAATTTCTGTGACAAATCTGAATAAAGCTATGCTTCCCTGACTCATTTTTCCCATCACAGCAAAATCATTTAAACTACCTGTTTCAACAGTAGTCAATTAAAAAAAAATAGCCTGCTCTAATTAATCTATGGGGGAAAAAATGAACCACTTTGTTACTGAACCACTTAAATACTTAATATGGGCAAATAATAATTACCACTGAGGGCCAGGTACTTTATTAACTCAGTTAACCTTTACGAACTGTTTTTTTCCATTTTTCAGAGGTGGAAGCTGAAGTCCAAAGTCACTGTCCAGACTCTGGCCATTCTGTGTCTTTACTCGTTCCACTCTACTTCCCTTGACTTATTCAAAGTGAAGATGAGTGTTCCCAGCTTCTGCCATGACAGGCTTACAAATCACCTTTAAAACGTACTGGTTAGAGATTCTCTCTGACTCACTTGACCCCCAAATGAGTAGTCATTTATTTCTTAGGCTCCATTATTCTTGCAAACCATTAAATTGGGCGTTTAACGTGGTAGATATTGAATCATTTACAGTACTTCAAATGAAGGGTCAGTCTTTTCTTCTAGAAAAGCAGTCTTTGTTCCTAACTTGTATGACACTTTGAGAGCCTTGCTGAGTCACACAAAGAAAATGTTCAGATACCAGGCAACTCCTCTCTGGTTTTGAAGTTTTACAATCTGGTACGTATTTACAGCCTTGAGGGTATTGGTTTGAGCAAGGTCACTCTCTACTTTTCTCCATCTCTGCTCCCACTATCAGATGGCCTCCTACTTGGTCTGCCTCTTTCCATTGTTACCATCTCCAGTTTATTATGCCTCAGCAGCTGGAGTGGTCCCCAAGAACACAGATGTTAATCATGTGGCCTTCAGTACTCCCCCCATCCTGAACCTCCCCTTTGCTCTTAGGATCAAGTCCACAGCCCTCATCATGGCCTTCAGGGGTCTACTGACCTCTCTGGCCTCACCGTGCTCCATCTTTCTCTGTGTTCACTGTTGTGTCTGTAGCATGGGGCTGGGAACACAGTAGGTAGTCAGTAAATGCTTGTTGAATGATTGAATTGGTATTTTGGTGTCTGAGTTGGAGGAAAGCAGTATACATTTTTTCTGGTAAAGTACCCTCATATAGCAGAACTGGGTTCAGATCCCAGCTTCTTCACTATTTCAGTCTCGTAACCCTTAGGCAAGTGATTTATCTTTCCCAAGCCTCAATTTATACATCTGTGAAATAGGAATAGTACCTTCTCATAAATGGTTGGGAAGATTAAAGTAAATAATGCATTATTATCGGGCCTAACACAGTAAACATTCAAAAGTGTTAGCTATTAGTATCCTTGTGATTGAATTCTATTTCTGTGAGATCCCTGACAGCATTAAGGGTTTTTATGTCTGCTGATGGCTATATGTATTTGTTGTATATATATGAACACCTCATGTACGGAGAAAAGAAAGTGTTTTGAAACTTATACTGGATGATTTGTGCTACATTTTCTAGGTACTAGAGCTGCAGAATTGAGAGGGATGAGTGCTAGACTTGTATTTTAATGTATCCCGTGCATTTATGGGCTAAAATAGAGAAAGCTCTAAAGTATGTGTGTGTAGTGGGGGGTGGGGGGAGTTAAAATAGTAGAGAATTGGACATAACTATCTAAGAAGCTGCTTCCTACTCCCAAACCATGATTCCCATGATAGTTTGGCAACAAACTACAAACCTTCTCTACCCTGCAGAGGTAACAGACACTGTTTCAAATGGCTCAACCTGGGTGTCACAATGTCACTTTAGAATCCTCTGTAACTCTCTGCATAGCCCCTTGGGTATTTAAACAGGCAGAGTGCCCTACCCTACTGGAGTTAGTGGTTGGGTAGGGATGGGGGGAGGGCAATTTCCCTAGCCCTCCTCTGAAGAATGCTAAAGAACGAGCTGATTTGGGAGGCATTGTCCTGAGCAGTGCCTTGCCATTTAATCCACTGTCTTATCCCTTCTAAGGGGAGGCAGCTACTTAAAGTGACAGCCATTTGTTTATCTGTGGATGTTGGAAGGTGCCCTGGGCGGGGTATGGCATTCATAGTTCTTGGTTGTTATCCACGAGGATGCTGAGGCCTAGACTGGGGAAGGGACTTGGCTGTGGTCACAAAGCACCTCTGGGGCAGATGCAGGGAGAGATACCCAATCTTTTCCTCCCAGGCCATAATCCAAGCAGCAAGAGCTAGATGCCCCGAGGTGTCTTGTTTGCATCTATGACTTTGCACAAATACAGGGACTCTCTGGCCTTTGGCCCTCAAACCCTAATGGCTACAGCACATTGGTGCAGGGCAGTAAGCTATGTGGAGACACTACAGAGCCTGGAACCCCTGCCTGCCTAGGACATTTTCTCATTGGGGTAAAGGAGACCTGGGTGACTTGCTAAACCCTTCTGCGATACCATTGGCTCCTCCCTATTCATTTCCTCATCTGTAAACCGGAAGGTAGTGGCTGGGAGTGTAGGCTCTGGGATCTGTTGGCCAGAAATCCATTTCTAGTTCTGAGAACTTGGCCAAGCTCCTCACTTCTCTCAGCCTTGTTTTCCTTGTCTGTGGAAGAGATAATAATGGTGTCTACCTTCACAGGGCTGTTGTGAGGTCTGAATGAGATAACGTATGCAAGAGAAGCACCCAGTAAACATACCATTATAATTCCTGGCTCTATCTCCCCAGGGTCTGTACCGGTCAAGTGCAGACCGCCTCGGTTTCACACCTGACCCGATCACCTTCTAGTTCTGTGGCCTTGGGCAAGCCCCCTGCACCTCCCTGGAGCCTCAGCATCCTCATCGTGAACGGGTTTGCCCCAGGACCTGGCTGCCAGGGGCTTGCGGGGAGGATTAAATGCCCAGGAAGACGCTCCGTGCGCACCGGCGCACAGAAGGGCTCTCGCCTGTCGCGCTCACCGCGGCTGACTGCGCCTGGCACCGACAGGTCTCCCGAAATATCCGTTGAGCTGCAAGGGAAGGAGCCGGGCTGTTATTATCATGTTTCCCACCCCTTCCTCCCCGAGTGGCTGAGGACGCGCGCGAGGGGGCGCGCCCGAGTCGGGATTCGTCGCGACCGCGGGGCCCGCCCTCCCTCGCTCCCTCCCTCGCTCCCTCCCTCCCTCCCTCCCTCCCTCCGGAGGAGCCTCGCAGCGCCGCCCCTGCCAGCCCCCCTCCCCGGCCGGGAGCGGACGGTGGGCGGCGGCGGCGGTGGCGAGCGGGCGGGCCGCGGAGGACGCGCCGCCAGCGCCTCCCTCCCTGCGTCCTCGGTCCCGGGCCGGCCGGGGCTGCCGCGGCGCGCGGTGCCGGGCCCAGCCTCGCAGGCCATGGGGGAAGGGGGCGCCGTGGGGCGCCGCCGGCCCTTCCCCGGGGCGCCGCGGCGGCGCTGGTGGCGGCGGCAGCAGCAGCAGCAGCGGCAGCGGCAGCAGTGGTGGCCGGGCCGCGACGGCGAGGGCGCGGGGCGCGCCGCCATGGGCCTGGCCGGGCTGCAGGTGGGTGTGTCGGGCCCGGCCGCGCGGGGGGCGGGCGGCGCGCGGGGCCCGGCCGGGCCGGGCGGCGGGAGGGCGACGCGGGCCCCGGCCCGGCCTGGCCGGCCGGCCCCGGCCTCCCGGCGGCGCGGGCGGCCCACCGCCGCCGGGCCCTCGGAACATGGCTGCGGCGGGAGGCGCCACCGCGGCGCCCGGCCCGGGCGGCCCCGCTCCCCGCCCCGCCGCGCCCTGAGCGCCCCCTCCCCCGCTTCCCCCGGGTCCCCCTCTCCAGGCAGGAAGATGTCCAAGCCCCGCGCGGTGGAGGCGGCGGCGGCGGCGGCGGCGGTGGCAGCGACGGCCCCGGGCCCGGAGATGGTGGAGCGGAGGGGCCCGGGGAGGCCCCGCACCAACGGGGTAAGCAGGCACCCTCCCCGCACTCGCTCGGCGCTCCCCGAGGGGCCTTGCGGCCGGGCGCCCCCGCCGGCCCGGCTCCGAGAGCACGTGGGCGCGCCCGCGGCCCTGGGGCGGGGGTGCGGGCGGGGCGCCCGGCCGGGCAGCTTCCTTTTCTGCTGCCTGCCTGGGAGTGGCGTCCACACTCGCTCCGCCATGACCCTGGCAATGTTCGACCTCGGAAAAGTTTGTGTCTTTATGGCATTTCCATGCCCCGAGACCCAGCCACCCCGGTGGCTGCCTTCCCAGAGTGTGCGGGGCCTGCCCGGGGCCCTCAGGGAGGTCACGGGTCTTGCTGACTTGGTGTTCAATGGCTCACCAGGCAGAAAGGCCCAGCAGTGTTTCTGAGAAAGCCCTCCTCCGGTCTGCACTTACTCAGAGGAGAGGCCCCACACCCAGAGACACCGGCAGTGACCTGTACCGCCCCACCTGCCTGCCCACCGCAATAGCGACCGCCCTCAACGCGCTGGCCCTTGGCGTTGCTTTCACTAGCTCTGCAGTCCCCAGTTAGCCGGCGAGAATTATCAAAACCACAGTCCAGTCCGCGGCCCTGGGAGGATTTAAGTGGGGCCTGGCTTGGGCACACAGAAGGCTGGGGCAGTAATGGCAAGTCCTACCAGCTGATCTCACCACCAAGAAGTGGTCAGTCAGGTTCTCTGAGACCTGTCTCTGTGCTAGAAACTCCTGCCAGGGCAGTCAGCTCCTGCGCAGAGGCCAACCCTTCAGATCCCAGCCTTGTTTACCCTGCTTGTTCTGACCTCCCGGAGACTGGTGGGTTGCCTCCTTCGTATATAGACCTTTGTGGACAACTGGTTCTCCCCCTGGCCAGACGCCCCGCCTCAGCGACTGGAATTAGAGACCGACTTGGACCAGGGGGATTCTAGACCCTCCACTGCTCTACTGGGCCTGGCTTCCCCTGGTAGCCCAGTTTTTGAGCGACGTTGTCTGTTTTTTTGTGGATTGTTTCCTGATTGCCCCTTCTTTGCTTAAATGCTGTGAGATCTTCTTTTTGAAGCCTCTTTCAGAATATGCGTTTGTCGTTTTAGGAGAACGTGTTTACCGGGCAATCAAAGATCTATACCTACATGAGCCCGAACAAATGCTCTGGAATGCGTTCCCCCCTTCAGGAAGAGAACTCAGTTGCACATCACGAGGTCAAATGCCAGGGGAAGCCATTATCCGGCATCTACAGGAAACGCGACGGTAAGCCTGTGACACGGCCTTGTTCTGACCATGGCTGATTGGGTTGCATCCTGCATAATGATGCATGTATGTTAAGTTTTTATCCAGCCCTCTCACGCCAGAGTTTGAAAGGTTTGAACCATGTTCTGTCTTGCTGTTGAGAAACACAGACACAGGGGAAAGGGTGGCCTTTTCCAGGGCATGTGCCCTGTTGGTCTAACTGGTTCTCCCTGCTTTCACAAGCGTTAGCATGTCCTTCAGGCTTGATTAGTTGCCAGGCTGCAAAAATGCAGCACCTGACCTGCAGTTAAAGGGATTCACAAGTGCTAAAAGCGCAGAAATTATGAGTCTGGGTTGTCCAGACCAGGCCCTTGCACTCCGGCGGAGTCGTGTGAACCCAAGGAACTGACTTCCTTCCCATTTACGAGATGGCCTTGACTTCCGTCCTAAATTTTCTTTCCACTCAAGTGTTCCGTGCTACTCTCTGAAGCAGCATCCTCTGGAATGAGATTTGGAGTTAAACTATGGAGCAAGAAAATATATGGTTACTGAAAATTCTGTCTGGCCCTGTAAAACATGCTGAAACCTCTTAGAAATCTTGCTCTAATCCGAATATTCCATTTTAAAGGGGCAGTGGGGGGTGCATGAGCTTTCCCCAATTCACTGTGCTCCCTTCTAATTAACACTTGCCTTAAAGAAGCAGAACTCTGGCTACCAGCAGCTCCATACAAGGAAGCTTTGTATTCATTAACAAAGTGCCACAAGGGATGGTGTAGCTCAGCCTCTGGGGCCAGAACGGAGAACCAGGGGCTGGAGCCAGCCCTGGGCTTGATTCCCCTGGTGCCTGGGGTGATGTTATTTCAGATGACTTAGGTTCTAATCCTGGTTCTGCCACTGATAAAAGGAAGGGGCGAGGGTAGTTTGCTACTCTTTTTGAGCCTCAGTTCTCTCGTCTGTACAGTGGGAGAGAAGGGAGTCTTATGTTACAGGGCTGTTCTGAAGACCAGGTAAAGCATGAGTGCAGAAAGACTTTGTGAAGGCTGCATACTCAGCCCTTTCCCCCACTGGACCTCAAACATCGCGCCTGCTCCCCCCTGCATCTCTATGCAGGGTAGCACTCACCACACTGGGACTGGGGGAGGAGCTCTCTCCTGAAGGTGGTTAGCCAGTCTCCTATCCCTTCTAGAACTGGGCAGAACATAGATTGTCCTAAATCATAACATAGTACACAAGCTAGGTTGTTTGACTCGTGGTTTCACTAAATGGCGAAAATTAGAATTGGAGGCTGGATGTACATTGGAGGAGACCCCAGGGGCCAGGCTCTTGTCCGTGACTCTCTACCTTTTTCCTGCCTTGACGCAGACTGACGTGACAGCTGACGTCCACGAGCACCGAACCCCACCCACTCCTAGGGTCATGCCGACGTCTCGGCCTTAACTCTCTCTCATTCCACTCAGGAAGGCATGTAAGGGAGTGAGAGTGCTCTGGATGGGTGCTGACATGTTTATTTTCCTCTTCTGTCTATTGAGATATAATTCTGATACCCTGAAAGTCACCATTTTAAAGGGTACAGTTCAATGCATATTCACAGATATGTGCAACCATCACCTCTGTTGTGTCAAATTCTAGTACATTTTCATCACCCCAAAAAGAAACCCTTTATCTATTCACAATCATTCCCCATTCCTCCTTTTCCCTCCAGCCCCAGGCAACCACTAATCTATTTTCCATCTCTATGGATTTGCCTATTCCGGACATTGCATACAAACAGAATCATACTGTATGTGACCTTTGTGTCCGGCCTTATAATGTGTTGGCATTATAATGTTTTCAGGGTTCATGCATGTTGTAGCATGTATCAGTGCTTCGTTCCTTTCTGTGGCTGAGTAATATTCCATCTTGTGGATAGACCACATTTCATTTACCCATTCATCAGCTGATGGATGTTTGGGTTTCCATTTTTTTGCTTGTTACTAATAAGCTGCTACAGATGTCTGTATACCGGTATTTTGTGTAGACGTGTGTTCTTAGTTCTCTTACTAGAAGCTTAGGATTAGAATTGCTGGGTCACATGGTAACTCTGTGTTTAACATTTTAAAGAACTGCCAAAGTCTTTTCCAACGTGCACCATTTTACATTCCCACCAGCAATGTATTATTTACTTCTTTTTATTATTTATTTATTTTTTGGGGTGGGGGAAAGTAATTGGATTTATTTATTATTTTTTTAATGGAGGTACTGGAAACTGAGGCCAGGACCTCGTGCATGCTCAGGACGCATTCTACCACTAAGCTATACCCTCCCCTTATTTACTTATTTTTAAAAAGTAAATTATTTTCTGGAAAAAAATAGTTCAACACTAGCGCTCCGCAGTTACTTTTAGTAACAAGTCACTTGCGACATCCCTCGCAACATACTGACGGCTGTCGGGGCACCATGCTGAGGACCCCGATGAACACCGGGCTTCAACCATTACAAGAGGGAATTTTTTTAAAAAGAGTCTGAAATGAATCATGCCAGGCAGCTCTTGGGGAAGCAGTCTTTACTGGGAGAGAGGTTCTGTTTTATTGCCTTACTCCTGTCCACCAACGCTGGCCCAGCTCTTTAGGAATCTAGCTTTTTATTCTGGGGTCTGCAGCCCACTTCCCGAGAAGCCACTGATGGAGCCCTCTTGCCAGTGTTGTGGGCCGTGGTGCTTCTGCTTGAAGGGCTCGTCCCCCCAAGATGCAGAAGACCTCATGAGTTGATTAATATGGTGGGAGGAATCCTTTCATAATGTGTATGTCAACTCATCATGGTGTAACATTTCAAGTATCTTATAATTTTATTTATCAGTTATACTTCAACAAAGCTGAAGGGAAAAAAAAATGTGGAAGACCAAGAGCTCTGCCTGGTGTCTGGATCAAAAAGTAAAGCCATGTGCTTTTCCCAAGACACCTGTCAGTGGACACCAGGCTTAACAGCCCAAGGGCACTGCTGCCCCACACACCGGTGGCCTTCTTAGAATACAGCTGAGGGCTAGGAAGCGGGAGACAGAGAGTCTGGAATAAGCCTGTCTCTCTCCATCCTCTGCCCACAGAGAAAAGAAACTCTGGGAACGCCATGCGAAGCACCATGAAGGCCGATGAACACAAGATCAAAGACGCCAGGAGGGGTCCCCTGGCACCTTTTCCAAACCAAAAATCTGAAGCTGCAGAACCTCCCAAAACCCCAACCTCGTCTTGTGATTCTCCCAATGCAGCCGCCGCCAAGCAAGCCCTGAAAAAGCCTGTCAGGGGCAAACAGACACCCAGGAAAAAGTAAGTGCCCCCTGGGGCTCCCCCACGCTAACGCAGGGCGGCCTGGTCCTGATGCCAGTGCCAGCCAGGGGGGAAGCCGTCCACTGTCTCAGCCCCTCTCGCAGTAGGGCTCAGACTTCTGAGTTCCCACCAGGGGCACTACTGTCTGTCAGCATCTTGGTCTGGCGGGGTCCAGAGCTCAAGAGCCCCGTCCCTGCCGAGAGTAGGCAGCCTGTCTTTGACACTCGGAGGCCCCCGTGGGCAGGTGAGCCTAAGTGACCCCAGGCCACAGTGGACAAAGGTGTTTAAGTGACATCGTTTCCAAGGAGTCCCCTTCCTAAGGGGTTGTGTGCTTCCTGGATGTGAATGTGGTCTCAGTGCTAAGACTTGCTTCCTCCTCTTCCTTTCCCACCCCAGAGCTCAAGGAAAAACGCAACAGAATCGCAAACTCACAGATTTCTATCCAGTGCGAAGGAGCTCCAGGAAGAGCAAAGCTGAGCTGCAGGTAGAGTCACGTGGTTCTGCTTCCGGCTCCTGGAGGGCAGGGCGGCCCAGGGGGCAGCGCGTGGTGCGCACGGCTGGAGCTGTCTTTGTATCATCTTAGGACAGGTTTCTTGGCCTCTGTGGCCTTGGTGTTCTCCTCCGTCTCGTGGGGTCATCATCACATGCTAAGTCACCTTGAGGCTTGGTTGAGATGCTTCTCTGAAGGAGCCTTGTCGCTTGTGGGACATGGGGTGGGAAGTCAGGGGTCACCACAAAGGGGGCTTTTCCAGGACTTGTTGCAGGGCCATTGGAGCGTGGTGTGCCAGGCTGCGTGTTCTGCCAGAGGCTTCTTTGTCCAGAAGTTTCTGTGTCTTGAGGTGAAGAGCAGTGACTTGGGAACTACTCACTGGTTAGATGACCTTGGGCCAGTTACTTCACCATTCTGTGCCTTGCTGTCCTGTCTGTAAGATGGGATAATAAACACATGGGCTTGTCCGGAGGATTAAATCTGTTAATGCACATGGAACTCTAGAACTGAGCCAGTGGGCACCAGTTAACTCTTGTCATCACCTTTGTCTCCCAGGGTATTGTCCTTTCCGAGGCTCCTCTCTGCTCTTTTTCCCCCCGGCCCTGGCCCTGGGAACATGTGAGAACCAGGCAGGAAGGCCAGCTGGGCTGCGAGGCCCCGCCCACTGTGTTTGCCAAGTGCTGAGCTCTGCGGCAGTCAGTCAATATTTGATGCAGTGAGGTGTGGCTGCTGCCTCCCTGTGCAGGAACCCCGGGAGTGGCCTGGCCCTGCAGCCCACCGGCTGCTCCGCTCGCCCTCCCACCCGGGCATCTGGGCTGGCAGGGCAGCCTCGAAGCCTGGGAGTCGTGCTCAGGATTGCCACCCCCACAGAGACGGGGGGGACCTGGCCTTGTGGGTGTTAGTTAGCATTTCAACCCACACAGACTCTTTCAGCATTGTGATGTCAGCTCTGTGGCTGTACATGTGGTGATCGCTCTCTTTCTCACTTTTTCTTTGACTTGCCAGGGCTTCATTTAAAAAAACTAAAAAAGGGGGTCCATTTTCCCCCTAGAGAGGAGCTTTGGCTTTATTTCCTTAGAAAGGCAGTGTCTTTCAGCCAAGAACAAGCTGTTACAGAATGTTCGCCTGCAGTGGAGGCTGTGCTCGGTCACTTAGCACTGCAGAGGGCGAGGCGGTGCCCGAAGCCGGGACACCGCCTGGCCGCTGCCCACACAGGGAGCCTGGGGTCCACCCAGGGCCACCGTGGGCTGCAGGGTGGGGTCAGCTGAGTTTGCCTTTTTAATTTAAAAAAAAAAACCAAGGACCTTTCTGTTTGGAGGAGTGAAGGCTGCAGTGGGACATGACACAGGTCTACTGAATCTTGCAGCAGATGGGGAGAAGGGAGCAGGCACTAGGTCCCCAGAGCTGGGTCTGCAGGCACAATAAAGCTCGCCCTGTCACTGGATGCCGAGCCAGAGGCCGGGGAGCGCCATGCTTGCCTTTCACAGTTTGTGTTGGCTCTGCTCAGTGAGCACCATGGCCAGGTGGTCGCAGGCCAGGACAGCCAGGCGGCTGTTGGCCGGGGTGGTGGGGCTGTGGCTGGCAGGGCGGTGCCTTCTCTTGGTGGCGGAGGTGAAGCCCTGGGGCGGGGCAGCTGGGCCTCATCTGAGGGGGAGGTCAGGCCTGACCTGACTGCCCTCCTGGGCTGGCCAAAACCGAGGCCCAGGCAGGCGGGGCGTAAGAGGAGGATGTGGGTATCTGGGGTGGAACAAATAAAGAGCCCTGCAGACACCTTGCCATGGCCAAAGACAGAGCGGGCGGGGCCGGGCCCAGGGCAGGGTCAGGGCCAGGACAGAAGGGTGGAAACTGGGCCTTGGAGAGATGCCCTGTACCCCTCATTTCTTTGCCATGGGGGCCCCTTCGCTGGTTGGCTTGGCTGTGGGTGGAGTGACAGCCCGCACAGGGGCAGGGACTGCATTGTTGGCAGTGCCCTGGCCTCGTCATCCCCAGCCCAGCCCTGGCCTGATGTGCAGGGCAGCCTGCTGATTCCAGCTCGGGAGTTCCTGCATCCCTCCCTCCTTCCTGTTGGCAGGCCCTCCCCCTCATGCAGGCCTTGCTCCCTTCCCACTCAGGCCCTAGACAGCCCTTGCCCACACCCCTGCCCACACCCCTGCTGTGGGCTGCTGCCGGAACTCTTTAGGAAGCTCGGAGCTGGTTGTTTGCGTGCCCCAAACCCCTGAGACTCCAGAGCGAAACCCAGACTAGGGCTTCATATTCAGGGCATCTGGCCCGGCCCCTACTCTCCTCAGCTCATCTCTGCCCTGTTCCGTCACAGCAGGAAAATCCCCCGTCGCCTATCCCACTTTCCCATGATGACTCCCATTTACTTCTGCTCGCTGGTCTTGGCACGCTTGTAACTAATTAACTATTCAACAAGGTGGTTGTGCGCTCGGTGTCATTGCTTTGAGGGCTTATGATCGCCAGGTACCGTTCTAGGCCAGGAGACTCCACCGTGAGCAAGATCAGGCCCTTGAACTCATGGAGTGTATATTTAATTGGGGAGCAATTAACAACAATAACAACAATGGAAAAGCAAGATAATTTTGGCTAGCACTCTGACACTGGTTAATAAATCAGTAGGTAGGTAGTTTAGCCACAGTAGGGAAGTTTCTCCGAGGAGGTACCTTTTGAGCAGAGCTTGGAAGGAAGGGAGGAAGCAAGCCAGGCAAATGGATTAGGGAAAGGGTATACCAGGCAATGGAATGGCAAGTGCAAAGGCCCTGAGGTTCCTACAAGCCTGGCCTCTGTAAAAGCCAGCCAGTGTGGGCCAAGCAAAAAGATACAATCTCATTTGCGTTACGTTTTTAAAAGACCCCTCTGGCTGCTCTGCAGAGAATGGGGCAGGAGTGGAGAGGGTTGATGGTCAAAAGCCAGAATACCAGCAAGGCGGCTGTTGCAGGTGTCCGGGCAAGCACAGGCGTGGCTTGGCTAGGGGGCCGCGATAGAAATGGAGAGGAGTGGACTGGGATTTGAGACTGTCTGGTGGACCTCTGTGTGTGTGTATGTGGGGGAGGGGGCTCTGCTGTTCCAGCCACTCCCATATGTGCCGTCCTACTTGGTGAGGGTCCGCGCTGGTGAGTCATGCCTGGTTCCTGTCTGTTTTTGTTTAGCTCTTGTTGGTTCCCTGGTGTCCCAAGGCAGGGGTGGGCATGGTAACAGGGGGGAGTGGCCCCAGAAGAGTGTCCACTCCTTTACAGCTTCTCTGTTCCTGGCATTGTTGACTCTGGGGTGGGAGGCCCTCTCCTCATCCATGGCAGCGGCTTCCGTGGAGACGTAGCTTAGATCCTAAACAGAGATGTCTGCCGGGGCCATCAGATGGGAGGGACGTGGAGCACACACATGCCCCGTCTAAAGGACACAGCCTCTGAGCAGCCATAGCTGATTTTATATGAAGTCAGATTTCTGGTTTTTAGATGTCAGTGATTCAGATGTTTTTTTAAAACACTGCATGGGCCATACAGAACACAGCAACAAGCCTGCTTCTGCCCTTGGGCCACCTCTGTCTCCCTCCTGGTCCAGTTGAGCCCCAGGCAATGAGCTGTCCCCCTAGATGGGCAATGAGGGGAGGATGGGATCTGGGGAGCCTAGGCATCTTTGGGGACTGATGCCACAGAGGACAACTGGGCAGCCCGGAGAGCGAGGGCTATAGGAACAGGCCAGCGGAGGATGCTGATGCTCTTGTTTCTTCTTTCTTCCCCACCCAGTCTGAAGAAAGGAAAAGAATAGATGAACTGATTGAAAGCGGGAAGGAAGAAGGAATGAAGGTAATTATGGGGCAGCAGGGCCGGCTGCAGGGAGGCGCAGGCCGTGAGGTCACACCTTCCCTCGTGCTGCTTTAACCCTCTGACGGTCACTGTGACTAGGCAGGCTGCTTCAGGTTGTCAGAGGCCAGACGCTCAAACTGTCGTTAAGGGAATGCCTCACGAAGGACATAGAGCGGGCTTTGTATGTCAGATGTTATCCTGAGGAAGCTTCTAAAAAATTATGATGAAATACGTATGACATAAAATTGACCACTGTAACCATTTGTTAAGTATTCAGTTCAGCGGCATTAAGTACACTCTACATTCACAGTGTGGTACAAGCATCATTTCTGTCTAGTTTCAGAACTTCTTCGTCCTCCCAAGCAGAAGCCCGGTGAGAGCACAGTCACTCTCATTCCCGTCCCCCAGCGCCTGACAGCCACCCGTCTCCCTTCTGTCTCTGGATTTGCCTGTTCTGGGCATTTCATATACATGGCGTCAGAGAATGTGAAGCCTGTTGTATCTGGCTTCTTTCATTTAGCATGAGGCCTGGGGAAACTTTTAAAAGGATAAAGATAATTTTTTTCTAAACTGCTTTGCTGGGAAATGGCCCTGCCCAGGAGATTTGCTTTCCTCTTGGTATATTTTGGACACATTGGGTGGATGAGGCGGAGTCACTGCGCAGCGGTGGCCGGGTCGATCTGGCTTGGGGCCCTGAGTTGGAAATCTCAGCTTCCACCAGCCATCTAGAGGGATCTGAGTTTAAGTCTGGGCCTCTCAAGCAATCATCCCCCACCAATCTCCACTTATAATGGAGTGAGGAGAAACCCGGGAGGTCAGTGATGGAGTAATGGAGAGACTCGGAACACTGGGTCCTGCTGCTCCCCTAGAGGGGCTGAGATGGGGTCAGAGCTTGTGCTGCGTCACTCCCTACCTGCGTGGAAGCTCTCTAAGCCCATTTTCTCATCTGCAAAATGGGGGGGACGGCAGCCAGGTAGCAGATCGCAAGAGGACCCAGGGTAACAGCGCTCTGCAGATGGGCACAAGGGAAGCCCCTTGGGGTGATGGTATGTGGCAATAGCCGCACGGCTGGGTGCATTTAATCATCCCCATCGAACTGTACGTGTTAAATGAGTGAATTTTATGGCCTACCTCACTAAAGCTGTTTAAGGAACGCAGTGCAGGCCTCTGGCACCCTGGCAGCTGGCCATGCTCGGCGGCATTTGTTGCTATTATGAACCAACGCTCTGTCTCGGCGCCTCCCAACAGATTGACCTCATCGATGGCAAAGGCAGGGGCGTGATTGCCACCAAGCAGTTCTCCCGGGGCGAGTTTGTGGTGGAATACCACGGGGACCTCATTGAGATCACCGACGCCAAGAAGCGGGAGGCTCTGTACGCACAAGACCCCTCCACAGGCTGCTACATGTACTATTTTCAGTATCTGAGCAAAACCTACTGGTAAGCCTGCTAGTGCTCCGAGTGGCGTTTCCCCAGCCTGGTGTAGGTCCAGCCAGAGAGCCCCCGAGGGCATCCTGGCTCTGCCACTCCCGCTTCTTGTGTAGTTCTTGCTACCTAACCAGTTTTCAAAGCTGTGATGTAGCTCTCCCCGCTTCCTATTTTTACTTTGGGGATCGGAGCAGTCCAGGATGCCACCTCGTCGGACAAGAGGTGGACCAGTCATGTAAAAGCCTGCGTGGGGGGCTCACGTGGCCGCTCCCTCTCCGGGCACTTGGCCACAGCAGCTCTGGGAATCACTGACTTTTCTGTTCTCCATGTGGCAGTGTCATTGATTGTTCTTTTAATAGACTGTATTTTTCAGAACAGTTTTAGGTTCCCAGCAAAACTGAGTGGAAAGTACAGAGTTCCCACCTGTCCCCGCACAGCCTCCCCCAGTATCAGCACGGTTGATTTTTGTTCATTTGTTTATTACACACAACTCCACAGTTGCCTCCCGTGCCGCCACAAAGAGCCTTTTGCGTTCCCCTCTGCAGCCGCCCCCGCCTCAGACACCCCACTCAGCGCCTCCGCAGACTCCTAAAGATATTTTTTCGAGTCGAATTGCTCTCCCAGAGACGGGGCTGTAAATCACCATCACCCCAGAGTGGAGAGCAAGCGAGACTCTGGCTAGGTTCAAAAGCTTTTTTATCAATTTAACCCTCCGTCTCCCTCCCTCCCTCCCTCCCCGCCAGCGTGGATGCGACTAGAGAGACAAACCGCCTGGGGAGGCTGATCAATCACAGTAAATGCGGGAACTGCCAGACCAAGCTGCACGACATCGGCGGCGTGCCTCACCTCATCCTCATCGCCTCCCGCGACATCGAGGCCGGGGAGGAGCTCCTGTACGACTACGGGGACCGCAGCAGGGCTTCCATCGAAGCCTACCCCTGGCTGAAGCATTAGCCCAGCGGCCCCGTTCCCCTCCCCGCCTCCCTTCTTCAATGGACAAAGTGCCCTCAAAGGGAATTGATTTTTTTTTTTTACACACTTAATCTTAGCAAATTACTTCAGATGTTTTTAAAAAGTATATTAAGATGCCTTTTCACTGTAGTATTTAAATATCTGTTACAGGTTTCCAAGGTGGACTTGAACAGATGGCCTTATATTACCAAAACTTTTATATTCTAGTTGTTTTTGTACCTTTTTTGCATACAAGTCAAGCGTTTGTGCTTCCCGTGCAGTCAAAGACTCGGCACAGGTTTTAGAGGAAAGAGTCGAACATGAACTAGGAAGCCGGGCAATGCTCCTGCCTCCAACCCAAGAGCCAGGACTGTCCCCCACCCCCGCGCACCCCCGACGTCCCAGTGCAGGCGGGCGTGAGGAAGACGCCGCCTCGCCATGGCCTGGCTGGGATGTTCCCAAGCTCTTGTTTCCTGACATCTCGACAGGCGCACATTGAAGTGTATGAATATTTTTTAAAAAAAGGTTTCACAGTAAGATAGTCTTCCCCTCTGCTTTCTCGAAAGCTCACTGACCCGGCGGCTCACGGGCCGGGCCTAGAACACTCTTCCACGGGCTGCCGCTTTTCTGGGCACCTCGCAGCATCAGGGCGGGGAATCAAAGCAGATGTGGGCAGGGAAAAGCATCGCTTACCTGGCCCTGCCGGGACAGGGTTTCCCGAAACTGGGTTAATTTCTTTATAGAAATGTGAACACTGAGTTTTATTTTAAAAAGTAATAAAAATCAAAAAGCAAAAAGACAAAAAAAAAAACCACAGAAGACAACTTAACGTGTATATAGGTCTTGAAGTGAGTGAAGTGGCTGCGTTTTTGTTTGGGGTTTTTTTTTAATTTTTTTTTTCTTTTTTCCTTGGTTTTGTTTCTGTAGAAGAGATTTGAGATGGTACACTATTCTAATCAAAAATAAAGTTTTGTAGTGGGACCAGAAATTACTTACCCAATCCCCCCCCAACCTCAACCCTGATTCTGCTGGGTTGAAAGTTCCAGACCTGCTGTCAAGGCTTTTGTTTGTCAGACCACCTGGTGTCCTTCCTGTGAAAATGCAGCCGTGAACTGAAGGGTGAGCTACATGCCCTGAAATGCAGGGCCCCCCACCCCAGCTGCTGGGGTGCAGGGGAGCGGGCAGGCCAGCGGCCCAGGGATCATGGCTGAGGGTAAAGTTTTCACCTTGACTGTGACAGGAAGAGCAGGTAGCTTCCTCCCCAAGGGGGACCGATTCCCGCTTTCTGTTAACCTGTAGTTTAGGGGCCGGGGCTCTGGAGCCGTGACCTGGGGTCTCCCGGCCCCCCTGCTCCCAGGTAAATGTGAATGGAGACAGGTATGAGAGCCTGTCCTCAACTTTGATGCCCTCAACCCCGGCCTCACGACGGTGCTACCTAAGAAAGTCTTCCCCCAACCCGCACTTGCCTGGTCAGCGGTCAGCGAATTGGAGGAGGATCCGATGGGAGTGTGTAAATGTGAGATAAAAATGTCTTGGTTGTACCTGTTTGTGGTTTAGCTTTGTATTTAAAAGAAAAAAAAAAAAAAAAAGGAAATAAACTTGAAAATTATTTGTCATCATAAAAATGAAACAAAAATTAAAATATTTATTGCCAGGCGAGGCTACCTGTGTCATTCTGGTTTTTTTTTTTACAGGGCAGAGGTAGAAAAAAGTAAGGTTGGGTTTTCTGTTTTCTTTATTTTACAGAAGGGCCACACACCAGTGTGAGTTTTGCTGAATGTCTTCCTAGGGGACAGTTTCTTCATTTGTATAATGGGGGTCAGAGGTTGCTTGTGGGGATTAAAAGTTAGGCACGTTCCCCCCGCTAGAACAGCGCCTGACACATAGCGTAAATTTTAGCTGCTGTAATTGTCATTTTTCTTTCCTTTTTTTTTTTTTTTTGTTTTTTTGCAGGGGGGAGGTAATTAGGTTTACTTATTTGATTTTTCAGTGGAGATACTGGGGATTGAACCCAGGACCTCAGGCATGATAGGCATGTGCTCTACCACTTGAGTTATATCCTGCCCCCTGTAATTGTCATTTTTATTGTGTCTAATATAGCAGACTTGATTCTCAGGGAGGGGTCTCAGAGTCATCACCTGCGCCTGTCTGGTGCTGGAAGTCCCCCAGTCCAGCCCAGACCTTGGTCCCCGCCGCACACACACCGTCTGCCCTTGATAGGCTGTTAGTTCCCTCAGCCCCAGGCACTTGAGGGAGGTTGGACTGTGAGTAGGGTCCTTGGTTTACAGGCAGAAGGTCCATTCTCAGCGTCAGCTTAAAGCATTTGTTAGCTGTCACCCTGAACAAATCATTTACCATCTGAAGTTTATCCATCGAATGGGAACAGCCTCTGTCCACCTGCCTTGCCAGGGTTTCCTGAGGATTCAGTCATACATTACTACATCCTCACCTTGGAGGGGACAGTGTGGCCAAGTGCTCAGCCCTGGAACGGAACCTCCGTTTCCAGCCACTCAGCAGCTGCGTAACGTCAGGCAGGTTACCTCACCTCCCGGTGTGCCCTTTCCTCCTCTGTGACGTGGAGAAAATACTGGTGCTTGTATCAGGGTGACTGTGAGGACTGAATGAATTTAAGACAGCAAAGTGCTTGCACAGAGAGAATCCTCGGTAATCAATGTTTAGCTATTGTTAGGATGAAAAATTTCAGTGTTTCCTATCATGCACTGTTTCTAAGGGCCCAGGACTGATGAGCACCTTTAAGCTCTGACACTTAGTTGCTGAATTTATTTCTTCACTTTTAAAAGATGATTACTGCAGCGACCACTCCTGACGCCTTCCGAAACCTGGCTCAAAACCCGCTTCTCAGCCTGTTTCTCCCTGTGCTAGGTGTGGAGAGGAAAGCCCGTATCACAGGAGCGGCTGTATCTCCTGTCTGTGGTCACACCAGTCCTGGCTCCAAGAAAGATGCTCCCGGACTTATCTTCCTGAACTTGAATGCCCACACCCCAGCAACTGTGGTGAAGCCAGGATGCTCGAATCCGCTTCCCAAGTCAGCTCTCACCTCCAAGGTGCAGAAACCTTCCTCCTTGCTTCCTGCTGTTAAGAGGGGAGCACCCAGTCAGGGCTGCAGCAGTATACAAGGTTACAGGAATCAGGAGCCCCTGATCTAAGTTGCTGCTGAGATGGCCAGACACACAAAGGTTGCCGACTTTTCCTGGGAGGGAGTGTGGCTGTGGCCTTTGCACCTGGGTTCATGTCCTGGTTCCACCACTTACAAGCTGGGGCCTTGGACAAGCCCCGCCGTGCTGGCATCTGCTTGGTACCACGTTCCTATCCCACAGGGATGGGGTGAGGCAGCACGTGTAAGCGTGGGCAAGGCACGTGGTAAGTCGCGTTTGTTATTAACACTAGTGTTTTCTGGAGAATCAGGATATATGTAGCTTCACAGGCCTTAGAACTGGGCCTGCGTTTGCATCCTGGGCAGTAACTTCCCAGCTACCTGACCTTGTGTGAGGTACTTTAACCTCTCGGAGTCTCAGTTTTCAAATCTGTAAACTGGAGGATTAGTATTAGTCCCCATCTCTTCACAATTATTTTTTATAGGAATAAATGAGAAAATCCGGGCAGCAGGTGAAATGTGTTCAGTAAGCCGGTGTAATTCACTAAGAACACAGGCTCACGGGGTGTCTTCATCCAACTTGCTAGGTTCTTTGCAAAGTGCAGTCACCTGCTATCCGTATACTGGATTTCATTGATCCCTAAACGCACTGTTGTTTTTTTTTTTTTTTACATTGTAACATCTCTGAAACCAGGATGAGCCTTAAAATCAATAGTATCTTAATGTTGTAATTTGCAGCATTTTTTCTGTCATAGCAACAAACAAAGTAATGGTCCATCACTCAGCTTCAATGAAGAGTATGTGCACCATATATACACCACCATGTGTATGTACACATCTATGTAGATGTGTGGGTGTGTATGTACCTGACCATTGAACAATGTGGAGGTTATGGGTGCCCACCCTCCCCACAGCTGAAAAATCCCCGTTTAACTTACAGCAGCCCTCTCTGTATTTGAGGTTCCGCCATACACGCAGATTCAACCACCTGCAGATAGTGAAGTACTACAGAATTTACTATGGAAAAAAAATTGGTGTGTGAGTGGACAAGCGCTGTTCGAACCGTGTTGTTCAAGGGTCAACTGTATACAGTTTACAGACTTGGAAACCGAGACTCTGAGAAGTTAAAGCACCTTCTAGGAGGTCATGTAACTGTAAGAGTCCACTCCAAAACACTTACAGACGTACAAAAGTCATTTCACTTTAATACAAAATCAGGTAAAGAAAGTCATGTGAGCAAGATCAAATAGTCACTAAATATCAGTGAAGTCATCCCTGGAATGTCAATACCGTATTTCCCAGCATCCTCTTCTCCCCTCTGGCTTTGGGCTGATGTCTGTCGCTGCTGCGAGTTACGACCACCTGCACGCTGGCGGTTGAAGTGGGGCTGCGAGCGGCCCATTGCACTCTCCTTCTGCTTTCTTGATTTCTTCCTGTTGCTTCACCCGCCCTGGCCCATCCTTCGGTGGTGGGGGGCCCAGTTCTGCAGCCAGAAGAAAACCATCCTTCACGGGGAACTCACCCCTTCTTGCTCAGACGGCTTTGAGGGGAAACAAGCGAGCAAGTGCAGTGGGTGTGCATGACACAGAGATGAGTGAGGAAGTAGTCTTCGTGAGATGTCATCTTGGCTCAGAACTGCTGCCTTCCTTAGTCATGGCCTCAGATCTATGTCTGCTTCCCTGATCGGAAAAAGAACCTGGGTGGAGAGAGAAAGGGGAGGGGGCTCAGAGGGAACAGAGAAAACAAAGCAGGGAGTGAAGAACCCCCTGCAAAATCTGTAAGCAGCTCCTTCAGGCCATTCACTCAAAAATGTCCTCAGGGCTCATTATGGGGCCAGTACTGTTCCAGGGCCTTCCACCTATTAGCTCATTTCACAGTCATAACAACATCAGGAGGTGAGTGCAATCAAAATCCCCATTTTATAGATGAGTAAACTGAGGTTCTGGGAGGTTAAGTGACAGGCTCAAGGTCACATGGTATACCTTGGAACTACTAGTCAGACCCAGAACCCACTCAATTCTATGCTAGACTGACAGATGGAATCTGGAGTCTGACACCTTTTTTTTTTTTTAATTTTAAGTGGCCTTATCTTAGAGGAAGTGATAGCTTCTCAATGTTACCTACAATTATTAAATAGATCTTTGCCACGAATAAAGATTAACATGTAAATTCTTGGATAAAATAGATAAAACACAAAGACATCCCTCAAGGCATATGAATACCAAATGCCGAAACTTTCAGTCCTCCTCATGCAGAGTTTTGAAAAGGAAAAGTGATATCTGGGGTTGATCACAACGTACAATGTCAGTGTTATTTCCAGTTACAGGAAAGATGCAGAGATGGCCAGTGGGCTGAAAAGTCAGCGATGGGGATACAGGCTCTTGCTTCTAGTCAAAGGCAAACAGGCCTCCCCCCGACCAGCAGCGCTGGCAGCTCTGCTAGCAATGGCAGGGTCGAGCCCCTGACCCGTGGGTGGATGCAGGCGTCAGTGCTCCTCCCGAACCTGCACATACGCCCCTCAAACCCCACTTCGCTGTCTCAGGAAATGACATCATCCCCCACCCAGTCATTCAAGCAGGAACCTGGGAGTTGTTCTCAGCTCCTCTCCCCTCACCCCATCTGCTGGATTTTAGTCATCATGCCCCAAATTTGTTCCTAACCCTACCACTTCCTGTCTCCCTCACTGCCACCCCCAGCCCAAGCCACCATAAGGAGCACCAACAGCCTCCCCGTCACCCCCTACAATCTACTCATGCAGCAGCCAGAATGGTTGTGTCACTGTGCAGAGCCGACTGTCATTCCTCAGCTTAAACCCTGCCATGGCTCCACACTGTCCTCAGGACAAGGACAAAAATCCTTCGCATGACCTACTTCTTCAGAAAGTCATTCATTCATTTATTCATTCCACTAGCTCAATGAGCTTGTCTGATCATGAAATTGTGGCCTCTTTAAACATGTATCCTCAGGCTGGCTTGTACACAGAACAAACATTTTATTTTTGCCATATCAGGTCCAAACTCCAATTAAGTGACCCAAAGAATTCCCCTAGAAAAGGCAGAAAGAAATCAGTAGCTAATGCTTCTGGAAGCCTTGTTTGCAATGGGATAGCCAGTCAATGAACATCTCAAATAAACACCTTCAGATCTGACACCCTCTATGGGGTGGAGAGGCTCTTATATTCATTATCTCACCTCAGGAGACCCTTTCTTGGGGAAGAAAGAAACTCAAAGTCCTCACCGGGCTCCACATGGCGCTGAGTGACCTGATCCCTCCCCCTCTCCCACCTCACCTCCCTTCTCTTTGCTGCTCCAGCCACCGTGATCTTTGTTCCACAAGCTCTCCCCAGCCTCTGGCCTTAACACCTGCTGTTCCCTTTGCCAGGAATGCTTTTTCCCTTTATGATCTTTCAGGGCTCAGCTTAAATGCTGCCTTCTCATAGAAGCCTTTCAGGATTCCCCAAATCTAAAAGTAGCTCCCTATCAGCCTCTTTCTCAGCACCCTATTTAATGGTCTTCCTAGCACATAGGGCGATCTGAAATTGTCCTGTTAGTACGTTTCCTTACCGGTTCACTCTCTGACTCCCCTGCTAGAATGGAAGCACCACGAGGGCAGGAACTCTTGTGTCGTTCACTGCATCCCCAGCACCTAGACCAGCGCCTGGCACATGGAGGCCCTCAGTAAATATTTGTCAAAAGAATAAATGAGTGTGGTTCCAGGTGGTCTCGTCTGATAGAGCAGTTTTCATGCAGCCATTCTAGAAAGTCTGGTAGTGCCTAACTGAACTAAGTCGACGCATACTCCAGGAGCTGTTTGCCCCCATGGAACCCTCTCTTCTCTTCTCAAACCTGCTCTCTGCTCCAGGAGGCTGATGTCTGTGGGTGATCTCAACAAGCTCCCTTGTCCTCGAGCTTCCGGCTGGGCTCAGCCAATGGGATGCACCCACAGGGGCTAGGAGGGTGGGAGGAACGGTGGGGGTGTTCACTCCCCAGCTCTGTCCCCACCGGCCTTGCTTTACCAGTTACTGTGTGTTCCTCAGCTGAAGGCCACACTCCTGACTCCCCCTCCCCCTCCCAGCTCCCTCCCTTCGCCCCTCTGTTGTCGGTCCCAGGGTGTTTCTCCATCTCTTATCTCTCAAGAAGTCCCTTCTTTAAATCTTTTCAGTGGCTCCTTTGAGTGAGCCTCTGTTTCTTGACAAACAAGAACCCTGGTTGATAGAGCCCGTGATCCGGCAGTTTTCACTCCTGGGTACATATCCCTGGCAAAGTCACACGCAGGTGCATGAGAGGACACGGATAAGCACGGACAGATTCACTGCAGCACTGCCCGCCGCGGGGGAAGGCAACCTGGGATCCCGCCCCTGGGATGTCTGCACTGCTAAATGGATAGATCTTAAAAACTGCTTGACGTCCATCAACAGATGAATGGACAAACATAATGTGGTCTGTTCATTCCATGGAATATCACTGCGCCTGAAAAGTGAAAGAAATTCTGACACAAGGCGTAACACGGATGAACCTGAGGATATTATGCCAGTGATATGAGCCAGTCGTGAAACGTCAAGTACTGCGTGTCTCATTACGTACATGAGGTCCCTAGAGTAGTTAGATTCGCACAGACAGAAAGCAGAGTTGGTGGGGCTGGAGGAGAGGGACTGGGTAGTTAGTGTTTAATGGGGACAGAGCTTCAGGATAGGATGATGAAAAAGTTCTGGAAATGGATAGTGGTGATGGTTGCACAATATTGTAAATGTACATAATATGACTGAACTATGCACTTAAAAATGATGAAAATGGTAAATTTTATGTTATGTATAACTGAAAAAAAAAACTTAAAAAAAGAGCTCATATGAACTTAGTTCTCAAAGCCCAAAGGATCCAACCACATATCAGCTAAAGCTGTGCCATCCGATATGGTGGCCACTGGCTACACATGGTTTTCAGCCCTCAAAACACAGCAAGTCTCAACTGAAATGTGCTGTCAGTGTAAAATATACGTCAGATTTTGAGGGCTTACTATTAAAAAAAAAAAGAATGTAAAATATCTCATTAATAATGTTTTATACTGATAACATGTTGAAATGATTAATATTTTAAATTTGTTGGATAAGTAAAATATAATATTAAATTTTTAAAAAATGAGTTCCTAATAAAAAAGACAACCACCACAGTGCTTATGGGAAAACAACACTAGGAAACAGAATGAAGTGTTAAACACAGTAATAGTTACTATTAAAAATTCACCCACACAAGACCACGTACGCTTTTTAGAACACGTTAAATACCATGTGAGATTGGCCAAGGGGGAGGGGAACTGGGAAGAAGAATGGGAACGGGGGATGGGGATGAAGAAGGAATAAATAAAAACCAAGAAGAAGGGGTCTTGTGCTGACAATAAAGCTCATTGTGCCGTGAGCTGAGAATCACTAACGCAACCCTCTGTTCCTGAGATCCAAAAAGAGAAAAAGAAAAAAAAAAAAATTTCTCCCCTCTCTCAAAACAAAAGCATCTCCATTAAACCTGCCCTGGAAGGTAACCCAGAATCTCTAACTCCTCAAAATGATTTCTCTGTGAAATGGGAGTCGACAGAGTCCTTGCAGAACAGGTCACTGCTGTATCCCCAGCACAAGTACCACGCCTGGTGCACAATACAGACTCGGCCAGGGTTTGTTGACTGACTAACGACTGAATGAATGGAAGAAAGCGAGGTCTCCGGGGCCCTTCCCCAAGCAGCCCTCCCTCAGAGGCAGGACTAACGGAGTGAGAGCCTGATGGCAGCCGAGGACCCAGTGCAGCCTGCAGTGGTGGATCATTTGGATCGCATGGTCTTTATTTTTTAGCTTAAATTATTTACCAGCATTTGGAAATCAGATTCCATGAACACACCTGGTGTCTTGGCTTCTCTTAAGAAGCACAAGCTCTGATAACATGTTATCCCTCAGCCAGACAGAACCAAGGGGCAGATGTCCCCTGCCCAGCCCACACCCCATCACTTATGCACATTAAGTGCTTGGACCCTGTAGGCTTTTGAGTTTGAGATCCCTGACCAAGGTGGTTTCTCACTTTTAATCCATAAGACCAGTGGCTGGTAAACTGTCACCAGGCCAGACATTCTCAAAGCAACCAAGGCAAAAGAGCTGCTTGCTTCAGCATGGGGTGGAGGAAAGGTGTGCCTAACTGTACTGACACCTGGTGCCAGAAAAGGCGCATCTCAAGGTGTGGTCCAAGAGCTCCCCACATCAGAACTGTCTGGGAATTTATTAAAAACCCAGTCTTCTGGGCCTCATGCTAGAGCCAGTGACTTGATTTCTGAGAATCTGAATTTTAAACAAGTGTCCCACACTCTATGGTCTGGGTCGTAGCAACCAGAGACAAGGGATTAACAATGGTGCGAGAAAAAGAGAAAAAAAAAGAAAGAAAAAAGAAAAAAAAAAGAGAAAAAAAAAAAAACCCCAAAAAACAATGGTGCACGAACCAGAGCGGAGTGTTTAAAGGAAACTGCATTATGTATCCTAACGGGGGGAGACACAGGGCCCTCCAAAGTTGCAGGTTAAGAGAGGTGATGAATTAGACCCCTTAAACTCCAATAATTCTTGTTATTGTGTTTTTCTTGTTGTTGTAATATTATTATTATTTGGTTATTGTTTTATCATAGGAGGGCAGTAGAGTATGGAATCTGGACTTCCTTGGGTTCAAATCCTGACTTCACTATTTTGGTGAACCTTGGGTACGCTACTTCACCTCTCGGTAACTGTATCCCCATCTACAAACTGGGGATAACAATTGTTTACCTCACAGGGCTGCTGTGATGAGTCGGTGAGTTAATATACGTCAAGCGCTCACACTACTGCCTGGCAGATACAATACACCAGCACTGAGTTTTCATATTAGCTGCAGCACCACCGCCAGGAGAACAGGACCTCCCCCCTTGCCCCCGCTACTTTCTTCAGCAATTACTTAGTGGAAACAAGGGGGCAGCAAGGTGACTTACAGCTTCCTTATGATTGTCTTCTCCTCTTTGTTTTTGCTGGCATTGCGGGCCCTGGCAACCACAGCATCTTTTTCTCTTCTTCCTCGTGGGCCTTCTCTCGGTGGAATCAGGCCACTGGGAAAAAGAAGACAAACAAATGGGTTGTTTAACTGTAGATCTCTTATCTGTGTAGCTCTGTAAGTGCAGGTTCTTAATCATTATTATTATATGAATAGTATCATCGAAAGCTCTAGAGTTAGACATTCTGACTCAGATAATTAGACTCTTTCTTCCACCTTTGCAGTGTTAAAACCTCTTCTTTCTTTCTCTTGTCCAGTTGCATTGGCCTGTATTTCAAGCTTCTCCAATTTCTAGGACTATGACCACGTATAAATTCTCTAACTTAAGCCCCCATTTCCTAATTGGTGAAATATGGATAATAAAAGTACCTACCTCTATGATCAAAGAAAACTAGGTTAATTAATAAAACATGTACAATTGAAAAAAAAAAAGTACCTACCTCCTAGGATTAGAATACATGGAGTTTATTCATTCATTCAACAAATACTTATCAGGCTACCTACTGTGCCAAGATATACAGATACAGCAATGAATAAAGTATCTTCTTCCTTGCAATTTATATTCCACTGGGGAAGGAAGTAGTTAACAAACAAATAAATCAGTAAAATTAAAAAATATATAGTTAGTCAGATGGTGATAAGAGCCAGACTGATATTGATCAATAAGATATTGAGGTCAGGTGACCCAAAGAAGGCCAGAGTATTTTCTTGGACTTGATGTACGGAATTGGAACAAAGCTGTTCTCTCTCACTTGCTCAACTGAGATTGCCAGCAGCCATGTTTCCTAAGATTCAGAGAAGGATTGTCTTTAATACAAGATAACGAGACCAAAAAACAGAGAACCAAAGAGGAAAGAAAGAAGAACCCTGCCCCTGGTGCCAACCCTGAGGCCTTAGTTGCAGTTTTTTCTTTCTGAGAGCAGTTCCAGAATTCTTCCCTGCTATGTCAGTCAATAAAATTCCCGTTTGTGCTTAAGCTCGTTTGAACTGGATCTCTCTCACTTGCAACCCAAATAAGCCTGACCACAATGAAACATTTCAATATATGACCCAGTAAGCTTGTTAGCGCCACTTAGGTATTTTGATGTGGTGCTTACTGGTAAATTTATGTCTGTGGTGCTTCCCCCTTGCTACAGACTGAATTGTGTTCCCCAGAATGCGTATGTTAAACAGTACGGTATTTGGAGACGGGGCTTTGGAGAGACAGCCGGGTTTACTTAAGGTCGTGAGGTCAGGGCCCCCTGGGTGGGATTAGTGCCCCTGCAAGAATACACCTCAGCCGGCTTGCTCTGTCTCTTTCTCCTCACCACATGAGGACACAGAGAGAAGGCAGCTGCCTACAAGCCAGGAAGAGCCAGACCAACCATACTGGCAACTTGATCTTGGACTTCTAGCCTCTAGAACTGTGAGAAAAGAAGTTTCTATTGTTCCCCAGTGTCTGGTGTTCTGTGACGGCAGCCCAGGCTGACTGACACACCCCTTTGGGTACGAGCATCACAGAGCAGAATTTACCCTTCTCTCTCCCTCTTTGTGAAGAGTGGGCTCTTATTACTTAGTATTGTTATTTCTATTTTTATTATAATAATATTCATATGACTGAATAAGAGGCGTCACCTAAAAGTTTCCTTTCGCCACTATCTACTCTTACATAACACCCCAAAACTTAGTGATTTAAAACAGTGATGATTTATGATTTCTCATGATGGCTCTATTTCTGTGGTTGGCTTGGTGGTTCTCCTGACTGTCTAGTTTGGGGTTCTCAAATGGGGCAGCATTAAGTTGGTGGATCAGCTGGAGGCTGGGCACAGCCGGGGCTGTCAGATGGGGCTCTTGGGTTCTCCTTCACATGACCCGTCCATGTGACTCCCTCGAGCTTCCTCACAGCATGGTGGTCTCAAGGCAGCAATCTAAGAGCACAAAAATGGAAGCTGCAAGACCTTTTAGAGCCTTTACCCAGGAAGCCAAACAGCAACACTTCCACCATATTCGATCAGTCAAGGCAAATCACAGGTCCTTCCAGATTCAAGGAGAGGGAAAACGGATGCTAGCTCTTGATGAGAGGAGTGGAGAAGTCTCGTTGCAAAGGGAAAGCAGGATGGGAAAAGCTGTCGCGGCCATCTTTGGAAACAGCCTACCACGTCTGCCCTCAGTTAAAAACTGTCATGAGTATGAGCTTGCGCCTCTAAATTGACGCAGTTGCTAAGAGAACACCTCGGCTGACATTCTGGTTTCTCCAGAATATATAACACAAGAGACTGAACAGAAGCCTGCTGCCTGCATATTGGCCTGTACCAGATGGGAAGTGCACATCTGCTGTTCCCTGGGAATTCAAGACTGAAGTGCACTGCTTTAGTCGCTAACAAGCTGCTCACGTTGGCAGTCTAGCAGTTCCCTCTTTTAACTACCTGTGTCGGGAGCACTTACTAAATGAGATGAAAACAGGTTTCTCCATTAACGTGGTTCCAACCTCAGCAGAAGGAAGACAATTAAATTCTTGTTGGAAGAACTCAGACCTTTTGGACTTGGCTCCCTAGAACATTTTTACTTTGCTGCTCTCTTAATGATGCCACATTCAACGGATTTAAAGAATAATATCACGGAGGCTTTGTTTTGTTTTGTTGTGAATCGGAGTATGTCCTTACTTCTAAACTTTCGATGTCCAAACCTGACATGATAATTAAAAGCTCAAGCTCTGATGTCAGGCTGCCCAAGGTCATGTCTCAGGGTTGCCACCACCAGCCCTGGGACCTCAAGCAGGTACTTGACCTCTGAACCTTCCATCATCTTGGGGATAACATTACCCTAACTCACAGGCTTGCTGTGGACACTAATGGAAAGGATGCTGCAGACACACTTAGCAGAGTGCCTGGTGCATGGTAAGCATCGATAAATATTAGTTGGCAATATGTTTTTATTCTCCTGGTCTTTCCTTCTCCTGCCTCTAAGGAAACCTGCTTTGTTTAACTCAGTGTTTCCCAGAATTATTCAACCACAGAGCTCCCTTTTCGAGAAATAACCACATTAAGGAAAACATTTGGGGAAACGGTTTTCCCAAAGGAGTCCTCATTATACCGACAATAAAATGAGAGCGGCTTCCTGTGGACAACAGGACCTACCGCCTCAGTATCTGCACTGTCCTCTGCTTCGCATCCCAAGTTCCACCATGGCGGGTCTCTTAGATTGCCCAAACCTGTTTCCAAGGGTCTTCACACTTCTTGCCCAACCAAATCATTATGTGGCTGGCTGAGACCACCTCAGAGGGGTGTTCCCTGACCATCGATCTAAAGCAGGCCCCTCCTCACCCCCCGCCAGCCCTCCGCAGTCAGGTCACCTGGCTTCACATTCTCGACAGCCTCTGTCACCATCATCTGAGTGTTCACTTCGAGTTTTCTGGTTGGTTGTCTGTCATCCCCTCGACTAACATGGATTTTTCTGTTTTGTTCACTGCTCTACCCTCAGTGCCAGGAAGAGTGCCTGGCGTATAGTGGATCTCCAACAAACTGGCTGAATGAACATAAGAACAAATATGTCACGTATCAGTGGGCTGCAGGCAGGGTCTGGCTCTGTGGTACAGGGGCTCCCAAGGCAGGCAGCCCCACCTCTTGTAGCACTGCAGCTCTTCCTGTGCCACGAACAGCTGCGACTTGAGTTTGTTGCGCTCCTGTAGCACGTCCCTCAGCTCCTGCAGGGTGAAGCGTGGTCGGTTGGGGTCTGTCAGGTCCACCACCATTTTGTCTGGTCCCAGGTTGACCTGTGAGAAAAGACGTCGCTTAGACAACGTCCCTTGTTTGGATGGACTGTCCATCCCAGGAAGGAAATTTCTCTTGTTCTGTCACTCCCAGGGACGCTGGGAGATGAGATGTTGCCTGCTGGAAGTGTTTGGCTGGTAGTAAGAAGAGCTCTAAGCACCATTCTCCAAGAAAGAAACCGGCACTCCTTGGAGAATGGCTGAGTCCAGGGCTGGAACGGGGAAAGTCCAAGATGAGCCTGGAACATTTCATTGTGTAAAAGATGAAGACATATCAGTTTGAAGGCGTTCCTGCTGGCCAAACTGAACAATCTGAGAATCAAAATGAATAATAACATGACTGGATAATAACCCATCAAATAAAAGGAGAATTTGGGAATCCATAATTAAAATGTTTTTATTTAAATTAATTAACTAATTAAGGGGGATGTAACGGCTAATTTTATGTGTCCCCTTGACTGGGCTAAGGGATGCCCAGATAGTTGGTTAAATGTCTTTTCTGGGTGTGTCTGTGAAGGTGTTTCTGGAAGAGATTAAATTTGAATTGGTGAACTGAGTTCAGCAGAGGGCCCTCCCCAGTTTGTGTGGGCATCGCCCAATCCATTGAGGGCCTGAATAGAACACAGAGGTGGGGAGAGGGTGAATTCACTCTCTGAGCCAGGACATCCTTCTTCTCCTGCCCTTGGACATTGGACATTGACACTCCTGGTTCTTGGGATTTTGGACCCAAACCAGGACTTACATCAACAGCCCCCCAATTTGCAAGCCTTCCAACTTGGAGTGGATTACACCACAGGCTTTCTGATTCTTCAGCCTGCAAACAGCAGATTGTGGGACTTCTCAGCTTTCATACCCGCATGAGCCAATGCCTATAGTAAATATTCTCATCTATGTATCTCCTATTATTCTGTTTCTCTGGAGAACTCTTAATATGGGAGCACGGGGAGGAGGGGAATCGGAACTTTACATCGGAATGCCATTTAACAAGTGTAGAAGATGACAGAGTTAAAAAAAATCATCATTTTGCAACCAACTTAGTAATAATTGATTCAGGCGAGACTAATGAATGGATTTAAAACCTTTGGGTGAAAGTTTGTTGGGGAACAGGATAGTTTACACAGTTTTAAAGTATTTCCTCACAGGCTGCTGATGCATCAGACAGGGAACAAAGGAACCCTCACGGCGTAGAAATCTTGCAGACACCAGCTTAACCAGGTGATGGAAGTCACCGTCGCCAATAATGACAAACTGAATCAGGTGCCTCCTGGTACGAGGCACTGAGGACATAGCATCAGTTAAGGTATCCCTGTCAACATGTATAACCTGAATCTAACCATGGGGAAATATCAGGACAATCCCAAATTGAAGGACATTCTATAGACCAGGTAATATACAATCTTCAGAAACGCCAAGGACATGAAAGACAAGGAAAAGCAGAGGAACTGTTCCAGACTAAAGGCGACTAAAGACATGTGTCCTAAAGGTGCCATGTGACCCTGCACTGGATCCCGCGTCAGGAAGAAACAACTTTATAAAGGACGTTATTTCCAATTTTGAACAGGGATGGCGTGTTAGAGCTTAGTGTGCTGCCAACATTTTCTCCCAGATTTGATCGTTTATTGTGCTTATGTAACAGGATGTCTTAGGAGACACACAATGAAGTATTTCGTATTTAGGGGGAAGGATCCTGATCTTTTATTAATTCTGCAACAAAAATAATGTCTGCTTAAAGAGGTGAGCAAATTTTGAGTGAATAAATAATATATATACATAAACATCTGTTATATATGTGTGTATAAATACTTGAGTGTGTATCTCTTAAGACATACTGCACACACACACACACACACACACACACACACACACACACACACCATATACACACACCTGAACCCAACCCCTTAATCGAGGTGAAAGGTTTACAGGTGTTCATTGTACTTATCTTCCAACTCTTCCAGAGGTTTAACGTTTTTTTCAAGCTAAAATTAAAATAAAAGCAAATATTTAAAAAACAATCTAAATATCCATTAACAGAAGCCTAGTTAAACAAACTAAGGCACCACCAGACTCTGGAATATTCCACAGGTGACAGAATAAGGCACACCATAAAGACAGATGCAGTAGTGATCACATGCTTCCTACGGGACTGACAGACATCAGCATGTTTGAAAACACACTGTGTTGTAAATGCTGCGGGGAAATGGGCACCTTCACCCATTGGGAGCCAATCTCTTTAACCTCCTTCGTGTACAATTTGGGAAGACTTATTAAAATTTCAGATGCGGCTTTCCTTCGCCCCAGTGAATCCATTTCCTCAAGACGCTCTTCCTCAGGGGTCAACTGATATATGTCAGAGTAATTTATTGTTGCATGGATTAGGTGCAAATAATTGGAAAATAAAGGCGTTTTTATAGGAAACTGGTTAAAGCAGAGATTCTTAACCGTGTGTGCGTGTGCGTGTGTGCGTGTGTGTGCGCGCACACGTGCCATGGATCCTTTCGGCAGCCCGGTAAAGCCCATGTAGATTCCATCTCAGAACAACGATCTTAAATGTATAAAATGAAAGGCATAGGATTACAAGGAAACCAACTCAGATAACACACACTCATCAAAATCTTCTAAAAACAAAATGACGATGAATATACCTGCTCCTTTATTAAATAACACAATGTAGCCACAGGTCTAATAAAATACTGAACAAAAACAACGTACTGGGATTTGTACTACACTGTAATGGGATGTGAAAATATCTGTGATTTCCACTGTGACATTGTTGATTGTGACACTGATGACTGTCACAGGTCATCAGTGGTTTGTTGTCTACACTCATAACTGAAGAAAGGAATACATTTTAGTTGGAGGTTGGTGAGAAAAATATATACCTTTTCCCCATGCAAGTTCATGGACCTCTTAGGCTAGAATCATGACCCCCTTGAGGAGCTTCCAAATATTCCAAGTTAAGAACACTCTGTCTGAACAGTTGATAACACTGTACAACAGAAGTTTTCAAAAGCCATTAAAAGATGAGGAAGTGCTTTATATGCTGACTTAGTACAATTTTCATGCTATGTTAAGTGAAGATTAGTAAGAGGCAGAACAGGGTATATATTATAATACCATTTATCTGAACAGTGGAGAAATATATTCATATCTGCTTGTGTTTGCATACAGCATCTCTGGATACTTTAAGAAACTGATCATTTAAATTTTTTTCCAGGGAGGGGAAGTGGGTGGCTGGGGGTGGAGAGAGACGGGGAGGGAGATTTTCCAAAGCAAACACTTTCGTAACTTTTGAATTTTGAACTTAAATTTTTAAAAAAGAAAGGAAAAAAAACTACCTTATACCCACTAGGATGGCTACCGTAATCCAACAAACAGAACAGAAAATAATAAGTGTTGGTGAGGATGTGGAAAAACTGGAATTCTTGTGCACTGTTGGTAGGAATGTGAAGTGGTATAATTACTACGAAAAACTGTACAGCAGATCCTTTAAAAATTAAAAATAGAATCATCATATGATGCAGCAATTCCACTTCGGGGTATGTACCCAAAAGCACTGAAAGCAGGAACTTGAAGAGATATTTATAGATCCATGTTCTTAGCAGCATTACTCACACTAGTGAAGGGGAGGAAGCAACTCAAGTGTGAACAAACCGTGAGGCAATCCAAACAATGGAATATTATTCAGCCTTAAAAAGGAAGGAAATTCTGACACAAGCCACAACATGGGTGAACCTTGAGGACATTAAGTGAAATAAGCCAGGGGCAAAAGGGCAAAGATTATGTGATTCTACTTATGTGAAGTACCTGGAACAGATAAATTCACACAGACAGAAAGAACAGTAGTTACCAGAGGCTTGGTGGAGCAGGGAGTGAGGAGTTAGTGTTTAGTGGGTCACAGAGTTTCATTTGTGCAAGATAAAAAGAGTTCTGGAGAGGATGGTGGTGATGGTTGCCTAATAGTGTGAATGTACTTAATGCCACTGAATTGTGCACTTAAAAATGGTTAAGGGGGAGGGGGAGGGCATAGTTCAGTGGTAGAGTGCATGCTTAGCATGCATGATGTCCTGGGTTCAATCCCCAGCACCTCCATTAAAAGAACTAAATAAACCTAATTATCCCCCCCAAAAAACAAACAATAACAATAAATAAATTAAAATGGTTAAGATAGTAAATTTTATCTCTACTTTAGCACAACTAAAAATAATAGTTAAAAAACTAAAAAGAAAAGAAAAAAGAACAGGGCATATTTTTATGAACTGTCGAGTAGCAGTAAACATTCATTCTCTCTGCCTTTTTCCCCACTTCGGTTCTTAAGACATAGTTTGGGAGAAAAATGTGCCATCTCATCTGCTGGCTGATGAAGCTTGGCCACTGTGCCCCAAACAGGAAATGACGTGGCCCCTGTGCAGACCACACTGTTCATGGTCCATGATGGGGCTTCCTCCTGTATCCTTGCGCCCAAAGTTGGAGGGGACAGGAAGAGAGCACAGAAAGTGAGCTCACGGATCTTGGGCAAGTCATTTAACTGCTCTTGAATCTCAAAAGCCAGGCTGCTAATCATGATACTCGACTACTGCACATGATGGACACTTAAGCACAACCTCATCTACAAATATAATTCTCACCGTGACTAATGAGTACATGAAATAAGTGTAACAAGGAAGCTACCGGAAACCTTCACTCTTCCTGCGAATTTCAGCCACCCTGTTCGTGTTGTCCTTTCACGGCATGTTTCTCAGTTTGTAAGCAAATGTTACAAGCAAGGTCATAGGTCTGTGTTCTAGTTCAGCGTGGTTGAAACTAGCATCTCTGAGCTCACATTCTACTTCCACCTTTGACTTGCTGTAAGTCTTTAGGCAAATTACTTAACTGTTCCATGCCTCCATTTCTGTAAAATGGGTATAATAAATGTGAGGATTAAATGAGATAATCCACCTACAGCAATTTTTTTTAATAAACTGTAGCTGGAGACCCACTAGTGAGTCATGATATTAATTTAGTGAATGGCAAAATAATTTAAAAAATAGAATGGAAAGTATGACTGTACATCATGTTTAGCAACGGTGGGTTAGGGTAAACTGCTTCTTGAAACTTTTGTCAATACTGGACAGAAATGTAAAATGTACTTTTGTAAAATGGAGGTATAACATACAGAAACATGCACTTATCTTGAGTTTAGAGCTTGATGATTTTTTACCCATGTAACCACAACCAGATTAGCTCCCTATAAATTTCCCTCCTGCTTTCCACCACCCTCCCCCTCCTGGGGGTTACCATCAACCTGTCTTCTATAGGGAAAGATTATTTTCCTGTTCTTGGATTTCACATTCAGTAGGCTCTCTTTTGTACCTGGCTTCTGTCTCTCAGTGTAACATCTGTGTGATTCATCCATACAGCAGCTGTGCGTATCAGTACTCTGATCTCTTTCATTGCTGTGTAGTATTCCATTGTATGAATATACTACAATAAAAAACATCCATTCTGCTGTTCCATTTGGATTATTTCCAGTTCAGCACCATTATGAATAAAGCTGCTCTGAATATTCTTGTATGTGTCTTTACGTGGTCATAAGCACTAAATTCTCTTTAATTAAAATATACTTCCTACTCTAGGTCAAAGATGATCCAAGTATGAAATACCCGGACCAATAATATCAGCAGCACCTGGGAACCTGTGAGAAATGCAGTCTCAGGTTCCGTTCCAGACCTACTGAATCAGAAGCTCTAGGGTTGGGGCTGGGCAATCCGTGTTTTAAGGAACATCAAGATGATTTTGACGCATGCTAAAGCTTGGGACCCACTGCTTAAGGTCCGGGTCAAAAGTGCTGGAAGCTGCTGATTAAAACACACTCGGCACAGGGCCCAGTATCTAGTAAGTGCTCAGTTAATGTTAACATTCATAACGCTTCTAATCTGAGCCCTGGATACTCACAGCCATTTGCTTTGAGGGGCTTGGATATTCAAGAGAGGAAGGCGGCCTCCCAGCCAGTGGGCGCTCTCCCCCAGCATCTCAGGGCTACTCTGGGCCGATCCCCTCTCTCCCACACTCACCTCCCGGCCGGCCGCCGGGCCCTCTCTCCGCAGCCCCTCCACCTCCTTCCTGAGGCTGTCCCGCTCCATTCTCAGCTCCTCCACCGTCAGGTTGCCCTCGTTCACCAGCGTCTCCAGCATCTCCAGGACGCGGACGATCTTGAACTGCAGCTGTGTCACCCGCGGGTCGCTGCCCAGGGCCATCAGCTCGCGGCCCATCACATAGGAGATGTCATACACGTCCTCGGCGGTCAGCTGGAAGGGGCTCTTGCCCAGAGCTCCCTCGGGCCCAGCCTCTTCCCCCTCCTCCTCCTCCTCCTCTTCCTCGTCCCCCTCCTCCTCCTCCTCTCGCAAAGGGGGCTCCTCCATGACCGCCCAGACCCCTGCAGCCTCTGGAGCTGCTTTCTCGGACTCTCCAAACAACCAACTTCCTCCCGGCACGGAAAACTTTCCGCTGGGCAGAGGACGCTGCCTGCCCAGGGCGGGGGGACGACACAGGATCGGCCAATCAGCGCAGCCCAGGGGTGGGCCCGGGGGGACAAGGAGGCCACACACGGCGGCTTTCAGGGCTGGACGCCGAGTGCACGGTCCCAGCTGAGGCCCGTGCGGGAGCGCGGGTTCCAGGATGTGGTCTGGGGCACGAAAGGACAACAGAGAGGGAGGGCGGCCGAGAAGAGGAACGGAGAGGTTCAGGGGTGACGGCGACCGCTCCCGGCCTGGCAGCTGCTGCAAACCCGGGGAGGGGCACGGCCCCGCGCTCCGCGCGCGGTGACAGCAGCGACCGAAGCCGGGTTTCCGCGGAGACGGGGGCGGAGTTTCCACCGCGAGTCTGGGAAAGAGGCTAAAGAACACAACTTTTCCCTTTCACACTGAAGCCTTCCAGCCACAGAATTTGCATGCTACGTGGAGGCAGATCCGGTCTCTGAGGGTATTTTCTGAATCTTGCCGCAAAGCAGAAAACAGCAGTCGGTGGCAGCGCGGCGGAGGCCTGGGTTGCGCGGAGCTGACCATCCCTGAGCTGTCCTCCCGGCCGGCTCCTCCATCTGGCCAGCGTGTGGCCTTGGCAAGTTACTTAACTTCCCAGCCTCAGTCTACCCCTCTGTAAATAACAGTACCGGGCAGGGTCGCTGTGAGGGATATATGAGATCGTGAGATACTGCGTTGGATAAAAAGCACGTAGGCACTGCTCCAAAAACCTTAGCGGGTATTCCTCGTTCTCATCTCCAACAAACACTGAGCTTGTCTGTGAGAGGAGAACAAGACAAAAATCACTGCTTTGAAAATGAGAAGGCATTCTGCAGATAAACATATAATGGAATATGAATCAGCCTTAAAAAGGAAGGAAAATCTGACACGTGCTACAACAGAACGTTGAGAACATTATGCTAAGTGGAAAAAAAACCAGTCACAAAACGATAAACACGATATATTTCACTTATGAAATATCTAGCACATAAACTCATAGAAACAGAAAGTGGAATGGTGGTTGCTAGGGGCTGGGGGGAGGAAGGTATGGAGTTTCAGTTCTGCAAGTGAAAAAGTTCTGGAGATTGATTGAGAAACAATGTGAATATACTTAACATTACTGAACTGTACACTTAAAAACGATTAAGATGGTAAAATATATTTCTTTAACGCATGAGGAGACTCTCTGGGGTGATGAAAATACTGTATCTTGACCTTGGTGGAGGTCACACGAGTGTATACATAGCTGAGATGTTGTGGAGCTGTATGCTAAACGTGTGCATTTCCTTTAGGTAAATTATACCTCAACAAAGTGCTGGTGGGGAGGGGAGGAATGAAGCGCTGACATGTGCTAACAATGTGGATGAATCTTGAAAACGTTTTACTGAGTGAAAGAAGCCAGCCACAAAGGCCACCTATTGTTTGATTCCATTTACATGAAATGTGCAGAACAGCAAATCCTAGAGACAGAAAGTAGATTCGTGGTTGTCTAGAGCTGGGGGAAGGCGGATGCGGAGTGACTGCTAATGCCAACAGGGCTTCTTTTTGGGGTAGTGAAAATGTTCCAAAATTAGATTGTGGTGATAGTTGCACAATTCTGTGAATATACTGAAAACCACCAAATTGCACAATTTAAATGGGCTAATTTTATGATAAGCAGATGGTATCTCAGTGCTGTTGAGACATCATTGTTGGAATGTAGACTTCACGGGACAATGGTATCAGGAAGAATTTAATATTGCTTCATTTCTTTCTCTTTCTTTTCTTTTCTTTCTCTTTCTTCTCTCTCTTTTTCTTTTTCTTGCTTTCCTTCCTTCTTTCTTTCTTTCTTCTTCCTCCCTCCCTCCCTCTCTCTCCCTTCTTTCTTCCTTCCTACCTTCTTCAGGATCCCCAGCCTCCACTGCTGGTATAAATCTCTTCTGCACCATGGTTCTTTTCAAAAGTTCCTTCTGCTTTGAAATTTCTCTAGAAATTCACCCTCTAAGGCACCATATCTTCCTTCCTCCGTGCTTTATATCCCTTTGTTACACAGTGAAACCTAGTAAATCACGCTTTTAAAATGTCAAAATGTCCTTCCACTGAGTAACTAGGCTTTTGATATAAAAAAAAAACCCCAAAGATTCTTTTGTTCATTCATTTAACAGTTTATTTACTGGGCATCTACTACGTGCAAAGACTGTCGTGTGGAGGGCAGCAGGGCTGTGGAGCTAAGTAGTCCACGTGTTAAGTAGTTAAGTAGAACCTCACAGCTGCTACTTGCTGGTACATAAATTTAAGCAAGTTCCCTAAACTCCCCAAATCCCCATTTCCCTACAGTCAACTGGGGGAAATAAAATACTCCTGAACACTGGTGTGAGGATTAGATAATGCCTGAAAGGTGTCTCGTCCAGTGTCTAGCACATCACAAGCACCAGTGGACACTGGCTATTATTATAAAGTGTTAATGATCTTGCCTCTTAGACTCCTCATAGAGCTGGACAATCTTCTGGTAGGTAACCATGGCCCTCCTCTCTGCATTGGGAAATTATGGAAACAATGATGAGCTATAGTTGTTAAGAAACAAAATTCAACTGAGAGAATTTGAAGAACTAACTGGCTTTGTTTCATGATTCATGAATCTGGCAGCCTTGCATCTAGCAAGTAGAAAGGAGCTCTGAGGAGCTGCACAAAATGAAAGGTTTTTAAAGGCAGAAAGGAGGGGTAAGACAAGGAAGTCAGAAAAAGAAAGGATTACTTCCGATAAGGTCACCTTCCTTTCCGGGAAAGATTGGGAGGGTGGTCCTATCAAGCTGATTACTTCACTAGGGCTGATTGGGAAATTCCAGACTGATTGGAATTAAAATTCCACCCCTAGGAGAGGCGGAAACTAAAATTAGATGTTAAGTTCTATTTTGCTGCCCTGGGGCTTAGCACAAGTGATTCCATTTTGGGCCTGTTTCTTTTTTAACACAGCAAGGGTTCTTGAACTGTGGCATCAGTCTCACCTGGAAACTTTTTAGAAATGCAAATTCCTGGCCCACTGACTCAGAAACTTCGGGGCTGTGCCCCAGTAGTCTGTGTATTAACGAGCCCTCTAGGTAATTCTCATGCACATGCGCCCTCCAATTTGGAAAATCTGAGTGCTAGCACAGGGTTCAAGGTGGGTTCTAGATCTTGTGTTCAGGTTGTTTGGCTCTGTCACTTGCAAACTGTGCGACGCTAGGCAAGTAAATGACCACTCTCTGGGGCTAGTTGTCCCAACTATAAAATGGGGAGAAGGTTAGAATTCATTTCATAAGACTGCCGTGAAGGGCTTTAGAACAGTGTCTGGCACATGGTGAGTGCTCAACAGATGCTGGCTAGTATTAGTGTTATTACTATTACTATTACAAACTACTTTTATCTCCAAAATATGAAGTATAAGAAACTCCCCAAGTTCAGATGATTATTTGGAAACAAGATATGAGAAGCTGGATCAGTAATGTACATAGACTATGTCAGCAACAAAGCTTTTTAAAAGTCCCAATGACACATCATTATATGAAGTTTTAAAAATAATTTCAAAAACACTCCTCCCCTGAGCTTTAAGATGGGCGTGTGGCAGTATGCAGCTGCGTTTCTTCTCCCCCGCCTTTAAGCAGAAACCAAACTGACTGCAAAAAGGAGCAGAAAGTAAGGTCATGCCCTATTCATGGTTAAATCAAGGCAAAGGTGACAGGGGAAACAAAAGTAGTGGGTGGGTCACACTTAATGAAAATGGAACCATAAATGTCTGGGGGTTAATTCCACCCACAGGAATGTTCCATTAGCAAATATCTGCTGGTCCTATTTTGCTACATCAAGCAGAGTAAGCACCATGCTCTTCTGAGCATCTGTGGCACCTTAATTTCATGCGTGGCACACTCAGCACCTTTCTTCCTGTTCTCTAAATTATTTTCAGGTCTTGCTACCCTTCAATCCTGCATGGAAACAGCAAGGATTTTGGGATTTCCAAGTTGGGCTTAAATGCCTGCAATCCTGGATCAGTGGCTTCATCTCTAGGAGTTGAAGGTCTTTAGAAAAGAATTTGGTTGCAGGAAGGGTGATGCCCAGGGCACTTCTTTTTAGTCAGTGTTTGCATAGGAGCACTTTTTTTTTTTAAACTTGGGTGAAATGTTTATTCAGGGTGGTGAGTGGGAGGGTGGGAAAGCATTAAAGGAGGCCACAGGTAAGCAGTGAGAGGAAAGCCCTCCACCCTACTCTCCAAGCCAGCTCTTGCTCCACCCTGGAATGTAACAATACGCTCTTCCAAGAGCTGTTGAGAGAACTACAGGAGCTTAGCCCAGGGCCTTGCAGGTGGTGCTAAACGTTTGCTTTGAGATAGCATTAGTGTGGTGGTGATCATTTTGGAATGTAGAAATATCAAATCACTATCCTGTGCACCAGGAACTAACATAGTGTTGTGGATCAGCTATATACTTCAAAAGCAAAGAAACTCATAGAAAAAGAGATCAGATCTGTGGTTACCAGAGGTGGGGGGTGGGGGAGAGGGGAATTGGACGGAGGCAGTCAAAAGGCACATATTTCATGTTATAAGATAAATTAGTATTAGGGATGTGTTGTACAAAATGACAAATTTTGGGGGGAGAGGTAATTAGGTTTAGCTTATTATTATTTCCTTTCTTTTTGGAGGAGGTACTGGGAATTGAACCCAGGACCTTGTACATGCTAAGCATGTGCTCTACCACTGAGCTATACCCCACCCCCAGCAAATATTTTTAACACTGCTCTATTATATATGAAGGTTGTTAACGAGAGTAAGTCCTATGAGTTCTTATCACAAGGAAAAACATTTTTTTCCTATTTTTAAAATTTTGTATCTATATGAAATGACAGAAGTTCACTAAACTTACTGTGGAAATCATTTCATGACGTAAGTCAAATCATTATGCTGTAAACTGACTATAAATAAAATAAAAATTTAAAAAATCATTATGCTGTACACCTTAAATGTATATAGTGCTGTATGTCAATTATATCTCAATAAAACTGGAAGAAGAAAAAAACTATTAGTGTGTAACTTCTATAGAAATGTCTAGTAGTGTAGTTCATGTTTCCCTCCAGAGCTGCTTGGTTTGTAAAGTATTTTGTTATATAATTGACCATCCTACTTTCTACCTCTATGAATTTGACTATTCCAGGTCCCTCATAGGAATGGAATCATAAAATATTTGTCCTTTCCTGACTGGCTTATTTTACTTAGCATAATGTCTTCCAGGTTCATGCAAGTTAAAATTATCAGAATTTTCTTCCTTTTTAAGGCTTAATAGTATTCCACTGCATGTACATACCACACATACGTTTTTAAACAAAAAATTAAACTATAGATATTGCTCATTTTAAAGAATCTATACATTTTATTATTTTACTTTAAGAAGATGTACTATAAAGAAAGCTCTACATATTCAAACCTATGCTTCACCTACATAATAAAGATTCAGTAAAGATTGGATAACAGTAATACACCCTTAGTAATTGGTGCTTGGCTTACCTTTTAAGAATAAGATTGGAATCAAAAAGAGGTAAGTTGTTGGCAGAAATCACCCACTTGCAAGGAATAACCAGAAAACGGGTGGCCGAAGAACAGAGAACCCGTCACCAAATTTTAGAAAGCACAACTGTATCGATAATTTCAAGTTGTAACACAAGTCGTAATCCAATCGAATATACTGACCTTACAAAAAAGAAATAGTATAATCTGAATGCATCCATCTATCCATTCTACAAATATTTATTGACCACACGGTTCTGCCCTCTCCCTCCCAACCCCAGGTTTTAAATCGGCTTCCTAACCGTGACTCTAAGACAGGGGTCCTTAAAGAATCATTTGAGGACTTGCAAAAAGTGCAAACTTTCAGAGATTCTGAATTCATAGATCCCTGCGGGACCCAGGAAACGGCATTTTAACAACCTGCCACGCGCTTCCAAGCTCATTTTGAATAAGTATTTTGCTTGCGTGGAAAGCGGATTTGTTAAACTCAGGGGTTAGAAAAGCTCTGGGAGAACATACGTAAAGAGTTTCACTGTGAACCGGCACACGTACTTTCGGAGGGAAAAAAAAACACAAAAGAATCAAAATCTCTAAGCGAGTCTGAGAACCAAAACTCTCACTGCGCTGAAAGATCCCTTCGCGACCGAGAGCGATTCTGCGGCTCCCAGCCAGTCAGCTGCACTTTCGATAGTCTTTCAACTCTGTTAATTGTTCAATTTAGCAGTTGTTGTCTTCGTGAAAATTTTCAGAAAAACAGAAATTTCATTCTCTTCGGAGACGATATGACTTCGATGCTCGACGCGTGTGACTGAATTTCTTAAAAGCAAAGACGGAAAGAGGGCCGTGACGAATCTGCTGCTTCCAATGTAAAGGTCCGGTCCGGAAGGCGGGAATAATCTTCCGTCGCTTGGAGCTCGGCACCAGTCCCCGTGACAAGGGAGGTCCGAGCCTTGCTGAGGTGAGCGAGAGCGGTTTAGTCGGAGCAGGGCCCACCCTGGCGAGAAGGACGAGGGGATTCGGCCTGGACTGTGTGACGGCTCGTGTGGGCCGCCATGTTGAAGCCGGGCAAGGGCGGAGACCTTTTGGGGTTGTGTTGCGGTGAGCGGGGGCGATAGCTGGGTCGGTAGAACGGCCTCTTCCATCCTGCGCCCACCCAGAAGGTGAGGGGTTGGGGGATGTAGCCTCAAGGGCCTAGGCGCAGTTGCCGTGGGGGGTTTGGGAGTATAGACTTTCCACCGAGACTTCCGCCTTAGCGTCCGCGGCATCGCTGCGCATGCGTGGGCGGCCCCGTGTTCGCGTCTTCAGTTGGTTTCCCACCTGGTGGGAAGCGCGGGCTTGTTCCGCAGACTCACCTGGGAGAGGCGTGCTTTGCTTGCTTGTCTAATAATAGCTTTCGGGGGCATAATTTTAATTATAGACACTACCTTATCTCGTCTTACCTAAGATGCAGCGAAGTGGCATTTAGTAACATTTTACAGATAATTTAAATTTTGCCCAGGATATCACTGGGTCTTAAACCTGGGTGTTCCGACTCCCAATCCAGTGCTTTTGTACTATCCATACTTTTGTCCCTAATCGCTAATTGCCCCACCTCCCTCCACCCCACCCCCCGGTGAGATTCGTCTTTAACGTCTCGTATTCGTTTATGAAGTAATGACGAGAATCTAAAAATCCAAAGAGATTGTTGTAGGAAATCTCAACGTAGCCACGGAGGACATACACCTAGAAAGATCAATGAAGGGTTGTGAAGCCCGCTCTTCTCTTGGTATTTAGTAATGATCCGAGCATTCAAATCAGGAAGAAAACAGAAAATTCATTTTTTTATCCCTTTGTAGTTCTCTCCAGATTTTAATTTGAAGAACCCTTACAGCTTTGAAGAGGAGTTCTGACTGTGTACAATAATGTCAGTTTTATTTGGTGGATCTTTGTGACTTTCCTGTGGAATAGGGAAGGGTTTCTTTCCTACTTGGTTGGGGCTCTCAGCCTCAAACACCCAGACCTAGCCAGCTTTTTCCTAGCCCCATCTCCAAAGCTTTATATTTTATGACAGCCATCCAAGGAAATAGTTAAAAGCTCAAGCTCTGGAGTCAAAAAAGCCATTGGTTCCAACTCCCTGTCCGGGCTACTTCTGTGATTTGGGATTAAAAAACCCACCATTCTGTATCTCACCCTTCGCATCTGAAATGGGAGTAATAGAAGTATGTGTGTCCTGGTATTGTTGAGAGGTGAGGGGAGTTGAGTGCTTAGCACAGTACCTGACACCACCTCAGTGTTCCATACAAGTTACCTGTAATTATTACGGTCTTTGGGTTTTGTTTTGTTTTGTTTTCCCTGCAACCTTGTGATGAAGGTAGGAAGTAAGATTAGAATCTTAAGAATTTTAGGGCCATGTAGAGGATACCAGAGCAGAGTCCCAAACCACATAGTGGTCTCTCTCTCTTTTTCCCACATGGAGAAATTATACCCATGATAGAGAAAAGACAAAGTGAGTGAGAGGCAGAGCTGAGACTGGACCAAAATTGTCTCACTCTCGTCTCCTGCTCCTTCCCTTGCTCTAGCTGTTTATCATCCTTTTGCTGATAAGAGTACAAGAGAGGTGTCTTCTCTAAAGTTGCCTGTTAATGATGACAGACATAAGCTCTCCTTTTAACAGTTTGGCAGCAGACGGAGTAATGCTGTTTTGTCTCTCAGTTCTCATGAAGTGGTCCTTTTTGTCTTTGGACCAATAAAGGTTCAGTGAATTTTGACTGGAGTCGGTTCAGCTCCCCAGCATTTATCATGAAGTCCCAGGATTGAAGAGTGTTTATTGTGCATGGGGAAAAACATGAGCAGTATGTCAGAAGAGGTACCATGAGCTGTGGGAGAAACAGATTTGCTTCATGGGGAAGAGGCTGGAAGCTGGACTTGGAAGGACCAGTGGAATTTCCACAAGTGGAGATGGAAGAGGTAGAAAGGAAGAGAATATTCCCAGCAGAGGCAGCTGCACCAGGAAAGACATGGAGCTGGGGAATTAGGGCCCATTCAAGGAATGAGGAGCAGTCCTGGGTGGAATAGGATTTGCAGTGGAATATAGTGAGAGGCTAAGTGGAAGTCAGAGGTCTTGAGTCCATTGATTTTCAGTTTTATTCTGTAGGTGTTTGACTTTTTTACTAGGAAAAAATTCCACTGTGTGCCCCGTAAACAATCACTCCCCTTACATAACCCATAAACTGAAGAACAAAAGCAAAAAAAACCCTTGAGGAAAATTTTAAAAAGAGAGGGGAAGGTATAGATACCGTTTTAATAAATGTCATGGAAAGATGCTGTTAAGAATGAGGCTATCTATTCAACAGAGCCCTGGTTTTTAAGTAACATTTCAGCCCTGGCTCTAAAGCGTTACAGAAGTGGTCACGTGATTTTTTAGTAGTGTCTGAAATGTTGGCAAGTACCTGATCTTCCAGCAGGTTCACATGAATCAGTTATCACATGTCAGATGTAAATTTACCCACCCTCTTTCAGAAAGAAATACTCTCGTATCAGAATGGATGACAACTGCAGTGAACTGAAAGCCTGCGGCTGGGTCACTGTCATTTTAGTTTTGCTACCTGCTTACTGACAGGTGCAAAATGCTGCATTCAAAACACCATTTTCCCTTGTAGTTTCATTTTTAAAAAAGTTCTTTTCCTTTAGTGATCCACACTGAAATATAATATCTAGAATTTGCTTGAGGATAATCCGGGAGCAGGGACATGAGTGGGGGCACAGGTGAAACCAGACTGGCCAGGTGTCAGTCGTAGTTGGAACTGGCTGGGAGATTCAGGGAGGGTTACGCCACTGTCTGCATTGGTATATGTCTGAAATTCTTGGTAGTAAAGAGATTTTAAAAAACACCATTTCTGTGGCAGTTCCCAGGCTGGTTTTCCTATGACCATTTTAAAGTCTGAAAGGCGAGCCTGTTTTGAGTCTGGATTTCGGTCCATGTTGCCTCATTATAATGTAGTTGGTACATGCCCCCTGCCCTCCTGTGCCTAAGCTGGGTAACACGGATGCGCCGAACTCAGGCATGTTGCCCTCTGCTTCCTCCCAGGAGGGAGGGTGGGTGAGTGGGAAAGAGCATCCCGGAGCCCCGCTGCCCGGCTTGGATACTGTATCCCTGGCTTTCTAGCTGGGGGGCCCCAGCCTCTGAGAATTTGCTTCCCTCCCTATGGAGGAGGAGGCGAATGATTGTTATCTACCTCCCTGGGTTGTTGCAGGGATTAAAGCCATAGCTCGTAGTCGGTGCTACATAAATGTTCGCTGTGATCCTCCTTAGAACATGAATGACTGGGTGCCCATCGCCAAGGAGTATGACCCGCTTAAAGCTGGCAGCATCGATGGCACTGACGAAGACCCACACGACCGCGCGGTCTGGAGGGCCATGCTGGCACGCTACGCCCCCAACAAAGGCGTCACCGGAGACCCCCTCCTCACCCTGTTTGTGGCCAGACTGAACCTGCAGACCAAAGAGGAGAGGTTAAAGGAAGTGTTTTCCCGCTATGGGGACATCCGGCGGCTTCGGCTGGTGAGGGACTTGGTCACCGGCTTTTCAAAGGGCTACGCCTTCATTGAATACAAAGAGGAGCGTTCTCTGCTCAAAGCTTACCGGGACGCGGATGGCCTGGTCATCGACCAGCACGAGATATTTGTGGACTACGAACTGGAAAGGACTCTCAAAGGGTGGATTCCTCGGCGACTTGGAGGAGGCCTGGGGGGGAAAAAGGAATCTGGGCAACTGAGATTTGGGGGGCGGGATCGACCTTTCCGAAAACCCATTAATTTGCCCGTTGTGAAGAATGACCAGTACAGAGAGGGAAAGAGGGAGAGGAGGGAGCGCTCCCGATCCCGGGAAAGACACTGGGACTCCAGGATGCGGGATCGGGATCGAGACCATGACCGGGGCCGGGAGAAGAGATGGCTGGAAAGAGAACCAAGCAGGGTGTGGCCTGAGGGTGACTGGGAGAGAGAGAGGGACTTCAGAGATGACAGGGTCAAGGGGAAGGAGAAGAGGGACAGAAGTAAGTAGAGGCTCCCCTCCCCCACCGGAACCCCAGCGGAGCCACGGCGTCAGTAACGGTGCAGGGGCGTCTGCAGGGCTGGCGGACGAAGTCCAAGTCCACTGGTCGAATGAAACTTACTGATGACAGTGGGGCTGGGATACGTTTCCTTTCGACTCTGGAACCCAGGTTCAAGGCGAGCACGGACATTTTGAATTTCTCTTCTTCGTGTTATAGTTTTAAGGACATGTTATTTGATAGGCATTTTGTAGTCACCGGCATCTGTGCAGAAGGGCCTGTGGAAGGAGCCACCAGTTAATTTGGCACTAGAGAATTTGTTTTGATTTTCTGCCATCTGTTGGAAATGACCATTATGAGGGCTTGGCAAAAAGAGGTGATGACTGAAAATCATTTGTGTTGGTCCTGTGACTCCTGGAACCCGAATCTGGTCTGAATCTAAGTTGTGTCTTTTCCATCTTTACATCCATGATGCAGGGGTTTGCAGCATTGAAATAAAAATGGGGTAGAAAAGTGAATCCAGGGAGAATGTCCAGAGGCTTCTCAGCAGTGATCTGGGTCAGCCACGAGCTTCTCTTGAACAAATATATAACTCCATTCTCCAGCCAAATGCTGACTGCTTTTTCTTCCCCTTTTCCTTTTTTGGTGGAATGGCTGACATTTAAAATAAAAAACCAGAGCTGCAGGGCTTTGGGGCTACTGTGGTTTGTGACAGTCTTCCAGCCCTTGGAAAAGGGAACGCTCAAAAGAAACGAGAGTGGAATGAAGATGAAATCAGTGAAAGGTTCCTACCTAGTTCTGGTGGGTTGATTTCCTTTTTTCCCTCTTGATCACCTGGTGGCCTCTGGTTTGTCTGAGAGCTGGATATATTGACCTTAGCTTCTGAGGGCTTTGAGTAAGTTCCATACTGTTCACATGATCTTCAGAAAAGTGACATTTAACATTTTTATTTTATCCACGGCTGTCTCTTTGAAAGTTCAGGTTCTTAAAATTCATGATGTCTCATGCAAAATAAATGTCTGATTTAGTGTCAAGACTCGCACATTCATTACTAGGTTTTTGCATTAGGAGTATGCCTCCTATTGAACGTAGGGAACCTAACTATTAGTCTTAAAATTGCCATTAGAATGGTTTTTAGAAAAATATGCTCTTCCCTTTGTAAATTTCCAGGGCAGAATTTTATTACCTCCCAAGTCTTGCAGGAACAGCCTTGCAGGAACAGCTTTCTGGTCTCACCCACATTTCACTTACGGGGTGTGACATGGGCTGGCGTTGGTAGGTGTGTGAGCTACACAAGAGCGCTCCACATCAGGGAAGCCTGTGTTGAGAGAGCTTCGGAAGAGATGCATCCAGGGCAGTGTTTACATAGTCTAAGCCGGCGGTTGTCAACCCTGAGTGCCACACTCAGACCCCACCCGTGGACATTTGGGCTTAGTCTTGAATCTGCCCTAGTAACTAAAAAACCCAGTAGAACCCCCTGGCAGGGGCTGCAGCGGAAGCCTTCAATGCGGCAAAGGCGGACACCCCCCGACCCAGCAATTCTGCTTCAGGTTTATTCTGCAGACTGACGCACACGTGTGAAAGTGTGCGGTGCTGTTTTAGATCAGAAGGAAGCTAGTTGTCTACTGGTGGGGCCTGGACAAACGGGAACAAATTACACTGTATAGTCGACCAGGGTTCCCCAGTCTTGGCGCTGTTGGCATTTGGGGCTGGATAATTCGCTGTCACTGGGGGCTGTCCTGTGCACTGTAGGGAATGTGGCAGCATCCCTGGGGTCTGCCCCCTGGATGGCAGTGGTACCCTTCCCACCAGAGGTGACAACCAAAAATGTCTCCACAGAGTGCCAGGTGTCCCTGTGGGCCAATTGTGAGCCCCACGGTCTTTTACACTGATGTGGGGGCATGTCCAGGGTGTTCTAAGGAAGAAAGGTACAGATAGCAAGTGTATGATATACTGCCAATTATGTAAAAAGGGAATGGAAATATATATATATATTTAACATAATTTGCATGTATATTTATAAACTATTTCAGGAAAGACACCCAAGAAGCTACCAACACTGGTCACCAAGAAGCTACCAACACTGGTCACCCCTGGGAAGGGTAAGGAAAACTGACTGGGGCAGGGGGATTCCTCAGTATACATGCTTTTATGTTCTCTGAGAATAAGCTCTGATAATTCTAATGGGCAGTCAGGTTGGAGAACCACTGCTCTAAACCAACGTTATCCCTTCTGATTGTTTTTCTCAGTGATCTGAGAACAGTTCACCTGATGGTTTCTTAGCAAACCACAGCAAGATGTGTAGACAGCAGCCCTGTCAGACGTACTTGAGCGCTCCGTTAGGAACGGATACCTCTCTCAATCTGTGAGCACTCGGCCTTGCACCGTGGGTGCCCCGTGGGCGGACAGAAAGCAATATTTGGGCAAACTCCCAACTCGCAAGTTGCAGACGGGGCACCTGGCTCTCCGTCTGCTCCTGCAGCCCCACGACTCAGCCAGACACGCGGTCCCCAAGCCGTCTTTTCACCCACCGCCCTCACTTTTGGCAAGTCTACCCACCCACCATCCGGCATCCCCTGGGGTTCCGCACCCCATTCCCCATCCGCCTTGGGACATCTGTCTTCTTTGCAGGGGACTAAGTATTGGACGTAGTGAATGCTAGAAGGAAATATGCCAGGGGGAAAAAATCCACACAAGAAACGTTGCACTATCTCGTCCTTAGCAACTTTGTTCGGTTAGTACTGCATAACTCACAGCAGATTCCAAGGCACTCGCCTTAAACATTGCTACATGCTCTAGGCATTGTCAGTTACAAGGTGCAGTGGAAAACCATGGGCTCTTGCAAAGCTGTCTCCAGTTTCTGGGTGGGAGGACTGTCACCCCCGTTTTCCGTTGCTTTGTGTCTGAGCTGGGCCACCTCGTCCTGTGACTTCCGAGGCCTGCTTGTGTAGTTGACACATCCTGTACATAATGCTACCACCATGACAATTTCATGAACGTAACTAATGAAAACGTACCACTTCCCTGCCTCCCACCTAAGTGTGACAAACGTGATCATAAAACTTCTACACACAGAATTTCATACAAAGCAAGTCAAACAGCAATTATAGTGGCAAGTGATGTATCTGGCGAAGCTTGTGTTACTGAAGTTAATGCAAAAGTCGACCTCCACTCGTGGTATTATTAAATATATATCCTAAGGGATCAGAGTCATCTATTAGAAACAGTGATAGCCCTGGGTATAAATAAACGTTTCTTTAGAGTTTGGCATCAGTTTTTCAACGTGCTTCCTCAAAGCAGACAGTTTGTTTGAGGGATCAGTTTTGAGGGTACATCTGAACCAAGAGGTGTACAGGGTTGTGACACCTGGGGCGGCCAGGTTCCATTGCAGGCGCTGGCAGTGGGCACTTCAGGTCCGAGGACAGAGGTGGGCCACGGTCACAGGTGCTGCAGGGCCTCCTGTCCTTGCTCCGTGTAACCGTCGTCTCGGTGGGAGTTGGCCCACTGGCCAAAGGACTCGTGGATATGCACGTTTCTCTGTGTGTTGGCCAGACGCTTCTTATCTCGGGAGAAGAAGCTAAACCTTTTGGAAGAGAAGGAAAGAAATGAGAGCCTGCCCTTGGCCGTGCGCGTCACGGTTTTTGCAATGCCAGGGACATACAGCGGCAAACGTGAAGGGAGCAAATCAACTCAAGGTGTGAACGGAAGAGTTGGGGGGTGCGGGTCAGAGTTATTCCAGAAAGCAGCAGGGGATTCTGCATTTCACTGCCATGGGACCTTGGAGGTGGCACGGTGTGGTCAGGGTGCGCACGTATGTGATGTGTGATGCATCCATCTCCCGCATTAAGCACTGCTGGGGATTTCTTCTCATTATGAGTGGAAGTAAAAAGCTACTGGGAACATAAATCATGAGTCACTTTACCCTAGTGATGCAGAGAAAGTAATACTCGAAAGCCACATGGAGCGTAAGATGATTCTGATGTAAAGAGACGAATGTTTTAAATTTAAGTAATTATGTATTTATTTAATATGAATCGGGAAACCAGCTAAGTACATATCAAAGCCCAAACTTCATGGAGATTACTGCTGCTAAGAATGAGGTGAAAAGTGGACAGTTAAAAAATAGGACAGTTAAGATATGTATTAAGGGTACACATGGTTCTCTGATTAGATGAACACTGTGAGTGTAGTATGTGAATGAATTTTGAGAAACATCAAAATTGATGACAAAAACTGATTTAATAGTGAAAGCCTGGAGAAGTTACCACAGTAACTACATAGCAACAGTTAAAACGGACCAACGGGTCTTTTTAAGACAGATGTGACTTGATCACTGATCAGTCAGAGTGAACCATCTGATGCCTAAAAGATAAAGGCAGAAATCAGAGGCAAAAAGCTTACAAAGTGGTCCATTTAAAACAAGGTTGGCTTTAACTCTACCTAAACAGAGACTAGGACCCCGGCCAGTACACCTGAGCTGGCCCATTTTGAGTATCTCCCCTCGAAACCCTTTCTGAGCTGCCAGCTGTCCTTCCATGCTCCCAGCCCCTAAAGGTTCCTTCTATTCTCACCAAGTTCCCTTACTCTTGAATTTTGGTTTTTGAACTTGGTAAGAGATCCCGTCGCTCTGTTATGTTCTCCAGGGGCAGGGATAGGAATGAACCACTAAGAAATCAAAGCTTCAGATCAACTATTTTTAGTTCCCTCTGTCTGTTCACCTATTAGCTTTTTCTTTTTTTCCCCCTTAGTGCGATAGCCTATGGTTTCAATCACATCTAGGTGAAAATGATTTTCCTGTTCTGTGGTTACTGGATCCTACAGTAGCTTCCCACCAGGAATAAAGTGGTCTTTCATCGTAAAGGTCGGGCACGCCAAATTTGTCTGGAAATTCTCCCTACAGCCAGTATGTGTACTAGCAAGTGAAGGCATGATTTTTTCATCCTGGGTTATTTGTGAGCACTTTTCATAGTGTAATCAAAGCAATCAGCTGGCCAAAAATACAGCGGCACCCATCACTGTTACATTTCACGTCTACCTGATTCAGGCAGGAAAGCCACTTGCCACGCCCTGTCCAAGGGGACACTGAGAGAATCAAGATGAAGGTCCCCTCCTCTGTTTTTCTTTTTTTTTTTTTTAAAAAAACCAAGATCAAATGGCTCACTGATGATGGCTCGGCAAAACAAAGCGGTTTAGAAAGCCAGGGCGTGAAGATCGAAAACACAGCGTTAGTGTCACTCAAGGGGTGGGTCGTGGTGGGCGTTGATTACTGACCCGTCACTTAAAGGACCTTCTTTACTGGATCATGGACAAGGTGGTTTTAGAATGGAAACAGAAAAGACAAAAAGAATTATCGGTGACAGAGCCGAGAATTCCGAGGCTTCACTCGTGCCGATCGAGCGTCATGAGTGGCACGTCTGGAATCACACACAACACCCACTTCAAATGGGGACACGCAGGTGATGGCCATGCAGCTAACGTGGCCAGAGGAGACAGGCCAGCCCCAGCAGTAGCCGCAGCAGACATTCCAAAGGCACAGCTCAAAAGAAAACCAGAAAATCACAGTGCCTACGAGGGACACAAGTCGTCGGACAGGCTGCAGTGTGGGGTCATCTATTATCAGTCCAGCGGCTACCATGGGCATTATGGCTGTAAAGATCCTGGTTAGAAAAGTACAGATAGACACAGAGAAGATAAAAACAGGGGAGGCATGAAAAAGAAACACACTCCACAGACAGATCAGCTGAAGGGTTTGCTTATGGTTTATGCTATGGGTGGAACGATACTGCTGCAACCCTCCCCCGTTCATATTTTGAAGTCCTAACCCCCAGTACCTCAGAAAGTGACCTTATTTAGAAATAGAATCCTTGTAGATGTGACTAGTTTTGGTGAGATCATACTGGAGTACGATGGTCCTCATCCAGTGCGACTGGTGTCCTTATAAAAGGGGAGATTTGGACACAGACATGCGTATAGGAAGAAGGCCAAGTGAAGATGGAGGCAAAGACTGGGGTGATGCTTCCATACGTGAGCAAAGGCCAAAGATGGCCAGCAAACCACGAGAAGCTGAGAGAGAGGCAGGGAACAGATTCCCCCTCACGGCTCTCAAAAAGAATCGACCCTGCTAACGCCTTGATCTTGGACTTCTAGCTCCCAGAACTGTGAGACAATACTTTTCCAGTGTTTAAGCAAACTCCATTTGTGGTCCCGCAGCCCTAGCAGATGTATACAGCATGTGATGACCACCTAGGTTAGACAGGGGGCCTCAAGGGCTGGAAACACAGGCCTGGGTGCGGGAAAGGGAAAGTCGACCCCTGTGGTGGGGGTTGGTGGTGACGAGCTTGGGTGTCTTCCAGCACATCTCCCCCAGCTGCCCTGAGCTGCAGGCTCTGTGCCCTGAAGGCGGCCAGGGGAGACCCAGGAGAGAAGGTGAGGCAGCCGGGTGGATGGGGCAGGAGAGAGCCTGCGTAATCACCTGCCTGGGTAGGTCAGAGCTGACAGTCAGTGCTCACCGGTTCCTTGTCTGGGCAAGGAAAGTGAAGAAGAAACGCCAGCCAAGCCTCGAGACCTTATTTTGAACGGCTCTGACTTTTTTTTTTAAGAGGTTGGTGGGGAAAGTATGATTATCTCAAATGAGGTTTGGAGATTCTCTGTCTGGATCACCCTTGATGCAACTTCACAGAGTAGCTGGAAGTTGGCATCCTGGCAGAAACACCTGGCTGGCTTCTCATGGGGACAATGAAAAAAGGGGGCTACCTTGTGGTAAATGGGCCCAATTCCCAGGGGCCAGGCTAGTTGGTACCAGTAGCTTTCTAGGGGCTCTAAACCACACAGTTCTGCACCCACCTTCACCAGGACTCCTCTCTCAGTGTACGTAACAGGGAGCCCCCAAAGACAGAGTCACTGGTTGGGGGTGGTCCCACATGTGGGGTGGGTATTTTGCCTGTACGGATGTTTGCCCACTAGGAAATCCTGGTCCTCATATGGGGCCTGATCAGGGGCGAGACTGACGCACAGGGATCCTGGGGCACCTAGGGGGTTCCGGCCGAGTTATTCTCTGTGTCTCTCACTGAACAGACTGCCCCCTTCTCTCCCTATCCCAGGTGCCTCACTATAGAAGCCGTCTCCTTCAGAGGGACTGCCACTTTCATGACAAAAAGACTACCTTGTTTTGGCCAAAAGTTATGACCTGGATATGATGTAGCTTTAAACTCCCCCCTCCCCCACCCCTCCCTGCGACAATTCTTTCTGTAAGACTCAAACCGAATGAGGTTCTGACAGTGGCATTTCAGGCAGCGTAAAGGGCGGCTGCGAGGAAGCTATTTCTGGGCTGCAGCGAGGAGGGCGGTGGGTAGGAGGACAGGGACAGGACGCACCGTTGTCACTACTGTTGGATACCTGGGTGGCCGCCTGCTTCAAGACCAACCTTTCTGGTGTGTAAGGCCAGCTGTTCTGATCGCAGCTTCCCTGGCTGTGCCTCTGCGCCCACTGCCAGCTTCCTGCCCCCCTGGGCAGCCCCCGCCCCTGCTCAGCAGCGAGCAGCTGTGTGTGCGTGCATGCGACCAAGACTGAGAGCCGGAGGCCACACAAAGGGGGCGCTGGTGCCTGGTGTCCACTGGGGATGAGGCTGGAGTCACTCAGGCGCTCCCTCGTGACCCTCCCGGGCAGTGCCAACCCAGACTCCCCGGCCAGCAGCTGCTCAATCACAAGCTATTCTTGGAACGTCTGGGCACACTGTTTTGACAGTGGCAAGAGTTTCTGGTTCCCTGGACCAGTTCAGCCCAGAAATGTAGACTCTGGTGTCTCTGGCTGGTGGTGCATTTGAGAGATAAGGGAACTGGGCGGTCAGCCCAGAGCTGATGACTCGGGAAGTGGGGTGAGCAAAAGGGGGCGGGAAGGCCGAACGAGACAGCTGGGGCAAGCACGGGGCGGGCGGCAGACAAAAGGCAGGGCTTCCAATCTGACTCTGATCCTTCTCGGCAGCATGAGCTCAATGAAGGCAATGGACTTCTCTGGGCCCCAGGTTCCTCATCTGAGAAATGCGGCTAACTGTCCCAGCTCTGAATCTCCATCAGGGTGAAGATACCCTAATTCAAGTGCTCCAAGACGGTGAAGCCCTCTCGAACCTCCATGGCAGTTACTGCTTACTTCCCGGGCAGTGGGAAAAGCAGTCAAAGGCGGGGAGCTGAGCTGGAGAACGGCCGTGAGAGGCACTCAAGAGGCCGTGTGACTAATACTCCACAAAAGCAAGGACGAAGGGACCAAGTAGACCCAGATGGCTGCCCGAGAGTGAAGGATGGAGAGGGAGACAAGCGTGGAGCCGTCTTAAGAACCACCGTTCCCTTGCCCGGGTCCCCAGGGAAGACCTGTCCCTGCCCCAGGCCCTGAGCTCGTGGCTGCACTGATGCAGCGCCTGGTCGGCGGCTGAGGTGGACAAAGGCGACCAGCGTCCTGTCTGGGCTGCCGGTGTGATGTTCCACTTATCCCCTAGAAGGCCGGGACAGCCGCGGGACTGGCCACCTGCACCCTGTGGACAGGAGATTCTGATTTCTCCCTCCCTCCCTGGTTCCCTGATTCCAGCTGCTTCTCCTGCCAGGCTCAGAGCCCCAGGTCTTGCTGAGTAACCAGAGGTCAAGCTAAAGAGGAGATGGGCTTTGAGAACAGGGCCCCAGGGTCCTTTCTGGAGCAATCTGGAAGAGAGGACCAGACACCACAGCCTGCACCACAGGTGTGGGTAGAAGAACTAATGGGAAGAAGATTGTTGGCTAGTTCTGATAACTTCCCTCTGGATTCTACCCAGTATGAGATTTGCAAAAGCCACCTCTTAATTACTTGTTTTAAAGAAAGGGGACTGGAGTGGAAAACTAGAAAGTCAGAACAGCCCAGCTTCAGAAGGAAGTCTCAGAATTACACGTGACTTGGAATGACAGTGCCGGCGACGCTGTAAATGCGCTTCACCTGGAGCAGAGATGCTAGCACGGTCCGACTGTTACAGGCAAGGAACTACTCTAGGAAGAAGACACTGGTCTCCTGGTCTCATCCCTCCCTCAGCCCAGGAAAGGCCTGTGTGGCTCATCAACTTTTTCTCAACTTCCCCAGGTTTTAACCCAAAGCATGTAAAAGCCATTCTGCTCATCCTTACATGCAAGTAGGGCTGGAGGACGGATCAGGGTCTAAGAGCAGTCAGTCCCATTTCTTACCGAGCACTGGATGGAAAACCCTAACCAAGGGTGCTGATTACATCACATAATCAGGACCAGAGGGTTCCCTCTCCCCAAGATGAGGCTACAGTGGATACCTGTTACGTCTCCGAGTTAATTAGCAAACTGACCTTGCTTGGGGCCTGTCCTTCCCCTCATTTCAGCTCACGGGAACTGGATGGAGTTAAAGCTACTCTCAGCTTCAGGTGTGAGAATGAGACCCAGGCCAGGCCTGTGGATGCACTGCCCTGTGATTGGCTCAGGGGTGGCCATGTGACCCAGTCAGAGCCAATGAGACTCGACTCTGACTCCCATGGGAGAGTCTCTCTTCCCACTGGAGTTTCAGACCAGAAAACAGAAGCCCGAGCTGATGGCTGCGGCATTTCCACCCTAAGGGGACAGCACAGCCAAGAATACAGCCCCCAGAGAGGAAAACCAAGTCAGAAACAGAGGGAACGAAGCAGAGCCCTGATGACAAGACCTGGGTCCAGCTGAGCCTGAAGCCAGAATGACCTGAAAATTTTTAGTTGCTTGGCCAACAGTTTTTCTTTAAGTTACTTTGAGTTGAGTTTCAAGTGCTGACGGACGATTATGAACTTATATGTGGCCAAGATGGTACTGGGATCCAGAGGAAGTCTTTCTGGTTCCAAGCTTCACCTCAGAAAATATTTATCCCTAACCAGAACTGGGACCACAGCTCCTCCGAAACCAGCAGATGGAGGGCCAGGCAAACGAGCAACACAGAAGTGGCAGAGGAGGCTTGGAAAGGAGCCGCGGGTTAACCCACACACTCCAGAGGGTGGCCAGCCTTTCCCACAGACACCAGGGCCCAGCATTTGAACAAGGCACCCCTTTCTAAGAGCAGAGGGTCCAGCAGTTACAAGGCTGCACACATTTTGTGTTCCCTTCCCATTCCCCAACGCTGAGGATGAATTCAGTTCCCAGGATAAGAACTAGCCAAGAATTTCCAAACATAACTGGACTTCAAAGGTTGAGGCATCCGAGTAGTACCCCAGTCTCTCTCCCCACACACTCCGGTCTGCTTTCCCACCCACAGCACTCGCTTTCACAAGGCCTCTCGGGGCTTGCGGGGAAGAACCGATGCCTCTTCTGTAATGAGCCAGAAGGCCGAGAGCCAGGAGGACCCTCTCAGGGGGGACAACGAGGCCACAAGACAACTGGGAGCAGGAGGTGCTCTTGCAGAGTGTAAAACCTGGGCTCTGGGGCCGGGCTGCCTGGGTTCGAGCCCTGGCTCTGCCTTGTATTGGCTGTATGACCCAGGCAGGTGACTGACCTCAATGCTTCAGTCTCCTTAACTGGGAATGGCAGTGCCCCCACCTCACAGGGCTATTATCTGCGGGAACAGTAACCGGCACATAGTAGGTTCTTAGTAGATATTAACTAACTAGACCAGAGCTTTAACCTTTTATCTGAAGGGCTGTAGGGGTCAGTGAACCCGAAACTGTTTACAAATCTCTATGTCCCACCCCCCTACCCCAGGGAAAGGGTCTGCATGCTCTCATCCGCATCTCTTGTGATGCAGGGACCGCTGAAGTAGCTTTAAGTCTAGCTGAGGGCAAGGACTAGGTCGCTCTTTTCTTGCATGTCCCCCACAGCAACCAGGGCCTGACTCTGCATGCATTATGCACCAATCAGTCCTTAATGCAGAGACAGAGGGACAGGTGAAGTCCTCACAGAAAAGCATACATGGGGGGACCTGCGGCCATTCCGGACTCCTGGGGTTTCAAGTCCTTAAAATGCATGACCCTCCCCTACCGCGCCGTGTTTGCTGTCCTCAGAGACATGCCCCACTTGACGCTCTCAAGCAAGCCCTGAGCGTCAGCCACAGGCCCCACCCCTTTCCCGCCCGCTCAGCCTTCCCCAAACCTCTCTGCCCTGGAACCCCCCGGGAAGAGCTCAACCTTTAAGGTACAGAGGTGGACTGTCAAGGGCCAGACCCGACGTGCCCCGGGGTTAGGCCCATCTCAGCGGGAGGGGGTTAGTTAGTGACAAGCCTGGTGCCCGGGAGAAGAGAGCGGCCGTGGGACCCACCAGGTCGGCCACCCGCCAGCGAGCGGAGCACTTACAGTCGCTTGATCCCAGACTCCGGCTGGGGGGATGTTCTTGGGTGGGCGACGGGTGGAGGCTGGGGTATTCGATTTTCCTCTTCTATTTCTTCACTGGAAGGAATTGAGAGGCGTGAGGTAAAAGAGTCAAACATTCCACAAGAGCTGGACTATTCCAAGGGTATCGTCCGATGGTCCGGGAGGGCGTGTCCTTTTTCAGGGGAGTGGAAGTAAGGGGACCCAGGAGGACAACAACAGTTGCCTCTGCCCCACAGGCTCTCTGCCTCAAGGGCCGGCCTCGGAGCGACAGGAGTGGCCAGTGACGAGGGTTCGTCCTGGAGGCCATGGACACAGGTGCCTGCAGGCCCTTTGGCCCAGTTAGTTAAATGTGAACAATTTCAGGAAGGTCACCACATCGCTATTCTAAGTTTACTTTGGAGATTCTAGCCACAAAGAACGATTCCCTGTTTCCTGTTCTTGCCAAATGCTTCCTTGTCTCCACACCTTTGTGATTTATTCTGCCTGAAATATGCCACCCATAACATATCCCATACCTGAAAAGTACCCTATCCTTTAGGGAAGGCTCAGTTCTGATGCCACCACCTCCATGAAGCCTTCCTGATTTCCACCCCATCCCCAAGCCAGAAGTGACTTTTCTCTTCTTTGAACAGCCAGTGCACACATTGTCATAAAACTGTCTTAGGTGGCGGACTCACAGTGGGTTTTCAGTAAAAATGTGTGGCATTGTATTTTCTCTGATGTCTTATCTTCCCTCCTGGGGCAGGGACATCTGGTGCATCCTTCCTTCCAGCTTTCTGTTCAACAGATAGATGTTGTGCGCCTACGCTGTGCTGGTGCGCCTACGCTGTGCTAAGCTGCATGCTGAGTTCTGGGAACTTAGTCACGAAAAGACAAATAAGGTTTCTGGTCTCATGCTGTTGCAGTCTGGTGTGGAAACAGACAATAAAACAAGCATGTTCATAAACAGGATAATGTGAGATGGTGAAAAGAGACATGCAGAAAGTAAAACTGGGTAAAGCGATAAACAGTGACCAGGACAGGGCGCTCATCTGGAGGGGAGGTGATGAGGAAGGCAGGCCTCTCTGAGGAGGTGACACCTGACCTGACCCTGAATGACCAGGAGTCAAGAGCAGCATGTGCAAAGGGCCTGAGGTAGAAACAAGCATGGTGTGTTTTGGGGACCCAATAGAAGGGCAGTGTGTGCAAAGCTGAATGAGTATGAGGTTTCATGGCACGAGATGGTGGGCTAAGTCAGGAGCAGTGCTATCCGCAGAACTTCCCACGAGGATGGGAACAGTCTATATCTTTGCCGTCCAATATGGTGGCCATTAGCCACAAGTGACGACTGAACACTTGAAATGTGGCGAGTGCAATTGTTGAACTGAATTTTACATTTTACCTAAGTTTAACTCATTCAAATTTAAATAGCCACATGTGGCTAATGGCTACCACATCAGACGGTGCAGCTCTACCATGTACAAGAAGTTCACGGGCCACAAATGGACCAGATGAACAAATAATTAGGCTGCATAGCTCCACCATCTCTTATCTGTAATTCCAAAATCTGAAAAGCTCTAACACCCAAAATGCATTTGTGAGGTTTTTTTTTTTTTTGTCATTCATTTGATGGTAAAACCTGAAATGAAATCTCATGAGGCTGTTTATAGTCTTTATTTATCCGATTTAGTATGAATGTTCGTATCTTTTGCTGCAAAAATATTCACGAGTTTGATTCTGGGGAGCAGCCCCAGACCTCGCTTGTGGTGTGAGAGAATACACAGTAGGTGGAATATTCTTTTCTAACAGCTGGAAAGGTTTTTTTTCATTAAAAAAAATTGGGGGGGTACTTAGGTTGGTTTATCTATCTATCTATCTATCTATCTATCTATCTATCTATCTATCTATCTATCTATTTGATGGAGGTATGGGGATTGAGCCCAGGACCTTGTGCATGCTAGGCAAGCGCTCTACCATTGAGCTATACCCTCCCGCCACAGCTGGAAATTCTGAATTAAAAAATGCACCTGAACCCTTGAGTTACAGGAAGGAATTACGAGCGGGTATGTAAGTGCTTCAGGCCAGAGATGGTCTCCACAATGGATACAGATGCCATCCTTATTTTCCAGGTGCTAATTGTCCCCAAACTCCTCACAATCTCAGCAAGGAGCCAGCCTGGGAGCTCCCAGGGACACTCACCTCTTATAGTACGCCAGCTCCTCCTGCAACAAAAACACCTTGGACTTGAGCTCGTTCCTCTCGTGCAGCACGTCCCGCAGTTCCTGCAGTGTGAACCGGGGGCGGTTGGGGTCCTTGAGGTCCATGGCCACCTTCTCCACCTCTGAGACACACTCGTCTCCGCCCGGCTCCGTCTGGAGGAGGCAGAGATGCTGCAAATGAATTCCTGGCCTGCCACCACCAGCACCCACTACGCATCCTGCCGGAGCCCGAATTTCCCATCCTCCCGGGGCCTGGGCAGCTCGCCGAGGGCGCTATTTTAAGAACTTGCAGGCGGCCTCTGCTCACGTTCTATGCAGTCAGCGTCCCTCTGGAGACGAAAGCCAGTGGCCACCGTTGTTTGCCTTCTCAATAGCCAGACCCGTGGTCCTGGTGCCTCCCCATCTGACTCAGGGTTTTATTACAAATGACATTAAAAGGCACCCGAGGAGAAGAAACAGTGCACCCCCAGTGCCGCCACCCTCTTAAATCTGCTTGCTTTCCCTTTCCCGTGTTCTTGCCTCATTTTCTTACCAAGGCCATTGCTAACCTGGCCAAAGTTGTTGGAATCAGAGCCTACGCACAATTCTCTATTCCTTTTTCATCTGACATTAAGTCGTAGACACTTCCCCATTTGTGCCTGGCCCTCTGGTTAATCCCTCTCCTCCCCAGTGGCTGTGGGCATCTTTTCGCTGAAGTTCAGTGGGAGCCCTGATGGGAGGTGAGGGGGTGACATCACAGCCGACGTGCACACGCAGGGCACTTCTCCTCCATGCAGGTCACACAGATGGAGCCTAACCTGCTGAGCCACCTCCTCCAGACCCCAACCCCATCCTTCTGCCCTCTTCCTCAGCAAGAGCTTTTTAAAAGAAATTGTGATAAAATTCACCTAACATAAAATTTACCATTTTAAAATACTCACTTCGGCAGTGTTCAGCATACTCACGATCTTGTGCAATTACCACTTCTATCTAGTTCCAAAACATTTTCCAGAGGAAACACCACACCCTTAGCAGTTCCTCCCCAACCCACCCCCCAATTCCAGCCCCTGGCAATGACCACCTGCTTTCCATCTCTGTGGATCTGCCTTTCCTGGACATTTCCTAGAAATGGTATCATACAATATGTGGCTGTGACTGCCTTCTTTCACTCAGCATCACATTTTTAAGGTTCATCCACATGGTACCCTGTGTCAGTGCTTCATTCCCTTTTCATGGCTGAATAATATTCCATTGTGTAAAGACACCACATTTTGCCTATCCTTTTTATCCCCTGATGGGCATTTGGGTTATTTCGATCTTTTGGCTATTGTGAATAATGCTGACATGAACATCAGTGTGCAAAGATTTGTTTGAACACCTGTTTTCTGTTCTTTGGGTAGCTACCTAGGAGGGGAATTGCTGGGTCATATGGTGACTATGTTTAACTTTTGGAGGAACTGCCAAACTGTTTTCCACAGCAGCTGCCCCATCTTACATTCTTGCTAGCAGTGTAGGAGGGATTCGACATTCTCCACCTCCTTGCCAACATTTCTTTTTCTTTTCTTTTCTTTCTTTCTTTTTTTTTTTTTTCGATAGCAAGGAAGTTTTTGCAAGCTTTCCAAGTCAGCTGGGCAAATCTGCAGGTGGCCCAGACTCTCCAGGGTGCACTATTCCTGACACCCCCCGAGCCGCCAGCATCCCATGATTGTTTAGAAGGAGTAGACAGAAGCTTAGGACAACAGTGGGTGAGCTCTGGAACAGGGGAAAGCGGGATTGAAATACAAAACTAACCCCCTTCCCCCCCCCCAAAACAAAAAAACACAGAAGCACAAGGAGAAATGGACTCCAACTGAGACAGGCCAGGATGTTGAAGGGCTCCAGAAGGCAGAGTTGAGATGCCTCCCATCCTGGGAGAGTTGGGGACGGGCTGTTCTGGGAAAGGACACTTGTAAGGAGACACTACCCACCAGGGCAGATCAGGTGACAGAAGAGCCACCTGGCAGGCGCGGGCTGGGAAGTGGTCCTGACCAGGAGTCAGCACTGAGCAGCAGGCAGCAGGGGAGGCGGCCCACTGCAGCAGGAAACCTGACACATGCTACCCCCCAAGCCGGCTGGGCAGCAGAGAGGGGCCTCTTCCTATCCAAAGACTAGGGGAGGAAATGTTGGAGGACTCAGCTTCCCAAGAAGGTACTCCAGGCATCTGCTGGTGCCACACCTTCAGGGGGGCTGTGTCTTCAGGGAACATCTTCAGTGTCCAACTCCCTCTGCAGAGCCTCCAGGGCTGCTCCTTGGACCACCTGATAGCCACACATTGGGACCGTAACCCCTGTCCAATATCATGTATAGCAAATGCCTAGTATAAAGCAGGCACTCACTAATGCCAGTTCCCTTCTCTTCTTCTGCCCAGGTTAACCACAGAACATGCTTGGATGTCTCATATTTATTTAACATTATTGAGTATCAACTTTGCATCTGCTGGTCACTGAGCAAATGAGATGAATCAGACAGGTGGAGGTGGAAGGAAGATATACACAAATAAAAATTTACAAGGTAATATAATAAGTGGTGCAAGGGCATCAAACTCTGAGGAGGAACATGGAAGATGTCACTGCAGATGTGGTCTCTGTGCATGGGGTCTTGACGAATGTGTAGGAGTTTGCCAAGAACTCTGGGTCCACTCCAGTGACCCCATCCCCTCATTTTATTTGGCCCTCACTGTGTTCTAAAACTCTTTTGAATTGGTTGCCAGCAGCTTTAGGTCAGGGGATTTCACCCTAAAGTTTGGGTTTGGGGCTTCCTTTAGGGAAAAAACATTGGAAGACTAGGCCACACTGGGCCCACATGGCAACACTGGGCTGGTGCTGCATAGCAGCTGCTCCCTCTTACATGCTATTTCCATGGTTGCCCACTCCCCTCCCCTTTTTCCTTCCCTGCCTGTATCCTGGAGGTGTTGGCAGCCGTAGACCCAAATCGCAGGCTTGCACACTCCCTCCAGCCCCTCCCTCCCCCAGACAACTTGGCAAGTCCCAGGCCTCTCCGTGTCTCTGGGAAGGGCAAGCTGACAGGGGTCCATGCGCCCTGGGGAAGGCATAAAGCCCCTCAAGAGGGTTCCCAGCCCCTCACTTTCCAAAAGGCCTTTGGGCAAGCTGCCTGCTCCTCTCCGGGCCCTCATTACCCCAACCAGTCCTTGAAAACCCAGTAATATTTCTAAGAGCCCTTCTCACCCAGACACCTGGGGACTCCTACGAACACACGCTTTCAAGCCGCAGCAGTTCCCTGCTCCCCCTGCCACGGGCTGTCATCACCCAAGACACCGAAGGGCTTCCTCAGAACCTAACTTCTTTCGCTGGAGAAAGGATGGCTCTTTTATCCGTGAAGCAACCTGATTCCCTTAGGGCTTGGGGGTTTCCCGGATGGGAGCGTAAGGAAGCCCTGACTTCTGGGACCGTTGCCTGAAAGTGCAGGAGAGAGTGAGCCTGGGACTCTAGCTTTTCCAGGGCGCCACCAAGCACTGACGCGAGCCTTGGGCAGCCCCGGCCTTGAGGGACACTGCGCTGGCTCTTCCCAAGCCGGCAATCGGGCCGGTCGGCAGCCGGCCTTCTACGCTTACTCCACGGGGGACCACGGAGGTGGCCTGGGTTATCGTGGACTGTCTGCTGGTCCCGCGAGGCTGTCTGGGCACAGCTTGAGGGAGACGCCTGAGGTCCCAGGTGCTCCCCAGGGAGGCTCAAGAGACTGGCCGACAAGCAACGGGACCTGTCCGGAGGCCTTAGGGAGGCAACGCCCTCCACCGGGGCCCTCCAGCCTGAGACCTGGCCTCCAGGGCAGGCCCCCCACTGCCCGGGCACCTCGAGGCCTCTTCCTGTGTTCCCGAAGCCCCTGGCCCAGCAATGGGCCAGGACTGTGCTCTGGTCACCCTTGGAATCTCCAGGCTTCCACAGGGATGAATTCAGCCCCCAAATCCCATTTCACAGGTCAGCCATTGGGCCCCTGTCTGCTTTCTCTGGGTACTTAAAAAAAAAACTCAACTTACCAAGAAATCAGAACTTGCAAAACAGAGGCAGTGACGTCAAGGAGGTAGCTATTAACTTTACAGTTTTCTTACTGATTTTATATGAAGTCCTTTAGAAGGGAAGCCACCTCATTTTCTTAAGGGTTTATGTGTCTACCTACCGAAGGTAGGAGAACTGGCAGTTAGAACACGAGGAGCCGGATGAACTAGAAGATACGCTGCGTGAGAAGGCGGTCAGGACCGCGTGTTGTATGAGTCCAAGTCAGTGAAATATCCAGAGCAGGCACACCCACAGGGAGGGCAGGTAGACCAGTGCTTGCCAGGGGCTGGGGGAGGCAGAGATGGGAAGTGACTGCTAGTGAGTATGGGGTTCCTTTTGGGGGTGATGGAAACGTTCTAGACAGTGGCAATGAGCACACAATATAGTGAATATACTAAAACCCCTTGTCTTGTACACTTTAAATGGTTGGATTGTACAGTACGTGACTTATATCTCAGTAAGTAGGTTATAAGAATATACAAGGGGCCTCGTGTACTGCAGATCACCCTGAAAGGACAGTGATGCCCTTCAGAAAGAACCATGTAAATCAAGAGGCAACGATGAGAATGGATTCCTCCCCAGCTCTGGATCCTTCCATGGCTCCCATCTTCCCCCACCAATCCTGTAGCAGGGCTAACCACCCCCCCACTCCCCAGGCTGTTCCTCCTGCCTGGAATGACCTGCCCCACATTCTAACCCTGGACAGCCTACCCATCCCACAAGATTCATCTCAGTGCTCTGGAGGCCTGCACTGCCCTCTCCTCTGGACTCAGAATTCACTGTGCCATCCTTTGATCCCACCGCCCTCTATCCCAGCCGCACTATTAGATCTACTTAATCAAGTCAAATTCATCCCCTTCATTTGTCAGTTAGGAAACTGACCGCCAAAGGGGGATGGACAGGCCCAAGTCACATGGCAGCAGGTGATGAAGCCACCACAACCTGTGGCTTCCGTTTGAGTGACAAGCATCGTGAACTCCACTCAGCTCCAAGGGATGGAGTCAAACGCAGCAGAGACGCCCTGAGTTTGGGAACAGACGCTGCTCAGTGGGTTAGTCATAACTGTCACCTGATTTCACTCCCGTTCTGTCCCACCCCCATGATGCCAGAAAGGAAACTGAAACCGACAGGCAGCCAGGCCAAGGAGGTGTTCAATGTTCCTGTCTTAAAGAGATACGGAGCAGGGCTTGGAGTTTTGCAGCTGGGGTGATGAGCTCAGGACCCAGGTTTGGACCAGGTCCCCCCGTCCAGGCAGAGACAGGCCTGAGCTCTCATGGGGCTTAGGAGGTTGGAAGCGGTACACCTGGGGAGATGCGGGGTGGCCGCCCCACACTTCGCCTGCTGGCTCCTCTCCTCCATCCCAATGCTATAGATTTGGTCCAGCCCTCACCCTTCTTGTCTGGATTATTGCAAAGGGCTCCCAACAGCCAAGACTGCCATCAGCTCCTTGTTCAAACTCTTCAAATTGTCCTCCATAAATTCAGAGCTGATCCTGTCACTTCCCTGACAAAAGCCTGTGAAAGAATCCACATCCTTCACTGCTCAGCGTGTTGTGTGTGGCATTCTCAACCTTGACTCTCCGGCACTGATGACAACAGCTGTTGTCTCTGCCTGGCCTGCCTCCATTCCCACACGTCTCCAGGCTGAGTCACTGCAATTTGCCTCTGGAGAAACTCCCCTTCCCCACTTTCTGTGTATGCAGCTCTGATGGGCACCTCTGAGGTAGCCATGTGGCTCAGGAATGGACAACATGCATATTCTAGACCTCAGACCACAATGACTGTCAGTGATGGGCTAAAGAGAGGGTTCCCTGAGACTTTTGCTGAGAATCTGGGAACGAGGCAATTTCCTTCCACTGGGGTTGCAAAGCTGGTTAAGTACTGGGGCCACTATATGGCAAGTGGCTGCTTACGAATGACACCAACAGAGAGGAAAGCAAAGCTGAGAGGAGGTCTGAAACAAATTCCTGACACTGTCACTTGGGCACCTGGAACCAGCTATACCTGAAGCCATCATTAACTCAAAGCTTTTAGTTACACAGCCAAAAATTCCTTAAAAAAAAAAATCCTTAAACCATTTTAACTTAGGCTTCTGTCACCTTTATCCCAAAGCAGACTCTAACCTCTCCCTTTTAATACTTCTCTCTTTTTACCTCCCTATCTGTATCCCAGAGGTTCTTGTCCTTTAAAGATCCTAGAAGTGTATGGTCTAAATCCACAAGATACTGAATGACTGTGCTGGGACTTGAGCCAACCTGATGGTAAGCTCAGCCGTCTTACCTCCCCCACCTGTAACCCAGGAGACCAGCATGGTGCCTGCAAACCTGAAACAGTCAATAAATATTTGTTGGAAGAAAGAGCCAGCCCTGAGCTTTTCTCTTAACAGTTCCTTATGCTCTTCTGAAACGGCATAGCCATCTCCTACAGCCACCACCAAAAGCTTAGCATTATTATCACGGACATCCAGCTGAAGTCACAGATGGTCCACGAAGCTCCATGCCCCCCCAGTCAGGACTGACTGCCCTATCTCTGTGTTCCTGGCACACCCCGGGGCACATCTATGTGGCAGACACCTCTGGTGCCGTGGGTCACATCCTGGGCCTACCATATTTTGTTTATCCCTCCATCCATTCATCGATGGTGAGTGTGTATTTTATATTTACAGCACGTGTCCATTTGGACGTGCCCTATTCCAGGTGCTCCACTGTCACTAGTGGCTGCTGAGCTGGACACACACAGCTAGAATGTGTTCTCAGAGTCCACTCTGAGAAGTTTTTTATCCACTCATCAGCTGATGGACACGGAGGATGTTTCCACCTTTTGGCTGTTGGGAAGAGGGCTGCTGTGAGCATCTGCGTACAGGTTTTTATGTGGACATACAGTTTCAGTTTTCTTGGGCACATGCCTAGAAGTGGGATTGCTGGGTCACAGGGAGTTACATGATTATTTGACTAATGTCTGTCTCCTATACTGACTGTAAGCTCCATGTAGACAGGAACCAGGTCTGCATTTTCTCCCCCATGCCTGCAACATAGTTAATAATCATTTGAATGAATGAATGAATGAATGGCGGGTGCCCAGTAACCACCACCGAGCTGGATACCCTGGGCTGGAATGCTGGGAGTCCTGGGTTCCAGGCCCAGCGCTGCCCCTGCCCACCTGTGTGTCTTCTGGCCAGCAGCTGGCTCTCCCTGGGGCTCCCATTTCCCTCATGTGTAATGGGGAAAGCCAGGCAGCCTTGCCCACCCCGAGCCAGCCCACAGACTGTCCCTTCCACATCACCTCACCAGCTGGCTTCCCACTCACCTCAGGCTCCTCCTCTCCGTTCTGGCTGAGCCCGCCCTGCAGCCTCTCTCGCAGCTTCCCGAGCTCCGCCCGCAGGCTGCCCATCTCCTGCTCCTTGGTTTGCAGATCTGCCTCCAGTTCTACCTTCTGTTCGATCAGGGCCTTCCCCTGGGCCTCCACCACCGTGACCCGGTGCCGGAGGTCATGGTTGATCTTCATCAGCCGGGTCTGCTGCTGCTGCAGCTGTAGAGAGACAAAGGCCATGGTATGGGGCCGCCGCATACAGTAGTTCATGTTGTGCACTGTACAAGGGCAAACCATCTGCAGGTGTGCCATTTATACTGTGTAGATGTCTTGATTTGTTTGGAATGTGTTCATATTCTCCTAACTCTGTTGATGCCAGAGGTGGGCAATTTGTAGATTTACTATAATTTTATGACAGATGGAAGATAAGTGTCTTATTAGTATCTTATGACAATTTCCCAACAGATGGAAGTAACATGCCTTGAGAAAGGGGCGTCTTTTTCTAATTTAGGTAGAGACACCGGATAGGTTCCTAGAGCAGCCTGGACCATGCTGGGGCATGAAGGGGGTGGGCTAGAGGAAGCCTCAGGGTCATAGCAAAGGCTGCCCAGGCCACGGGACCTCTTCAGTGTGTGGAGTCAGATCGCTGGCCATGCCATGTTCCCGCCTACAGCTCCAGCGAAGACTCTGCCAAAGGTCCTCCCCATGGCTACTGTTTCAAAGCTGGGTCCACAGAGCTGTGGGCAGGATCCCCACCCCATGGAGCCCAGAGAGTGAGACTGAAGGGGAGGCGGGAGCCTCTTGGTGGGGCGGGACGCATCACTTACAGCCTCAACATCCTCATTCTTCAGCCCGAGCTCCCGGTCCTTGGCGCGGATCTCGTCTCGCTGTTTGTCCACCACCTCCTTCAGCTTCTTCATCACCTGCCGCTCCCGCTCCGACATGCCTGGGGGAGGTGGAGGGGCGGGACCAGCAGGTGAGTCCACCTCCCTCCCCTGCTTAAACCATCCAGCAGCTCCCCACTGAGATCAACCTGGCCCCTCCCCCGGCCTCCTCCTGGCCTCATCTCCTCCACTCCCCAGCACCTGCTTCCTGCCCCTCTATCCTCCCAGCTCATCCCCACCGCAGGCATTTGCGGCTGCCACTCCCAGTGCCTGCAAGTGCCTGCCTTCCAACCTCCCGCTGGCTGGCTCCCCTCGTTTCTCAGGCCTCAGCTCAAGGTCACCTCCTCACAGAGGCCCCTCCTTCCCTGAGCCCTGTAACGCAGCCCTATCTCCCACCCACTCATCCCTTCACAGTGCTTTGTACAACCGCTCAGTATCTGGTACATCCTTTCATCTAATAATGAAAGATGACACTGCAACGTGATTCGAAGAGTGGGCTCTGGAGCTCAGACACTGGCTCTCCCGTGTGTTAGCTGTGTGGCTTTGGGTTCCCTCCACTCTGTGCCTCAGTTTCCACATCTCTAAAATGGGAATAATAGCAGGACCTACCCCATAGGGCTGTTGTGAGGACTGATCTAGTTAACACACACGAAACACTGAAGAAGATGCCTGGTACACAGCAGATGCTCAAGGGGTGTTGTCTGTTACTTGCTTGTTCAATGTCTGTTCCCCCTGCCCCCCGCCCCCCAAGGATACTGTCAGCAGGAGCAAGACCTTGCCTGATCCATCCCCTGTGTATTCCCTGCACTGGCACAGTGCCTGGCACACAGCAGGTATTTGATCAGGGATGTGATGAATTAAGGAATGTGAGGACGGATGCTGTATGAGTTTCAGGCAGCTGCTGTAACAAATAACCAACAAAATTGGGTAGTTTAGGACATTAGAAATGTATTTTCTCATAGTTCCGGGAGGCAGAAGTTTAAAATCAGCCCAATACCAAGATGTCACTGTGGCTGGCTCCCTCTGGAGACTCTAGGGGAGAATGTGTTCCTTGCCTCTTCCAGCTTCTGGTGGCTGCCAGCGTTCCTTGGCTTGTGGCCACATCACTACAGTTGCTGCCTCTGCGGTCACATGGCCTTCTCCCCTTCTGTCCATGTCAGATCTCTCTCTGCCTCCTTTTTGTAAGGACACTTGTCATGGCATTTGGAGTGCACCCAAATAATCCAGGATAACCTCCCATCTCAAGATTCTGACTAAATCACATTTGTAAGGATTTTACCCTAGAAGGTGACATCCACAGGTTCCAAGGATTAGGGCTGGACATTTGGGGGTCCGTTATTCAGCCTCATACAGGCACTGGGCTGACAGCTAATCCCTGATCACCAGGACACCTGGGCTGGGGTACTGGCAGTCAGACTCAACCACAGATTAAAAGGGGAGAAACCATTTTTTTCTCCCCCATTTCCCTCCCCCAGGACTCAGGACTACTTTCCCTCTGTGACTCCCTTCTCCAGGTTGCTGCATCCCACACTGAAGCTTTCCCGCTGGCCTCCCTCCTCCTGTCCTGGATGGTCCCAAGCAGGCAGTCACCACCACAAACAAGCATTCACGGTGCGTGTCTAGAACGGTGCGTGATACCACGGGGGCCACAAATCCAGGTAAGACCTGGATACTGCCCTTGATGAGCTGGAGACAATGTTCTAGGCACAAAGGCAGGACGGTCCCAGAAGGCAGCTGTCCTGCCTCAACCATCTCAAAAGTCTAGGGCTTCACATTGGGAGCCGCTCCAGGTGGGCTGATGGAATAGGGACTGATTCCCTTCCAAGGCCCTGCTGAACCCAGTAAAGATAAACCACTTTACATCCTCGACCCTATTGCATTCTCATTCCCAACTGCTGGAAATGGGTATTACTGTTCTTGTTGTTGGTTTTAACATGAGTCCCATTTTACAGATAGAGAAAACTGAGGCCCAGAGACTTGTTCAAAGTCACACAGCCGGGCACTGGCAGCGCTGGGGCTCAAACCCAGGTTTTCTGACCCCAAGTCTCACGTCCTCTCCTTGATGCCATGCCACCTCCCCACAGGGGGACAAGACTCAGAAGTTCCCTTAAGGTCACCAGAAGGTGTCACACTGGGGCAGACCCCAGCACACACTTTCTTCCAGACAGGGCCACCTGCTGGGAGTACTCTCACATATTTTTGTGCACAGACATGCACGTGTGCACACATGCACAACATTCATCTGTCAAGTATTTATCAAGCGCCTGCTGTATACCTGACACTGAACTAGTCACTAGGGTCATGACATAATTCTGCTCTCACAGACTTATAGATGGCAGACAGACAGGTGTGTCATTACAGACCATGACACATGCCATGACAGATGCAATGGGGGCTGAGAAATAATGAGTGAGACCCAGGTAGACTATGGGTGAAGAAAGGCCCCTTGAACAAGGGTCATTTATGCTGAGACCGGAAGCAGGAAAGGGCAGCCTGGTGACCAGGACCAGCGTTCCCAGACAGGGGCCCTGGAGGGGGAAGACCTTGTATCTGAGAAGCTGGAGGGCAGCACTAGGGGCTGAGCCCAGTGGCCAAGGGGTGATACGGGCTTGAGCTGGGAGCGAGGCTGGATCACGTGAGGCCTCGGAGGCCAAGTAAGGAGGCTGGATTTTTCTCTAAAGGGGCAACAAGAACCTCAGGATCTCAACATGCAGAGCCTGCCCAGAGCTGGAGGGGGAGGCCAAGGAGACCAGGAAGGGACAGCCAGAGAGGAAAGATGCACAGGAGGCCAGGGGTGTCTGTGTCTGCAAGTGAGATGAGCCGGAGGGAAGGAACTGTAATGAGAAATGCTGATGGCCCGAGGGACTGGGAGGCCCCAGAAGGCAAGAGAGAAAGACGAGCTTGATCGCGCAGGCTCTATCACAGCCTATGGCTTTGACTTGTGAAGTGACATAACCTCTCTGAGCCTCCACTTCCTCCGCTGCAAAATGGGTACCCCTTGACTCCACCTCTCTGACAACATTGTACAGTAGGAAATCACACAAGGTCATGAAATAGGATCCTTTCCTACTGGTGGGCGTGGGGGCATCAGTTCAGCCCCTGAGACCACTCAGCTTGGGCCCCCTTGGGCCGTACACCAAACTATGAGGCTGAGAGAGACTGAGAAGCTGCAAAGCCCCTGAGAGATGCCAGCCCTAGCTGGAGTGGGAAGGCAGGCATGGCTGGAAGGGGCGAGCATCCTTAGCAGGTGACGAACATGAAAAGGACTGTGAATACCAAGTGCTGGAGAGAAGGTGGAGCAACAAGAGTGCTCAGCGGAGCTGCTGGGGGTGCTACTTTGGAAACCCATTTGGCATTACCTACTACAGCTGACGTACATCCTCTGAACCAGCAGCTGCCTTCTGGTATATCCCCAACAGGCATGCGTGCACATGTTCATCAGTAGGCGGACAGTTCAATAATCTGTAGTACAATCAGATACTATATGGCTATTTAAAAGACTGAGACATACTGGAGATTGAAACAGTAAGTGACAATCTGTACAGCACAGGCGGTGCAAACATGTTCATAGCAGTTTTATTTGTAATAGCCCCCAAACTGGAAATGGACAAAAAGCCCATCAATAGTAGAATGAATGGATAAACCTGGATATTAACAGGTAACGGAATATTACACAGCAGTGAAAAAGAACTCTGCTCTCCACTTGGCGTTTATAAAGTCAGTTATTTCTCTAGAGACTCCAGCTTTCCTCCTCCCTCAGGTGCAGCCCTGGTGCCTTCCTGGCCACCTCCTGACTTCTCAAAAGATGCTCTCCAGCCAAAGTTCTGAGCTGGAGGGCCTCCAGACTTCCAATGGGCAATCAAAGGGCCATCTGAGGGTCTCGGGTACCAGGTATCCCCTCCCAAAACTTCTAGGCCACTGCTGCAAGGTGGGGCCAGGGCCTTGGCTAGTGGGACAAGTGGATACTCCTCACGTCTCCCAAAAAAGAGCTTCTCAGACAGTGTGAGCGAGTGTGTGTGTGTGTGTGTGTGTGTGTGTGTGTGTGTGTCTGAGTGGGGGAGGGGGCTGAAATCAGCAGTAGGCAGAGTCTGTGAAAAAGCCACAAAAGCAGTCATTATTGTCTCTCTGAGCACCTCTCCCGCCAGGGCTCTGGGCAGGGCATTAAGGGCCTCTTGGTGGGGGCAGATTCCACTCCTGGAGAAATCATGTGAGCAGGACAGCTAAGTGGGTGAGGGGGGAGCATGAGTCCAGAGAAAGGAAGCCTGGAGCTGGGACCCAGCTACATCCGCCACCTTTATGGGTATCAGTGGCTGCAGGACCAAGAGACCAGGGAACAAAACGATTAAGGGCTTGGAGTCTGGAGCTAGATTTCTGGGGCTCCTTCCCGGCTCTTCCGCTGCCCCTGCAGTGCACCTCATGCCTGTTTTCTCACTTGCAAGTGGGGATCATGGGGAGGCTCCACCTCAGGGCTCTTGTGAGGTTGCATGTGTTAATCTACCTGAAGTGCTCGCAAGAGGCCTGGCACAGAGTGTCTCTAAGTGTCAGCTGGCATTTTATCCACAAAATAGAAATACCAATCCTCCTTGCTCCAAAGGCTGCTGCTACGATAAAGTCCAATAGTGGTCACACCAGTGCTTCGGAAAACTAAAAGGTTAAGCGTTTTTAACAGACTCACAGACAGGTAAAAGTTGGAAGAGTTCTGAGCAATTGTTTAGTCACTCAGCAATTCAGGATCCTGGGATCTAGACTGAAGAGACATTCGGGCAAGTGCACGGAGAAGCAAGTCCAAGGTCAGTCCCAGGAGCCAAGTTTGTAGGAGTGAAAACTGGAAATGAGCTAAACACCCACCGGCAAGGAGACGGTTAAACAAGTACCTTCCACACGGTGCGACACTATGTGGCTGGTCACAAGAAAAAGGCAAGTGATAAAATCATAGCAGCGCTATTCACAACGGCCGAACGGAGGGAGCAGTCCAAATGTCTGTCAGCAGGCGAATGGATTAAAAAAAGTCCATATGATGGAATATCACTCGGCATAAAAAGGAATCATGTTCTCACACGTGCTACAGTGTGATGAACCTTCAAAACCCGATGCTGGGCCAAAGAAGCCAGACACAAAGGGCTATATATTCTGATTCCATTTGCACAAAATGTCCAGAATAGGTGAATCCATAGAGACAGAGAGATTAGCGGTTGCCCAAGGCTGAGGGCAGGGGGGTTTGGGAAGTGACTGCTAATGGGTGCGGGGTCCCCTTTGGGGATGGCGAAAATATTTTGTCGGGGAGGGTAGAGCTCAAGTGGCAGAGCGCATACTTAGCATGCACAAGGTCCTCGGTTCGATTCCCAGTACCTCTTCTAAAAAAATAATAATTCAATAAATAAACCTAATTCCCTTCCCCTACCAGGAAGAAAAAATATTTTGGAGCTAAACAGAGGTGATGGTCACACAACATTATAAATAAATTATGCACCATATGCTACTGAATTTTACACTTTTAAACTGTTAATTTTATGATATATGAATTTCATGTCACTTTTTTTAAAAAAGGCAATCCAAACAGTAAATACATAATTTTTTTAAAAAGGCAAGTGCCAATCTATACAGCACCATTTCTTTTATTTAAAAAATGAAATACATTGTTCCCTGCAACATCAATGTTAGCACTATAGGAGCTTTTGCTTATTTAAAAACCACACACGTGGAATATGTGTGTCAATGCATGGAAGGGAATGGTTTTACAGTGCAGTGAGAAGGGAAGAGAATTCTCGTGCTTTTTTTGTTGTTTTGCTTTAGTCTTTTACATATGGAAGAACACAGGTAATAGATCTTTTTTTTTAAAGACCCAAACAACCGCTACCACTCACAAACCCCTATGGTCCGCCCCCCTCAATCCATATGAGAAGAAAATGCCCTGAGAAGATTGAGATGCTTGCCCCAACTCTGCTAGTTGGCGGCCATTCTGGACTGTAATCCAGGTCTCCCAATTCCAGACCAAGACATTTTTCACTCCCCAGAGCCAGAAAGGCGCCTTTGATACAGGACGGCGGTGATGATCACACACATTTACCGAGCACCTGCCGTCACCAGCTACTGGGCTCAGCGCTCACCATGGATGAGGCGGTGCTCAGAGCCCCTCGGAGACCTGTGTTCACCCCCCGCACCCCTTCAATGTGCTTTTGCTACTGACCGGGCACCTTGGGCACCAAGTAGGCTGGCAGGCTCCGTAAGGAAGTGCAGCCCCCGCGCCCACACTCTGGCATGTAACTCACACTCCAGCGCTGGCTGCCCTGCTCCCGCCACAACCCCACCTTCTGGGGGTGCTTCCTTAATAAACTACCTACACAAGAAAATCGTCTCAGGGTCTCCTTCCAGAAGAAACTGATATAAACAGTGCTTAACTCATTTTATCCTTAGAATATTTTATGAAGCAAGACTCCTGTTGCCGCCGTTGGCTAGCCGAGGAAACTCGGGTGCACAGTAGCTAGTTAACTCACACAAGGCCACACAGCTCATTAGTGGCACTGCCAGGATTCAAACTCAGGCAGTCCGGCTCCAGAGTCCACACTCCTGCAACCACTATACTCCCTTTCTAAGTCTCACAGCCCAAGCTCCTTACGTTGTCAGCAAGCGTAGCGGAGAGAATAGCGTCCCCCCCAAATGTCACCTCTGCCTGGAAGCTCAGGATGTGACTTTACTTGAAAATATGTCTTTGCAGATGTAATTAGTTAAGATGAGGTCATGCTGAATGAGGGTGGGCCCTAAATCCGATGACTGGTGTCCTTATAAGAGAAAGGAGGGGGGAGATTCAGACACACACACACACACACACAGAACACAGAGACGGCCACGTGACAACAGAGGCAGAGCTTGGAGGGTCACAGCCACAAGCCAAGGATGGCCGGCCACCACCAGAAGCTGGAAGAGGCAGGAGGCTCTTCTGACAGAGCCTTCGGAGGGAGCACAGCCGTGCTGACACCTTGCCTTTGGACCCCCAGCCCCCAGATCTATGAGAGTGCATTTCCGTTTGTGGTCATTTGTTACAGCGGCCCCAGGAAACTAAAGAGCAAGCACACGGAGAAAGTCCCAGAGACGGTGCATGGACTGTTTTTATTGAGCTGAAATTCATACCAGACACTCTTGGTTCCCACACAAGCTTCAGCTAGGACAAAAATCGGCATAACTGCTCTTGGGGTCATCTTTTCCCGGACTGCTCTATGCTTGATGCTGCACATACTTTTTCTCAACAATCCCAGGGGTCAGGAGTCGCCATGCCCATCTTACAGGTGAGGCCCCTGAGGATGGGAACGGGAAGGACTCTTCCCAGCGTAACCCATTGGCAAGGGTGGGGCTGGGCTTTGAACTCAGGTCCACCTGCCTCTGTAGCCCATTCTTTTCACGATGGACTTCACCCAGCAGCCTCCGCGAACACATTCTAGCTCCGTGTGTCCAGCTCAGCCACCGCTAGTGACAACGGAGCACCTGGAATAGGGCACGTCCAAATGGACACGTGCTGCATAAACGTAAAGTACACACTCACCATCAACGGATGGATGGATAAACAAAATTTGGTGGATTCATACAATGGAATATCACTCCGCCTTAAAAAGGAAGGAAATTCTGACCCAAGCTCCAACAGGGATGAAAGTTGAGGACATTAAGTGAAATAAGCCAGTCACAAACGGACAAATATTGTATGATTCCACGTATGCGAGGTACTCAGAATAGTCAAACTGCTAGAGACAGGAAGTAGAATGTCAGATGCCAGGGGCTGGGGGCGGGGGAATGAGGGACTGCTGTTTAACGGGGACAGAGTTTTAGAGTTCCATCTGCAAGACGAAAAGTGTTCTCGAGATGGGCTTCCCAACGACGTGGATGTAATTAACACTACTGAACTGTACACTTAGAAACGGTTAACATGGTAAATTTGATGTGTATTTTACCCCAATAAAACACACATATAATATGTTATATTATATATAAATATATAACCCACCAGATTTCAAAGACTTAATATGAAAAAAAAAAAAGAATGCAAAATACCCTACGCTAATTTTTAAATTGATTACATGTTGAGAGGATTGGTATCTTGGATCTACTGGGTTAAATAAAAATATGTTGAAATTACTTTCACCTGCCCTTTTTACTTTTTTTAATGCCCAACTGGAAAAATTGTAATCACGTGTGTGGCTTGCCTTACATTTTTTCGTAAAAGGCCAAAGATTTATACCATCTGAAGAGAAACCAGAGCATTGTCTGACATTTTTTTGGACAGTGCTTTTCTCAGCTGCCCTTCAGAAAATGGCTATGTGATCAGTTTTCTTCCTCTCCTGGTGACGGAGTTGTTTGTCCAGAGCCTAAGATTTTTTTTCCAGACCCCTGAGCCTATTTTTGCAACCCCATCTCCCAAGTCCAACGGCTTCGATAATCTGTAATTCATTTCCGCGCAGGCAAACCAGTAGTTTCCGAGTGCTGACATGAGGATTTCCAAATACAAGAGGCAGGAAAATGCTTGTTAGTCTGGAGACTTCCAGGGAGGGGGAGACGGGAGACTGCCCGGGTGCTCTGAGCGCAGGGCCAGTGTGAGTGGCTGAGAAAGCAGTGCTGCTCCGTGCAGGCTCTCTGTCCCCACTCACCCCGACACCAGCTTAGGCAATGGCACCCCTAAATCCACAGTCAGCCCCCAAGCCTTGCCCCACTGCTCAAAGCAGCGCGGGATCCACAGTCTAACTTTATGGGTGGCACCTCCTCCCAGGGGCCCTCAGCCCGAGGTCTGCTCCTCTCACAGGTGGGAGCAATGCTCTTGTCCCTGCTGTGTTCCCATGGTTTCCCATGCAAAATAAAAATAACCGCGAGAGGCACGCCTGGCGTCTGCCCAGTCTCTGCACTCGGCTGGGGGCTGCTGCCGCGCAGAACAGCCGAGCCTCCCTGAGCTCACCGCCCAGGAGCTGGACCCACGCAAGATGCCAACTAAGTGTGTCTCCAATGGCACCCGTGTGGGCTGTTGCACGGCAAGCCCAGCAGGGATTTGGGAAGCCGTGGTGATGCTCTCCCACACGGAGGGTACCGTGTGCACGCAGATGCAGCAGAGCACCAGGGAAGCGGCTCAGGGTGTTCAGGCCCATGCCTGGGGGCCCTGGGGGCCCCGAGATCTCCAGGAGGTCCCTGGGGCCGGTGGAAGGTTCTCAGGTCAGACCTGGAGGCCTCCGGATGCCCCGCAGAAATGTCACAGACAAAAAGATGGCTCCGGGTACATCACCAAGCTCACACAGCTACCGCGTGACCCAGCAACTCCACTCCTGGGTGTAAACCTCAAAGCACTGAAAACAGGTCCACACAAAAACGTGTACTGGAATGCTCATAGCAGTACTAGTCTCAGCAGCCGAAAGTGGGAAACAACCCAACGTCCATCAGTGGATAAACGGATAAACAAGACCAAGCCTAAACATACCATGGAATATTACTAAGCCAGAGAAAGGCATGGACCCTCTCAGCCTGTTCTCATCTGTTCAAAAAGGAGATTGCTTATCACACTAAGTGAAGTAAGTCAGAAGGAGAAAGACGAACACCATGTGATACCGCTTTTATGTGGAATCTTAAAAAATGATACAAATGAACTTATTTACAAAAGAGAAACAGACTGACAGACATAGAAAATAAACTTATGGTGACCAGAGAGGAAAGCGGCGAGGAGGGATAAACTAGGAGTCTGGGATCAGCAGATACAAAGCACTACATATAAAATAGATAAACAACAAGGTCTTACTGTAGAGCACAGGGAACTGTATTCAGTATCTTGTAATAAACTATAATGAAAAAGAGTATCTATGTATAACTGGATCACTGTGCTGTACACCAGAAACTAACACCACATTGAAAGTCAAATATACCTCAATTAAAAAAAAAAGAGATTGGATAGGATAACAACAGCTCACAGTAACAAGAGTGAACACTCGCTCAGTGTAGGCACCAGGTACGATTCTAAGCAGTTTCCATGTATTAATTCATTTAAGCCTCACAACAACCTTGAGGGACATATGGTTATTTCCCCCATTTTTACATGTTGCACTTAAGCACACGAAGGTCAAGGTCACTTAGCAGGTAAGTATCAGGTTAGGATTCACACCTGGGCGGCCTGGCTCTACAGCCAACGCTCAACACCACTCAGACTTGTTTGCACTGCAGTACTCACACCTGCACAAGGGAAGCCCAAGGAAGAGAGAATGCCGGCTCCTGGCTCCAACACTTCCTTTTTCCCTGGTCCCTACAGTCCTCATACAGCACCTTACTTTATTCCTAGAGTTGTAACCACGAGTTCTGAACTTGAGGCCCCCCACGAAAGTCCATTCCCCTTCCCAAAAACCACGAGGAGGGGGCTTGTGTAGGGACCTGAGTTTAACCAAAGAGGTGGGTCTGAGATTCCTTGGGATCAGAGGCAGCCCCTGAATAGGAAGGAGGCTGCCCGGGAGCCGAGCTGATGCATCCAGCAGCATTCAGATCTGGGTGGCCATCCAGGGTTGCTCATTATTAAACCTGTGCCGGTGACAAGCACCTCAAATTTCTTCCCAGCACACTCAGAATAAAACCCAAACCTTGGCCTCTAATGGGCTATGTGATCTGATCCCTGCTGACCCCTGTGACCTCATCTTTAATGCCCTTGGCTTCAATCATCTTCTGTAGCACTAGTGACACTAGCCTTCTTGGTTTTCCATACACAGTCGTGCCCCAGGGCCTTTGCACCCGCCCCTCCCCAACATATTCGCATGGCTCGCTCCATAACTTCACTAGGGCTCAAATGTTACCTCATCGAGAGGCCCTCCTTGATCACCATATCTAAAGAAGCTCCCTACCAAGTTGCCTCTATTATAGTCCCCTTGTTTTAGCTCTTCCACAACTCTGGTCAGCATCTGTTCAGAACTGTGACATCTAGTTGTTTACATACTTATCACCTATCTCCTCTGCACTAGAACATAAGCTTCACGAGCGTAGGGGCTTTGTCTTGTCCCACGTGTATCCCCAGTGCCTAGGAAAGAGTCTGGAAAAGTGAGGAATCCAACGATTTGTCAGATGAACCTCTCGGTTTCATCACCTGTAAAGCAGGCCAAACCATTTCCCAGACAGAGTGATGGTGTGAGTCCACGTGACATGAGTCACGGCTGCGCCGGGACCATGCTCATGACTGTGACCGACGATGCCGGGGCTGGCAGTGGGAACCTCCCCCCCTCCTCCCCTGCTGGCCCCTCCTCTTACCTTCATGCTTCTGGAATTCCTCCTCGGAGAAGCTGACGTCCTTGTGGGAGAGGTTGGTCATGAGCTGCTTGTTCTCCTCCTGCAGCTGCGCGATCTGGGAAAGGAGGTCTTGTGCTTCCCCGCGCCACACGTCCTCCACCAGCTCCAGCTCCTGCCGGGGGAGGGGCCGGCGCGGGTCACCACCTGCTCAGGGCAGCGGCCTCACCCCCTGGACCCACAGGAGCCGCTCCGGGATGCCGGGGCTCTGGGCCGTCCCGTTCGCCTCGAAAGCCAGCCGCCAGGTAAGCCGACAAGGCTGTCACTAGCCCACAGGGCAACTTTGTGAAAAACACCTTCCTCTGGGTGAGGCCTGCATTTATACTGTTAGGACCTGGCCAGGCTAGAACTGCCCCGAGGACAACCACGGCACTGGAACTGGACCTTTTAACTATCTAGACAGGAGAGCGAGGAGGGGCCGCCCCAGGCTATAGGGACCAGAACATTCCTAACCGCTCTGGGGAGGTCATGTCCCTGATCTTCAGACAGACCCTCCAACAGGACAAGCTTCTCTCCAAGGGAGAAAGAGGCTGCAAAGACCCTGGGGATGCCACCCGGCCCCCCAAACAGGCATCTCTTCAAGTGGCCTAGGGCAACTCCCTTTACAACTCTGAGCCTCAGTTTCCCTTAGTCAGGGAGCCCTAATATAAGAGCTCACAGCAAAGAAAACCAGGACATTAATTTAAAAAGATATATGCACCCTAACATTCACAGCAGCATTATTTACAACAGCCAAGCTATGGAAGCAACCTGAGTGTCCACTGATAGCTGAATGCATAAAGAAGATGAGGTATACATATCCAGTGGAATATTACTCAGCCATAAAAAAGAGTGAAACTTTGCCATTTGTGACAATATGGAGGGATCTAGAGAGCATTATACTAAGTGAAATCAGTCAGACAGAAAAAGACAAATACCATATAATCTCACTTATTTGTGGAATCTAAAAAACAAAACAAACAAAAAATAATGAAAATAGACTCAAGGATGCAGAGAACGAATAGGTGGTTGCCAGACGGGCTTGAGGGGTAAAATAGGTGAAGGAGATTAAGAGGTACAAACCTCCAGTTATAAAATAAATAAGCCACAGGGTGTAATATATAACAAAAAATATAGTCAGTATTATTGCAGTAAATCTGTATGGGGTCAGAAGGTTACTAGACTTATGATGATTATATTATAATATAAGTGTCAAATCACTGTGTAGCACACCTGAGACTAATACAATATTGTGTGTTAACTACATTTCAATTAAAAAAAAAGGCTCACAGGATTGTTGTGAGAATAAAAAAGATCAGTCTATTAAAATTATTTTAATGATGGCTGTAATCAGAGAAACAGACGATAACAAGTGTTGACAACGATATGAAGAAATTGGAACCCTCTTGCATTTCTGGTGAGAATGCAAAAGGGTGCAGCCGCTGTGGGAAACAGCCTGGCAGTTCCTTGGTAAGTTAAACATAGTTACCACGTGACCCATCAATTCCACTTGTAGGATCTGCTCAAGAGAAATGAAAACATGTACATAAATGTTCATAGCAGCACTATTCTCAATAGCCAAAAGGTAGACACAACCAAAATGCCCATCAGTTGATGAATGAGTAAATAAAATGTGGTGTTTCCACACAATGGGATATTATTCAGACAAAAAGAAATGAAGCAAGGACATGTGCTACAACTTGGATGGACCTTGAAAACACGATGCTCAGGGCAAGTAGCCAGTCACCAAAGGTCACACAGTGTACGATCCATTCATGAGAAATGTCCACAACAGGTAAATCCATAGAGACAGAAAGCAGGTTGGCATCTACCCAGGGGCAGAAGGACTGGCAGGGAATGAGGAATGACTATTGATGGGTCTGGGTTTTCTTTTTGGCGTAATGAAAATGTTCTAAAATTGACTGCAGTAATGGCTGCTCAACTCTGTGAATAAACTAAAAACTATTGCATTGTATGCTTGAAATGGGTGAATTGTAAGCTTTGTGAATTATATTCATTAAAGCTGTTTCCCCTCCCCCCCAAAAAACCAAAGGTATTTAAAAAAAGGTATTTTGTAAAACCGTAAACTAAACAAAGTTTCATCATTGTTGCCTGTATAGAATGCTGGTTTAAAGCATGGATACTGAGGCCCGATGGCCTGAGTCTGAATTCTGTTTCTGCCACTTATTAGCTGATCTTGGATAAGTTATTCAACCTTCAGGTGCCTGAAATGAGAAAAATAGTGTAGTATCTACCCCTGTGGGTTGTCATGAGGATTAAATGGTTAATATATGTAAATGCCTGGAGTAGTGCCTAGCACCCAGAAAGTGCTAAAGATGTTTGCTGATTCCTGGTCCTCCTACAGCCCATCACAAGCCGGCCCAGATGGCCGGATGTCCAGCATCGCCTCCATTCATCTCTTAAATAAGTTCCTAAATCCCATCTCCTTTGTCAGGAAGCCTGCTGCACTGGGGAAATGAGAGGTAGTAAGTATTCGCACAGCTGATTCAAGGTCACCAGGGGAGGTGACGGGTGGGGCTGGAGGGCGGAAGTGATGGTGGAATGATGGAGTGGGCATGGGACCTTCCTACACGCAGGGCAGGCTGGAAGCAGAGTCAGGCTCTTCCTGCCCTGGTCCCCTCTGCTCCCACCTGGCACAGGCTGAGCACACAGATGGCCCCAGTACCTCCCTCACTTCAGCTCCTTCCCTTTTTCCTCACTTGCTCTGCTCTAGACACACTAGCCTTCTTTGTGTTTCTTGAACACACCAAGCTCATTCCTACCTCAGGGCCTTTGCACTTGCTGTGCCTCTTGCCTAAAATGCCAGATCTCTCTATGGGTGGCACCTACACTTCATTCAGATCTCAGCTCAAATGTCACCTACCCAGGGAAGCCTTCCTGACTGTCCCATCTGCCAGACCCCAGCCCTGGCCAATCTCTTTCCTTGTTTTATCTTCTTCATGGCACTTATCATAAGCTGAAATTTTTAAAAACTTAAAAAAAAAAATCTATCTCTTTACTCTAGAATCACACCCTTCCACAGAGTAGCCACAAGCCACATGTCTCTGCTGAGCACCTGAAATTTGACTGGTCTAAACTGGAACATGCAGTAAGGGTTAAACATGCACTGAATTTCAAAGACATAGGAAAAAAAGAATGCAAAATATCTCACTAATAACTTTTTTGTAACTATGTGTGGTGATAGATGTTAACTAAATGTACTGTGTTTAGTTTTATAATATATACGTGCATCAAATAATGTTGTAAACCTAAAACTAATACAATGTTGTATGTCAATTATACCTCAACAAAAATATTTTTTTACATTGACTGCATGTTGAAATAATATTTCGGATAGACTAGGTTTAATAACATATGTTATTAAAATTAACTTCATCTGTGTCTTTTTTATTAATGTGACACACCACATTGTATTTCTATGGGACAGCACTGCACTGGAATGTCAGGTCCTTGAAAGCAAAGACTTTATCAGTTGTGCTCACCAGTGTCTCCCAGAACAGTGCCTGGTGCATTGTAGGTACTCAATGAATGTATCTGTTGACTGATTAAATGAACAATGTATACTGTTTACATTATATGCAACTGTATCTGCACAGCCACTGCTTTCTAAAGTCTATTCGTGTGTTCTTCCTGTCTTCCCTGTTACCCACTCACTGCCTGAGATGAGGAACTGGTTTTCCTTTCCTCTGCATCCATCATGTCACCTAGGGGTGCACTTTGCAAGCTGTGGTCAGTTGACTGGTTTGCACACTGAGTCACCAGGTAAAATATGACAAGACTGTGGCCTAGGTCTGAGTGATGAACAGAACTGAGGAAGACAGGGTTCAAGCCTTACTGGAGCCAGATTTGTTGAAACAGAAATAGAAGGAAGGAAGGGAGCAAAGCGAAGGAGGGAGAGAAGAACAGACAGATAAGATCAAGGACATACTAAGAAGAGTTTTGTGGAAATGACACCTTGAAGAGCCTTTGAGGTTTATGAAGATGAAAAACAATCAGACAAGTCTCTTGATCCCAAGAGTACGATGGGGACTGGAGTTGGGATGGGAAAACAAGGGATTCTGTCCTCCAAATTGGAAAAGATCATCTTCGGTGTTTACAAACGAGCCCTGGCGGTGAACACACTGGTGTTTACTTCCTGGCTGAGAGCGAGCGTTCCAGAGGTGACAGGTGCAGCTGGCTGGGACTTCCACCTGACTCCAGGCCTAGTGGCCTCTGATGGCTCCCCAGGGTGGCTCCCAGTCCAGCTGCAGCAGAACTAAAATGCTAGGGGTGGGGACAAAGGTGCCAGGCCTTCTTGTGTGACCTGGGCTAAGTCCCTTAGTGCCTGTCAATAAGAGGCAGATGCATGAGGGGAGCTCAAGGTCCCTTCCTTCCCTGACTCTCTGGGAGAGGAGGGACCCAGGGTAGGAGCAGGGGTACCCGGGGTGGGGGTGGAGTCTCCAGTATCAGCCTAAGAACACCCAGTGAAAGCCTCTCCCGGCCTAGGAACAATAGTTAACACACGTAAGGCCCTCCAAGTGGGCCAGGTTTTGTCCTGAGCTCTTTAATTCTCACCACAACCTGATGAGATGGGCACTATTATTCTTTCCATTTTACAGCTGAGGAAACTGAGGCACAGAGAGGTGAGGTGACTTGCCCATGATCACACAGCCCGGGAGTGACAAGCTTTGAAACCAGGCAATCTAGCTCCAAAGCTCCTGCTCCTCCGAATCTTGACATTAATTACAGGCTGGGGCATTTTCAAGCTCCCAGTGTGATCTTGGAAATGCTGCCTAAGGCTTGGGAGCTTGGATCTCTTACCTGACCCCAGGGTGTAGGGACCTTTGAGGACAAACACAATCAAACCTCCAAAGCACTAGTGCTCTGTCCCAAAGGATCTGTCCTCAGGTTAAGATTGTCGACAAATAGCCTGGGATGTTTCCCTTGAAAAGACACAGATCTCAAAGTACACAACAGGTCACAGCTAGTCAGAGAGGTTCAGAGAGGCCAAAGACTATGTCCTAAGGCCACACAGCAAGTCAGAGTCCCCTCAGACACCCAAATTCCCCAAGGAAAAACGTTTCCTCCCATTCTCAGTCTGAAGGGTCTGACAAGAGTTTCCCGGGGCTGAGGCTGGGGCAGGAAACCACACGTCTGCCACTTCCTTTTCCCCAGGCACCTTGTCTGGACTCCCCCGACCAAGCCCAGTGAGGAGTCCCTGATTCACAAGCGCAGGGGGATCCGTGTTCACGAGGCAGAGGCTTAGCCTTAAAGCTGCCCCAAATCACCTTCCCCCAATTCAAAGAGGGTGGGGAAGAGGCACTAGAATCCCCACCGGGGCTGGGACTCTCTCAGCACTAACTTGGGATGAGATTGTCAGTTTCTTCTTCTGTAAAATGATGATAATAACCCCTACCTCACAGAGTTCTGCGAGGATTAAAGAGAAAATAAAGGAAGGGCAACCACCTCCGCTTAATAACAGAAGGAACCCTAGAAAGTCGTTTGCAAATTAGAACCCAGAGACTGAGGGTCAATGAGCTCAGTGGCTGGAGGTCACATCCCCTTGGCTCTGGGGGTTCTGGACGGGGATGAAGATAGGGGGCTGGTGTCACATCCTCTCACTGTAGCACTGCCGGGCAGGGGGGCTTATTTTATTTCTGGAAAAGAATGGTATTATTTAAGCACTTTAGATACTATCCTATTTAATTCTTATAAGATGGGTCCTGTTAGTATCACCATTTGATATGTGAGGAAATAAAGCACAGAGGGTTTAAGTAACTTAGTCAAGGTCACACAGCTATTCGATAGTAAAGGTGGGAATGGAACTCAGGTCTGACTCCAAGGAACTACCCCTTATCTCTGGGGTCGTATATGCCAGTGGCCCCTGGCTGGGCAGAAGAGGGCCAAGGGCACCCCTCTCTCCCTCATCTAATCCGTTCTCCTCTAGTCTACTCAGTGTATACACACACACACGTGTGCACCTACGCGTGCTCAATGCTCAAGGGCCCTCAGGTCCCGGCGGCCCCATAGCCCAGATGGGCAGACTGAGGCTACCGCCCACCTTCTGATGCTTGCGCTCCTTCTCGATGCGATCCATCCTCTCCAGGCGCAGACGGTCCAGCTCGAGGCGCAGCTCGTCCAGCTCGGGAGCGACGTGGTGGCGGCTGACCAGCACCTCCAGGATCTCCAGGACGCGCACGACCTTGGGCATGAGGCGCGCGATGGCCTCGCAGCCGTGCTGGTCGATGACCCGCTCGAACTCGTGGCCCACGAGCGACGCGATGTCGTACACGTCCATGACGGTCAGCTCCGCCACGTTCTTCTCCAGCGCCGACTCGGCCGCCAGCGACGACCCCCGGTCCTCCTCCATGGCCCCCCGTCCGTCCTCTCCCCCACCCCGCAAACTAGTGCAACTCCCAAACTTGCCGCTGTCGAGGGCAGCGCCGGGCCGGGCCCACCTCGCGCCGCCGCCGCCGGCCCGCACTTAGCTGGCCCTCGGGCGAGGGCGCACCGGGCGGGAGGCGGGCGTCGGCATGGGCGGAGGCGGCGGGCCGGGAGCCGGGGGTCAGCGCGCGGGGTGCGGGTCTAGGTGCCGGCTCGGCCCGGAGCCTGCTCCCCAGCGGGAGGAGGAGGAGGAGGAGGCGAGGAAGGCGCGCGCGTGCGCAGGCCCGCGGCGCCTCCCAAGTTGGGAATCCGAGTTGGGCGCAATGGAGGCGCGGGGTCTGGCTGGAGAGGGGGCCCCGTTGCCCTCGGAAACGGTCCTCGCCGGAGGCTCGCCCCCACGCCCGGGGCCTGGGAAGGAAGGGCGGCCGCGGCTCCTCCGGGAAACTTTGGCGGCGGCGGCGAGGCCGGGTGACCGACTCCCCCCGCGGGGATGCCGCGCGCCCCGCCCCGATCCCGGCCTGGAGAGGGGCGCGCCCGGCTTCCGCCGCCCGAGGGCGCCCTGGGGTCCCCGCGGCCGCGGCACCCCCACCCGCCGACTCCGCAGACCCCCGCCCCCTGCTTCACTCGCCAGACCCTCCTTCCCCGCTCCAGCCGGCGCCCCCACGGCGTCCGGACGCGCAGCCCCCTCCTCCGGCCCGGTCCTGGCTCCTCCTCTCCCGCTCCCGCCCCGGAGGGGCCGAGACTAGCCCCGAGGAGAAGGGGCGATGGTGGTGGCGGTCGCTGGTCTCTGGACGATTCACAGCGTCGGGGTTGGAGTGGAGGGCTCAGGAGGTGGACTCCGAAATGGGGCCCATCCTGGGGAGGAGTCAAAGACCCCCCGGCTCTCAGACCCTCCCGGCCGATCCGGTCACCAGGGGGACCTGGCGGCGCCGGGCCCTGCGCTCCAGGAGAGGCGCCCCGGAGAGGGGCAGAAGGGTCGAGGGGTTCTCTGCTTCCTAAGCCGCCAGGCTGCCCCGCCAGCCGAGCCACGTCCATTAGCGGCTCCTTGTGACATAAACACCACTTCACAGAGGAGGTGAGGCCAGGATTTGGATCTCAGTTTTCTTGTCCCAAACCTCTGTCCTTTGACCTGGCTAAATCATCTAGTCCATCAGACCACCCTTCCCCGCCCAGGAGAGCCTTTCCTGAACCTATAGCCCCACCCTTCCCACCCCCACGAGTGGGTAAGTAGGGACCCTCCTCTGCATCCCCACAGCCGGCCACCTACTCCCATAAAACTGCTCTTAGCATAGTGAATTTCCACCGTGGTTACACTGAAACGCCTCCCCCAACACTGTGAGGGCCTTGAAGGCTGAAAAAAAAAAAAAAAAACAACCCGAACGCCCTTGTAGCTATAAAGCCCACCCCAACCAGACACGTATTGATTAAAACGAAAACTTTTTAAAGTTTAAAATCTATTGGACATTTGTTCTTTTCTTTTGCTTTGTATTTGCTTTAAGCATATATAGCATTTATCATGTGCCATGCATTATTCTAGGTACTTTACAAATACTTCCTCATTTACTTCATGCTTCCCAAAGTGTGGCCTGAGGACCCCTGGGATTCCCCAATATGCAGTCAGTCTCTATAAGGTCCCTTTTGCTGGCTGTGTATCAATGAGAGGCTAGATGTTCTTCACATACATAACACACAACAGCTCATCATGATAGACTGAATATGCAGATGCAGATTTGAGGATCCAGCTCTCCCTGATAATGAGCTACACATTAAAGAGATTTGCCAAAATATGAAACAATGCCACTGTCCTTTGTACTTTTGTGTTTGTTTGTTTTGGAGCATAGCTATTTTTTATTTAAAAATATTCATGTTAACATGTCATGTGTCTTTTTAAAATTAATCAGTAGTTTCAAGAACCATCAGTTTAAATTTCTAGTTACAGTAGATATCAATAGATGTTATGTATCTAACAAAATCTCTTCAGGGTCTTCCATGGTTTTTAAGTGTGCCCTCGGAAAAAGGTCCCTGAGAGCAAAAAGTTCAAGAACTGCTGCCTTACAACATCCTAAGAAGCATTATTAACTCTATTTACACCAGAGGAAATTGAGGTACAAAGAAGTCAAACAACTTGCCCAAGGCCAGGCCAGTAAGTGCTGAGACCGGGGTTAGATCTGTGCACAGCAACCCAATAAAGTAGACCATAGGATAATCTCCATCCTGAATTAAGGACAGCGAGGAAGAGGGAGGGGCACCAGCTTCCTGTAGCTACTGTAACAAACTGCCGCAAACTCGGTGACTTAAAACAATAGAAACTTATTCTCTAACAGTTCTGAAGACCAGAAATCGGAAATCAAGGTGTTGGCATGTCCCTCTGATGGTTTTAGGGGAGGATCCTTCCTGCCTCTTCCAGCTGCTGGCTTCCGTGGCTCATGGCAGTGTGACTCTGATCTCTGCTTTTTTTCTCACATGACCTTGTCCTCTGGATCTCTGTCTTCTCTATGTCTCTTGTAAGGACATTCGATTGTCATTAGATTTAGGGCCCACCTGCACAATCCAGAATGATCTCCTCTCAAGATCCTATCTCATATCTGCACTGACACCTTCTTCAAATACAGTTATATTCACAGGTTCCGGGGATTAGGACATGAACATACTTTTTTTGGCGGGGGGCTCAGGAGGGGTGCCATCATTCAACCCACTACAGGAGATTAAGTAACTTGTCTAAGGTCCCATAGCTGGGAGGGGTGGAGCTGAACAGGGCAGGTGCCCGTGGTGAACTAAGGACTAAATAATGAATGCCCAGATTGGGATGCGACTTTGTCTTCAAGGTAGCAAAGAAGGACTGAGAGTCTGCTGGAAAGGGACAAGGATGGAGAAGCCACAGCACCAGCCTGCAGCCTGAACCTCCAGGCCATGTCAGGAAAGGGATGGGAGAGTGGGGGGGATGGAAATGACTTTAGGGAGGGAAAGAGGAGACAGGAGTCCAAGATAACCTCCAAAGGATGAGCCTGGAGAATGTTTACAAACTTAAGGAAAGTAGTGAGAGGCAGTTGATCCTGGTGGTTAAGCTTTCAGACCTCTCTGCGTTCTAACAGTGGGGCAGTCACTGACCAGGTGTGTGACCTTGGGCAAGTCACATGACCCCTTGGGGCCTCAGCTTCCTGCTCTGTAAAATGGGGTCACAGAGGGTAACTGTGATTATTGAACAAATCAACATTTGTGTTGGGCCATACAAAGTGCTATAGAAGAGTTATCTGCTGCTCCTCCTCCTCCTTCTTAGCAAAGAAACCTGGAAGAGATATCTGGTTCGGGTGTGGACATATGTCCAGTTGACAGGCAGAAACGTGGACGTGGAACTCAGAACTGGAGAATTAGATGCAATAAGATGTATAATGATGTTCACTCATTCAATAAATATTTAGCTCTTAATATATTGCCAGGTTCTCTGCTAAGCCTGTGGGCTGTGGCAATGTACAAGAGACAGGATTACTGCACTTGTGGGAAACAGACAGTCAACATGTAAAACCAAAAAGAAAAACCAAAAAACAAAAACTAATTTCATACAGAACAAGAGAGGGTTGAGAAAGGGAAGGGAAGTCAAGAAATTAGTGCGTCACAGTAACCAGGTGTGCTAGCACAATTCAGTTGCAAAAAAAGTCCCAGACACGGTATTTTTTCACTTATAAATATTTTACTACGTATTTCTAACACATATTGAAACTACCACTGAGCTATAACCAACCCCCCCACACACTTTATTCAAAACAGGGACATCAATAGAATCAACACTCTTGTCTGACTGTGGTGTGAGGAGCTGTTAGAGGAATTAGCAATTAGGGCAACCAGGTCCTGTCAATTGTTACCTCCAAAATCTCTCTCGAATTCTTCCCCTTTTCTTCACATCCCTGCTACCACCCTGGCCCCACTTAATATTATTTCCCCTCTTGGAAGGTTACAGCAGGCTGAGATGTCTGCTTCATCTCTTCTTCCTTCTAATCCGTCTTCTACACAGCAGCGAGTAATCTTGATACACACATTTTATCATGCCAGGTGTCAAAGCCAAGTTACAATAAACCCAAAGTCCTTACTGTGGCCACTGTGACTTTCAGAGCCTCATCTGGTTTACCTCTCCGTCTCCATCTTACACCAAAACACCTCACTCTCCAAGCACCACCCACCCTGCCATTCCTTTAGGCCGTCTGCGTGCCATGGTTTATCTATTCCACACTCAGATGCCTGGCGAGAACGTCCAAATAGCTGAGCTTGGGTTATAGCTTGTGCCCTGGGATCAGAGGAAGCAAAGTTTAACTTTTTCAGCTTCCACAGAAGGACTAAAGCTCTGCTTTCATCAAGAATCACATATGATGGACAGCCCAGACTTAGAAAGGGAATTCAGATGCTGAGCAGGACACAACACATGGAAGGCATGCAAATTTAGGCCAGAGCTGAATTGCTGCAAAACAATAGAACGGGGGTTAAAGGTCTTTCTCCATCCACTCCACACACAATACTCAATCTCTCTCAATAACACGGAACAACTATTTAAAGACTATGGGCTTGCTGAAATATTTATGAATGAAATGATACAGTGTCTGTGAATTGCTTTAAAATAACCCACTGGGAGGGTGGGATGGTTGGGGATATGGATGAAGTGAAGACTGGCCTTTTTGCTAGTAATTATTGAAGCTGGGTGATGGGTACATGGAACTTCATTATACCATCTTCCCTTCTTCTGTAATGGTAGAAAATTTTTAATCAAAAACTTTTTTTTAAAATTAATGCAGACTATGAGCTTGGAGGAGTGGCAAAATGTTAGCTTTTCTCGGATGACCCTGAGTCTTGCTTCAGCCATGAGTAAAAGAAGAGAGATTTGATGCCACCAACAGGAACAGAAGATCTGAAGTGGGGAGAAAGGATGAGTGGGTGCCGGGAGCTCCCATAGGTAGGAGGAGGAGGAAGAGCTGTGGGCAGAGGACAGATGGTTCCTCACTCCATGAGCTGGTCACGTGGCAGAGAGAAGCAGTGATTGTATGCAAGGAGAAGTTACTGCTTCCTGGAAAATCAGGCCATTGTGGCCTGAGAAACCACACTAGGACTTGAGAGGGAACTTCGGGGCACTAAAGTGTAGCTCCCCCGTACTGTTTTTTAAAAAATATATTTTCATTGAAGTATAGTCAGTTTACAATGTCGTGTCAATTTCTGGCGTATAACACAATGCTTCAGTCATATAGGAACTTACATATATTTGTTTTCATATTCTTTTTCACCATTAGTTACTACAAGATATTGAACAGAGTTCCCTGTGCTAGACAGTATGAACTTGTTTGCTCCCCAGTACTGTTGCCAAAGACTGTCTAATGGACTGAACGTCTGTGCCCCTCAAATTCACGTGCTGAAATCCTAACCGTGCAATGCGATGCTGTTAGGCGAAAGGGCCTCTGGGAGGTGATGAGATCATGAGGATGGAGCCCTCATCATGGGATTAGTGCTCTTATAAAAGAAATGGCAGAAACTGTCTTCTCCTCCCACCGTATGAAAAGACAGAGGTCTATGAACCAGGAAGCGGGTGCTCACCAGACAGCAAATCTGCTGGTGATCTTGGGTTTCCAGCCTCCAGAACTGTGAGAAATAAATTTCTGTTGTTTATAAACCACCAGTCTGTGGTACATGTTTTTGCCTCCTTTTAAAAAAAAATTTGAGATAGTTAACACACATTGTTACATAACATTGTGTAAGTTTAAGGTACACAATGTGTTGACTTGATAAATTTGCGTATTGCCTTATGATTACCACCACAGCATTAGCTAACACCTGCATGTCTATGTTTTTTTTGTTGTTGTTGTCGTTACAGCAGCCCCAGATGACTAAGACTGACTGTTTTGTGAGGACCCCCACTTGTCAGGAGTCTGAGGAGCCTTCTGCTTTACTTGTCCTGTCCTTTGGGCTTGATCCCAAGGGTTCACAACCAGAAATAGCCTCACACCCACTCTTCCACTGATGACACTCCTGACTTCCCATGGTTGCTGTTCTGGATTCTCATTCCTTGTCCTTATCCCCTTTCTCCTCCTCTTTTTTTAATTTGATAGACTGGAGATGGTCATGAACAATTTTGATGTCATTGCATCTTTAAGCACCAGAAATGTCACACAAGACTCACAGTCTGTTCCGCACTGATTCTGCTTGATAGTCACCCCCACGCCCCACCCTGCCGACTCAAGGACATTGTGTGGAAGATATGAACAGGCTTCCAAAACCTACCTTGGAAAAACAGGAAGATCAAACCTTAGCAACAAGATTCTTCTAAGTGCATTGGGCACGCTCTCTGAATTTCAATGTCTGTTTCCACCTGAAGAGAGGTCACTTGTAAATGCTGGGTCTGTGTAGATTTTCCATCACAGCTACATCCATTTGGTAGTGCTTCCCTGCTTTGAGGGTCTCATCCACTCAAATGGTTGGGCTCTTAATTAAAAAGAATATTTAAAGAAAAAAATTTAAAACGTAAAATAAAAAATCACCCATTGTCTTTGTATGGATTCCTTAAAAAGCTTAGGAGCTAACACTTTATTGGCAGGTATAATATCAGGGAAGCAAGAGTCAGGGAAGAAAGGAAGTGAGGCCGGAAAGGAAGGAGAGCAAATTCAAGGTGGAATGTTACTGAAGTTGGCCCAGCTGTGCAAGAACAGCTTAATCTAATGGGATGTCCCCAGGGAGAATATGTGAAACCCCTGAACCTCAGAACTGACCGACAGCATGGATCAGGGTATGGAAGGGGGTGAGGGGAGCTGGTGGAAGATGAGCAATTCACCCGCCCGCTCCTTTATGTCTCTCATTCATCCTCCCCATAGGACATTAACCTCCCCCCATCACCAGGCAGATCCCCTCCAGTTGGGGTGGTCCTGGGTGCTGAGGCGGCTGCAGCCTTTGCCCCTGTGGTCCTCTGAGACCATCAGAACTGCTAGGAGCTGAGTTGGCCGGGGCACCGCACGGGGCTCTGCAACCATGGGGACAGCATAAACTGTGGCTGGTGGTGTTCATGCCAGGAAGAAGGCAAGCATCCCAGGTGGCGGGGGCTGGGGAGGGTACAGGTGGGACCAGCAGATCTGGGTCTGCCATCCCGTAATCTGACCATTTACAAGATTATGTATTTAGTAGAATTCCTCCCATCCCATTTACACTCCTGGGTAACTACTATTCACAGTTTAATCCACGCTCTTCCTGACTTTTTTCCTGAGAATATACATATATATCTAAACACACATTTATGTCTCAAATGGAAGCATGACATACACATTAGTATGCAATTTGCTTTTCTCACTTGATGTCACCCTATAATCATCTCTCCAGCTCAGCATATACATATCTATCTCGTCCTTTCTCTTTTTTAATAGATAATCCCTGACTCATTCTTTTAAATGATTGTATAGTTTTCTGTTTTGTGTATGCACTGTAATTTACCTGATTATTTCTCCCCTGATAGACAATCACGCTATTTGCTGGTTTGGGCTATTTTAAACAAGATCGTTACATCCTCCTCTGCCCAGCGCCTCCATTCCTGCCTACAGACGAGGCACTAAGGACAAGGCTGCAGACCACAGCGCATCACTGCAGACGGCAGCCCAGGCTGTGTGGGGAGGGGAAGGGGCTGTGTGGGGTGGGGGGCATCTCCAGCCTGCAGCCCTGCATCTTTCTGCCATTTTCTGACTTAAATCCTTTCTGTGATTTTCATTGCTCTTGTGGGGCTGGGGTGGGGCTGGATCTAACCCTTTTTTATTCTGCACATTTCAACCACACGAGCTTTTTTTTCACTTTGCCAGCTTGCCAAGGTCAGAACCCTCCTACGGTGCTGTTAGGAGTATAACTCATAAAATCACTTTGGGAAACAGGTAGCATCCACTAAATCTAAACATACACCTATCCCATGGCCCAGCAATTCCACGCCTAGCTTTATAGCCACAGTAATGAGAAAAGAACGTCTGTAGCAGCTTTCTTCAAAATCATCCAAAACAGAAAAAAAGCTGAATGTCCTTTTTTTGGTTCTGGCTTTTCTCAGTCCATATAATGATTTTAAGATTCTTTAAATTATTATGTGTCTAGATAGCTCATTCTTTTTCATTGCTGAGTAATATTCCACTGTATGGCTATACCACAACGTATTTACCCACTCATCCGTGGATGCACATTTGGGTCATGTCCAGTTTTTGCCTAATTCAAATACGTTTACATTTACGTACAAGTCTTTGCATGGATACATGCTTTCCTTTTGACACCTGGAAGTAGAATGTCTGGGCCATTTTATGTTCCCACCAGCAGTGATGAAGAAGGACCTGGGCCTTTGCTGTTTTACCAATGTCCCTTAGTGATTCCATTGCTCACCCACATTTGAGAACCATTGGCTTAGAGGGTGGTGGAATTGGTGGGCCTTTCCTTTAGGAAGTGATGTGGGAGCAGAGGCCTGGGTAAAGTGAGAGAGTGAGGGATGAGGAAGCTTGCGGGGAGACGGTCACAGACAGAGGGAACAGGAAATGTAGAGCCCTGCATCAGGCCTGTGCCTGGTGTGGCAGAGGCCCAGCCAGGGGGTCCTTGGGGCTTGAGCAGAGCTGAGAAGGGAAGTGTGAGAAGAGGCAGAGAGGAGAGTGAGACCAGGTCATGTATGGCCCCCAGGGAAGGGTCAGCAATACGAACTTGACCCTGAATGAGCTTGGGAGCCACTATTGGGGTTCTGAGCAGAAGCATGACGTGATTTCATCACTGAAGAAATGGAGGCTCAGAGAGGTGAGTTAACTTGCCCCAGGTCACACAGTAAGTGACTGAGCTGACATTCAATCCAGGTCTGTCCAAGGCTGGAGAGTGTGTTGTTGACCTCTGTGCTCTCTTTGAGCTAGCTTTGGCATCAAATAAATAAATAAAAAGTGGGTATTTGGAAGCTGTCACTGTCCTCCAGCCACAGACCATCAAGAACCCACTGGTAGTTAAGCCAGTTGGGCTTCTAACTCGTCGCAGCCAGGGAGAACGCGCAGCCTGGGGAGCTACAGGGCGTCTTGGTAAGAAAGTTAGGGTGTTAGGAAGAAACTACTACAAGATTTGGGCTTTGGTTGGTTGAGTGGTTCTGGGGAGAGGTAAAAGGTCTGGGAGTTTGCTCTAGAGTGAGTGCCATCAGAAAGCAGGGATGGTGGGGAGGATATAATTCAAGTGGTAGAGCACGTGCTCAGCATGCACGAGGTCCTGGGTTCAATTCCCAGCACCTCTATATAAAAAATAATTAAATAAATACACTTGATTACCTACCCACCACGTAGGAAAAAAAAAAAAGCAGGGATGATTCTAAGATTGGGTTTCTGAATAAATCTTATTTATAAGGAGGACAACCTAGGGTGAGGCTAAGGCTGCAACCAGTCCAGGAGCAGCCAAGAGAGGGCGATGTCTGGCATTTTGTAGCCTGGACCACGTTCATGTTTTGCCTCGTTCCATCGCCATCACAGGGTGACCTTGTCTGACGTTGCTGTTCTGTGACATTATCTCTACGGGAGAACAGTGGGGCCAGCTGACCGTGCCGGGCCAGCAAGCGGACAGCAGGCCCTGCTCTCCTCTTCCTCAAAGCCAGGAAGGTTGTTTGATGGTCAAGGTAGAAATAGGGTCTAGGAAAGAACAAAACTCAACCCTGACCAGCTTTGGAATGTGATCACATCTCAAAGGCACAGCCCCTCCTGGCTCTCCTTTCCGGACCACACCTTGGATGGCTGAAAACTCTTCTTTGCTGGTTTGTTCTAAACAGCTTCATTGAGATACAGTTCATAGGCTGTAAAATCCACACATTTAAGAGATACAATTCAGTGGCTCTTTGTATGTTCAGATACGTGCAACCATCACTACTATCTAGTCCCAGAATATCTGCATTGCTCCAAACAGAAACCCCAGCAGCAGCCACTCCCATTTCCTCCTAACTCCCACCGCAGCCCGAGGAAACCATGATTCTGCTCTCTGTCTCGATGGGTTTGTCTCTTTTGGATATTTCATGTAAATAGAATCATACAATATGTAGCCTTTTGTGACTGGCTTCTTTCACTGAGCTGAATGTCTTCAAGGCCCACCTATGCTGTAACATGAATCAGTACGTTATTCCTTTTTATGGCTGAATAATATTCCATCGCACGGATGGACCACATTTTGTTTTATCCATTTCACCCATGAACAGATTTTTGTGTTCAGTGGACTTTCCCTGTTGTTTGCCTTGGTAAAAATAACACTTTCCTTCTGGAAGCTCGAGTCATTTTGTAGGAAAATTTACCTCCTCAAAGAACTCCTTGTTTCTGGGAAATGAAGCAGGCTCCAGAAGAGAGTGGGAAAGTAAAAGAGGAAAGAGCTTGATCCACCAGGGAAGCTCATCGGCACTGACTGAGTCCCTTTCGGGTGCCAGGTGGGGCTCCGAAGTGCAAGTCCCTGCCCCAAGGAGCTCACAGTCCAGTGAGTGGAAAGGGGACATCTGTTGTTTTGCCCGCTAGGATCCACCCTATTTTTCTGACTTTCCTCAGGGGAACCACTCTGCCCTTGCTCTTCGATTCCTGGGAAGGAGAAACAAGATCCTGACCCATCAGCATCATCCGACCTGTGGGGACAGCAGTTCACTTGGTTGGGCACTGACCTCAGACAGTCTAAGGAGATTCCTTGACACGGTTACTGGACCTCTTAAAAAAGCAAATTTTTGCTCTGGTTGGTTGTTTTTTTCCTACTGGGTTGCTGAGAAAATAGGCTGAAATCCTGGGGCTGCTGGTGGCCATCTCACCATTATTTGGGGAGAGCCCACCTGACAACAGGTAGGAAAGCATGGCCAAGGGATGGGGGAACAAACCACGTCTCGGGATGTCATTTGAGCAGCTGGATCAAGCTGTGCCTGAGTGTTTCCTACCTGCAGGATTTTCAGCTGCATGAACTGACAGTCTTTAAGAATTTTAAAAAATCAACTGTGGCAACAGTTGCACAACTCTGTGAACGTAGCAAAAACCACTGAATTGTACACGTTAAAATGGGTGCATTGTGTGGTATGTAAATTACACCTGAGTAATAAAAAAGTAAAATAACAAGATAAAACAATAGCAAGATAAAAGACTACAGCAGAACCAAACACAGGATTTGACTGGAACCCAAAATAAGAGCAGCTCACTCAGTCAGTGGAGGGGGGAAGGCAAGCAGCCTTCCTGAGGAGATAATACTCCACTTCATAGGTGAGGAACTAAAGACCCCCAAGAAAGGAATTGAGTATGAGTATTTAAATGAATGGCAGGATTGAGAATTACAATGACTAGTACTTTCCACCCCAAGACTTAGTTTTTGAAGACATAGTCTCTCCTTATGCTCTGTCAAAATGTCTAAGCCACCAATTAATTGACCTAAGTTATTTAAAACCCTTTATAGCATCAAACCTGCTTATCACAAGCATCTCCAGACAGACATGGGGGAAGTCTCTGTAGCTGTAATGCCTCTTGTTTGGGATTTCCAGAGTTTGTCAAAACTCTTCCACAGCTCAAAATGGCTTAAGCAAAAAAGTTACATAAATAAGAAATCCAGGATATGGACTTCAGGCACAGCTGGATCCAGAGGATCAGCAATGATATCTGACCTCTGTTGTTCTTCACCCCTCAGCTTCAGGTTTGCAAGATGTTGATGTCACTCTCATGCAGGCTCTCCACACATGGTGGCCAAGATGGCATCCAGGACCTCTGGAGTTGCATCCTACCCATTCAATAACTTCAGAAAAATTCCATGGGTTTTCATTGTGTATCACTGGCTCAGCTTGGGACACATGCCCACCCCTGAACCAGTCACTGAACTTAGGCACATGGGTGTTGCTGGTTGTTCAGGCTTAGAGCTAGAGGGTGGGGGCAGTCCGCCGGAGTGGCATGGGATAAGATAGGAGGGAGGGGACTCCTCACCGGACAAGCAAGGTGCTCTTACAGAGGGGAGAATGGATGTTGAACAGACAAAGGAAAAAAATCAGTATTTAGTTTGCGATTAGGAAGCGACATTTTAAAACTAAAAATGAAAAAAGAAAAAGAAAAAGAAAATCCCCCAGTCTCCTTTACTCTTTCCTAATTTTAAAAAAGACCTCTATGAGACCAGAAGGGGAGGGGAACGTTAACACCCAGACAGCAGAAAGCTGATCTAGCCTTTCTGTGGACACAGCCTTTTGTTACTCTCTTTAAAATTTGTCAGCATTTGAGAACTGACCATGCAACTAATACAAATCCCACATCAATTTCTAGCCTGATTTCCTAGTCCCTGCCACAACCAGCTTCTGATTTCAAGAAGAAATAATTTATCATGCCCACTCTAGGTATATACCCAATACAAGAATATGTACAGGAATGTTCATAGCAGCATTCCTAAAAATAGGCAAAAAGTGGAAGCAACTCAGTGTCCATCAGTGGGTGAATGGATAAACAAAATGTGGTGTATTCACATAATACAGTATTATTCTGCCATAAAAAAGAATGGACTACTGCCACATGCTACAACATGGATGAACCTTGAAAACATTATGCTAGGTGAAAGCAGCTGGTCACAAAAGGTCACGTATTGGTTGAGTCCATTCCAAATCCCTAGAGACGGAAAGTAGCTTAGTGGTTGCCTGGAGCAGGGGGCAGTGGGAATGGGGAGTGACTGCTAATGGGTCAGGGCTTCTGTCTGGGGTGATGAAATGTTTTGGAGTTAGACAGTGGTGATAGCTGAACAACTCTGTGGGTGACCTGGCAAATCCTGAGAGCTTGTTGCTCTTTGAATTAATTTGTCTTTAGATCCTGAAACATTGTCGAAAGACACCTGATGAGTAATTATGACAAGCATGATGAAAAGAAAAATCTGTGCAAAGAAGAAGATAATAGCAAGTAGTTGATAGATTATTTTATAGTATTGTGATTAGGGCTACTTTTGTCTCTTTTCCAGTTTTTAGATAGCACAGTTGCTTTTATGATACAAAATATAAATTTACAGATGACTGTGGCTGCATCTTTGCTTTGGCCACCACCATGTCTTCAAAAGTTAGAGCTGAATGTGTTTAGATATAGCATCTATGCTCCAGTTTGCCATAGTCCTCCCTACTCCCTATTGTCTTAAGCTTGTGCCATTTCTCATTCATATAAACTGCCTGATCCTTGAAGACATTTGAATTAGGATCCTATCACTTATATAATAAAAACTCCCACAACATACAACTCACTGTGGTCTATTGAGATGCTAAATGTCCACATTTTAAATCCCCGACAAGTGGAGTTAGAATGTTATTTACTCAGTCTGAAAATGAAAATCATCATTTAATGCCTAAATAATAGAATGGTTCTTGACACTTTCCTAGAGAGTTAAGTTGCTTAGGAAGCCTAAAAGGCTGTATTCATCAGTTTAGTAGGAAACCTCTGAAGGTATTCCAAGCAGAAATATGTTTACTACTGGGAAATAGAAGCTCATAAATGAGTTGGTGAGACCAGAGGAGCAGGCTTTCAGCTGAGCCTCCCTCCAGTGATGGCTCCCAGGATAACACTTACAGAACTGACCTGCCAGGAGAAGCAGGGCCTTTGCCTCAGTTTGCAAGGTGGGGAATCTGAGTTCAGTAACACATTGTCATACTCAGGAACTTTCCATCACTGTAGCCGCACCTGTTTCTTGACACCTGAGTGTGAAACTGGATATTGGGTCACTACTGCCCCCTGTTGCTTGATAGGCTTTGAAGAAATAATCCCTCAAACTTGCACAGCACATTCACACACATCGTGTCATCTGGTCCTCATGATAACTTTAGCAGATAAGCGAAGAATGTGGTGTCACCCCCCTTTTTACAGATAAGGAAGTTGAAGTTCAGAGAGGTGGTGGAACATAGTTAAGGTCACACAGCTTAATTGCAAATCTAGAGTAACAACCCAGGTCTCCTTATCCCCAGGCCAGTTTAGAGAGCTTGACATGTCAACAAACACATCATGAGTGAAATCTTTTGTGGACCTACGGTAGCATACTTATGCCAAGACTAGTGCCTTATGAGTGACACAGACTGGTAAATAACTATAATTCAGTAAGCACAAATCTGCCTTGTAAGCGGAAAGGAAGGGGCTAGTATTTGGCAGAAGAACATCTAGGAACATTTCAAGGAGAGAAGAGGTGACATTTGAGTTGGGTTTTGAGGGATGCATAGGACACAAAGGGTTGGAGAAAATTGTCCCATTAGCTGGCAAGAGCTAAAGGAGTGTGGGTTGTCAGGAAGACTTTGGGGAGGTGAGAGAATCCTAATTTTGGAGGATGTAGACAATGTAAAGTTTTGTGTTATGTTGTTGTATTATATACATACGAATAAGGTGTATTAGTCTTAAGTATACAGCTTCTCGAGTTTAAAAAAAATATACAAACATTTGTGTACCCATCATTTAGGTGACGATATAAAACGTTTCCAAAAAAAAATTTTCCCCAACATCTTAGGAGGTTCCCTCCTGTCCCTTCCCAGTCTGTACCTGTCTCCATCGTCCTTCTGTCGGTTTTTGTGAGGTGAGGGGAGGCTAACAAAAAATCGCAAAGCCCTTGGCTTCAGCCCCATCTCCTCCTTCCACTCCTGTTGCTGCTTCCAAATCTTTCGCCATCTTTATGGACAATCCTAAGAGGGTACTGCACAGGGCGGAGGAGGTTTCTTGATACCGTCGCTTCCTAGTGTGGTCCACGTGAAATTCAGGTTGTACGCGAACGGGGAGAGGGATGGAGACGATGGTTTTTGGTCCTTCGGAGCCACCGTCCAGGCTCAGTCTGCGCGGATTCGCCTTGTCCCTCGGCGGCCGCCGTGCGTCCGTTACGTGGCAGCTACCGGCGCCCGCCAATCCACGGCGCCCGCATCAGCCCCCTCGGGCGGCGCAGCCGGAAGGGGCGGAGCTGAGGCGGCGGCGGCTGGAAAGCCAGCGGTGGCGGCGACGACGGCGGCTCTGGAGGCCGCAGTCTCGGTCCTGGCTTCGGCCCCAGCCCCACCATGGTGACGCTCGCTGAGCTGCTCGTGCTCCTGGCCGCCCTCCTGGCCACGGCCTCGGGCTACTTCGTCAGCATCGACGCGCATGCCGAGGAGTGCTTCTTCGAGCGGGTCACCTCGGGGACCAAGATGGGCCTCATCTTCGAGGTGGCCGAGGGCGGCTTCCTGGACATCGACGTGGAGGTGCGGGCACGCTGCCCGCGGCCGAGGCGGGGTCGCGCGGCCGCTCGGGGGTTGGCGCCCCGGGCCCGTGCTGGGCTCGCGGGGGAGCGGGACACGGAGGCCGCTGTCCGAATCCTGGGAGGGGCCCGGGCCGCCACCCGGCGACCCCCTAACGGCCCATTTCCCCGCACCCGCCCGGATTCCGGGCTCCTCTCGGGATAAGGAGCCGTTACTTGGTTGCTTTGAATTCTCAGCTTGAACGGCAGGTTCCCCTTGGAACCTCTCGCCGAGCTTTGACCAGGCGCCGCGTGTCAGCTCCAGGCCCAGGAGGCGCTCCACAGTCTTGTTTAGCTCGTAGCACGTCTCGGTCCGGTCAGCAGCTGCTTTCCTCCTTAGTCCGAATTGAAGTTGGAACGTGGCATGGAAACTTTTGAAAAAGTAAATCGAAAGCTGTTTAGGAATGCTGGGCAGAAGTTCACGTTGTGTTTTCCTTTATTTTTCATAGAAACGATCCGACTTACCCGTTTTTACCCAAATCTCCAGATACCTCGTTTAGCCATCTCTGACTCAGAGAATGAAGTTGGATCACGCATGTTAGAAGTCATGATTGCAGTGAAGTATCTGGAGAAAACGGAAAGTTATTTCAAGAAACCAGCAGTTCCTAAATTTTGTTTTTTTTTTTTTTTTTAAGCCTAAAGAATGATTCGCTTCCAACTTTGTTTTAGGAAACCAGTTGTAACTAATACATAAATTCATAATCATGTTAGCATGATTAGTTGGGCTGAAGGATTTTCCATTTGACAGTGACCATCCGCAGAGTTGGGCATACATAACACAAAACAAGTGAAGTCCAGAAATGATGAGATAATGGAAGGAGTGACTGTTAAAATTAAGTAAGATCTTAAGACATCAGCTATTCCAGTCTGCAAGATTTACAGATGGTATGGACTTTATAAGAGGAACTGACTAGAGCAAGGCTTAACAGCTGATTTATCGCAGACTGGGATGAGAATTTGGGTCTCCAAATTTCCAGTCTAGTCCTTTCCTTTAAGCCTTCAGGCATGTCTGATAAAACAGATTCCTTTACTGGTTGGCAGTAATCAATCAGGAAAACCTAGAAATGTAGCTTGCTCAAAAGTTTTTAGTTTTAAAGAGGTTTGTTTTGTTTTGATACTAACTGCTACATGTTTGCATGTTTGTTGATGGTGTTGGGCCACTTGAAGAGGAGGTGTGGTTTCTCTTTCTGCGAGGTGCGGGGTTTACATTTAAGTTGGACAGACAGATGTAGTCAGAGTTGAAAGGTGTTTTGCGAGCCTTGTTCCTTAAGTGGGAGAACTGCAGCCTGAAGAGGTTACTGTCACTAACTGAAGTGGAGCCAAGCGCAGATTATGTTTTTTGAGCGAATATCATAGTGCCAATAGATGTCACTTACGAAGTTTGTTATTTTAAGTCTTCGTGTTGTCTCACGCATTCCTCTCCTGCCTCCAGATTACAGGGCCTGACAATAAAGGAATTTATAAAGGAGACCGGGAGTCCAGTGGGAAATACACATTTGCTGCTCACATGGATGGAACATACAAGTTTTGTTTTAGCAATAGAATGTCCACCATGACTCCAAAGGTAGTGGTGTTCACCATTGATATTGGGGAGGCTCCAAAAGGACAAGACATGGAAACAGAAGGTGAGATGAACATTCAGAAGATTTATATCACATTCTAAGACTTCTCAATTAGTGCTGTGCATTTTATCCACCTGAATATTTATTTTGATTTCTTATTCTAGTCTCATTCACTATCTTTACAACCAAAACATTTTGTGAAGTACACTTTTTATTTATCCAAATCTGATTTACAAAAAGAAGTTACTGGAAGTTCATGTTTATATTTTAGTTCTGTACAGTTGCCCTTTCTGTTAGGTTTTCTTCATCACCTTGTGCCCTTGTAAGCATGTAGGTTACATGTGTCTTTGGTTGTTTGTTCTGTTACTTTGCTGATTCTGGTATACACATCTTTATTTGCTCATCTGTATACATGATTAGTTTGGTTAAACTTCTTGTTTTTGTGTGTGTATGTTTATGTCCTACACTCTCCTCTAGGTGGTGGAGATACCTGGGATGGTATGTGGATTGCTCTTTGACAGCATCCTGTCTTTCTGCATATTTTTGTTTGCTAGTGTCTAATTTCTGCTTTCCTTCTTTCTAACCTCAGTTTGCTAGCATGAAAGTGTTTTTTTCTCTTAATTAAAAAAAAATCCTACAACTAATTAAAGTTTTAGAGAGATTGTTTTTTGGTGCTTTTTCATTTGGCTCCAGGAGGTGAAGTTTAGATCATTTTAAATTACTAGCACTGGGAACACAGTAGTTGGCTAAGTAGTAGCATCGTACTTTCTGTTGGATGAATACTGAGAGGTGAAAAGATTGAACCATCACTGAACAAGTAAAAGTCTTAGTTAAACATAGCTAATAGCAAATGTTGCTGTTGATTTTGTAGAAAGTATTCTGAAGGCTCTTTTTTACTGTTACTAGCATTTTCTAGGAGCCGTGTCTGGATAGGTGGCAAAAGCTCTGTCAGCCGTATGTTGCAATGAGATTAATTTTTATTCCTCAACTGATCAGCAGTGAACCCCAAGTTGATTCTGCTGGGTAAATTCCTTACCAAGAGCCAGCAAATACGGATTTTTGTTTTTTTCCCACAGTGCATTTCAGGATTTTTGGAAACTTAAGTTCAACACACTTCATAGTATTAATTGAGCAATTAGTAGAGTATTCACATGAAGTGTTCATAGGTTTTGAAATCTGTAGAATTCATACTCCTAAGAAATTTCTGTGCTTGCTTTTCAGGGCCATTTGCAGTTCAGGACTTGGCTTATTCTCAAGGACAGTTAGGTGTTTCAGAGGGCTTTGTTGTTGTTCATTTTCTGAAAGTTAGTTCTTTCTAAATAGTTAGAAAATGTTGGCTGATGAATGTGAATATAATTCTTAAATAATCTTTTAACATGATATTCTCGCTTGTGCTTGTTACTATCAGTGAATGGCAGCTGTCAATCAAGCTTTCCTCTAAAGCCTTGGTTCTCAGGTTAGGACGATTTTTGCCCCCAGGGGACATTCAGCAATGCCTGGAGACATTTTTGATTCTCCTGGCTGGGTTGGTGGTCCTATAGCATAGTGGGCAGCTTTCCACAACAAAGAATTGTGATCCAGAACGTCCATAGTGCTTCTGAGAAACCCTGCTCTAAAGGTTCCACCCAGCGCATGGGCTGCTGAAGTGAAGCTGGTGAGGGATCATTTGTGATTCCAGCCCAACTGCCTTAAAATGGTGGAGGCTCTTGGCTTTTCTTAAGAAATTTAGGATAATCTGTGGCAATTTGAAATTCCAGATGAGGGCAAATCTTGGGCAGTCACTACGAGACCCCTCTGATGGTAGTCTTCCCTTGTGGTGTATTTTTTCTGGCCCATTTTTTCAGTGTCATAATACAGCACTGCCTAGAAGTGTACACTTACTCTTCAGAACTGTTAGTTTACCTTGTGTTCATTTTTTGCTATAGAGGATACCTGGTTTTAAACGATAAGCACCTGAGAGCTTGTTTCTTCACTTCCAATGCCTGCTATTTCCCACTCTAGTGCAATAACTGCTTTGACTAGAAGAATGTTGAGTTGGTGTGGATTTTCCTCAGATGTCTTCTTGTTTTCTTCTGCTCAGTGTCATAAATGTTAAAAGTCAGCTTTGCTACTGCTCCTAAATTAATGTTAGAGTTACATCATTTTTAAGAGTAGACTTTGATTTTAGTTTAAAGATTGTTACTATAATAGGATTATTATAACAGTGTTATTATTAGAGTTTTGTTTGCTTTAGGTTTATTTTGTGTGTTTTCTCTCTCTCTTCCCCCACCTCAGTCTTTTTTCCCCTCCACTATGGTTAGCAGTGAGTATAATGAACTTCACTTAGCAATTCATTAGAAGACATTTCTTAGGGTTAATTGTTTTCCTTTAGTTAGTAAACATTGTATAGTTTGTTTCCTACCATGAAAGGAATTTCTCTACTGGGAATGGTTTAAAAAATGCTTTGAGAATTACATTGTCATCAGTGGTCCAAAATGATGTCTGAGCCATTTCTTAAAAATATCTTCTTTTGTATACCTTCTCTGAGGATTTTCTTTTTTTTTTCTTTTTATTGCTTTATAAGTATTTTTCAAACAGAGATCAGCAAATATGTGCTAATATGATTTTGCATCCTTCTGTAGCTCACCAGAACAAACTAGAAGAAATGATTAATGAGCTAGCAGTGGCGATGACAGCTGTGAAGCATGAACAGGAATACATGGAAGTCCGGGAGAGAATACACAGAGCCAGTAAGTTGATGCTTTGACTTTGCAGCAGGGCCTGGGGGCCATGAGCTGGTGAAGGTGTATTACTCAAAAGCTTCCTTGTATGTTGCTCATTTGGAAATTCTACAAACATAAACATACTAAAGTATTGACTTAGAAAAGCACTCCTGCAAAGATATTTTTTGAGTGTATGTCTTTGTAGAGCTTTGTACTAGACCAGCTTAATATTGGGACTTTCATTCTAAACCCGGAAATGCTGTTAAGATTCAGCAGAAGCTTTTAAGAGTCTCAAAAAATGTATGGTCGGCTAGGGAATAAGCTAATAGTTTTCATAAAGTAGAAAGGAACAACTTTGTAAAGTGGGTATTGTGTTGATTTTAAATCACATGTCTGAAACTTTTGTGCTAGTGTGATTAATATTATATGCTGAGGCTGGGCTGTTTTTCTAAAGCCTAAGGTTTAGCGGAGTTAAAGTAGAAAGCACTAAAACATAAATAGAGATGCTCACCAGCTGAGGATCGGTTTGGGTTCCCAAGTTTGTAAGCTGGAACTGAGAATGTGTTTGTTTTTGGAAACATTGATGATTGGAATCCCATCTTAGGTTACAAAAGCCTGTTTCTTTAGCCCATAATGTAGCATTAAGTGTGATGCATTTGCACTTAAAAATAAGAAGTACTATATTGACACACAGACCAGGTAACCGTATTTTAGATCCAGGTCCACACCCATTCAGTGTCTTCATCCTCCAGGTCATTCTCGGGGGTAGACCTCCCTGGGAGCAAGCTTGTCTGTACATGCAAAGTGACTTACGTCTGCAGTCTTTGTTCTAAAGTCGAGGTGGGGAGTGAGAGAGGAGTGACTCAAACGGATGAGAACAGGTTGAATTTCTTCAAGATGTGGTTTCTGTTCTTCCTACCCTCTTACATCTATTCTTGCCGCTGATGGAAAGGACCTGGAGCATAGACTTCACCTTTTCTTGAGAGAATAGTGAGTAAATATGACAGCCTGGAGAAGTGCCTCTGTTCTCATTTTGAGGGCACCAAGTGGGGCATAAGATGGCCCACGGCTCGTACACATACACTCTTGCCTCTTCCGTGATTCCTTCTCGCCTGCAGTCTTAATCTCCTCCCCCCGGGATCCCCACCTTCTGTGCCTCACCTGACAGGGACCTATTTGTTGGTTACTTTGCTCCCAGGTGGGGGCCGACCCTTTCTAGGATGAGAGGGGCAGTGAACAAAGTGTGAGGGCTCAGAGCTTGCGCTGCTTTGCAGTGTGACTAGCTCAGCCCAGATGGCTTTAAGGGCATGGTTGCTTCTTGGGAACACAGCAGCCAGAGGAAGCACCTGTCCCAGTCTCTGGGGTCATTCGACCTTATTCTCTCACCCTTAAGTAGAGATTCTCCTGTATTTGTCTCACAAAACAACATAATAACAGGCATTCAGTTTACTTTTGCAAATCAAATAGTTCCCACAGGGTTGTTTGTTTTTTGTTCATCTTCCAATAGCAGTCACTCCTCAGAGATGGATATAATGAGGCTTTTTTTTTTTTTTTTAACTACAGTGTCGCAATAATACTGTGTTGCTTCTGGATCAGAGTAATATGTGACTGGCATGAGAACAGTATCTTAATAGACACGTTTTCCTAGATGGTTACTTTCCTCTGTTGTTTTGCTTCAATGTGTTCTATTTAAACTTAAAGGTGCATTTTTCCATAAGTGAAGGGAGAATGTGACATAAATACTTCTTTCTACATGGTCGCTTAATATTTTGAAGTATTCACTCAGCCATTTCTCTTTTAGACAAAGTTTTAAGATGCTAGTCATTCATTTATGCTAGAATTGGTTACTAAGTTTACAGCAGAAGTTAACTTCATGCCATGGAATTAGCACTAAAATTTCAGTGTTGATAGTTTTCAGAGTTCTAGTTAATGTTCTTGAACATGTGTTTATTCTTACTCTGGGAAAAAAAAAAACACTTTTTTTTTCTTGAGAAACTATAGGTTACCTTTTTGGAAACATTTAACTGCTTTTTACCACTTTTTGAGTGATCATCAGTCCAATAGTTGTTGCAGTTCTAGTAAACTTTTTTTATAAATGGTAACCATACATCTAAAAATGTGGCAGTCACTTATTCAGCTGTACGACTGTATTGCTAGTTATGACTGTTTTTAATATTGGCCCTTTGTAGAAGAATCAGAAACTACTCATTTTTAAGAGTTATGGAATTTGATCAGAAACTTGAGAGAATGTGACATAAATTAAGCAGAATAAATTAGTATAGCTGTAACTGTTTTCTTTGATGATCAAATTCTTAACTTAAAAACGGGGTTAATCATGAGACTGTTTCCAGTTTGTCTGGTGGTAGCTGCCAGTGTTGGTCCATAAAACTGAGAAACGTCCCCATCTAGAACAAATGCCAGGTACATGGTGGGTGCTCAGTAAATGTTTATTGTTTATTGAACAAATGTTAAAGAAGACGCTTAGACTGACACATTTTGACTTGGTAGGTGGTGCTTTGTGGGTAACTGTGATCTCGAAATGATCTCTTGGTTTTTTAACTCAGTTTTCTGATTCAGCGAAAAGGATTGTTATGCAGGGACATTTCAGTGTGAGGGAGAAGGGTGGGTTGGGTTTTAACCGTAGAATGTGACCTTGGGCAATTCACTTTTCCTCTCTATTCCTGTATAGGAGCAGAGTGGGCTTCACCATACTCCCTGAGTCTTTAAGGTCTTTCTCATTTAAATCTAGAATTTTCTGCTCCTAAGTATGTTGAGTTGCTTGGGGACAAAAGACAAAGGTATTCAGAGTAATATGAATGTTGTGCAGAATGTTCCTGTACACAGACGAGGGGGTAGTTTATGATGCCTGTTTTTTGCTTGTTTGGTTTTTGGGTTGTTAAATTTTGTTTGTTTGTCCTCAACAGTCAATGACAACACAAACAGCAGAGTGGTCCTTTGGTCCTTCTTTGAAGCTCTTGTTCTAGTTGCCATGACATTGGGACAGATCTACTACCTGAAGAGATTTTTTGAAGTCCGGAGGGTTGTTTAAAAGCCTTTTCCTGATGATTCCCGAGCACATGATTCACTGTTTACCAAACATCTTGGTCATAATAATGTCATTAGTTTCTATGTTTTTATTTTCTGAACTGTACATTCACAGCTTATGTTTCTTTACGATTAATAGATATTGGGGGAAAACACCTTTTTAGGAAAGTTACAGTGAGAATTTGACATTTGATTGGCATAATTTCATATTCGAATTCCACCTCCGGTATACAGGTCCTTCCAGAACTCAAACGCTGTAAGTGAAATATAGGTGTATAGTTCTTACTATATCTTCCTTTTGTTTTCATAATAAAATGCAGTTTTGTTCAGGATAGTACTTACTGATAGTACTTTACTAAACTGATTGCATTTTTTGGATTCCTTATCCTGCAGTTCAAGTCATTAAAGATTCATTTTGTTGCGTCCTTATGAGAAACAACAGTCTGAATCTTGACATTTTTTATCCAGCCCTATGGCACAGCTCTGTGACTTGAGAGTTTGCTACTAGGTTGGTACTTTTATACTTTGTCTATCTTGTTTTTGCTTTAAAGATAAGACTTAATCCAACAACCTTTTCCCCCCTAAAGTTTTAGAACCTTAGAACTCAATCACCTCCACTTAAAATTATTGACACAAACAGCTAATAACCATTTTTTGGTTTCTGCCTAACCTTGTAAGAAGAAGCTCTATTAAAGCCAATTCTCTGAGTGTTTCAGCGAATGGTAGCTTTTTCTTTCTATGCTGGCACATCTGCTTTCTCCACTCTTGGCATGTGGGAGGTATGTGTTCACATAATTGGAAAAATCTGGATTTCTGATGCCAAAGGGTTGAAGCCTCTTGGGTTTATTTGCAGTGATATACAGCCACTATTTTATTTTTGATCAGTGGCATTTTGGCCACTGTAATTAGGGTACTGAACATCACTGTCAGTACTAGGGTTTTGTTTTTGTTTTTCTTGGGTCTTTCTTTTTTGGCACATGTGAATTTTGTTTTGTATAAAACGAAATGACTTTCTCTTGGTCTCTGATGATGGGTTTGAAATTAAAGGAGCATCTGGTTTTGGTGTGGGGATGATCCAGGATTATGTTGTGACTGATGTATATTAGTTACTTGTACATTTTTTTTGGATCTTTGCAAGGGGAAAACTACAAGTAACGAGTTTTATATAATTAATTTAAATTTGTTACAGGTTTTCATGTTCAGGATAAACAATTTTTCAACCTTGGGTGAAAATACTTGCAACAGTTCAAGGTGACTGTTTTACCTTAGGACAACTGTTGCACGCCAATTTGTGTGTGTGTGTGTGAAAACACTTCAAAATTGAATTAAAAGATGTAAATTTAAAATTGGTTGTGTATCTAATCTGCCCCAGGTTCAGTAAATAAACAATTCTTTTTAAAAACAGTCTTGGTAGTCTGTGTTTTATATATTAATGTTTAATTCACATTTGTTAAATATCACCTTTCTAATCATATTTGAAATGAGATGTGTTCGGTTTTCTCAGTAATGATGCCTGTTATAAATACCTGTTAGATTTTATGTCTGTAAACTAGAGGATAGTGAATAGGAACCAATTTTTAGGTTGCCCTGTGTGGTTTCTTTGATGGGTCAGTGTTAACATCTTAAATACTTTTTTATTTGGAAAAAAAAAAGTTTGTGTTATTTCACTCAACCACCTGGTTTATGGATGTGAGAAATAAGTTTAAAAGGGATGAAACGATTTGCCCAAGGCTCCCAGATGACGAGTGATTGATGGGACCAGAATCTAGATCTCTGCCTTTAGAAACAGTTCCTCTTCCTCTATTACACTAAGGACCTGCTAATAATAAAAGAAACTACCTAGTAATAAAAGAATAAAAGAATCTAGCTGGTAATAAAAGAATCTATCCAACGTAATGTGTAATGTCCTGGCACGTTGCTAAGTGCTTTAATGGTCTGTGTCATTTACTCCTCAGAACTGCCAAACACACATTATATAATCCTTATTTTGGAAATAAGAGACAGGCTTAGAAACGGTTTCCAGAGAAGAAGGACCACCAGATGCAAATGCAGCTATGCTTTCTCTCGGTCTTTGCTTTTAGATCTGCCTGGAAGTCCTATTTTACAAAACAGTTGTCAAAGCCGTTTCGAGGTTGTGATGATAACATTAAAGTAAAAATGTCTCAGGCTTTTCCTTTCCATTTCATCTAGTTTGACATGACAGGAGTTTGCATGAGGGCCATTTCCGTTTTACTCACCCCCAAAATGTTTGGGTGACTGCTGTTGCTACCAGTTGTGGCCCCTGAGGTAAGGAAAATAGAGAAAAGTACCCAGGGTCGTGGGATTTACCTTTTAGTGGGGGAGATCAACCTAATAAATACATAAATGATATGGCTTACTAATAGTAAGTGCTATGGAGGAAAAATAAAGCAGGATGAGCGGTTTTAGTGATTACGAACAGAAGGTGTCATCTGAAACGACATTTGAAAAGCCCTGACGGATGTCAGCGAGCAACTCAAGCTGAAAATACGGTCCCAGCACCTAATAGCTGGTCAGTAAAAGTTTGCTGAGTGAATGTGCATGTGGACAAATCAATCCAGTGGTGAGCACAGGAGTGAGAAGATACAGTGTTCGTGCTTAGGTCTCTGACCCAGCGTCCTCGGAAGTACTAGGATGACTGTACCAGGCAGTGGCTCCCCATCGTCGGCCTGTTTTGCACGACTGTTAACCTGGGGCTCCCGGGCTGCGGTGCTTTTCTCTCCATTCTCTCCAGTCCCACTGTCCTTTGGCCGGGACGCGGTGTTGTGCTGCCACCTGCCTCCAACTGGCGGGGAACGTGAGAGAGCCTGGGCAAAATCCCTCCCGCCCAAATGCCTGCTCGGTGTGGAAGGACGCCCCGAGCCGAGGCGGCTGCGCGGGACCGATGGTGCTGCTCCAGCCTGGCTCCCGCCGTCCGCTTTCATCAGCCAGCGCTCGGCTTCCCACTCTCCCGCCGCGAGGGCGCCTTTCCCCGCCCTCCGGAACTTTGCGGCTGGAGTGTGCTCTTCCCCGTCGGCCCTGTTGGCGACCGGAAGCGGAAGTGCTTGCTGGCGGCACCCGGGAGGTCTCCGGGTGGTGGCTGCAGCGGCGGCGGAGCGCGCCATGGAGCACGTGACGGAGGGTTCCTGGGAGTCGCTGCCTGTGCCGCTGCACCCGCGGGTGCTGGGTGCGCTGCGGGAGCTGGGTTTCCCGTACATGACGCCGGTGCAGGTACCCAGCGCGGGCCGGGGGGAGAAGGGCCCTCCGTGCGCAGGGGGCAGGTGAGGAAACGGAGGCTCAGGGTGGGCCAGGCAGCCGCTTAACACGGCCGGTAGGTGTTAGAATTAGGACTCGCATCCTGGAGTTTTCGCCCAGGCTAGGACTTTCGCCACGTCTTCCTGCTGCCCAGCCTCGAGGGATGATTAGTGATCGGCAGGCAGAGGCGGCAGGCGGCGGCGCACCTGTGCCAGGGTCGTCACAACACTGCCCCCCGCCCCCGCCCTTGGGTGCTCGGGTATAAGTGCCCGGTACATATTCTGGCCCTGCCCACTCTAGCTGTGAGACCTCAGGCAAATGATTTAATCTCTCTGTGTTCGTTTCCTTTCTCTGTGAAATGACGACAGTAGTGTTACCCGACTCAGAGGGTTGTTGTGAGGTTACATAAAACAATGTTGGACACGTTATGGGCGCTCGATAAACATTACCTGTTGTCATCATTATTTTGGGGGCTAAGTGAAGCGTCCTGCCCTGATCTGTTCATTTATCCAAGTAATTTATTCTGGACATGCGTGTATCAGGTACTCTTTCTTAGGCTCTGGGGATTTTGCAGTGTTGGTTCCCACTCCTGGGCCTTGTTTTCTGAAGCAGCAGAGAGAGAAGGGAGTAAAGGAATGAGGTTAATTTCGGCTGCTGTTGAGTGCTATGGAGGAGACAGTGACGAGAAGGTACAGGATAGGGAGTAAGACGGGGCGTTAGGAAAGGCCCCTCTGAGGCGGTGGCATTAAACTGATACCTGAATGACTGAGAAGGAGCCGCTGTGGGGTTACTGGGGACAGGATGTTCCAGCAGAGAGAAATACCAGTGCAAATACTCTGGGGCTGGAAGTGATCTTGGAGGGACAGCAAGAAAGCCTTTGTAGCTGGAGCATCATGAGAAGTGTAAGAGACAAGCAACCTGGATGCTCGACTGCACAGGGTCTGTCTTGTAGGAGTTTGTACTTTCTTCCAAATGCAATGGGAAGCCATCTTCCAGGGGAAGCTGCAGGAAGGGAAGGGATGTGACCGCTGTGTAGAGGATGGACTTGCGAGGAGTCAGAGAAGAAGCAAGGTCAGTTAGGCCATTATCAAGTTAGAGGTGATGGTGGCTTGGAGTAGAGAAGAAGCAGTGGATACTGAGAAGTCAATTCCGAGATAGCTTGAGGGTTGCTGAGGGACCAGGCATCGGGGCACGCAAGAGGAATGTAGAGGGACCCTGAGGTTTTCGTCCTTGGCGACTGAGTGGGTGGTGGCATCATTTAACAAGATGAGGAAGGCTGGGGTGGGGGTGGGGCAGAGGGGACAGGTTTCAAAGGGAAAATCAAGAGTCCCAGATGCCAGCTCAGCTCACTTCCGCTCCACGCCGTCTGTGTAGACACCACTGCTGTGTTACCTGTGAGCCAGCCCCTCACAAAGGCTGCCTCTGAAGACTCTGCTGAGAGTCCACTTTATGGTGGGGTCCAGTGTGACCAAGGTCAGCACTGCATTCCTCAGGCTTGGGGCTTCATCTCTGGAGTCACGGCATCCTCTAACCAGGGCTTTGCCATCTCTCTCTTCAGTCTGCAACCATCCCTTTGTTCATGAAAAACAAAGATGTTGCCGCGGAAGCGGTGAGTACCTTGTGTAAATGCAGCCCATCCTCCTGTTTTCCCTCCAGAATGACCTGTGAGGAAAAGCAAACCAAAACTTCCCCCCTTTTCAGGTCACAGGTAGTGGCAAAACACTCGCTTTCGTCATCCCCATCCTGGAAATTCTCCTGAGGAGGGAAGAGAAGTTAAAAAAGAGTCAGGTGAGGAGAGCTGAGTCATCAGAGAGTTCACTGGTCAAAAGCTTGAAAAAAATAAGAAAAATTAAATACAGCCTGTCCCCATTACTTGCGGAGTCTGTATTTATGAATTTGCCTCCTCCTTAAAACTTATTTGTAGCTCCCAGAAGCAGTGCTCGCTGTGCTTTCGTGCTCCTGCGTGGACTTGCGTGGGGCAGTGACAAATTGAAGTCACCTGTTGGCATGTTCCCAGCTGAGTCTGAACAGGATGAACCTCTGCCCTCTCTTTCCAGCCCTCAGGCTGCACACAAGTGTCTTTTTCGCAGTCTACTTACTGCTTGGTTTTTTTTATTTGGTGGGGGGGATGATTTCACTGTATAAAATGACTCCCAGACACAGTGGTGAAGCACTGTCAAGTGTTCCTGAACGCGAGGAGGCTGTGATGTGCCTCAGGGAGAAAATCCACGTGTTGCTAAGCTTCATCCAGGTGTGGTAACAGTGCTGTTGGCCATGAGTTCAGCGTTGATGAATTAACAGTATATAGTAAATAAGGTGTCTGTTTATTTGATTGACGTATAGTTGACTTACAAAATAAGGTGTCTTTAAACAGAAGTATACTCAAAATCAGCTTATATATTGACAGGGTGACAGAAATGTGACCAGAGGCTCACAGGAACCTAACCCTGTTTCCCCAGGAGCAATGGCCCAGTATCTGCTGGACCATTGCCAAACAGCGTTTGTCGCCACTCTGTAGAACAGGACTGCTTTGAGTAGTGAGAACGGAGTAATTCAAACTACAGTTGACCTTTGAACAACACGGGTTGTTGGACTGGGCAGGTCCACTTGTACGTGGAGTTTTCCAGTAGTGAATGCAGGTCTACACAATCTGAGGTTGGTGTGATCCTCAGATGCGGAATGGGGATACGGAGGAACCAGACTGGTTATACGGAGGGCCGACTATAAATAATAGGCAGATTTACGACTGCAGAGGCTTGGCGCCGCTAACCCCCGCATCATTCGAGGGTCAACTGTCTGATACGCACTGTGACCAGATGCTGCTGAAAAAGCCCCGGAAGTGCTGCTTCTCTGGGAACTTTGCTCCATGAGCTGGAGGGCGTGGGTGACCTCGTGTGAGTTTGGCTCTGAGCCCCGAGCACTGCTGATCCTGTCCTTTCCCCCGACATGGGCAGGTCGGCGCCGTAATCATCACACCCACGCGGGAGCTGGCTATTCAGATAGACGAGGTCCTGTCCCACTTCACGAAGGCCTTCCCACAGTTCAGGTAAAGTGGACGCAGGGTCCCTGTTAGCCGCGGGCTGTGATTTTTGCCTGACCTGCTCACCCGTTTCTCGTTTAGCCAGATCCTCTGGATCGGAGGCAGGAATCCTGGAGAGGATGTTGCGAGGTTTAAGGAGCACGGGTAAGATTGCTTTCTCTTACTCATTTCTTTGTTTGCTCTTGCACTGAACCCAAGAGGAATCGATGCAGAATCTGGGCCTAATCGGAACCTCTCACCTTCAGCAACCTTCTCCCCACAAAAAAAGGGTTTTCTTCAGGCCAACCTCCCATTTTGCTTGTGGGCTCCTTCCCACGTGGTCCTGATGAACATCCCCCCTGGAGTCTCACCTCCGCAGGGGAGAAGGGTGTCGGAGTGCGGGTCCCGCTCTTCCCGGGCAGAGCATATGGGGCTTCGGGCCCTTGCTCTTCTCACTCTGGGCGGAGGGATACAAAGCTTGGTGTCTGGAATCCCAAAGATCCCCAGATCCAGGGAGTTTGGTCAGTGTGAACTTTGTTTGCACAGTGGAAACATCATTGTGGCGACCCCCGGCCGCCTGGAGGACATGTTCCGAAGGAAGGCCGAGGGCCTGGACCTGGCCAGCTGCGTCAGGTCCCTGGACGTCCTGGTGTTGGATGAAGCGGACAGACTTCTGGACATGGGGTTTGAGGCGAGGTACTGGATTTTGGACTTCATGGGCTTTGGGTGGCAGAGGATGAAAAGGAGACCAGAATGGAGTTCTTCTGTCACTCCTTGACTACCTCTCTTAGCCACATTTGCATTTCAAATCATCAGGTGGTTTGATCCTTCAGATTCTACCACACTGAATTCCAGTTCTTTTATCTTTGATGTTCTTAAGATGTGTTTTCCTTCATGGTTTCTTTAACAGTTTTTGTGTTTTTTAACAAATAAATAGCTTTATTGGGATATGATTCCTATTACATAGTTCACCCATATAAACTATACAGTTCAGTAGTTTTTAGTCTCAAAAAGTTAATTCTTAATTTCACTCTTTTAATTGCACTCTATTATAAAGCATAATTATATGCTTAATATTGGAGAAACCTTGGGAAAACCAGAGTATGAAGAAGACATAAAGATCGCCCATAATCTCACCTCCCAGTAGTAGCTACTATAAATATTGTGATGGCTTCCAGTCTTTTAAAACACCTGTTTAGTATCATAAAGCACCATTTGTTGATTATGCTGATAAAGGAGTGGTTAAGAGGAGCCCTCTTTTTTTTTTTTTTTTAGTATAAACACCATCCTGGAGTTTTTGCCCAAGCAGAGGAGAACGGGCCTTTTCTCGGCCACTCAGACGCAGGAGGTGGAGAACCTGGTGAGAGCAGGCCTGCGGAACCCCGTGCGCATCTCGGTGAAGGAGAAGGGCGCCGCGGCCAGCAGCACCCAGAAAACCCCTTCCCGCCTGGAGAACTACTACATGGTGAGCATGGGGCATTCTCGCTGATTCCTGCAGTTCAGTGGTGACGCGGACTGGGCTCTGAGGTTCAGCATGGTGATTGTGGGTACAGGACCGTGCTGTGTACTTGAAATTCAGTAAGAGCAGGTCTTAAGGGTTCTCACCAAAAAATAGAAAAGGGAACTAGCTGAAGCGATGGAGGTGTCAGTTAACTCGATTCCGTAATCACCTCACAGTGTACACATACATGAAGCCACCACATTGTGCACCTTCAATATATACGTGCTTAAGTATATATAATTTTTTTGCCAGTTATATCTCGGTAAAGCTAGGGAAAAAGTATTATAAGCTAAAGCGATTTACTGAAAGAATTACTAATTTTCTTTTACTTGAACTGCTTTCAGTAAGCTTAGTTCTGGTTTTTCTTTTTAAATGATCAACTATAATGTTTTAACAACTTACTAGATTTTTGTGTTTCTATTTACTTGAAAAATGATGTAATTTTTTTAAACTTTTACTGCCTGTATGTTTTATCAATATGTATGCATTCGTATTCCCACTAATAGATGTTAACTCTTAGCAACTATAACAAATAAGCAAGCAAAGAATAATAATGAGTGCTCTAGGGATTAGCTTTCAGTTTGCTAGGAAACTAAATCTATAAAGTGATACCCTGTGGCACATATTAAAATGCATTTGGGGACAGAGCTCGGACACCTGGTGTGTGTGATGATACTTGTCATTGAGCAAGTAAGTGAATAAGTTAATGTCGGTGTGACTGTATTTTAAGCATAGTCTCCAAGGACGGTATGTATGGGCCTCCTACCCGCAAGTGATCATACGTTTTCAATCTCTACACGTGCGTGGGCGTGCTGGGTGCAGGCGCGGGGAACCTGGGTTCCCATCCCATTAGTATGAGCCTGAGTTGGTGGACGGCACAGCCAGACATGCAGGTGAAACACAAAACCAAATGCTAGGCTCTCTGAAGGAGGCTTTGTTGGGTGACAGTGTTCTGCTCTGTAACCTAAATGTTTGGTATTTTTGATTTGCAACTGGGAATTGCTGAATTTGCAGCAGTAAATCCTTACCTGTAGTTTCCTCACAAGGCAGTGGGAGGGCTTTTGGAAAAGTGATTGTTAGCAACGAGGCTGCCCGTCTTCAATTCTCTCCCGTCTCTGGGTCGGGCCAAGAAGCATCTAGAGAGGATGGTCAGCCAGGGTGGCAGCGCCATTTGGGAACTGGGAGAACCACAGGCCAGTGTCACTGCTGGACAAGGCACATCTAAATCGTGCGTCCCTGGCCAGGGGACGGGGCTTTACTTTTGGCTGAGAGGGGCCCCTCAGCTCCTGAACACGGTGACATGTTCACAAAGCAGTGGGCTCTTTCCACACCAGTGTCCCTATTGCTGTGGACCGTGAGGGGTGAGGGAGAAGGCTGCTGGCCTTTGTGCCAGTTCATGGGGGGATTGAACGTAGAACAGAGTTTGCAAGTCAGGAAACTATATCTGGTGCCGCTGCCTCGAGGGTATTTTCGCAATCAGACCTCGTTGTTTCTGCCCGAGGCTGGGTCTGCTAAAGCCAGGAGGCTGGCTCTTCCCTGGGGAGGGAGGGCGTGGTGGGAGTGCAGGGGTGAATGAGGGCGCCCAGGTGCACATCCGGGATCTGGCCCTTCCTAACTGAACTAGGGGAGCTTCCCAGTTCCTCACCTGGGATGTGGGGGCTCGAGTCGCACCCTCTTCACAGCCTTGCTGTGAGGACTGGTTTGCTAATGCAGTCCCTATGAAGGCTTGCAGGCCGGTGCTTGGTACGTGGTAAGCACTAATAAATTAGCTTCGGAGCCCACTGTGGCTGCTGTTGATCCTGCTCTTCTGCATTCATTTAAGTGACTATGTTTAGAGATGTCTGAGTGTGAGACAGAAATTCCAAACTGAGGATTTGGTTTTGGTGAAAATAGAGGGAAGGCATTCAGGGGGATATAGAGGCCCCCAGTTTAGGGGCCTGAGTGGAGCGCTTGGTTGTCTGGAGTCTGCTTCCATGGAGGTCTGTGCAACGGTTCTGTACATTCTGCTCTGGAAACCTGTGTTCACCTTAGAGCAGTGATTTCTGAACCTGGCTGTGCCTCAGAACCTCCTGGGAGCTCGTAAATGACACAGGTCCAGTTCCAGACCCACCTAGTTGTGATCTGCATGCTGTGTCCGAGAATCTGCCTTGTAAAGATCTACCCTGGAGACGGCGCTGTGGCGCATGGTACTGTCTGCATGCTGGGATTTGGGAACTGCTCACTGCACAGGTGACCCCCCAGGCCGCAGTTACGTGATTCTGTAACTTAGGTGTGTCAGCTGCACGGGCTGCTCTTCACCCTGTAGACTGCCCGGCAGACGGAGTAACATTCTGACCAACGTCTGTCCTTTTCCTGGAGGAAATTAGATTCCTTAGAATTTAAGGTTGAAACTGAAAGTAGCTATGGGGTTATTGTTGTCAGCAAATTTGTTTTTATTTTACTGGTTTTCCTTTTTGTTTTGCAGGTGTGTAAGGCAGATGAGAAGTTTAATCAGCTGGTACACTTTCTTCGAAATCACAAGCGGGAAAAACACCTGGTCTTCTTCAGGTACCCCTTCTGGACTGTGGTAGCAGAGTCCGGGCTTCAGCCACAGTCAGAGTGTGCGCGTGCGTGTGCCCTTCAGCTCTGGGATTCCCTTTAGGTTGCTTCTCTGTTAGGAATGCGTTTGGCTGCTACTAACTGAAAACCCGACTTCTGCAGCTCAAGCGGAGGGGTTTATTTTTCTCCTCTTTAAAGAGTCTGGAGGTAGGCAGGTCCTGACGTTGGTTTCTGTCCCAGCAACATCAAGGCCAGTGTTCCTGCCACTGTCTTGGCCGTTCCTTCTTGTTGGCCACCTCCTAGTTTTAAGATGACCACTGTAACACCCACTGTCACCTCTGCACTGAAAGCAGATAAGGGAGGAAAGGCCGAGAGGGGAGGAAGGGCAGTGTTGGCTATATCCGACCCTTTTAATCAGAAGTGCAGAAGGCTTTCTCAGAACCAACCCCTCCCCAGCTGACTTTGCTTTCATTGTATGGGCCAAAGGTGGGTCAGCTGGGCACCTCTCACTCCAAGAGGTGGGGAAAATGGGAAGCTGTCCCAGCCTCTGGAGGAGAGGGAGGTGAAAGGAGGAAGTGGTTGGGATGGCGTTTAATCAGCCAGTCTGGGGTCTGCCACACGGGAGGTTTTGTCCTGTTGTCAGAATGCAAGAGAGGAACAGATGTGTGCATGCTTTGGACTGCTTTTTCTCCTCTAAACATACCTGTGGTCTTTCTTTCTTTCTCCCCTCCCCTTCCCTATACCAAAAGAACTTTATGTTTCTTTTCCATCCATCATTTTACCAATAAAATGCATTAGCTGTACTGACCCACAGTTAGAAATACAGCCTGGTATGTACACACACACACAAAGCTGAAACAGATTTCACAAAACTACACTTGCCTAGGAGGGACACATTCTGATGCTTTTTATTTCGTTCTAATTAAAAAAGAAAAAATGCTGGTCCAGACTCAGTAAATTAATTTCAGGACCCACCAGATTGCTTTCAGGACCTGTGGACTATGACCCTCAGTATGTAAAACTGCTTTATCATGCACTGATGTGACTTGTGGTGGAAACAGCGAGCAGTCTGGTAGCAGTCACTGAGAACAGTATTTAAGACAGAAGTACCTAGACAAGAGTTGGCCCAAATTGGACTCCTGAGCCTGGGATAATGGGAAGAACGCTGGAGATGGAATCAAACCTTCCTTTTGGTCCTGGGTCTGCCACTCACCCGTATTTCCTCTGTAGCTTCAGTTTCCTCATCTGCAAAAGGATGTGACGTCACTTTGGAATCTCTCAAATAAAAAGAGGGATGAGGGGCTTAGGGTGAACTGTATTAGAAGAGTGGTGCGCAGGGAGCTCACAGACTCCCTCAGGAGAAGTTGGGTGCCCAGCCCCTAGGGAGGACAGGATCTGGGGGGCCCAGAGAGCTCTGTGGCCTTCTCTAGGGCACGGCCTCACTGGGATGATGCTGCTCCAGCCCCTTTTTGTCCTCGACTAAGGTCCAAATATGTAGCGGAAGGACCTGATTGGTCTAACTTGGGTTATCTGCACCCTTGGGAGTCACTGGGGAAGCAGCAGTTCCCCAAAGGAAAAGGAGTGAGACTGTTTGTACTTAGATGTCACGGTTTTCGTTGTGAAGGATGACTTCACTGTAGTTAGTTTCTCAGGGGGCCAGGGATGGGAGTACATCATTGGGGTTTTAACTCCTGCTCAGAGGGTTTTGTCAAAAGATGAGCCTCTCACTGGCTGAGAGCTCAGCTGTGGATGATCTCTACGGCCCTTCTCCTCAAGAGGACTGGGTCATTCCACTGCATCCGGTGCTCGCGCCCCCCTCCCCCAAGTCGCCGAAGGACCAAGACAGCCAACGGCTCTAAGCCCTCTCGCCCCTCTCGCAGCACGTGCGCCTGTGTGGAGTACTACGGAAAGGCCCTGGAGGCCCTGGTGAAGGGCGTGAAGATAATGTGCATTCACGGAAAGATGAAATACAAGCGCAACAAGATCTTCATGGAGTTCCGCAAACTGCAGAGGTGGGTCCGCTCCCTTGGAGGTGGAGATCTCCAGCCACTCTGCTCTTCCGCCGGGTCGCTCTGCCTCGAAACCTGCACGTGTCGTGGCCCTGCCTGGAGCCATCTTCCTCCTCTAAGCTGGTTATCACGTCTTCTCCGTGAAGGTGCCCAGATCCCCTCCCTCCACCCTGACCCCATGACACTTGGCTATACTGACTTCCTTACTTGCCCGTCAGCTTCCCTGCTAGACTTCAGGCTCCGTAAGATCAGGAACCTGTGTGTTGTGCTTCTCCTGGCTCCCCCAGTGTTTGGCTCGGGGCCGGCCAGTGGGGGTTTGGACAGCTGTGTGTTCAGTGGGTGGACAGAGCGGATAGAAAGTCCGTTGAAGGCTACACTGTAGGGAACTGGTGTTTCTACTGACCGTAACTTGATTCTGTTTGTGCACAGAGATACCTTTCTGTTTTTCTTAATCATTGGCTGTTAAAAGCAATCTTTTAGGCAAAATGACAGACCTGACTGCTAACCACCTCAGGCTGGGAGGGAAAATTTCATGTTTTTAAATGGCTGCCAATGATTAGACTAAACGCAGTTTCCTTCCCCACCAAATGGAAATACGCTTTTTTAAAAACTCCTCTCCGTGTCTCCTCCCCACCTGCTGTTTTCACGGGGAATTTCTCAAGTCCTGGAGATGCTTAGGGGGAAGAAAAATCAGAACGTTACTGTTACTAAATATTTGCTTCTGTGAGAGGTTCTGCAGCCTGAGTATCGCTGTCGTCATCACCAAGATCAGAACAGGCTGCTGGCTGGTGGTGGAAATGGCAGCCTCCTCACTCGAGTGCTTTTTTCCTGTTTTCCAGTGGGATCTTGGTGTGCACTGACGTGATGGCCCGGGGAATAGACATTCCCGAAGTCAACTGGGTGCTGCAGTACGACCCTCCCAGCAGCGCAAGGTACCGCGTGACAGATGTCCCCTCTGTCCAGGAGTCCCGCCTAACGAAGTGAACCCTGAGTCAGATACACTTAGTGACGGTTGTTAAAACATTCTCTGAAATAGCAAAAATAGGCGAACCGGTGAGTGAGGTATTTTCAAATACTTTTGAAAGTTCTTGCAGAAATGCATGATAGAATGTTTAAAGGAAGACAGTACGTACACCGTATGTGAAAATTCCAGTTATTCTCCGAAGGCAAGCCTGCGCTCCTAATGAAAGCCTCAAAACACATGAGAGGCCTGTAAATACAGACTCCTACGCAGACAGTTGTTACTTCCGGGTGGGGGCTCACAGGTCACTTTCGTTTTCTTTTTTATACGTTTCATTGTTTCCCAAGTTTTCTGCTGGGACCATGTCCTCCCACCGGTATCATCAGAGCGGCAGAAATTTAACTTTTATAGTTCACAGTAGATGTGTGACACTCTTACCTGGCTTGCAGTGTGTATTTTAATCAGCAGCTCTTCTAACACCAGTAAGTGGCAGGGCTGGGGTTGAGCCGTGGATTCTGGCGGCTCCTCGTGTCACTTTAGATGCATCCTCTGCACGGCTGCAGACCTGCCTGGGCTTTGCTCAGCCACCATCGCGTGTAACCGTGGCCCCGTCCCGTGTTGTTCGCAGCGCCTTTGTGCATCGCTGTGGCCGCACAGCCCGTATCGGCCACGGCGGCAGTGCGCTCGTGTTCCTCCTGCCCATGGAAGAGTCGTACGTCAGCTTCCTTGCCATTAACCAGAAAGTAAGCCGTCTTCCTTTTCCATACAGAACACCCAGTGCCGGGGTGGTTGGACTTCTTTTCCAGCAGGTGGTCCAGAACTTAGATTAGCGGTTGCAAACTCACAGGGGCCAGGCTGGTGATGTCAGTGGGGAAGCTGCTGGCTTTATGTCTGTGGAGAGGCTCCAGGGTGGCAGCCACTGCCCGGTCCCAGCTGAGTGTCACTACCTGGGGACACGGACCTAGTGTTGCCATATTTTCCAACTAGAAATCACGATTGTTACATAAAGTCTGATTTTAAACTTTTCTTTAAAAAATTTAAAATACTTTCTGGATCAAGTTAAATACTTGGGTAGTATTTGGGCTTTAAGACTAAAATGGATTGTTTTACCTTTGGTTTTATTGGCTCTGGCTCTGATGGGGTAGCCTTGGGGATGAAGTGATTACAGCCAGAGAGTGACAATGTGGTCCCTGTGCAGTGCCCCCTGCAGGAGATGAAACTCCAGAAAAACACAGCAGACCTCCTTCCAAAGCTCAAGTCCATGGCCCTGGCTGACAGAGCTGTGTTTGAAAAGGGCATGAAAGCTTTTGTGTCATACGTCCAGGCTTATGCGAAGCACGAATGCAGCCTCATCTTCAGATTAAAGGGTACGTTGTTCTCTTAATTGTGTCTCCATCTGAGACATCTGATAGTTTTATAAGTATTACAAGTATGAAACCATTTTGTCTTATAAAAATGTGAGTCCTGTGTCAGGGTTCATGTTTTGTAAACATTTAAAAGAAAGCCTTCCTTGGTTTGAGTAGACAGAGAATACACTGGCTGTTGAGTATTCCTTTTTAGTTGAAATGAAATAATTCTAATTAAAAAGAACATTAGATCGTTTGGTTAGAAAAAATTATATTGCCGGGAATACTCCATGGGTTGATGCTTGTAATCCTACTCTGGGTGCGCTAACGCCGGTGTTTTGGTTTAATCAGATCTTGATTTTGCTAGTCTTGCTCGAGGTTTTGCCCTGCTGAGGATGCCCAAAATGCCAGAGCTGAGAGGAAAGCAGTTTCCAGATTTCGTGCCCGTGGATGTCAATACAGACACCATTCCATTTAAAGATAAAATCAGAGAAAGGCAGAGGCAGAAGCTACTGGAGCAACAAAGAAAAGAGAAAACAGAAAATGAAGGGAGGAAAAAGTTCATAAAAAATAAAGCTTGGTCAAAGCAGAAGGCCAAAAAGGAAAAGAAGAAGAAAATGAATGAAAAAAGGAAAAGGGAAGAGGTAAAGTTCGCAGTTTTATTATTTAAATACTCAACGTAGAATTCTGGATAAATTTCACTGTAGCAGGTGATGGTCTTCTAATGGGAGTCGCATAGGAGTCTCAGATTTCTGTTTCACGGGTGGCTCGGGCGGGGAATGGGCCGTTTGTGGAAGCTGATCTGAGCACATGTGGTTCCTGGTTAGAAATGGCTGGTCTCACCTAGCACGCTGTGGCTGAGGAATGCAGCAGTTTGTCGGTCTCTTCTGCCCTTAGGGTTCTGACATTGAAGATGAGGACATGGAGGAACTGCTTAATGACACAAGGCTCTTGAAAAAGTTTAAAAAAGGCAAAATTACTGAAGAAGAATTTGAGAAGGGGCTGTTGACAAGTGGCAAAAGATCAGTCAAGACAGCAGATTTGGGGATGTCAGATGCGGAGGATGACGGCTGACTCCCACCCCTCAGGTGAAAGGCTGGAGAGCGAGGGGAGGACAGAGAGCTGGCCCCACTCTCGCGGCCGGCCGGCGTTTGCTCTCTCTGAGAATCAGAACTTCAGGAGACTCCCGAGAAGAATCGCCTCTCCGAAAGCTGTCACTTCAGACTGGGGAGGTATGAGGGCTGCACACTCGTGTTTTACTAAAAACGCACTGGCTTTGAAGAAGCCTGGCAGAAGAGAATGTGAGATTCTTTGGGTGTAAATAATAGATGTCAGTATTTATTTTGATGGGTCATTTAGAATTAAAGAGCTCATTTTTTGGGTGACTTTTTTATACCTTTTTTTAACATAAAGATACTGAAGTAGGCTTGATTTTAGGTCTTTTAAAGTTCCTCAGTGTTTCCAGGCGCCTGCCTCCCTGGCATCCTTGGCCCCAGGCATTAGCTTTAATCTCTCCGATGTACCGCACAGAACCCCCCCACAGCCCCAGCACCGTTTTATTGGCGGGGATCTAAAAAACAGAGAAGGCAAGTCATTCTGGGAAAGAAAATTACAATGCCTTCTGTTGAATGAACTCTATTTCCTTCTAACTGATTGTGCCTTTAGCGTATGCAGGGGGCCGCCCAGTGTCTCCACCAAGATGGATGGAGCGTTTGGGTCTGGGGTCAGCTTGCAGCACTGATGCAACGCCATAGCAAAATCTTTCATATAATTTATTTGAAAAGATGCTGAATTTGTTCCCAAGAACAATTGTAAAAAGCTGTTCAGGATCCAAACATGTTTAAATTCACATCTTTCACAGATAGAGAATTTAAGTTTACAAATGTTCTGGAAGGCGTCTTTGTAAACGGTGAGCTGTGCAGGATGCTGCTGCCAGAGATGCCGCCCCCGCCTGCCTTGGGCTCTCGTAGTGGTTTCCTCTGTGGATCCGGATCCTGTTGCAGAGGTGGCAGCCCAAAGCTCGAGTTCACCGCTGGAAGCCTGACACACATTCCTGAGCGCTTCCTGCCCTTCTCATCCCACACTGCATGCAGCCTGCACCCGGGGTGGCCGCCGCTCAGCTGCTGAGGGGCGCCTGGCTCTCTTAGGCCTGCGTGCCTCATTGATGCTTTCGGCAAATCAGTCTGGAGTGCGGGGAGCTGGAGGGAGGGGGGCAGGCACATCTTCTTTAGTTGGTCAAGTAGCCAACAATCCAACTTGTATTTCTGGAAACTGGAAATGGATGAAAGTGTCTGGAAACTACAAGCACAATCTAGGTTGGGTTTTATAGGAACCATGAACATATTTTAGATGGAACTGAAATGAATTAAAAAACTCTCCATGACTTATGATTTCAAGTCCTTAGTCTATAAAACGTCATAAGAAACAATTCAGTTTTGGCCTGGCTCACCGAGGGGTCAAGAGGCTTCCCAATTCCTCAGCCGCACGCCGGCAGGAGAGGACCCGGCGGTTACAGGTACAGCTTGATGAGTTCGTCGCTGACGGCTGAGGGCGTCAGCACCCCTAGGTCTGTGAACAGCAGGGTGATTAGGGAAGGGGAGGTGTAGTCGACCCATGGGTGCTCCTCTCTGAGATCCTGTCCAGTCTGTGCAGACTTCAGAGTATCTGCCTTGTACTGAGGAGACAGGAAGCACTCGTTAGTCTGCTTGCCCAACGTGTTGAGGGCTCTGAGCTGGGGAGACCTGGGCCTGGGTAATCAGTGTGCCACTGCCTGAAAGCGCCCCGGGGAAACGGGGAGCAGCTGGCTGTGCATCGCACTGGTGGGGAGGGCCGGGCGTGGCGTGGGTGAGCCAGCTGGTTAAAGAAAAGCTTCACGTGTTCCATTGATGCGCTGGGTTAACTCCTCAAGGCCTCTCGAGACCACTGGAGCATCTGCAGAGCGCTTACTACATGCCGGGCACCACGCTGAGCTCTTCCCGTGGTTATGTCTACATCATCACAACTCTGATAGTACTATCACCCTACTGCGCACGTGACCGAAGTTCACAGAGCTTAAAATGAAGGACTTGCCCAAGGTCAAGTGGTTAGTAAGTGGCGGGGATGGCAGAAGGGCCCAGACACTTGACCCCCAAACTTCGACCATTACCCACCAGCTGTCCCTGCCTCCTTGGCCCATACCTAGCATGTCAGTGAATAAGGGAAAGACTGAAATTCTGGGGACAAATTAGACCACCAATTTATCTTTGTATCCTGAGTACTGGAAAAAATAGCAATGGGAAGTGAGTAACTTCCTAGAACATTCTTAGCACTGCGTTTTTTCAAAGACTTCAGTTTAGACTCAAATGCCCCTTCAAATATGTAAAACTTGCCTTAAACTTATCCGGGACATCTTGCTGGTTTAGTGGGAAGAGCCGTACGAACTTGAAACTTTCTGCAACAACATAAAAAGGCTTGTTCTGTGCTTTGGCGCACACAGCCATCTGGTTGGTTCCAATCTGGGAAGTCAGAAGTGGAGAAGGATGAGATCTTCTAGCACAGCTGAAGTGGAAGCAACAAAGTGTATGAGTGGATGTAATATGTGTAACTCTGGCTCTGGAATTAAAGAGGACCTTTTAAAAAAGAAAACAATAGACGTTGCTCCAAGAATATACAAATGGCCAATAAACACACAAAGAGATGCTCAAGATTCTTAGTCATTAGAGAAACACAAGTCAAAACCACAACAGATACTGCTTCATACCTACTGGGAGGGCTATAATTAAAAACACAAGTGTTGGCAAGGGTGTAGAGAAATTGGAATTCTCGTAGTTTGCCGGTGGGAATGTAAGATGGAAAACAGTTTGGCGGATCCTCCAAAAGCTAAACTCAGAAATACCATATGACCCAGCAATCCCGTGTTTAGGTATGTACCCCTGAAGAACTGAAAACAGGAACTCAGATAATTGTACACTCATATTCACAGCAGCATTAATCACAACAGTCAAAAGGTAGAAACAATTCAAGTATCCATCAACCCGAAGAATGGATAAGCAAAGGTGTTTCCATGCAGTGGGACATTATGCAGGCATCAAAGCATGAGGTCCTGACACAGGCTCCAATACAGATGAGCTCTGAAAACCTCATGCTAAGTGAAATAAACCCAGCTCAAAAGGACAGATACTGTATGATTCCACTTATATAAGGTGCCTAGAATAGGCAAAAATCACGGAGGCAGAAGGGTTGGGGGATGGGAAAGAAAAATGGAGTTTTACTTAGTGGTGACAGTTTCTGTTTGGGGTGATAGAAAAGTTTTGAAAACAGACAATGGTAGTGGTTGAACAACAATACGAGTGCAATGAATGCCACTCTATCCTGAAATCTTCCCATGTTAAGCAATAGAGAAATTTTAAGACATTATATTGATGTCATCACTCCATTAAAAAGAAAACCCAACCAAAAAGCCCAATGCCATCAGAGCATACTTTGCGAAAATACAAATTATATTCCAACTTACACAGATCAATCTCAAAAGCGGACAGAAATCTGACCAGAATCTGACCACTGCAGTGACTCACGGGAACTGGGACCCGCTGGCTGCAGGGGTGGGAACTGCAAGCCAGGCAGGTCAGAGGAGCGGTGCTCCCACACAGTGCCGGGTGCGCTCCCGCGTCCAGCAGCACGCCCCCACGCCCTTGGAGCACGGATGCGCCTACCTTGTTAATAATTCCTCCGTTTTCAACAACGCCTTCGGCACCAACTATAACAAGATCCACCTTCTCCATGATGTAGCTGAGGAAATTAAGAACAAGTTTTTATGCTCTCTTTGCTCTGCTCTTAGTAGCATCATCACCTCCAAGATGAATACTCCCATTTTCACCAGGGTAAGTTCCTCTCCTAACTACCTTTCTCCCAAAGAGCACCGAGTACCTGAGACAGCCCCCGGCACAATTACCAGCTCTGCTCCAGGACCACTAACACCCATTTTGATCACGACACCATAATAAGACGTATAACTCACGCTGCCACCCAGTACATGCGCATGTATGTGTGTAACTGAAGTAGGAACTTCATGAGCTGGTATTTATCCTTACTACATGTGGCACACTCTATTTTTTTGTTCTGCTTCAATACAAACAAAACAAAACTTTAAAAACCTGAAATGATCTGAAGTTGGAAAAATGTGTTATGTAATTCAAGAATCTTGCAGGTAAGGGAAGGCCAATTTACCTTTTAGTATGAGCAATTAGTAGGATTCTAAAAAATGCTTACTTAAAAATTTTTTTTTTTGTCGTTGGGGTGGGTAATTAGGTTTACTTGTTTGTTTGTCTGTAGGTACTGGGGAGTGAAGCCAGGACCTCGTGCATGTTAGGCATGCCCTCTACCACTGCGCTATCCCCTCTCCCTAAAATGGTTGAACACCTTCCTAATTTCCTTAATCATCTCCTTATGTCTTTTCCTTCCAAGGGGTTATTACTCTTGTTTTCTCTTGCAAGGCACGCTGACGATCCATGGAGCGTGCCGCTTCGGTTTTAGAAGGAAAGTTCCATAGGTGACACAGAATCCCAGAGTGACACCAAAGACAGCCTGTGTCTTCAGATGAAGCGGGATCGTGGATCATGAGTGCTGACCCTAAGCTGACCTTTGCACCTTGCTCTTAAAATGCACCACGATACTACGTAAGTGACTCTCAGTCTCCCCAGCATCCTACAGCCCTGTCTTCTGTGTACGCTACCAAGACCTTATAATGAGCTTGCTGGTTTAACACAGCCGTCAATTAAGAGGTAGGACGCTACCCAGTCCAGTTTTGTGAATGGGACTCAAACCTTCCATTTGAAACCCTGCTCCAAGCCAACCCTGGGAGGAGGTGAGGAAACCTGGGGCAGGGGAAGCTGGGTGCTTACCCCACAGCAGCATCCAGGACCACAGTGACAGGGACGTTGAGGTGGCAGAGTGCTTTGGCCATTTTCTTACTGAAAATAACATTTTGAGAACATTAGAAAAACTCCAAGAAAGTCCCACAGTGGTGTATGGTGAGTCACTTATGTTGGACGATGATAAAGCACATTAGCTTGAAGCTCAGTTAATATTAATGGATGAAGGGGTAGATCCCAAGACTCTGGACTAAGGAAACAAGAATTTGGGGTCTTTAGAAGGAAGTATGTGTTTCAGGAAAACTGTACTCTTGGGGACTCCAGGTAAGAGATGCAAATTCAGGGAAAAAAAGGGAGTTTTCTTTTATGTTGTGGATAAATAGGAGATATGCATTATTTATTCCTTGATAAAAATCTATCGATTGCTGTCCCTCTGATTTCAGTACTAAATAAGACCCCTAGATCCTGTACTGTGACCTACTTCAAGTTCACGGTGATTTTTCTTCCAGGGGCAGGAACGGGCACTGCTGAGGGCCATGCTGACTGGCTGGCAAATGGGGTAAGGGAGGGGGCATGCTCTGGCTCCTCTTACAATGGATTCTAATCCTCAGTTTACTCTTGTAAAGGACTGCTGGGCACATAACCAAATGGAAAGATACTTGCCCTGATAGATCAGGCTGTGACTCCGTAATGTACACGCTGAAACGCTTCTTGGCCGCCACGGCTGCTTCCAAGACCCTCAGGACCACTCTGGAGTAGGCGTGAGTTAATATTCTCTGTGGACAGAGAACGCTCTGTCAAAAGGGCAAACTTCCGGTGCTCCCCAATCCTCTCTGCTGCCTAGTGCATGTTCCTGGTACCCTGAAGCTTCTCCGTGTGCTCTCCTACAAATCACCTGTGACCAGAAAGGCGCTCCTTGAGAGTACACTGAGTTTGAAGCCCATAGGCAAGCTGAAAATGTTTTCTGCCAGAGGAATATGAGTCTCCTCTACCCATAGCAAGTGCAGAAGTAGGATCTCCACGTGGTGTTACTCCCAGATACGCAAGCTTTTCTATTTGGAGGCTCCATTAGGTTCGTTTGGGTTGGTTTCCCTAATTCTGAGACATGGTTTGCACCCTTGGGCCGACAGGCACCAGGCAGGCAGCATAAAGAAGTGCAGCGGGCCGCTGGGGCCAGCAGCACAGTGGCAAGGCTGAGCTCCGGCTGCTGTCACGTGGGCCCGCTGTTGCCAGATCATCTGATTTTTCCACAGGAGCTAAAAATCCAGTATTTCAATGTTGGCTAACTAATTTTTAAAAATTTACAAATACTGTTTGGGAGTAAACACACAATCCATCTGTAGACTGGGTACACTCTGCAGACACGTAGATGTAATCTCCGTTCTAAGGAGCAGCGCAGAGGACTGTGTCATGTAAGACAGGTGCACGCAGCTCCCGAGCTCCTTTCTGAACCTCACCCGAGAGCTTGTTATAAATGCAGGTTCTCAGGAGCCCCCAGACTGACAACCTGCATTTAGTATGATCCCCATGTGGTTCATCCGCAGGTTCAAACTGGAGCAGCTCTGCTCGAAATTTAGCCAAAATAGCACTGATGCAGGTGGTTCCTACACATTCAATTACGGTAGAACAAATGAACCCCGCAGGACGCTGACGGCGCAGTGCGTCTGCAGGAGAAGGCCTCGGCAAGAAGTGGTCACAACCTTGCCTCCTCTTGGCCCCAGAATGGCTGTTTGCCACTGGCTTTTGTACAAGCTCCCCACCATGCGCCATTTACTTAATAACACACTTCAAAGTTGGGAAGAGGGTAATAAAACAGGAAATGATTTCAGAGTCCAGATGCAAGTAAATACTTTTATGGCCGGTGGAGGCTTAGCTGGTGGGAGAGACGTCACACAAGTGTAATTACCCCTTGGCTGGGAGCCTGACTTAACCTACAGCTCCTGTCTTAGCTTATAAACACTGGGCAGCTTTGCACCTCTGTAACCACATCTGGAGTGAAGATGAAAATCTCAATCTAGTGCTAACGTTCAGCAGGAAGATAGTATTAACTCGTGACAAAAGCTGTTCTGTGTTGATCTAATTCAGATTAACTTAGTACATATCCAATAATAACAAATACCGCTTTAGTAAGACACCTTATTAAATCAAGAATCATCCCTGCTGTCCCAGGGGCTTTCTCTGCCTGTTTAAGATGACAACCGTCCATGACAGTAATGGCTGCATTTACACAGGGCCTACTCTGTGCTGGGCACAGTGCAGAGTCCTCACACATGCCATCCCATTAATCCTCACAACAGCCCTATGAGCTAGCTACTATTATCACCCTTATTTAACAGATGAGAAAACTGCAACCCAGAGAGGCTAAATAACTTGTCCAAGGTAACACAGCAAGTAAGTGGCAGAGGCAGGATTTTATCCCAGGAGTCCAACTCCGAAGTCCTTGTTCCCGATTACCGCACATGACCAAGATCTACTCACCGCCCCATCTTTGATGAAAGTATGGCACAGATCTGCGATTTTATTTCTCGACAGTGATATTCTCTGCAGAAAAATCTCTCCCCGCTCAATCATGATCTTTTTACATTTGGAGTAATCCTAGGAAGAAGAGAGCAAAATGAAGGGAAAGAAAGGATCCAGGTAAGCTGAGAATATTTGTGGCCAGAGAAACAGAGGGTAAAGGAGGGCAGGCAGGGGCTCACGGAGTATTCCAGGGAGGTGAGGCTGATGAAGCGCAGGAAGAGCTCCCCGCCTGAGGACACAGCCACGGAGGAGTCCACGCCGCACAGGGTTTCGATGGCGCTGGTGAGGTTCGCTCTCAGGCCCTGGATCGTCTCCCCTGGGATGAGCACAGAAGGAAGGTGATGTTCATTTTAGTATCACATCCCCTGGATGCGTCTGTGATTCATTCATTCATTCAAGCAATGCTTACTGGGTGCAGGCTGTATGCCAGGCACTATTGAAGATGGCAGAGATACATCAGTGAACATGACAGACAGGATCCCTGCTCTGATGGAACCCCCTTCCAGTGGGAGAGGCAGACAGTAAACAAGCACATAAAGGAACAATCAAGGTAATCACAGAATGACATGAAGACAGAAAAAAAGAATGATGAAAAAGGTAGAGCTCCTTGAGAGAATTAACAAGGACGGCCTCTCAGAGTGAGGGCCATTTAAACAGAGATGTGAGTAAGAAAGGATCTGGCCGCATAAAGATCCAGTGGGAAAAGTTCCAGATGCAGACTATAACAGCACAAAGGCCTCAAGATGGAAACAAAGTTGGTAAGAGAAACAAAGAGAGGCCAGAGTGAAGCACAGTTCAGTGAGGGACAGCAGGGAAGGAAGTTAAGTAGCAGCGACAGAAGAGGTCTGCGGTGTGGTGAACATAAGGCTCAGGTGTTTGGATGTTATTGTAAGTACAATGGGAAGACACTGGAGGTTGTCTTAGAGCCATGCACCTCTAGGCCAGCCCTTTAAGTTAAAGAAGGCTTTGTTGTTGTTATTATTATTATGCTTATACCCAGATGCTTACATTTAGGATGTCTGAATTAGTAGTGATCACAATGATGACATTAATACCAGAGTTTATAGTGGAATATTCTCTATAGCAACTATAAAGAATCTGCCACAGGACAGAAGCTCAATAAACACTTGTGAAGCCGAACTATGGCTATAATTTAAGCTTCATAGTTAACCTGATATAAAAATGGTCATTCTTGATTCAGAGTATATTTCATTTGAGAAGGGGGACCCTTTTGATGATGACTTGAGGGCTCTCTTGAAGTCAAAAGGAGGACTGAAATGCAGGGAGAAGCAGAGCTTGGGGCTGCATTACCTTCTGCAGGCACAAGGGTGTCTCTCACTTTCTACACTTCTGAGTTATGAGCTGACTTTCCTAATACCCCGAGTGCTTGGGGAGGACCCTCTTTACCTTTGTCTCTCCTCAAATACTCCAGCAAAGTCCGGATGGCAGCTACTGCTGAGGCCATGTCAGGATCTTCTTTCATCTGAGACTTAAAGTATTCAATTAACTCTGGAAAGGGAGAAAAAGTGATTCATCAAATTCATTTAGCAGGATGGACGATCAGAGAGCTTATCAATGACTAGATCTTAATAAGCAGACAAATTTTTAAAATATTAACTTTGCAGGGTGTTTGGCTTCAGGGGTACCATAAATGTTTATGGGAACAGGGATTACATCACATCACTATTTGCAAACTCTTTCCCATTTTGAAAAAGCTATCCATGTACAATGGCATAAAATTTAAGCTCTATCAAATGACAGTGAAAGGTCATTCTCCTCTTTATCCTTAACCCCAAGTCCTGAAAGAATCCCAGAGTCATCCACCTTACCGACTTCTCCTGCACCCCTCCAGTCTATGCCAAGTTAAGCCTATTCACCGACATAAACGTATACACGTATGTGTATGTAGAGGTCCACCCCGCTATTATTTTTTACATGAAAGGTACAATATATATTAGTTTGCCCTTGTCCTTAAGTTAATAAAACACCTTGATAAGCACACTAGATGAGCACATCAAATACGCCCTTTCTTTTAAGTACCAAATCCAACAGGGCAGAGTCTTACTCATACTTCACATATGAGAAAATCAAGACTGCACACTTCGTCCGAAGTCTCACTTTTTGGAAGAAGGCACTGGAAAGCGTGGGGAGAGGGGGTGTATGGGGATACCCCCAGGACCCATTCCCTGGATATAGGAGCAGCGAAAGAGTTTTAGTTGTGACTCGAGGAACCACATCCAGCCAAACAGCCTGAGCTCGGAAAGGGACCTCTCCCGGAGCCCAGTCTGGACGTGCGAGGTGGAGGGAACCCTGCGCGGCTCCGCTTTAGGCCCAGCAGGCCCGTCACATCCCGCCTTACCCTTGGAGTCCATCGTGCCCTCCGGACCGTGGAGCCCGAGGGGTCCAGAGCTGCCCTCCTTGCCAGGATGCGTCCCGCAACCGCGCGGGCTCCGAGCCACAGAGACTGACAGCGCGCGGCGCCACTCTGCATTCCACTTCCGGCGCTTTGGAGGCGGGGCCGTGGGTACGGCGCGCGGCCTGAGCAAAGCCGCCTCACACGTCACTTGGCAGCGCCGGAAGTCAGGGTTAACAGTTTCCGGGAGGCCTGCCTGACCACAGCTGGCTGTGCGCTGAAAGATCCGGTCCGCCATGGTCTCAGACGGTGAGGGCCGCTCCCGCGGGTCTTAGGCGGTGAGGGCCCGAGGACTCGGACCCCGGGGCTAGGCAGACTTTGTCCGGCCAGCGCCGGCCGGATGGAGTATATTTTAGGGACTGGGTGGAAGCTGTTTGGTGCTTAGAGGAGTGGCGAATGTATTCATTAATTCAGTAGATATTTTTGGAGCGCGCCTTGTGTGCCAGGCGTTATTTTATGCCTTGGGAAATACAGTAGAGAACGTGACACACTCGTGGAGGTTACAGTCTGGTGAGCGAGGCAGATAATAGGCAAGTAAATAAAAATAATTTCGAAGCGTGACAGCTGTGAAGATAACATAATGTGATGATGTTGTCGATTGTGATTAGGAGATGAGGATGAGGAGCTATTTTAGATAGGGGTCCAGGGAAGACCAGTGGTATTGAAACTCTGACTCGAATGACTTTGTGAAGGCCCCGTGGCAAGTTGAGTCAGTCTGTTACAATGGGAAGGCGGAAAGGGGGCATATAGGGGTAGAGGAAGGTGGAGAGCCTTTCTTTTATACATTAAACTGCTAGTTACACGGCCTGATACCGTAAAAGGAGAAAAAAGAGGTCAGGGTGGCAGGAGCAAAGTGAGCTAGAGGGACGAGTGACCCAGCCAGGTACAGGGCCCTTGTGGGCCATGATAAAGAGCTTGAGATTTATTTTTTAAGCGTAATATAAAGGCATTTTAGGGTTTTAATCAAAGAAGTGTTACTGTCTGATTTATGATTTTAAAAGATTGCTGTGGCTGCTGTGTGGGAAATGGACTATGGAGGGCAGGAATAGATACAGATTTTTTTGGAGGCAGTAACAATTGTCCGGATATCTTTATTTGTTTTAATAATTATCACAACTCTGTGAGGGAGGCAGATCTGGTATGGCCCCTGGCAACAAATGAGGAGCTAGAGACACAAAGAAGGAAATTCATAGGGACGATCCATGTGTATGGATACACTCCTCTCCTGACAGGCAACACTGCATTTTTCTCGGGCTTGGTAGTAGCAAGAACTTTATGGCCTTGAGAATTGTGGGGTGGGGCCTGTTGGAGAATAAGGCTAAAGGCTATGGGTAGAGGAGTGAGGGCCTGTGGGAGACACAGTTATTAAGTGCTTCTTTTGTGCTTGATACTACATTACTCATTTCTCATTCTATAAGGAGTCCATGGTTAATGGGCAGAGTTGGGAAGAGAGATCAGAAACATAGCTAACCGTCAAATGAGGTAGTGAGTTCTGTCATTAGGAGAGGGGCAATGCTGTGCGTGGTCAGAAGGAGGCACTGGGGCACTAAAAAGCCATAGTCTTTAGAGTCAAGCAGATCTGTCTTGAAAGCTGGGTATTGGCTTTGCTACTTGCTACAGGCCATGTGACTTAGAGCAGGTTATTTTCTTTTGCAAAGTAGGAACAGCTTATTTCATCTAATCTAAGACAATATTGATTATGAAATGTGCTTTTATTTAGTACCGCTAAGAGAAAATATAATGCTGTCAGTCAGTCATAACGTTAAGATACCATCCTGATTTCAGCAACCGTCAAATGTTAAAAAAAAAAAAAAGAGGGAGTACATCTTACAATTGGTGAAAGATAGCAAAACAAGTCTCTTGCTGGGTTATTGTCAGCGTGGGATGGGACTGTAGGATCACGTGTGCCAGGGCCTGATGCACAGGGGCTGATATTTCCACCCTTCTGAGATGGGGGAGCCAGGACCTGTTGGAAAACCTGGGGAGGGCTTTTGAAGAAAGGTAGCATTGATTTGGAGCCTTGGAGAGTATATAGGATTTGGGTAGGTAAGCAGAAATCAAAGATGAGGTGGGAGTATCTTGATACAGGAGATGGGAAGTGGAGGAAGGAAGGTATGGGGTCAAGATAGGCATTGTTGCTTTTTGCTATTAAATGAGCATCCTGGGTTTTTCATAACAGTGTGTGCTTACGGGTCCATATGTCTGTCACAGTTAGAATGTAGGCTCTTTGAGGGCTTGGACTCAGTATCGCCAACACCTAACACTGGTACTTAGTGTAAATGTTTGTTGAATGAATTACTGTGTTAAGTTAGCCTGTTCAGTCATGTCTGTCATTTTGGAGAGAGTAGCCTAATTCTTTTCACAGTAAAATCTGTACATAGCAATTGCTTTTCACTTTGGTTTGCACCTTTAATTGGCCTTGCTGCTAGGTGACTTGATGGACTTGGAGCCAGATTGATTTGTGTCTCCATTTAAAAACCCTACCCCATGCCCGCAATTCTACTGCTAGTGTTTCTTACTACTGATTAATCAGTTTCTTCCGTCCTTCACTAGCCATTTAAAATGCAAATATCTTTGGGTTCATATAATAGATATTTTTTGAGCATCCACCACGTGCTAGGCAACGTGCTAGGAGCAGAGGATGAGCAGTGACAAAACAGACAGGATCCTCCCTCACAGAGCTTACATTCTAGTGCATGAAAGGTGTAGATGTGCAGAAGGCCAGCAAGAGCTTGCTGAGGGCCCCCAGGGCTCTAAATCTGTAAAAGAACTTGGCTTTATGTTAATCTCGTGATTGGAGGATGGTAGCCATGTAAAGACGTAGTGATGCTTGCTCTGGATTTAATTTACAGATTGAAAATGTTAAGTTTTGTCACACTTTTATGAGGCTAATGTTTTTAAATTTTTTGTCATATTTTCAGAAGATGAACTGAATCTTCTGGTTATCATAGTTGATACCAACCCAATCTGGTGGGGAAAGCAAGCGTTAAAGGAATCTCAGGTAAGAGTGCTTGAGAGGGCTTTTGGATAATTCTGGTTTGACCAAGTATATGTTTACGTTGCTTTTTAATTAAGGTATAGTTTACATACTGTAAAAGCAAGTCTGTGTATGAGCATGTATTTGCATTCCTCTTGAGTAGTTACCTATGAGTTGAATGGCTGGATCATATGGTAAGTTTAGATTGAACTTTTTAAGACATTGCCAAACTTTTCAAAAGTGGGTGCACCGTTTCCATTCCCATCAGCAGTGTATGAGGGCTCCAATTTTTTCTTCACATCCTTGCCAACACTCGTTTGTCTTTTTGATTCTAGGCATTCTGTTGTAGGTAGTAATATCTCATTATGGTTTTAATTTGCATTTTCCTAATGGCTAATGATGTTGAGTCCTTTTTTCCTGTGCTTATTAGCCATTCATGTATTTCTTTGGTGAAATTTGTATTCAGATGTTATGTCCAGTTTTTAAATTGAACTGTTTATTTTCTTGTTATTGAATTGTAAGAGTTATTTATATATTCTAGATACAAATCTTTTGTCAGATATATGATTTACAAATATTTCCTCCTTGTCTACAGCTTTGTGGCTTGTCTTTGCATTTTTTTTCTTATTGAAGTATAGTTGACGTAACAATATTATATTAGTTTCAGGTGAACACCATGGTGATTCTGTATTTTTATACATTACACACAGTACACAATTATAACAGTATCACTGTATTCCTTGTGTTGTTCTTTACATCCCTGTGACTTAAGTATTTTATAATTGGTTGTTTGTACCTCTTAATCCCTTTCACCTATTGTCCTCATCCTCTCCCACTCCCCTCCCTTCTTTTCATGTTCTTAGTGATGTCTTTTTTAAAAATAGCTTTATCAAGCTATAGGTGGCGTACGGTGAACTTAACATTTTTTTTAAGTTTTTGTTTTTTTGAAGTACTGCATTTGCTTTATTCTTTTTTGTTTGCTTTAGGTTTTTTTGGGGGGAGGGGAGGTAATTAGATTTTTATGTATTTATTTTTAGTGGAAGTACTGGGGATTGAACCCAGGACCTTGTGCATGCTGGGCACACACTCGACCACTGAGCTATTCCCTCCCCCAGACTTCACATATTTAAAGTGCTTAATTTGTTATGTTACATTTCACATATGGTATGGATACATTGATGAAAGTATCACCACAATCAAAATAATGAACATATAGACCCATTACTCTCAAAAGTTTCTTCATATTCCTTTGTAATTTATCCCACCCACCTCTCTGCCTGTCCCCACCCCGAGGCAACCACTGATCTGCTTTCTGTCACTATAGCTTAGTTTGCATTTTTCAGATATTTGTATATATGGACTGAAACAGTATATATAGTGGGATTTTGTGTTTTTTTGTTCGTTTGTTTGGTCTGGATACTTTACTCAGCATAATTATTTTGAGATTTGTCCTTGTTACATGCATCAGTAGTTCATTCCTTCTTATTGCTGAACAGGATTCTGTTGTGTGGCTAGACCAGCATGTTACCCTGTCACTCTTGAGAAAGACTGTCTTATTTTGAACTCTCATAAGTGGTATATGAGCATTCCTTTTTTTTTTTTGTACCAACACAAGATTCTTTGTTTCCTTATTTTATCTTTTGCTGATATGATATACCAAAAAAAAAGTTACCTCAGTTTGCTGCTAAGTATTTAATGGCCCTTTGTATTTCTCCTTTGGGGCATTGCCCATTTTTCTTTTTGAGTGTTCCTTTTTTTTTTTTTATGATTTGTGGACACTTTATATTAAAAGGTTAACTCACTGTCACATGTTGTAGTTACTTTTTCCAGTTTGTAATTTGCCTCTTACTTTAGTCAGTTTTTTGCTCTACAGAAATGTTACTAGGTTTGTTTTATATTTTTAAAAAACAGTGAGTGAAATTTATGAGAGTTTTATTTTCTGCTTGAAGTATTTCTTTAACAGAAACATGCCTTATTCCACGATTATAAAAATATCCACCTATGTATTTTAGTAATATTAGTAATTGTGAGGATGTAAACTCCATGAAGGAAGGAATCTTCCCCTGGCACATAATAGGTGCTCAGCATACTTAGTGAATGAATGAATTGAAAAATTTTACAAATCACCAGGTTAATCAGCATGTATTCATTATCTATTCCATGCATAGCAATAGTTTGCTGGTAATTTTATCACTGAAGATGTGACATGTTTGCTATTCCCTGAATGTTATGCAGAAAACATTTGTGGAGTATTGTACAGATGCAGAAATGCTCTCATACAAGTGAAATTAGACAACTGTAGTTTGCAAGTGCTTTTTCTTATGGCTTCGGAGGAGGGAGCTCCCGAGCAGACTGTTAGCAGTGAATAACTGTAAAATTTTAATGAAATCTTAATTATGTCAAGAACGGACATAGTCATTTGGATAGCTAATTTATCTTCCTTTTGCCTTCTGTTTTTCAACAGTTTACTTTATCAAAATGCATAGATGCGGTGATGGTGCTAGGAAATTCTCATTTATTCATGAATCGTTCCAACAAACTTGCTGTGATAGCGAGTCACATTCAAGAAAGGTATGACAACTATGACCATTCTTCCTGTTGAGTGCTTAACATCTGTGAGATTTTTATGCTAGCTGGCATGTAATATTCCTACTGTGTATTGCAAAAAAATTTTTTTCTGTACCAGCCAGCAATACTCACAGCATCAAGAATCAGTACATGGTGGGGAGAGGAGTATAGCTCAGTGGTAGAGCATGTGCTTAGCATGCCTGAGGTCCTGGGTTCAGTCCCCCATACTGCTGTTAATAAATAAGTAAATAAACCTAATTACCTCCCCCCACCAAAACAAAAGAAAATAAAAACAATAAAAAAAATAAAATGTGAGCTAAACTTCAAAAAAAAAAAAAAGATTCAGTACATGTGTATTTTCATAGGTGCAAATACTGAAAACTCATCAGCTGATGTATGGTAGAGTTGCATTATGTACACGTTTAACTCACACGGATTCACCTGTGTTCTCCAGGCCAAAAAAAGAATTATCAAATGGGGTGGGCAGCTCCCATCCTGCTTTGCTCCTAGGTCTGCCCCAGGGAGCGGGTAAGATGAGAGGTGATTCTGCTTTCCCTGCAGCCAGTTCTTGGCTCCTGCTACCTCTCTTGTTATGAATATTTCACTGCTCTGTGTGGGACTCTAGGGTTTATAAATAAGGATTTTTCTCATAACATTGGCTCCTAAACCCAAGCCAACTACTCCATCTGCTGCTTGGCTGAAGAAACAGTGACCTTTTCTAACACTGGTGTAAAAGCTGGCTGTGCTGGAGTCACTGCAAAATGGTGCATCAGACTGCAGCTGATTTGCAAATATGGCCACGCATGCAGTAAATGTTTTCATGAAGAATAACCATATTTACTTGTCATGTTAACACGCTGTAGAATCTAATCCTCATGGAAGATACAGCTCCACTGTGTCTCAGTTAAATGTCACATCACAGTAGGAGTGACTCTTGTTTACCAACAGATTTCAGCTGAGGTTAGTGTTTACTTCTCAGCTTTTCCCACTCTGTGTTAAAAGAGCCCACGGGCCGACAGGTGAGCGCTCCTGCTCCCATCATGATTGTACATTTTTCCCAGAACTGAGTGAAAAAGATGATGCTAATTTGGTTATGATACCAGTAAAAGCTGCGACAGGCAAAGTTTCCATTTTTTCAAAAAATCAGGAATGTTTTATATGATAACTGTCAAAGTCATGGAGCCCGAGGTGGAGCTTTTCAGGGACCCCTGGGCCAGATATTACTGGAGTAGATCAACGGATCTCAAATGATAAATGAGTAGTGAATTAGAATTTGGGATGAGTCTCTCACTGGTCATCTGACAAGGCAGAGTGAGAGCCACCCTAAAGCATTTCAAGAGGCTATAACCCAGTACCTTCTTTGTTCCTTCTTTGTTGTTTTTTTTTTTTATTAGAAGACAGTGGAATCATCGAACCTTCTGTGGTGGTAGACTTATGTCTGCCAATCTGCCTATTTTATACATTTTTAAAAACTTAAATTTATTGTGGAATCTTGAGTGTTCGGAATTCGTGTAGTTTTGTTGTCTCTGCTGAGTTTCATTCCGATGTTTGTGTAACTAGAGTTTTTTTTTCTTCCCCTTGTTGTTTCAGTCGATTCTTATATCCTGGAAAGAATGGCAGACTTGGAGACTTCTTTGGAGACCCTGGCAACCCTTCTTCCGAATTTAATCCCTCAGGAAGTAAAGATGGAAAATACGAGTTGCTAACAGCAGCAAATGACGTTATTGTTGAAGAGATCAAAGATCTAATGACCAAGAGTAACCACTTTCAGCTTCTTTTTTCCTTCCGTTATTGCTATTTGCAAGTGGAGTGGACTGTGGAGGTCCTTGAGGCTTTGAGTCCAGAAATTTGAGGTTCTTGACGTTACCTGCTTCATTCTCTCTTCTCTTTTGAAGCATCACCTCATCAGAGCCTGTGCCTTATTCTCCTGCGTCCACATCATTTGACACTGGTCATATCCTCAACTTCCTCACACACTCTGGTTTCTAAGGATGTCCTGTTAACCTGTGTTTCTTTTTTAGACCATCCTTTCTTCCATTTCTGACTTTTCCTTCATCTTGTTTCTTAAAAAAATACTTATTTTTTATTCTGTAGGATTATTTTCTTCCTCTGTGTGTTCTCATCCACCCTTGTCATTAATTATCATCTATGTGTGGACACTTCCCAGTCTTCACTTCTAATCCAGCCTTTCTTTCAGGCTGCATGTGTCTCTGCTTTGGTGTCCACAGTCTCATTAACACGCCTCCGACCAGTTTCATTATCTTTTCCCTCAGTTACACCACCATTTCCAATTCCTATTTCTGTCAGCCCCATCCACTTGCTTTTCCAAAAGCTTTCATTTTTGACTCCTTCCCTCTCTCATCCAACATCTCATCAGCTGTGAAATCCTGTTAGCTTGGCCTCGGAAGTGCCTCCAGAGTCTGGCCCTTATTACCTGACATCCGGCTCAACCTCGGCACTGCTGGCACTTAGGGCTGGACAGTTCTTTGTTGAGGTGGTTTCCTGTGCTTTGGAGGGTACCGATCAGCATCCCTGGCCTTAGCCCGCTGGATGCCATAATATCCCTCGGTCGTGACAACCGCATGTCCCCCGTGGGGCACGGTTGCCCAGGCTGAGAGCCTTTGCTCTAGATCATTGTAGCAACCTCTTAACTGACTCCTGTCTCTCCCGGTTCATGTCTTTCCACTCAGCCTCTAGAGCTGTCATCCTAAAAGTCAGAGCTGCTGTTCTCTGGCTTGGAGGACTTCACTGGTTCCCTGTTGCTCGTGGGTGGTAGTTTCAAACTGTTGCCTGTGTCCAAATCACCTGTAGGGAAAAGGCAGCTCTAGAGACAGGAAGTCGGTTAGTGGTTTCCCGGGGCTGGGGAGGAGCAGGGAAGTGCCTAGGAACGAGCCTAAGTGATCTTTTGGGGTGATGGAAATGTTCTAAAATTGGATTGGGGCGAAGATTTACAACTTCATAAATTTACTAAAAATCATTGACTTGTGTGCTTAAAAAGAGTGAACTTTGTGATCTGTAAGTTATACCCCAATAAAAACTGTTAACAGTCACCTGGAGGCTTTATTAAGACAAAACACTGAGCCCCAATCTATAGTTCCTGATTCAGTGGGTCTCGGGAGGCCCCAAGAATTTGTATTTCTGCTAGGTTCCCTTGTGATGTTCCTAAAGCCCGTTGTAGAAACACATTTTGAAAACCACCGGCCTCCAGAATAAAGTCCCGACTTCCCACTGCTCCTGATCTGACCTCCCCGTGGGGTATCAGTGCTCCTGGACCAGTTGCAGGCCCTGCTCACACAGGGTGTCAGCCTGGGCTCCCCACCTTCTTGAGCTAAAGGTTTAGAATTTTGATTTTTATAAGAGTGACTCTTTTGCACCCAAGTCTCCAAACAAGTTATAAACTTCGTCCCTCCTTGCCTCAGCCTGGGCAGTTTCTCCAGTCCTCTTCTCACGGGTCCTGCTTTCGCAGGGGGCTGGCTGGGAGGAGGCAGGGGGAAGGGCTCAGAAGCTGGCCAGGGGCCACTGTCCAGGCTGCTTACAGTTACGCATGACCTTCTGTACCACTCGGATCATTGAGAAGCCAGAACCTTTCCAAATAACACCGGGATGTTTTTTATTACTTGTTTTTTGCTGTGGTAAAATATACATAATGTAAAATTCACCATTTTAACTATTTCTAAGCGTACAGTTCAGTGGCATTAAGTATGTTCCCATTGTTGTGCACATATCACCACTGTCCATTCCAGAGCTTTTTCATCATCCCAAATGGAAACCTTACATTAAACAACTCCTCTTTTCCCCCCTTCAGCCCTTGACCACCAGGATATTTTAAATTGAGGAAGTGCTTTAAAATTGCTTATCTATGTTTCTTAAACCCAGTTTGAAAATATCTGATTTCATTCATGAAGAAGAATGCTTTGGCTTGAAAATGATTTTAATTCAAGAAAATACCTAAAATTTCCTTTTTAATGTTTTTTTTTTTGTTATTTACAGGTGACATAAAGGGTCAACATACAGAAACTCTGCTGGCAGGATCCCTCGCCAAAGCTCTTTGCTGTATCCTTGGTGTTTTACTCATTCAGAGGGTGTATTTTTGTAATAAAGATATTTTCACTTGTGATATTTCTTAGAGCCTTGGCTGCCTATGTTAATGGAAGGTGTGAGTATTCTAAAGTGGTAGAGAATCAAACAATAGTTTGGCTTGGCTTTGAAATGTTTTTAAGACAAGCTGTAAAAACTTGAAATGGGAAGAAAGAAAAGTCTAGATTCTCCAGTATGTCTTGCTCACAACGAGTTATTCTTCAGAATGCTTCTTTGTTTCTTATTTAGGCAAATTTAAAAAAATTATTCTCGTCTCTCTTATGTTGGAAGCAGTGTTTGATTTTAAAAGTGGTTTATTGACCCTGGGGCTTATTAGCTGAGTGGCTGCTTCTCCAGGTGGCTGAGTTACTCTGCCCACCTTCGTAAGCATTTTGATTACCTCTGTGTGTGGGATGTTTTCTCAGTCTTGTGTAATTTACTGTGTTTGTTTTGTACAGTATTGAGCGATTCTTCTCTCCCAGACTTTGATTGGGGTTGTCTCATCCTCTGTGTATGGTTTTCAGGTTCATTGTCTCATTTCATTGGCTTGTTGATTTATCTGTGGTCCCAGTATTCACGTCTAGGACCTGGTGGGTAATCACCGAACAGTCATGTGGATAATCACAGAACAATCAAACCTTTGATAATTTAAATTTTCTGGGACAAAGATCATGTTTTGGTCAAGTTACAAAGCCCGCTGGAATGCAGAGGTGGTAACTGGAAGCCCCCAGTCACTCTCGTTGTGTGTGTTGTCGTGGGCAAGAGAGCTTTTCCTTTTTCCTGACAGGTGGATGCTCGACTTACTTAACTAAGATTTGAGGTTATTTTTCTGTTTGCTATGAGTATTTATAAAATAATATTTTAAAATTCCTTAATGCTAAGAAAATAAGACATTCATAGAATGAACAAGGAGGTTAAAGGTAGGAGCCTGTGCTCTTCTGTGAGACTGTAATCCTTGTTTTCCTACTGTAACTCGGAGGGACTGTTTAAAAATTGGTGGAAAACCTTGTATGTAGTATGTTTAATAAGATTCAGTTAAATTGGAATCTGTTTTTATTTCTTTATAGATAATCAGGAAATGAAATCAAGGATATTGGTAAGATTGAAAGAAATCAATGCTATGCTTATATACCAACTATAGCCAATTAGAAAACATGATGGGAAATAAGACCCATTTATAATAGAAGCAATAAATATTAAGTGTCCAGAATTAATTAACAAGCACTGTGTAAAATTGATTATGAGAAAAAACAAATTCTGAGAGACATAAAAGAATTGTATAAATGGAGAGCTATTTTTTTTAATTTTTATTTTTTTTTAATTGAAGTATAGTTGATGTACAGTATTATATGTTACAGATGTACAGTACAGGGCTTCACAATTTTTTAAAAAATTTAGGTTATACTTTAGGTTATACTCCATTTGTAATTATTATAAAATGTTGGCTGTATTCCCCATGTTATACAATACATCCTTGTAGCCTATTATATACCTCGCGGTTTGTGCCGCTTACTTCTCTCCCCCTTCCCTCGCCCCACTAGTTTGTGGAAAGCCATATTTTATTCTTGGATGTTTAAGTTTTCCCCCCTGGCAGAGTGGGGATTTAAGAAAGTCAACAGTTTATCTGAAAGGGTAAATCAATGAGAAAGCCAGGGGCTTTCTAACAGAATAATAGATAGAAACTTGCTCCTGTCAACTTAAAGACACACAATGTGAGTTGTGAGTTTCAGTTCTACTCAGGGTCTTACTGAGGATTAAAGCCCAGGAGACAGCCACTCAGCTGTGAGGAAACTGCCCCAGAGAGGTAGGGGAGGAGCCAGTTTATTATGATTTTTTTTGGCTAGGAAATTCGTGCAGTCAGGTGTACATCTTGGTAAACAATTAACGCTAATCACAGAGACTAGATATCTAGAGTTAGTGGTTTTAGTGCTTTTCTGTGTATGGGGAGAGGCAAGAATCTGGGGTCACCGAAGTTCTTCCTGATGTGCACATCTGTCTAGGGCCTGTTTATCCAGAGCACAGAGGGCTCCGTCCTGCTTTTCATCCTGAGTTCCTTTCAGGGTGCCACTCAGTGGGTGACTGCACTCGGTCCCCACTTAACCCTCATAGAACTGGGTGGTGAGCACTGCTCTTTGTTATCCTTTGTTTGCGCTCCTTTAGGCATTAAAACACTTTATAAAGCTACAGTGACGGTGTGGTTCTGGTGCAGTGGTAGGCAAACAGGTAATGGAAAAGTCTGTGGAGCCCAGAAACCAGGTATACAGGGGAGTTTCACATGTGATAAATGAAGCACTTCAAATTAGTGGGGAGGAAGTGGATTATCCAGTAAAAAGTGCTGGGCCAGCTGGTTGGCCAGTTGGAAGAAAACAAAGCTAGATCTCACTGCTTATACCTAAACACATTCTAGTAAAGATCAAACATTTCAGTGTAAATATTCAAGTCATAAAAGCACTAGAAGAAAATAAATCTGTTTATACTCTTGGGTTGGTGAGTATCTTTCTAAGCATTATGTGGAACTATAAAAAGAAGCTTAAGATCTCGAAAAAATGAAATCCCCAAAACAAGGACAAAAAAAAAAAAACTTTTAGGGAAAAGTAGTTTTAGCATAGCTGCCTGACGAGATTAATGTAATATTTCTAAAATAAACAAGAGCTCTCATAAATTAATTTTTAAAAGTCAGGGTTTAACACAACATTGTAAATCAACTATACTTCAATTGAAAAAAAAGTCAAAGTTCACTCTAAGAAACAGGTCGGAAACGTGAGCAGTCAGTTAGCGTTTGGAAATACGGTCAGCCCTACTGGTGAGCAAAGAAACGTCAGTGTCAAATAGTGGGTTTTTCACCGTTGGCTTCTTGCTCAGCACAAATGGAAAAATCTGGGGTTGATGGCAGTTGGGATTAATTATTCTTTGCATCGCCCATGGGAGGATACACTGATACAGTTTTTCTGGAAGGCAGTTTGGTCATCTGTATCAAAATGAAATGTGCAGACACTTCACCCATCTCATTGACTACTACAGGCTTAATCAGAGTTGTGCAAAAGGTAGATGAGGGTGTTCATCAGAGCACTGTCAGAAACCAAGGCTTGGAAATGACTTGAATATCTTTAAAGACAGTTGGTTAAACAGTGGAAATCTAGAAACTCAGCATGAAGGATGGGATCCATCTAAATCTGCTATTTGACGTAAGATTCCTCCCCCCACGCCCCGATACTGTAGACTGAAAAAGCAGGTTCTAAAACACTAGATAGAGTATCATCCTGGTGTGTGTTTTGGGTGTGAGTGTATAGACATGGCCACATAGATGCTCTTTAGAAACCATTAGCAAGTATTATCTCTTGAGTGGTAGGATTTAGGGGAGATTTTTACAGCCATCTTTACACTTTTAGATGTTATTTAATAATAACTACCAAGGCAAATTAGAAAAATGATATTGGTTGTAGTGTGTAGTATACTGTGGTGACACCTGACTGAGAGTGCCAGGATGTGGCTGGAAGGTATTAACGTGGATGTGATTTTTAGGTGATTAAGGCTGCGGAAGACAGTGCATTACAATATATGAACTTCATGAATGTCATCTTCGCAGCACAGAAGCAGGTGAATCGAGCGCTGCCTTTTTTTTTTTTTTAAAGAATATTGGTTTCATAGTGAAGGAATTAATTTTATTGTTTGAATCACCAATTTAGAGAGGTAGTCTGACTGAATGATGGATTGGGAATCTGGAATCCATGTTTTGTCCTAGTCATTTCTCTATTTTGGGTCCTGGACCCTTGAGAATCTGCTGGGTCCCCAGAAAAACACGCACTCTGACGCAGTTTTGCATGTAGTTTCCTGGTTTATGTGGCTAGAGCCCTGTTTAGCCCATCCTTGGGCCCCAGGCTAAGAATCCTGGGTTTTACAATTTGCTGCATACCTTGACTCAATTGCTCTGTCTCTTTGCTTTAGGGAGAGCTGATAAAGATCTGATGTTTTCACTTTGCAGATAACTGAAGTGTTCAGATAAATTATCATTAACACGTTTTCTTCTCTGATAAGTTTAAAGAAAAAGCTTTCTTAAAACTTCAGTTTTAAAGTAAAAATGCTGCTGTAGCCTGTATAATGTTCTCCATCTTGGGGTGGCAGCATGATAGAGTGAAAAGACCATAAACTCTGGGGACAGGTAGACTGGGAGTGGCAGCACTGCGCACCCCCACCCCCAGCTCTATGACCACTGCCCAGCCAAGGCCTGGCTGCTGCAGCTGTAAAATGCAAGTCAGATATCTACCTTGTAGAGTTACTGTGTGTGTTAAATAAGCTGTTTTAAGAATAGAGTCTGGCACATAGTAGGTTTTCACTATAAGGTTGTCATTATTATTCCTATAACATTTTTTGAAATGTTCATTTCAGAATATTTTGATTGATGCCTGCATCTTAGACTCCGATTCAGGACTCCTCCAACAGGTACATTTTAAATGAGTGCTCGGTGTTGGCGGTTATGAACGCGTGGTGTGTGCTGTTACCTGTTGTTAAATGCCTTTCACCAGTCTTCACACATTTCTAGGGGCTAGCCTGGGTGATGCTTTCAGATTAGAGCCCCAGCATCTCTCTGGTCCCTTTGAAATTTTTTTCCCTTTGAAATTTTTTCAAAATTTCAAACTTGATTGACTTTGCAAAAGTAATTCACGCATTAAAACGAATTCAAGCAACACAGAAAAGTATTTTTAAAAAGGGTTAAAAAAAAATCCCTTCAAATCCTGTCATCCGAATGTCACTGTTGTTAATATCAGGTGAACGCATGACAGGTCTCTCTGTATATATAGTTGGAAGAATAGATCACTAAGCAAAGAATTATATAAAAATAGGATCATACTCTAGATCTGTACTGTCCTTTTTGGTACCGTATGGCTATTGAACTCTTGAAGTCAGTGTGGTCCGAATTGAGATGTGTGAATGTATACACCCTGAATTTCAAAGACATAATATGAAAAACAGTGTAAAATATCTCATTAATGATTCTTATACTGGTTACATGTTAAAATGATAATATTTTGGATATATTGAGTTAAATAAAATATGCTGTTGAAATTGATTTTCTCTCTTAATTTTTCCTTTTTTTGGATGGGGGGGCAGTAATTAGGTTTATTTATTTTATTTATTTCTTGGTGGAGGTACTGGGAATTGAACCCAGGACCTCATGCATGCTAAGCAGGCACTCTGCTACTGAGCTATAGTCTCCCCCTATTTTTCCTTTTTCATGTGGCTAGAAAATTAAAAATTATATATGTTGCTGGTGTCATATTTCTGTTGGATAACATTTAGACATTGCTTTTAATGAAAAGTATGAAACTGAATTTTACTTTAACCAAAAAGGAAAAAAAAAAACCCCAGAAATTAGACTGAAGAAATTACCAAACTCTTGACAAATGTTTTTTGACCATAAGAAATATTTCCTAAAAGGCCAGTTAAAAGCACGAAATTGTAGAAAACTTCAGGTTACTGCTGGAGATGAGGATTGGGGGGAAGGGGAGATAGAATCAGAAAGTACACCAACCTCAAAGGCTCTGGGATGGTCTTATTTCTTAAGCTTGATGGTAGGCGTGTGGTGTCTGTTGGGAATGTAAAATGGTACAGCCACTTTGGAAAACAGTCTGAAACTTCCTCAGAAAGTTAAACCTAGAATTACCAGGTTGAATCAACAATTTTATTCTTAGATATATATTCAAGAAAAATGAAAATGGGTGTCCACAAAAAAAAATTGTACATGAATATTCATAGCTGTGCTATTCCTAATAGCCCAGAGGTGAAAACAACTCAAAATGCCCATCAGCAGATGAATGGCTAAACAAAATGTGGTCTGTCCACACAGTGGAATATTACTTGCTCATAAAAAGGAATGAAGTACTGATTCATGCTACAGTTCAGATGTGCCTTGAGAACATTATCCAAAGTGAAAGAAGCCAGTCATGTTGTCTGATTCCATTGATACGAAGTGCCCAGAACAGGCAAGTCTGTAGAGACAGAAGTCAGATTAGTGATTGCCAGGGTCTGGGGAAGCAGGGGATGGAGAGTGACATTGATGAGTGAGGAATTTCCGTTTGGGGTTATGAAGACATTCTGCAACTAGGGAGTGCTGACAGTTGCCCAACTCTGTGAATATCCTAAAAGCTAGGAGTTTGTATACTTTAAAAGAGTGAATTTTACAGCATGTGAATTATATCTCAGAGCTATTATTTAAAAATGTAATGGCAAGAATAAAAATTTTACCAGTAGCAAACAAACAGGAAAAAAGTCATATACTGTCTTATACTGTAGTCTTCAAAGGGTTGAAAGGGTTTGAGCCGAGGGGAAAAAACAAGATACTTGAACATCTTGAGAGGTAGCTACAAGCTTCTGGTCCTCACTCACTCTGGGAAAACGTTCCCTTTCAATTTGCTGTGTTAGATCTTCCTCTGGAAAAGCTAAGCAAGTGCTTGTTTGGCAGAGAGCCCTTTGTGTGTCTTGCAGGCTTGTGACATCACGGGGGGACTGTACTTGAAGGTGCCTCAGATGCCCTCCCTCCTGCAGTATTTACTGGTAAGGAAACAGCAGCAGTGAACCCAGCACCTTGAGTCAAGTGAGACCCCTGTTTCCTGGGGAATGAATAGGAGCAAGACAGCTGATGCCAGTAACTGGAATACAGGAATAGATGGGTGACCCAGGGGATTTGAGCTGAGAAGGGTGGGCTTCAGGGCATCTTTGGAGCCTGTAAGCTGTATGCAGAGTGTTTGTTATGTGACTGTTCACACAATTTCCTCGCTTTTTTTTTTTTTTTTTAAATACAGTGGGTTTTTCTTCCTGATCAAGATCAGAGATCTCAGTTAATCCTCCCACCCCCAGTTCACGTTGACTACCGGGCTGCTTGCTTCTGTCACCGAAATCTCATTGAAATTGGCTACGTCTGTTCTGTGTGCTTGTCAAGTAAGTTTATGTGCTGAGTTTTTCTTTTTTTTCTATTTTGGGGGGAGTGTGCAGAGAATATCTGAACTGTGTAGTTTTCAAACCACTCAGTTTGATTTCTTTTTTTAATTTACAGTATTCTGCAATTTCAGCCCTATCTGCACTACCTGCGAGTAAGTACCTTTGAGGTCATGTGGCTGGCTCGCCCTTTAGAGACTTAGAGCATTAAAAAGTATTTTCTTCTATCGTTTCAGGACAGCCTTTAAGATTTCGCTACCTCCTGTACTGAAGGCCAAGAAAAAGAAACTGAAAATGTCTGCATGATAGTAAAAAAATTTTCCCCATCATTTAGAGCTGTTAACAGAAATTGTATGGCAGAATCTTTGTTAGGAAGGCTCTGAAGAAAATAGAGATATGTGGAAGATAATTTTTAATGAACTTCCTTACAGGAAATATTTGTAAAGCGTCACCCTCATCCTGTGCTTCTGGGGGCCGATTTACTGCAGGGAGTCATTCCGTGCAGTATACCCTAAAATCTTTTCTGACGGGTTTTTGTCCAGAGATGAGGAAGAAAGCACAAATTTGGGACTATTTTTTTTTATAAATGAGATGATCATCTGTCAAAGTCAGTCTGCCCTGACTGATTACGGGCGTCAGAACCTGTTACCCAAGTCTAGGTTCTCAGTGTGAAATGTACAACGTGAAATCTGAGCACAGGTTTGGAAAAAGTGGCTATTTATGGAGTAATGGCACTGACCCAGGTAGACCGTCCTACTCGAGTCAGCAGTTGACTTCGACAATAATCGTGTAAATAAAATCCTATTGTCTTGATTGAGATGTAGCTCCAGATATGAACGGGTATTTATTTTGTCTGACATCGGCACAAGTTTGGACAAAGTTATCCAAGTGATAATTTGTCACTGAATAACTCTAAAATCTGATTTTAAGTGAGTAGGGAAGTGAGTGCAGTCCGCTGGTAGCAACTTTTTCTTTAAAAACAGTTGTAAGGAGAACTTACTTGTGAAAGCCGCTATCTGGGTTCTGAGGGGAAATTTCTTGCGGAGAATGGATTCTTTACAGTTAAGTGTTGCCCCCCAGGTGGAATTCATCCCCTTTTCACTGAGGGGAGGGAAAAAGCATTAATATTAAAGAACTGTTCTCTAGACGCTTTGGACATAATACTGAACCCGTTTATAAGTTCAAAAGAAAAATTACTTGAAATTTCAACAATAAACTTATTTTTCTGTGTAATCTTGAAGTTATTAAAAGCCCTTTAAAATTCCATCCAGGTATAGAAAGGGTTTTCAGGAATGGTCGCTGGTTTGGTTTGTTTTTAAAAGTATATTGACAAAAATCCATTTGTGTGCACAACCTTGTATATAAGTAGGATTTTAATTTTCTCTTGATACCATCTCAGAAACTGAGTCTCATTTAAGTAATTTGGTGTTTGGTTAGATTATTTAAGGTAGATTTTGTATTTTGGATTTACGATTTTGGTTAACAAATGTACAGAGATTTTGGTGATCAGTTTGCAAGTAATTTGTTAATCGTTGAATTTGGGAATCTATTTGTCTTTTTAAATGGTATTCAATATTTCATAGCGTAAGTGTAATGGAGATCACTATTTTAAGTCTAAGGAATAAAGCATCATGTATCTAAAAGATGAATAATTTCAAACAAGTTGATAAGGTTTTTGTTATTACTTTTTCATTTGAAATGTTTTATGTACTGGCTTAATTCTGTTTAAATTTTATTTTTACCTTTGTGTTTATGGTTCATTTGTATAAGTTTTTATAATAAAATAATTTAAATTTTCATATTTGCTCGAGTTATTTCCTCTTACTCATTTATTTCATGCTCATTCAGTTCATCTTCAAGTGTGTACTTTTTTAACTGGATTTGGTCAAATGTCAGACAATTTTTTATTCAACTCTGAAGAACTTTAATTTCAAATCTTGTCAAAACCATACATGAAAATATTGTTACCAACACTGTTTGATTATAGATTGGCAAGATGTTTTCAATACAAGCTTTCTACGTATGAAAGTATTAGAGATCTGATGTTTGCTCGTGATTTTATTTTGGGAGCAAGATTAGCAAAATTTCAATTATTTGGTATTTTCATTGGATAAGGCAGGCTGGTTTTAAGTGTGTTTTGGTGTCAGAAAAGTAGGACACTTTATTATCTTATAATAGTTCATTTTAAAAATATGAAATTATTCTCTTACAGTAAAAGAGTTGTTAACTATCCAGTCTGCTACTCTAAAGGCAGTCCCTTGGGCTTTATCTACAAAAGGATTACTGCTTTGTTGCTTGTTTTTAAGCTTATTTTGTGTATTTCAAATAATCCAAACATGATTTGTAAAACAGTAATTCCTGAAAAGAGAGCATGGGATGCTTCCAGCGGTAATGGAGAGGAGAGTAGATGGACCAATGACGTGAGACGTACAGTATTCAAAAATCAGGGCTTTGCACTGATGGCTGAATTGAAACTTTATGCCTACATTTTATATAAATAGAAATTATCACAAAGAATTTTAAGATTAAATTCTCAATGGTAATTGAGTTTTAATAATATCATTGACTTCAAGACTATTGTTTTTCACTTTTGAAACTTCCTTTTGATTGTAATGCCCTAGAATTCCATAGTACATTTCCCTTTTGGCTAAATAGCTTAATGCCACTAAAAGCAGAGACCTAAAGCATACTCCCTCCACTTTTTGGAGTGATTGCTACGTGCCAGGCATTGGTAAACTGGTAAAGCTCATTAAATACATTACTTCACTTAATTCTCACACAATCCTATTTGGAAGAGACTGTTAACTTCTTACAGATGAGGAAACCCAAGCTTAGAGAGGTGAAGTGACTTTCCCAGGTCATTTAGCATGGAAGGAAGGTGAAACCCAAACCAGGCAGTGGGACCTCAGAGCCTGCACTTAGTCACCGAACTGTAACAACGCCTGAGATGCTTTGTGGCTGTTGACATAAGAAAAACGAGGTTTTTTTTTTTTTTTTTTTCCAGGTGGAATTGATACTTTTGCATCTGTCGTAATGCTAGGCGAAACCTTTTGTGTGTTCTTTGGTAAGACCTGCTTTCAGAGTGCTGAGAACTCTCTGGCACAAATAAACAAACAAAACCTTCCAGAAACTGGGAGAAAAATAAAAACAAATCAACACAATTACAGCACTGAAGCCTCACCCTCTTTTTGTCCCTCCCCGCAAATCCCCATAAAAATCAAGTTTATTAAGGCGCCTGTTTGGAAGCCGGTGCCTGCAGGCTCGCTCTTGCAGTGTGATTGAATTAACTCGGTGAGGGAACTCCAGCTTTTACTTAAAAAAAAAAATTTTTTTTATTTAAGTATAGTCAGTTCACAATGTTGTGTCGATTTCTGGTGTACAGCACAATGCTTGATGAATTTACATACAGGAATGTACATGTATCCGTTTTCATATTCCAGTTTTTAAACTGGAAGCGGACTCTTACTTTTTTGTGATCCCTGCACTTTTTTTGTGCTGTGAAGGAGGACGGAGGGCTTACGGCTTGTGGGCGGGGCCGCGATGCTGCGGCCCGGTTTGGGGGCGGGCTCTCTCTGCCGCTGGTCCAATCGCGGCGCGCCGCGCAGCCAGGTCGGCGGCGGATTGGCGGTTGCCATAGCTCCGGGGGTTCGCTTGACAAGTCGGTGGCGGCCGGGACGCGGTGGCCGCGTTTTGTCGTCCCCCGGCTTCCAGGCTGCTAAGACGGGCCCGGTCCTGTCGTGCAGCCCGGCGAGACCACAGGCATGCGCTTGCCGCCGCCGCTCCCTCTGCTGGGGGGGCTCCTCCTTCTGCAGGGCGTCTGGAGGCCGCTGCGGGGGGACCTGGGTGTGTGTGCGCGGCGCGGCTGGGGCCTGCGGGACCTGGGCTGAGGCGGGGAGGGGACGAGGATTTTGAGGCCAGACTGGGGACTGGGGCCTCCTCCGGGAGCTCCGGGAGGCACCGCCAAAGAAAGCCACCACCCTGCGTGGCCGGGACTCTGCAGCTGTTAACTCCTCCCTGTGCCTCTTCCCGCCTAGTGTTCATCCCTCCTGTCATCCGCATGTCCGGCCCTGCGGTCAGCGCGTCCCTGGTCGGAGGCACGGAGAATGTGACCGTTTCCCTGGCCCTGGTGCAGGACAAGATGGGTAAAGAGTCCAGCCTGCCTGTGGGGAGGGAGGAGGGTCGGCCAGGCCTGGGCCGCCCAAGAAGCCTGGCCAGGTGGCATCCCCTGGGTCCCTTACCGCTGCCTCCTGCAAAGTCAGGGTGCCGGGGCCCAGAGGACCGACGGACAGGTTCAGTAAAAGAAAGCTTGAAACCGTACACTTGTCCAACGTCACAGTTTGCAAAGGGTCCAATCGTAGGCTTGGAAAGGGATTCCATCCTAGAAATTCTGACTCAAGAGTGCATCCCCTTAGCTGCTGGGCAATACCGCCTTGCATTCTTATCTTCTCTGCCGTAGGATTATCGCCATTTCCAGATTTTGGAGTGCAGGACAATGAGACAGGAGACTGGAGTTTGACTGTCACCCCCAGTGTGGTAAGGCCAGAGGTAAAAACCTCTTCGGGAGCATCTGTGGAGGCCCAGGCTAGTGTTCCTGCAGGGCTCTCTTGATTGGACAAGACAGAGCTTTCTCAATGCTTAGACCATGAAACTGTGGGCTGTCAGATCTCATAGACACTCATCCAGCCCAGAGGTTCTTAGGGGTCCTCAGGTGAGTTTCAAGTAGTCTTGTGAACCCTCTGAAATTGTGTGTAAAACTGTGTGTGTGTGCACATTTTTTTTCTGATGAGAGGGTTGCCAGCTCCATCAGATTACCAAATAGATCTGTGACTCAAAAAAAGCTTTGTAAACCACTGATTCCCCCACAGCTCTGAGCTTATGTGTAAGAACACTCAAGCCTGGAGAGAGTAAATATTTTCCACTTAATAAGTGTTTTATTGAGTGCCCAGTATGCGCAGAGCATCAACTCTGCAGATAAAGGATGAGAAAGGCAGATTTTGCTTGCACCCTAGGAACTGGGAACTGTTTTCATGGACTTTTTGGTGTGTATTTAATCTTCTGCTGGTAGGATGATAAAGATGCTAAACAAACTGAGTAAACTTATCAGACCTATGTTCAGCTTTCTCTAAGTATCCACAGGTTGCTTGCTTTTATGTTAAAGTGAGGATTAGGAATCAGGGCTTGTGTCTTGCCATAGGTTTACAGGGTAGAACTGAAAAAAATGATGTCATCCTTGTGAACATATCTCCTTTAGTGAAATGAACGGAGGCTGATTGCACTTGCCATTCTGTGTTCTTATAATTATAGACGCTGTTTTGAGTCACTAGAAAAAGTATAGCAATATTTTCCTTGCAGAATTCATTGGAAGTGACAGTGAGGTTGAAGAGGAGTCTGCAGTCCTGTTTCTCTAATGAGACAGATTCCTTCTCTGAGTCCCCGTGTGTTGTCCAAACTCTTGTGGTTTCAGCGGCTCGCAATTCATCCTGTTTAGCTCACCTGCTCATTCAAGTGGAAATTTATGCCAACTCTTCCCTGGCCCATAATGCATCAGGCAAGTAAAGTCTTTGACTATCAAGAGGTTTTCTTTAAATATTAGCTGAAAAAAAAAATAAAATAAACATTATCTGTTTGATTTTAAGTGTAGGCCACGCAACTTGTGTACTTCACTGGTGAGTCCGTCTTGCTTTCCACTTATTTTCCTTTTGTGTAATTTTCTTCATTTAAAAGTTTCCACTTTGTTCTATTTTACTTAAGATTTATTGTATCCATCTGATTGTATCTCTCTGTAAGCCGCCTTAAATCCAGTTTGGGAGAAAGTAAAGTTTATTTCTTTGTGTTGATTCCTATGACTCCATCTTAAAACAAAGCAAAGACTCATGAATGAATTTATAGGAAAACAGATTTTCAGCGAACGCTTTTAACTGCCAGCTTCCTCTCCCAGAGGAATTGCTAAATTATGCTTATGGAAGCACATATTCCCTTAAGAACACATGAATAATAACACACAATTTGCTGTTCTTTACCTTTCAAAAAATTGTATAAATTAGAAATTGTTTCATACAAATACACGTAGGGTCACCTCTTTCTTTTCATATTCTTTTTAATATAATTCTTATATTCTTTTTAATAGCTACATAGTAGTCCATTGTGTGGATATACTGTTATTTAACTAGTCTCTTAGTCTTCCAACTTTTGATACACTGTAGCCAGTGCTACAACAAACAGTCGTGTGCACACGCATCTTTGGACCTGAGAAAGTGGTTTTGTAGTATTCTCCCTTTCACATCGTGGCAGTGTCCTAGGAACAGAAGACGTGCTAATGTTGAGGGAGCTGCTTCGATACGTGCCGCCACCATGTTCCCTGTCCCCTGCAACAACCTCTAACATCTCTCGCCTTTACAGTCACCTAAGATGTAGGGAGAAGTGTCCCTCTTCAGTAGCGGAAGTCTGGCATTTTGAGACTCCCACACTGCCTCTTCCCACATCACATCCCCTAACTGTGGTCCTCCACGCTTTTGGCTTTAGAAGTTTTGGAGGATAAGTTATGATAATACCATTCAGTGGGCTACTCTGCCCTTAGTATATTTGTGTGGAAAGATCTCCAAGATACATTGCTAAGTGCAAAAGGCTGGTGCAGATAGGTGCATATAGCATGAGATAAGAATATATATTTATATTTGCATAAAGAAATTCAGGAGGGCTCTCCGAGAAGCTAACGTTGTGCTACAGGTTGGGGGTGATGTGGGAACAGGAAAGGGCCAAGAGTGAGGGCATTCATTGTGTACCTGTTTTTGAATCCTTTTGATTTTTTTGAACCATGTGACTCTCTTACGTATCGAAAGGTTTGAAGTTTTAAAATTTATTTTAATTTTATTAACATCTTGTTGAGGTTGGGAGGTAATTAGGTGTATCTATTTTATTTTTTAATGGAGGTGCTGCAGATTGAACCCAGGACCTCGTGCATGCTAAACACTGCACTCTACCACCGAGCTGTACCCTCCCTCCCTCCTTGAAGTTTTGTTCTTAGAAGAAAAAGCATTTTCAAATGCTTAAAATTCAAAACAAACCAAAAAAAAATTCAGTGGATGATTAAACAAATGGAGGGACTAATGGTAACTATACTGTTCAAAGCAGTGACTTTTTTTTTCTAATTTGCTTGACTATGTTTAGATAATATTTCAGAATGTCTTTGTACAATTATCCAAACTCAGGAAAATTAGTCTTTGTATATCAGTAATTATGGGATGTCCACTCTGACCCCGTGAAGGTATGAAAAATGTTGCACCCAGTCAGACAGAGATCAGGACAAGAAAAAGGATGGAAGGACAGACAGGAGGTATGTGGCATGCCTAGTGACAACAAGCTAGCAAACGACGTAGGCGACATATAGATAGACACACAAACATCTATCTATAGCACATAGTAAAACCCTACTCCACATGCCTTGCTTATGTTGCACGGGTTTGATTATACGGAGAGTTGGACCCTTACCCTCGGAACGTGGTCTGATGCTTGCACCCTCTTACTCCTGATCCCCCGACGTACTAGGGTTCTACTATATTGTAACATGGAATGTATACTAGTTGTTCTTTAGATGCTTCTGCTGTCTTTGACGTTAACCGTTACATAGAGTTTAAACAAATCATTGCTACATAGTCTTCCAACTATTAGTCTCTGCATCCCGAGTTAGGAGGCTGAAATGTAATATAACAGTCCTTTTCCAGTCAATGCAAAAAATTACTTATTTCTCCCACCCTTGAGCCAGAATCAGGATGTGAAGATTTGGATTTGAGGTTGAGTGTGTAACAAAATTAAATGTGACCTTGTGGTCAGATGGGTTCCAGACAAGTGGTCTGAAGTGTCACTGTGGCTTCAGGTTTTTTTTTTTTTAATATATATATTTTTATTGAAGTATAGTTGGTTTACAATGTTGTCAATTTCTGGTGCACAGCACAATGCTTCAGTCATACATGCATGTATATATATTCGTTTTCATATTCTTTTTCTCCGCAAGTTACTGTAAGATATTGAATAGAGTTCCCTGTGCTATACAGCATGAACTTGTTGTTTATCTATTTTATATATGGTAGTTCGTATCTGCAAATCTCGAACTCCCAATTTATTCCTTCACACTCCCTTCCCGCCCTGGTAACCACAAGCTTGCTCTCCATACCTGAGAGTCACCAAGGCTTCAGTTTTATCTGCTGAAAAAGGTAATGAACTTGAAGGAGTAAATGCTACATCTCAGTCTATGTTATGAAAAGGATTGTCCAGTGTATGGGAAAGTAAAATCAACGCATTGCATTTACCCTAACTTGTGGATCTAAGTGACTTATTTATATCCAAGGCTCTGTGACTTCTTTGGTTTGTAAAACTAATGTATTTTCTTATATTTGGGTATTTGTTGGAGGAGTTGATTCAGACCTCAGAAATGTTTTTTTTTTAACATTTTTTATTGAGTTATAATCATTTTACAATGTTGTGTCAAATTCTCAGGTATGTTTTATGCACAACTCATTTCAGGGATTCCTTGCTGTGGAATATTGGTCATGGGGATCCAAAAGGTAGTGATTCTGCTTTCTTTGAAGGTCAGAAGTGTGGCAGTGCTTTTCCAGCCTGTTCTGCAGCTGATCTTCTCTGTTGTCTGTACTTTGCAGAGAATGTGACTGTTATTCCCAACCAGGTGTATCAGCCGCTCGGTCCCTGTCCTTGCAACTTAACAGCCGGGGCCTGTGACGTTCGCTGCTGCTGCGACCAGGTATGCTCTTCCCGACGGCGGGGCACCCAAGCTGCGGTACCCGGCGTGAGGAGCGCCAGCAGTTTCCCACCAACAGCTTTTGCATGGATGCTCTTTCAGAACTGAGATTGTGTTTCGTGTCACAAGTTGTTTTCACATTGAGTATTTTCTTAGAGTTTATGGATGAAAGAAATGTATCTCTTTGGATAAAATCCTGATTGGGATGATTATCCTGGGAGGAAGGTTTCAGTGTCTACCTTTAAAAATATTATAAGGCAGAAAAATACATTTTTCAATGATTTGTAGTAAATTGATGGAGTTATACAGCCACCACGACCTTCTAATTTTAGAACATTTCCATCATCCCTCCAAAAGGCTCTTGTGTACATTTGCGATCACTGCCATTCCTGCCCCTCATCCTCAGGGCCACTTTTAATCTACTTCGTGTCCCTAAGGATTTGTCTAGTCTGGATATTGCATGTCCGTGGAATCCTACAGTATGTGGCCTTTTCTGTCTGGCTTCTTTCTTTCTTTCTTTGAAGTATAGTCAGTTATAGTGTGTCAATTTCTGGCGTACAGCACAGTGTCCCAGTCATGCGTATACAGACATATATTTGTTTTCATATTCTTTTCCATTAAAGATTACAAGATATTGAATATAGTTCCCTGTACTGTACAAAACAAGTTTGTTTTTATGTATTATTGTTCATCATTTGCAAATCTCAAACTCCCGAATTTATCCTTTCCCACCCGTTGTCTGGCTCCTTTAACTTAGCATCATGCTTTCAAGGGTCGTCTGTGAGGCAGCACATGTCACTCTCCACTCCTTTGTGTGGCTGAACCACATTCCCTCGGACGGATGTCTCACCTCACGCTTATCCATGTATCAGTTGACAGACATTTGGGTTGTTCACTTTGGGGCTATGATGAGTAATGCTTCTGTGAACATCTGTATGCAGGTTTTTGTCTGGATGTGTGTTTCTGTTTCTCTTGGATGTGTTACCAAGGCGTGGAATCGCTCTGTCATACGGTAACTGCGTGTGTGACCTTTTGAGGGACTTTTCCCAGAGTGGCAGTGCCATTTCACATTCCCATCAGCGGTGTATAAGGGTCGCAGTTTTCTGTATCCTCACCAACAGTCGTTGTAATAATCTTGATTCTAGCCATCCAGGTGGGTGTGAGGTGGTACTTCATTCCGATTTTGATTTGTATTTCTCTAGTGGCAAATGACGTTGAACATCTCTCCATGGGCTTATTGGCTGTTTGAATATCTTCTTGGAAGAAATGTCTGTTTAGGCCTTTTGCCCCTTTTCAATTGGGTTTTCTTTTTGTTGTTAAGTGATAAGAGCTCATAATATACTCTGGATGCTAGTTTCTTATCTGAGATATGATTTGCAAAAACCTTCTCCCATTGTATAGTTTGTCCATTTTTCCTGTTGGTGTCCTTTGAAGCCTCAAAGGTTTTTAATCTGATGAAGTCCAGTTGATCCATTTTTTTTTCTTTTGTTGCTTGCGCTTCTGGTGTCAAATCAAATAAACCGTTGCGCAATGCCAGGTCCAAAACACATTTTTAATCCCTGTTTTAGGTCAAAGGGGAATAAGATGCAAAAGAGACACATGTCCCGGGACCCCAGTCACTCCCACGTTTGGATGAGTGCCGTTAAGGCACGGTTTTACAAAACAGAAAAGGAAAGCGTAGGGTCTTCATTTATACTGTGATTCCCACACTAACAGTTACATTTATAATAACAGTTATATTTAGTTTCAAACACTTTTAAATGGAGGTGCTGGGGATTGAACCCAAGACCTCGTGCATGCTAAGCATGTGCTCTACCACTGAGCTGTACCCTCCCCCTTATATTTCATTTCAAAAGTACAGCCGATCATATGTCTATTCAGGTATCAACAGAAATGTCAAGTGGTATTGTCTCCTTTCTTGCAGGCTGCATCACTGTGCCCTGTTTCTAACTTCCTTAGTGTTTGTTATATATGGTGTATATATTCATATATATGTATAGGCACCAACTACTGGCATGTTTAGGATCCTGAATCGGTGACATCTTCAGATAGCTGCAACTTACCACTTTAGAAAGGAGCAATTCTTAATTTGAATTGCCCTTGTTTATAATAATAGATCATTTGTTCTTCTATCTTCAGTAAACAAGGGATTTAAGACATACTTAGCGTTTAGCTCTCTCGGTCCTTTGTGAAACAAGGACGAATGCAGATGAATAAATGAAAGCGTGAATAAAGCGACTTCTTGATGATGTTAGTTGGGTTGTGTTATAGTAACAGTCAGGGCTTCAGGGATTCTTGTGGAATAGGGACTGTTTTGCCCTCACTCTAAATGCCCCTAGGTTTCTCTGGCCTAGGGATTTTAATGATGATGACAATTAAAAAGGGAAGTTTCTCAGTTTTATTCTCCATTTGGAGTCCCTTCCATATTATCTTTTCTTCTCTTCACGTTGTTTTTTTGTGGGTGTGTCTTATGTCCCCCAGTCAAGTTGTGATTCCCCTGAAGGTTTGAAGTTCCTGACTTGGAGGCTCATAAGGGAGCTGACGACATTCTAGCCGAGTTTACCTTCTGTGAGCACAGAGCTCTCCTAGCCCGGGTGGAGGTCGTGCTTGTCCCTCACCGCCTGGGTGGTGACCTGCCGGCCTCAAAGAGCGTGTTCGTCACACAGGCCAGGACATCCTGACGGCGGGCACAGGGAGCTTGAGTCTTGCCCCTGCAGCTTTACATTTTCTTTCCAGGAGTGCTCATCAAATTTAACAGCACTGTTCAGGGACTCCTGTTTCCCCGGCGTTTTTGGAGGAGACGTCAATCCTCCCTTTGATCAGCTCTGCTCCGTTCAGACGGCGCATGGAGTCCCCGACTGGTTTCCGTTCCTGTGCGTGCAGCTGGACAACTCGCCCTTCCTGGGGCTCTTCTACCTCGGATCCATGTGAGTCAGCCGCTGCCCTGCCCTGGCGACAGCCCGGCCTCCAGTGTCATCTAGGCGCAGGGCCTTAGCATGGGGGCCTATCTTTCTCAGAATCTCCCTAGAGGCTCCATGCCTCAATTCCTCTGTGCTAGATTCAGTGCTAGATTTCAGTTAGTAAGTTTATTTTGTGTTAAGTATTTGAAAGAGTGGGGCCTCACTGAAAAGAAACTGATTGATACCACAAATAGTTAATAGTGATGATCTGGGTAGTGAGGGGGTGAGTAGTGGGCTCATGGGGGAACATTAGCTTTTTTCTGTCTTTTACGTTTCTGTATTGTTGAAATTTTACAACAGTTTTATTATTATTATTATTATTAAAGTAAAATTCATATACTATAACATTAACCATTAACCACGTTCAAGTGTATAGTTCAGTGGCATTTAGTACAAATTTTTTTTTGTAATAATTAAAAAAGTAAGGGTGGAGGGTATATGTAGCTCAAGTTGTAGAGCGCATGCTTAACGTGAGTGAAGTCCTGGGTTCAATCCCCAGTACCTCCTCTAAAAATAAATAAATAAACCTAATTACCTCCCCCCCAACAAACAAAGTAAAAAAATTAAAAGAAGAATTATTTTTAGCACACAATAGCTGAAAGGATTAGTGATGGTTTTTCTCCCGGATTTGCAGTTCCTCTGGGCAACGCGCTTCCCCTGAAGTGTATTTGCATGCTGACCTAAAAGACTTTTCAGACTTTGGTTACAAACAGGGAGACCCAGTTATGACTGCAGAGAAGGAGTATTTTACTATCCCGCAGGTAATAATTTCAGTTCTGGTATGCTAGAGCCTTTCCTCGTTTTTCTTATCTTCTTGTTAATTTAACTCATATTGCTCAAAAAAAAAAAAATCTCTTCCTAAGTTATTATTTTTCTCCTGTGGACTTTCCAGGCACTCAACTGTTTATGGTCTCAGTATTTCTTTTTTCTTTCTCTTTTTCATGGTCACTCTTAAATTAATCTGTCCTTGCTAACTCTCAGAGTGAACTTACTAAATAAAACTAAAAGACTTTCTAGCAGTCTCCATGGATATGACTGATCTTTCTTCACTTCTATTAGTTGAATAGCCAATTTCTAATAAGCTATAAATATTTAATGTAATACTGCAGGATTTTGAAAAATATTTGGACTCTAGAGTTTTATGTGAAATCTTTATTTTTTTTTTAAGTTCAAAATTATGAGGAAAACATACTTATGGGAAGGAAACATGGGAGGCTAAACCATTTCTCTTTACTACCCACACAAATCCATTTTTATGCTTTTACAAAGACCTGGCTGTAATGAGGGAGAGAAAAATGAAGTTGAATATAATCATGTTTCTGCAAAGTAAATGATGCAGGGCAGGGACCGTTCTTTAGCGACCGTACTGAACTGTGACTCCTCAGCCAGTGGCTTCCAGACAGATTAGCAAGTCAACGAGTCATTTTACTCAAGTTGCTCCGCTAGTCAACGCGCTGGCGGTCGTGGGAGCTAACCTGGCAGCAGCAGCATGCTGCAGGCTGAGCACTTACAAGACACTGATCTCTTTTTTGTGATTAGAAAGCTGGTCATAAATCTGTGTTGGGATTTCCCCCGACCCTCAGGTGTCCCTGGCTGGGCGGTGCCTGCGGAACGCCCCCGTGGCTTTCCTGCAGAATTTTGACGTTTGGTGCGTCACTGAGCTGGATGCATACCAGGAACAAGATGGTGCTGCCAACGCGAAGGTCAAGAATGGTGCGGTAGGAGGTACGTTCCATTCATTTGAAAGAAGAACACAGACCTGTGTGTTGAGGTAAACTCTGATCTCACAAGAGTAGAAACCACTTCTCCTGGGTCAGCACAGAATTGTATTTCAGCTGCCGATTGAGGAAGGTGTTTTCTTTGGAAGAAGTTCACTTCTACGAGACAGCATGTTGCATATCTCTGCTTTTTAAAAAAAATTTAGGGTCAAATTCATGTAACATAAAATTAGCCATCTTAAAAGGTACAGCCCAGTGGCATTTAGTACACGCACAGTGTTGTACAGCCATCAGTTCTGTCTACTTCTAAAGCATTCTCATCACCCCCAAAGGGAGACCCTGCACCCGTTAAACGTCTCCCCTTGCTCCCTTCACCCTGACCCCTGGCAGCCACTCTATGGACTGGCCAGCTCTGGACCCGTCACATAAATGGGATCACACGATGCATGGTCTTTTGTGACTGGCTTCTTTCACTCAGCATCGTGTTTTTGAGGTTCATCCACACTGTAGCGTGGATCAGAGCCTCATTCCTTTTTACATCCAGATAGTATTCCATCGTATAAATACACCGCACTTTGTTGTCTGTTCATTAGTTGGTGGACATTTGGGTTTTCTCCAGCTTTGAGGGTCTTGTGAACAGTGCTGCTGTGAACGCTCGTGTACAGGTGTCTGTGTGGACACATGTAATTTCTCTTGGGTGGATGCCTGGCAGTGGAATTGCCGAGTCATACAGTAATTTAACTTTTGGAGGAATGGCCAAGCTGTTTTCTAAAGCAACTGCACCATTTTACATCCCCACCAGCTGTGTGCTGCCTGTTGGTTCTTACGTGAAAATGACTCTCTGAGTTATCACTGACTTTTGAGAGTCTCTTCCCCAGCTCTACTTAGATGGTGAGAATAGTTCGGTTCCCATTTGGTGGTGTTGGGGAGACAGGGAGAGTTCAGTACTCGGCATACGGGGCAGGCACAGTTACCATATTTGCGTGGTAAGCTTTCATGTGTGTGGGTAAACATGATCACGCTCATCCAATGAAGGTCACTTATGTCCCTTTTCAGGCATAGTTACACCAAAAGTTATCTATGAGGAAGCAACCGACCTGGACAAGTTCATCACCAACACAGGTATTACAATGTTACACTTTTATATCATCTCTATGAGGATATATGTCATTTCTTACAAGTAATACATAGTCCCAGAGTAAAATTCATTTTTATTAAGAATTTTACGAAGTTCACAACTGTTTGGAGGATATCCCACTGGCATTTTGTTCCCTGTTCCGTCTTGCCTTACTTTGGAGTAACACCTGTGACCTCGAGCCAGACCCTCCTGGATTCTCATCCCCAGGGTCTACGGACCTTTTCTGACATGTTTTTCAGATAAAGAATTCTCTGGGACCCTGCATTTTCACTTCTTGCTTGCTTTTCTTTTCTTTTCTTTTCTTTTTTTGATCATTAAACTTTGTGATTGTAATGTGGCCAAACAAAGTACACAGAGTTCAGCCAATCTTCCAAGCACGTGCTCCGCATCGGGCTATGAGTCGGGCACCAGGGGTGCAGAAATAAAACACCAGACCTCACCCAGGGTATTGGGATGGAACAGAGGAGGCAGCTAATGACAACGTGGCCGGAGGACTGGGGAAGGCCTCCCGAGGAAGCCACAACCCTGCTGTGTTAGGAGCTGGGTAGGCAGGGCGGGGGTGGAGCCTGGGGGGAGGGCACCCAGGCGGAGAGAACCCCCAATAACAGCCTGGAGTCCGAAGAGGGTCTTTAATTTACGAAAGTATCCTTTTATTTGCAGAAACACTTTTGAGCCGTGGACCAGCCCCCAGGAACGTGAATGTGGAAGAACATTATATTTTCAGATGGAATAATAATACAATCAGTGAAATAAACGTCAGAATTATTAGGGCAGAAGTTAATGCCCAGCAGAAAGGTAACTTTGTAGAGGCAGCGAGAATGCTTTCAGTTTTTAAGTATTTTTTTCCTCTTTTCATGATTCTCATAATTATAGCATGTAAACTAATTCAGACTGGTTTTTTTCTTTGTATTTATGATCTAATCAAAACCTTTTTTTTTTTGCACGTCAAAATGCAATTAATAAGGTAAAGAAAATAACACTGGGGGATAATTACTTTTCCCAATGAAATGCTGACATATTTTTATTTTATTTCTAGGAATCATGACACAGAGATTTACAGTGAAATTTTTAAGCTATAACAGTGGTAATGAAAAGGAATCATCTGGAAATCCAGGTGAGGTAGCACATGCGTCAGTCGCCGGCCTTACAAACATATTTTAGTTCAACAACCCCATGCTGTAATGGGGATTATCTAAATAACTCTCCAATTTTAGTTTGTGACGCTGTCCTTTCCTTTTGTGATACTGTGTTCTTTTTCTGATAACAACTTAGTTTTTTGTTTTTTTTTTTACATACAGTGTTGTATATTGTAAGAAGTTGTTGTAAACCGGAAACATTCTTTAGCTACTGGTCTTTTGAAGAGAGAAGGCATTTCAAGTGTCAGTAAAGTTAGCTTTTTAAGAACGCCAAGCACAGGGAACCATATTCAGTATCTTGTAGTAACCTACAGTGAAAAAATATGAAAACGAGTACACGTATGTTCCTATGTGACTGATGTATTGTGCTGTACACCAGAAATCGACATAACATTGTAAACTGACTATCCTTCAACTAAAAAATAAAGAGATAAATAAGAAATAAACTCCAGATGATGGATTCCTAACCCAGAATCCGTGGAGAGACTCCCCGAGGACTGTGAGCGCCCAGTCATGTCGTGCATTTTGTATTTATGTGCAAATACATCTCCCCCCAGTTTGCCGTGTCCTTGCTTGTTTCTTCCCTTCACCGCTGCCTCCGCAGGGCCTAGAGCAGTCCACGGACCGCAGTGTCCACTGTGCTGGCCACCAGCCCCCTGCAGCTGCTGGGCGCTTGAAATGTGGCCAGTGTCATATGTGGAAAATGATATTTTGGATATATTGAGTCGAATAAAATATGTCACTCAAATTTATTTCAGTTATTTCCTTTTCTCTTTTTTTAATGAGGCTACTAGAAAAAATTTTTTTTTAATTTAAAAAAATTCTAAAAATATGTATTATTCTAAAATCAAATATGAGGTTTGCATTATATTTCTGTTGGTCAGCACTGGCTTAGACCATAGGAGGCGTTCAGTAAATATTTGTTGGCTAAACCTATCACTGTTTCTTAAAAAATTTCCCCCTCCTTTTACTATTCTTTTTTTTTTTCTTGAGATGTAGTTGATTTGCAATGTTAGTTTCAGGTGTACAGGAAAGCAATTCAGATATACATATACACACATATATTTTCAGATCCTTTTCCACTATATTTCATTACAAGAAATTGAATATAGTTCCCTGTGCTGTACAGTAGGTCCTTGTTTCCTTTTACTGTTCTTCATCAGGCAGTAATTAATCATGAAGGAGCAACCTTTTTACTTTTAAATAACTTTTTGTGTGATCTTCAATGTTTATATATACTGACTTAATCATACATGATTCATTTTATATATATTTTATTTTTGTTATTATCATCCTTTTACCATTTTTCTAAACTGAAGCACAGTTAATTTACAACGTTGTGTTAGTTTCCCGTGTACGGCACAGTGACTCAGTTATACACGCATGTGTCTGTTCGGAGCCCTGCCCTTCGCGGGAGTCTCTGCTCAGGACGGCGTGGAGGAGACTGCGCTTTCAAGAGCGATGACTGGAAAGGGCCCTGGGAGGGGGACGGAGCAGGACTAACCTGGCGGGAGGCAGGCGTGAGCAGGAAGCAGACCCTGGCAGGGTGGGACCAGCCCCCACAGGGGAGCCCCCTGACCCGGTCAGGAATGGTGGGACCTAACGCTGGGAACACAGACACCATGTGCAAACCTCGATTGTGCCCCGGTGTGTAAAAACAGCTCCAAAACCCATTTTTGAGGGGGAGTGTAGGAGGAAACAGGAGTGTGACCAGGATATGATATGACTATAAAGGATTACTGTTAATTTTCTTAGGAGAAACATTGGCATCCTGGTTATGTAGGGGAATAGCTTTAATATTGGGAGATGTATGATGGAGCTTTTCGAAGTGTCCTGACGTCTACAGCTTATGTTCAAACCGCCCCGCCCCTCCCCCGAAATATATATGCTTATATCATACAGATAAGACAAATACGGCTGACTGTTACAGTTGCTGATTTTAGGTGGTGGCTGTACTGAGGTTCACGGTATTACTTTAAACTTCTCTGTACTTGGGAACTTTTTCATATTAAAAAGGAGAAAACAATAAGCTGGATTAATAGATGGATGGGAATAGGACATAAAGCAGACCTTGGGGTTGAACCGCGTTACTGGAGAAGGGTTCCACTGGGAGGCTACTTTGGTTTCAGCTTCCCTTTCGAGCCCCTGTGATAAGCGGTGTGAATCACTCAGCAGGTCTTCATGAACCAGCCTGCCTGGCAGCTACTGTTCTCCGGGGAGAGAGGTCCAAGACCGGCTCCTGCCTGCTCGTCATTTTTCAGATTTCACTTAAAAAGCGTACTAAAAAAAGAAAATCACACGGACATCTTTGTTTTAAAAACAAACCAAAATGAAATGAATGAAGGTGATGTCCTTCTGTCAAGGGTATTCTGCAAAAGCCTTGCTGTGCACTTCCTTTCATTGTGGATTCCTCCTGTATAGTAATTGATGAGCTAGAACAGGACCTGCGGCTGCGTTAGAACAACTTCCGAAGGAAAGACGCTCACTCTCCTGGGTCACGTTTGTCTAGGTTACCAGCTTGGCAAGCCCGTTCGCGCTCTGAGCACCAACCAGACGAGTAACGCCACGACTTTACACCTTTGGCAATCAGGTAAGCTGGTTTAGTGGTATGATTAACTCTCCAGTGAACTAAAATTGTAACTATTACTGTATTTTGAATCCGACAAAGTCACTGATTATTTTAAAGCCCAATTTGTTTATTTAGCCTCGGGGTGGTGGTTTTCCATGCCTCTACAGCTTTCTTCCTTCCTTCCATTTCTTCCTTCCTTCCTTCCTCCATCCCTCCCTCTTTCTTTCTTTCTTTCTTTCTTTCTTTCTTTCTTTCTTTCTTTCTTTCTTTCTTTCTTTCTTTCCTTTCTTTTCTTCTTTCCTTCCTTTCCTCTCCCTCTCTCTTTCTCTTTCTGTCTTTTCCTTCCTTCCTTCCTTTCTTTTTTGGTAAAAAATATTAACATTGCTTGCACTTGTAGTGCTGGTTATTAGGTAGGAGAGATTTAAGTGTGAAATAGGCTCGAGAGCCCACTGTCACTGTGGTCATGGATTAGCCTAAGGTGGTGCTAATCAGAGACAGAATAGTTTCATTCCAAACTATGGAAAAAAATCTCTGGCTCATTGGTAATTACCCACATCTGCCAGAAGGCATTAACTTTCCTGTTTAGAGTAAACCGTTGATCCCTGTCCAGGTATTTTGAAACAGAAGGATGCCTTTGTTCAGCTTTCAAAGGATTAGAGTAATGATGACCTCCGTTCTCAAAAGCTGGACACTTTATTTCTGTTCATTATTTTCTGTTTTTCAAGAAAAAACTTTGAAGCAAATCTTTTATTTTGCAAAAATAGTAAGAGGATAATCTCTTTATTTTATAGCTGGAAGGGGTCTGTGTACATCAGCAACTTTCAAACCCGTTTTATTTGGAGAAAATGCACTATCTGGGTGCCTTTTAGAAGTTGCAATGAATGAAAACTGTGCTCAGCTCAGGTGAGTGTCTCATTTATCTGCATTTTGAGTGGCTTGCTTAAATTTAATTCATCCATGAATACTAAAGAGAACATGGATGTGAAAAATTACATTCTGAATAAAAACTTAATGTAAAAGTCATAGTAACGAATACAAACTTCCAATATAATTTAGAGTTGATTCAAACATCAGTGTAAGTGATAACAGACTTTCCAGGGACTAAAACTGTTTTCATCCATATTTATGCTAAAGATTTCTCTGTGAAGTTTGTTCACATTGTTGAAACCCCATGCTCCTAGAATTAGAAAAAGGCTGGAGCAAAGTATAATTGGTGATTAACATTTAAAGAATTCTCAAGCCCTGTTACATGATGTATAAAGAATTTTCCACTTTATTGTCTGGGTGGCGTTTGGAAAATTTATGGATATACATTCTTTTTTTTTTAATGGAGGTGAAATTCATACAACATAATCATTTTAAAGTGAACAGTTCAGTGGCATTTAGTACATTCATAATGCTGTGCAACCACACCTCTATCTAGTTCCAAAACATTTTCATCTCTGCAAAATGAAACCTGTACCTTTTAGCAGTCACTCCCTAGTCCTTCCTCCCCTCAGCTCTGGCAGCAATCAGTCTGCCTCTGTCTCTATGGACTTACCTTTTCTGAATATTTCATATAAATGGAATCATACACATTGTGACTTTTTATGTCTGGCATAAAATCTATCTTTTTAAGTCTGACTTTTTATGTTTCACTCAACATCCTATTTCTGTGGTTCCTCCACTTCCGTAGCCTGTGTCAATACTTGATTCTTTTTCATGGCTGAATCGTATTCCATTGTATGGTTAGACTACATTTTGTTTCACCATTCGTTAGTTATGGACATTTGGGGTGTTTCCACCTTTTGGCTATTGTGGATAGTGCTATGAACATTCGGGTATCGGTTTTTGTTTGAACACCTGTTTTTTGTTTTTTTTTAACAACAGAACAAATCCACACTTTTATTTATTTTAATAAGTTTAAATCCTTGAGGGGTACAGCATTACCCAGATTCTGTGTCCAATAGCCTTAGCAGGGAGCTTGCTTTGGAATTTGGCACGAACTTTGCCACTGTTTCCATGAGCATGAATTACCTTTCCCCAGATTACCACGGTTTTGGTCAGTTTTCCACCAGGAGTTACTGTGTTGTTCTTTGCTTTGTACACATAAACACATCTCTTGCCTAGATAGAATTCAGTTTCATCTCGAGCATAAACACCTTCAATTTTAAGAAGAGCTGTGTGCCCCTTCTGGTTGCAGAGACCCCTCCTATAGCCGGCAAAAATGGCCATGGACCACAGCCTTTCAGAAGTACTTATTGTTTTAGAAGCCCTGTTCCCAGCAGGCCTCCACAGTCTCCCAGGCGGCTGAAAGAGTGAACACCTGATTTCTCTTTGGGGCAAAAATATAGGAATAGAATTGTTGGATTATGTGGTAGTTCCTTTTTTAATTTTTTGAGGAACCGCCGTATTGTTTTCCCACAGTGGCTGCACCATCTTACATTCCCACCAACAACGTAAAAAGGGGTCCAGTTTCTCCACATCCTCACCAACCTTGTTGTTTTCCATGTTTCTGGATAATAGCCATCCTAGTAGCTGTGAAGTGGTGTCTCCTTGTGGTTTTGATCCCATGCATTTGTACACCCATTTCATCTGTAACATATCTAAGTGGCTTAGTTCTTTGGGGAGCAGGGAAAAGATAGGGGAGACTTGAGAAGGGAAGAAGAACTTTGGGTACAGGTTACCCACAGCAGCCCCTGATCGCAGGGTGCAACGCCCGAGTCCACAGTCAGAGTCTCTCCCTTATGGCTCATAAGATTTGTACCCTCCAGTGACGTTACTGGAAAGGAGAGATGCTAAGTTCCAATTCTTAATATCCACTCAATTTTATAGCTCAACGTTCTGGCTAAATATTTAGGTTCCTTTTATTGTTGGATCCCTCTGGCCCCTGAATTAATCCTGGTAACCTGATGTGTGATCTGCCCACCTCCCAAGTTTTGTGACACTCAAAGGAGCCTGTAAACCACATGGTACCAACATAAGTTACTAATGTTTTATGTCTGAAGTGAAAGATTGCTTCTGTATGTCCTCCCCTAGCTGCAAAGATCCATCCAAGGAACGCCATCCAAGACTCCCAGCCAGTTCCCCTGGCAGATTTTTGTTTAGGAATCCAGCACACACAACCTGGACACTCTCTGAAAGGACTTCAGGGTGAGACTTGCTGGCCACGAACTGAGAAATGTCTTACTCTCTTGCAGGGAGAATGCTGTTGAACTCCTTGATTCATTAATACCAGCAACTCATGTTGCAATGAGAGGCAACTCCGATTACAATGATCTCAGTGATGGCTGGCTTGAAATAATACGTAAGTGAAAGCTGCATGTGTGTGAAATGTTTACTTCAGTTGCTATGACTACACAGTGTCAGCTGCGGGCTAGGCGTTAGAGCCCGACCTGACCCGACAGGTCATCTTTTCCTGCTGTGGCCCAACTGACATTTGTTTAGTGGTTAGCTCTCCAGGCAGGAGGCTCTTCACATCTTTTACCTCTTATTCATGACATCTTTTTTTGTTTGTTTGTTTTTTAAGAGGAAATCTACAGGAATTTCAAACTGCCCGGTTGTTTTATAAGCTAATGGTCTTTGGCAAAGGACGTCTAGACGAGGTTTGAGGATTTTCAGTGCTTGTCAGTTTGCGTGGATGTTTCTGATGGCCAGGAATACAGACAACTGAGAACTGGCTTTGTAATTTACAAAAGCAGTCTTGTGAATGGGGAGGGAAATAAGGTGATAGAAAGCTCTCTGCTAGGTGAAAGGAGCCGGGCCCAGAGGACTGCACGCTGTATGATTCCGTGTGTGAAACGGCCACCTGGCTGGGGTGGCTGGAAGGAAATGAGGGTCTCTTTTTGGGGTGATGAAAAATGTTCTAAAATTGAACCTGGTGCTGGTAGCACAACTCTGAAAATGATTAAAAACAGTTGAATTGTATACTTAAATAGACAAATTATATGGTATATCTCAGTAAAGCTGTTAAAAAGGAAAGAAGGAAATTAAGGTGCAGCCTATCTAATGAAGCAGGGTCACCAAGGCCAGACAGAAGGACTTGACAGTCCAGTGCCTTTGGTCACAGGCGACCGGTGTTTGCTGTCAGCCTTGGGTTCCCAGGGGGATGGTGTGGGAGGAGGAGGGGATAGACCACATGTGGCACGTGGAGCAGACGTGAACCGGACTTAGCCACGACAGCCCCGCTCTCACCTCCGAATCTAAAATGTCCGTCTGGTCACTGAGCTCCAGCTCCTTCGGGTTGTCTGAAGTCACAGTTAGTTGTGGCAGAGCTAACTGACCCAGGGTTCCCGTCTCCTTCCTCTCTTCCCAGCTAGGAAGTCAGGTGACATCTTTCTGATTTCTTGGGGAGTCTTGAGTGTGTAAATCACCGAACAGAAGGAAAGCTTCTCCTATTGCTCTCATTACTGGCCTTGCCTTTTGGGGCCTGAAAGAACTAACTGACTGTGCAGCGTCTGCTTTGCCAAGTCCCCTCCTGTCCCTGCAGCTGCTACTGCGGCCCTTGCCTCTGCCTGGCTGGTGGGGGAGCAGCTCCCTGCATCCTGTCCTCACCCTTTCCACGCCCTCCGAGGTCACCTCAGCTCATTAGGCTGGAGTTTGCACAACGGACCATCCAGACATGTGCCTGCACTTGATTGGGGTCTGGCTCATTACGACCCCCTCTCCCCTGCCCCCTGGGTGGCCTGGGATCACTTTATCTGTCTGTGTGCTCAGGTGCCCCTGACCACTCTCTGACTCAGGCAGGGGGTCCTGCTGGCTACGGTGTGCCAGTCCAGCCTCTGCTCAAGTCACTAGGCCCAGAGTTAGATCCTCATTTGGAAACAGAACCCAGAGGTCAGGGTTTGTCAACCCCTGGGCTTTGCCACCCAGGCCAGCTAGGTGGGCTGTGGAAGTGCCTGCAGGGTGGAGGGGAGGGGTCAGTAAAGCACCTGAGAAGTGAAAAGTCTGGGGAATTTCAAGGTAGAGAACCTGAGTTGCTTTGGTGAAAAGTCAGAGGTGATAGCATTTTGTTGCCTTTGAGGTGGAAGCTGTTAGCTTCTACTTCATGTCTAAGCTGAAAGTCGACCTCCATCCTGGTTAATAAACAGAAGAGAAGTGATGTTGAACACGTGTATCAAGGAGGAAGAAACTGGACATCACGAAGAAGCAGTGTTGCTGACCTTCAAACCCCCCGAAGTTCAGGGTTTGCAGATACACACCACTATACATAAAACAGATAAACAGCAAGGTCCTACCGTATACAAACAGATAAACAGCAAGGTCCTACCGTACAGCACAGGGAACTATATTCAATACCTTGTAACAGCCTATATTGAAAAAGAATATGAAAAGGAATATATATGTGTGTGTGTAACTGAATCACTGTGCTGTACACCAGAAACTAACGCAACATTGTAAATCGACTATGCTTCAATTTAAAAAAAAAAATCCCTGGGGAGGGAGGGTATAGCTCAGGGGTAGAGCACATGCTTGGCATCCACAGGGTTCTGGGTTCAATCCCCAGTACCTCCATTTAAACAAACAAACAAACACACAAACCTAATTATTACCCCCTCCTTTAAAAAAAGCTTAAAGAAAAAAAAAAATCCCCGAAGGAACAAAGAAATCGCCTCCGGAGTTCACCACAGAACTTGCCATCCGTGTCCTGTAATCGACCTTCCTGTTTCTTCCCCTTAAGTGCCAGTTTTCAAGATGAATGAAAATTCGTCTCTTACTCAGTTTTATTCTCTGCCATTTGTATTCCTGCTATGACAACACATCAGGAAATTGCTTTTGAACGATTTAATCCATATTAACTGGCGTTGCTAGTATGGATTTTAAATGCCTTACACAGCTCTTATTAGAAGTGGCCGCATGGATAAGTCTCACGGCATTGTACTGCCGTTAAACAGTGCTTCTGTTAAAAACCTGGGTGGATTTCAGTGAGGAGCTTGGGAACTGAATCATAATTTATGGTTTTATTATGTGGGTCGGTGATTTTTAAAGTTCCAGTGATTGACTCCACTTGCAAGGAGACGTTTTGAACACCAGGGATGATGCAGTTCTGGAGTGACAGGCAGTAGAGCCTGTTAGAGACGAAAGCCTGGTGAAGGTGCTTCCTGTCTAATCATATTTCCCACTTTGGGGGGCGTCATGGCATTGTAAGAAAACTATTACTAAATTATTCTTTCCAAAATGCACAACTTAACATTTCCCCAGGTGCAGATGCCCCTGATACAGGTGCAGACTCACCCAACAGCAGCGCGAATGGCGTCTGCCTGGACGTCCCTGCTCAGCTGAGCGTCCGCATCCTCTTCTCGGATGCTGGCGCCGTGGAGGGGATTACTCAGCAGGAGATACTTGGCGTAGAGACAAGGTATGATCACATCTTGGATGAACATAGTTTAAAGACAGTCAGTAAAGGAGGGGGAGGGAATAGCTCAGAGGTACAGCGCGTGCTTAGTATGTACGAGGTCGTGGCTTCAATCCCCAGTACCTCCATTAAAAAAGTAAAAAAAAAAAAAAAAAAAAAAAAAACCTTAAAAATAAAGAGAATCAGTAAAGTTGAGGGCCCTCCATAGAATGGGGGAATGCTAATTTAGAATCTGAGTGGTTTATTTCCAAATTGCAATGATTAGCAATATGATTACATGTCTAAATGGAGTACATGTAAACTATGTAATGGAAACTCATTTTCACTCCCAAGTATTTATAAAGCTACGTACAAGGTATTTTAGGAGCACAAAGAAGAGTAGGGGGCTGCGTAGTGCAGAGCATACTATGAAATTATGGATATAATTGGCATACCTCTCAGGGAATATTGTGCAGTGGTTGGAGATTCTGGCAGCAGAGAGGAGGGTTCAAATCATGGCTCTTGTGCTGTGAGCTGTGTGACCCTGGGCAGTTCCTTACTCCCTTCTCAACTGCAGTTTCCTCATCTGTGAAATGGTGACAATACCTTTTATGTGTCAGACCTCTATCAGTCTGAAGTGACAGGATTTCCACTTTATACTGTTGGTTCAAGTTATGGAAAGTCCACACACAGCAAGTTCATGGTTCATGGCTCCCACGTGGCCAAGGGTCTTTCCCTCTTTATCTCTTTGTGTATGTGGTTTTTTTTCTTTATTTTTTCCCTCTCATTTTCCCTGTTATTTCTTGACTCTTCTTTCCTTTGGGTGGGCTTCATTCTTAGGTAGGTTTTCCTCAACTACCTCAAGAGGTGGTAAAGATGAACATCAGCAATTCCAGACTTATGTCCATTTAGCAAGTCCAGTGGAGTCCCCACCTTTCTCAGAAATGATATGGGAAGACTTCTGTTGGCTCAGTTCCCATCATGTGCTGCCTTCTGAGCCAATCACTGTGGCCAGGGCAGTAGACAGCTCTGATTGGCTGGGCGCAGGTGATGGGCCCACCCGCTAGGTTCAGGTGGGTCCCTTTGGTCCAACTGAGAGTGGGGAGGGGTAGTTCCCCCAGGGGAAATTGGGTAATTGCAGTTACTAGAAGAAAGGCAAAGGGATGCTGGGTGGGCAGAAATAACATGGAAAGCCCTCAAAAATCATTACCTGCTGTTGTTACTTTTGTGTGTGTGTGTGTGTGTGGGGGTAGGTTTATTTATTTATTATTTTTTATTTAATGGAGTTACTGAGGATCAAATTCATGACCTCAGGCACGCTAAGCATGCACTCTACCACTAAGCTACCCCCTTCCGCATGCTGTTCTTTTTATTATTATTATATTGTTTGAGATAAACAAGTGATAAAACAAATGAGCTTTAGAAACACCTATATAAAATGAGATGATGGGGCAGAAGAGACGAAACAGAATTGGCAAAATGCTGGTAATTGCTGTAGCCCGTGATGGGTCCATGAGGGACCATTACACAGCTTTCTCTGTGTGTGCATTTGAAAATTGGCGTAATACAAAGGCGGGGCGGGAGAAAACACCGGTAGAACGGGAAACCTCTCTAAGAGAACCCCAGCTCGTACTGTTGCTGTGGCAGTCATCTGATGTTCTTAACAGACTGGAAGTGAGCAGTGGATGTGTATTGCCTGCGTGACCTTTCCCTCCCAGGTTCTCCTCCGTGAACTGGCCGTTCCAGTGTGGGCTGACGTGTGAGGATGGGGCCGGCTTTTTCCCGCTCAGTGCATCGGTCCAGTTTATTAAGATTCCTGCACAGCTACCCCGTCCACGTACAAGGTAACCCAGTTGCTGACCTAACTGAGATAATTAGGAAGCAAAAATACAGTCAAAAAATAAGAAGTGTATTTCTTCAACCAGGTGTTGGTGCTTCTCATCAAAAGCACGCTTTGCTGTAGAAATTGTAATCTTCTAAAATGTTTTGTAGATTCCAGATCAATTTTACAGAGTACGACTGTAACAGAAATGAGGTGTGCTGGCCGCAACTTCTGTATCCACTGACCCAGGATTATCAAGGTAGAGTAAAGCACGTTCCTGGAGTGGTTACCGTTGTATTATGGCAACTAAAAAACTTTTTTCAGAAGCGTAAATGTCACAGAAAACTTAAAACATACAGAAAAGTTTTAAAAAAACAAAGATTTATTGATCAGGTTGCCACTTAGAAATGATCACTATTTATGTTTTGGCTTATTTCTTCTACCTAAATAATTACCCAAAAAGTTAAGAAATAAGAACGTTGCTTAATTCGACATTGTCTTGCAGGGGAGCCTTACCCTCAGTGCGTGGCCAAGGGCTTCCTGTTGCTGACCTTCTTCGTGTTAGCTGTGGTCCTCAGTAACCCCTGCACCAGAACACGCAAAGCTCGGAATTCAGCTACCATCTGACTTCTTAAGAGATCATCACCTTTTACTTCAGGGACTTATTGTCCTCCTGTGTGCCTCTCTGTAAAATCTTAATAAATGAAATGTTTTATTTTTATAGAAAATTTCACTAAGTGCTCTGCAAATTTAATCCACGTGTGTAGCTGTCCAGACATTCAAAGCATCGCAGAATGGGCCTCCTCACCCCTGCACCAGCCTAAGCAAAATGCCTGAAAGGGTCAACCGAGTAAATAAATGTTATTAGGAACTTCAACTTATCAGAAATTATTAAAGCCATAGGAGTTTTGGTCCAAATGGGATTCACATGATAGATAGTCACTCTTTTGATTTTTTAAAAAATATATTTCTGTTGAATTAATGAATTTCCGCTATTCCAAAGAAAGGATTAAAAATGCATGAAAGCCTTAAAAAGTGTAGTGAATGAAAGGTATTGCCTGCCTTGTCAGTAAACATAGGATGCTGTGGGCATCAGTCATCAGCCACTACCACTACCCTCGACAGTGAACCACGGGGAACTCAGGATGGAGACCAGCAGGCTGCCTGCTGCCGCCAAGCCCTCTGCCACCGCCCCTCAGAGGTGAGGGGACTCAGGATGGAAAAGCACAGGACACGGGCCCTGATTACCAAGGTGCAGATCAGAGGAGTGATTTCAGTGGGCCCAGACCTTTGCATCTTCCCATACACAGAGAAGTGCTAAATTTCCAAGCTTGGAATATCTGGTTTTCTTTAATTAACAGTAATCTTTTGATGTTGTGACTCCCTGTTCTTTGTTACAAAACTCGTGTATCCTGGCTCCTCCTCTGCCCCTTTGGAGCAGCCTCTTAGAGCAATCTGAGAGGCCACCACCCAGCTCAAGTCATCAGAAAGTCCACCGATTAAAGCTAACTCTCAGCTTTTAGGTTGTGCATTTTTTAGTACAGTGTATAAGATAGTGTATACCGTACAAAATTACAAAAAAAAAGTATGAGGAAAGATGTGAGGGCTAGGGGAAGGAAATAATATAGGAGGTAAGTAAAATAAAACCAGGAGTGAATGGAAGCCCAGGAAAGCATGCCCAAAACCTTGCACTTAGCAAAGGCTGGTCCCTCATTTAGCCTTCAGTTTAGGAAAAAACCAAAACAAAACAAACAAATATGATTAGCTACAGGAATCATGGGGTCCACGGGTTAAAAATAGGTTGGCTTTCAATAAAGGACAGGTTTTCCTAGTTAAGGCTTGAGAGAAATTCCTCCTGGGGCCCCTTATAAGGGGACAGAGAGCACGGTGCATGGTGCATTGGAGGATATTGGGGGAGAACAGATGTCTTCAACCAAAGCCCTGGAGCGGCCACGTAGCCCTCCGGGGAGGCTTCTCTGTGGACCAGATAGATTTAGTCTTTGTATCAGATGGGCTTTGTGCACCATGGATAAAGTGAATTTTAAAAGGGTTCCTTCTCACACTTTTCGTTTGACTTCCCAGTGCCTCCTGAAGTCCTGGTGCTACGTGCAATGTGTTGTGTTCCCGCCCAGGGGAGTTTCAGATCTTTCTTGCACTCTAAATCTATAGATCTAGTCCTAATTTCTCCTAATTCGTATTAAACATGTAGCGAATGACAGAGGAAACTCCCCCTCAAGGACCACTGTTGGTATTACGCTGAATTTCTTCCCCCTCGGCTTTTCTTCTTCTTTGGGTCTTGGGGGCTGAAGTGATTACACCCTACAGGAGTCGAAAATTGTCTTTTGTCAAAGGAAGGAAATACCCGACTGACTGATTAATTGTAGTAGATTCAGAAATTCTTTTTATAGCAGTTAGTATAACTAGCTCTGGAAAGTTCATTTGAAATTTCCAAATGACAAGGAATTCAGCCTGATTCTGAGGGCTTCGTTAGGATGATTGCTGTACTTAAGAAGGGAAAACTCACTTTGGCAGTAGAATGGGATGGGAGGGGCACACAATATGGTTTGAACTTTTCTGAGTTTCTGCACTTGTATTGTGAAGAAAAAGCCAGGCTGGGCTAACAAGATAACTCATAAATCTAAGTGTAGTAAGTGATAGTTTACTGAATCTAAGTTCTGCTGGGCTAACTCATACCTCTGAAGTTTAGTGTCAGTTTACTGGGCTAACAAGCTAACTCGTAAATCCAAGCTCAACAAGTGTCAGTAATGTGATCTGTTCCTAACAGATAAGCTCCAGTGTACTGATTCCTTGGTTTTGCTGTTCGAGCCTTATTGGCTAATAGCCCCAAGCTTGTAATTAACCCTATAAAACCCCATGCGCAAGTCTTGGAGGTGCTCAGAGCTTCGGAGCAGAAGCCCCTCTGAGCCCGCCGGCATGATAAATCTGAGTACTCCAACCCTCCGAGTGGTGCTTGTGTCTTGGCTGGCCTGTCATTTCCGTAACAGTATATGCATTTGACAAATGTTTATTGAGTGGCCACTATGCACTGGGCCTTGGAGACACCAAGACAGTGTCCCTTGTCCCGTGGAGCTGTTAACTGAAAACAGCACACACAACTGTGGACTGAAAAAAACGCACAACCTAAAAGTTGAGATCTATGTTTTATTTGGTGGACTTTCTGAGGACTTCAAGTCCCGGAGGCAGCCTCTCAGATCACTCTGAGGGACTGTTCCGAAGAGGTAGGGGAGGAGCCAGGATATACAGGAGTTTTTGCAACAAAGATCGGGTAGCTGGAACATGAAAAGATTACTGTTAATGAAAGAAAACCACATATCTCAAGTTAATAAATTTAGCACTTTGGTATGTATGGGGAAGATGCAAGAGTCTGGGCTCATTGAAATCATCCCTGTGATCTGCACCTTGGCTCTCCAGGGCCAGTGTCCTGTGCTTTCCCATCCTGAGTACCCTCAGGGGGCACTGCTGGGGGCAGCTGCAGTGGCTGATGGCCAGCGGGCAGCCTGCAGGTCTCCATCCTGAGTTCCCTCCGGCTCACCCTTTGGGGCGGGGTGGGGGATAGTGGTGATGGCTTGATGGATTACTTCTAATCACAAAAAACTGGCATCACAAGTTAATGGTGATAGTGCTTTCCTGTGTGTGGGAAGATGGAAGTTATTCCTTTGATATGCATCTTAACTAGAAAAAATTCTGTTTTTTCTTCATCCTGAATTCCCCTCAGGGCAAACTGTTGGGGCTTAATGGCTGCAACATCCTTTGTTTGCCCAAATGACAGGTAACTTTTTTTTTTTGGTGGGTCCACAGAGCTTTCATTCTAGTGGAGGGAAACTGGCAGTAAACAAAGACAAGACAATTTCAGACAGTGGGAGGCGCTATGAAGATAAAACAGGAGTCGGGTGGGGTGGTAAGGCTACTTTCGCTAGGGGTCAGATGTCCCTCAGAGGCAGGGACTTTTGAGTTAATTTTGAGAAGATCTAGGAGAAGGTTGTTTTAGGCAGAGGGCCGGGAAGGTTCAGCAAGTTCGAGTGCACCGACCTGGAAAGAGAAAGAAGGCAGGTGCGGGGAAGCAAACGCAGGACAGGTGGGCGCAGACGAGGGCTTGGGGAAGGTAGAGGCCAGACCCCGTGGGGTCTTGCTGGCCGTGGTAAGAAGTCTGGATTTTATTGGGAACGCAGTGGGAGAAGTCAGAGGATTTAAAGTAGGCTCACGTCGATTTTCGTCCTCTCAGAGATCACTGTGGCTGCTGTGTGCAGGGCCGTAGAAGGCAAGCGCAGCCGGCTGGATTCCAGCGCCGGGCATCCGACCCTGCTTTCTGGGCGCACAGGGGCCAGGACCCGAGAGAAAAGTCAGCGGCAGGAGCCAGCCGCAGGCACCACACCGGGTGTAATTCCGTTGATAGACGAAACGTCCTAGCAGGCAGATCTGTAGCGACAAAGTTGTTCAGTGGTAGCCGGGAGCTTCGGGCTGGGAAGGGCATCGACTGCAGCTGAGCAGGAATCCTGGGATTGATGGAAATGTTCTGAAATTGATCGTGACGATGGCTGCACAACTCTGTAACTTTACTAAAAATCACAGAATTGTATACTCTAGTCGGGTGAACTTTATGGCACGTAAACTCAAATTAACTCCTTTTAAAAAGCTCTGAACAGCCGAGCGAGGGGCTGCTTTCCGTCGGGGTCCGACTGAACGCCACGCGCCTCGGCCTTCTCGCCGGGTTCGCACTGGTTGGCCCCGTCACCGCCGCCGCCGCCAGCAACTCCGGGCGCCATTGGTTGGCCGGCGGAGGCGGGGGGGGGGGCGGGCGCACGCAGGGGGGCGGAACCGGAACCGGCTGTAGCTGGGGGGCGGGGCCTCGCGGGCGGCTGTGGTGGCGGTTGGAGCAGCGGCCGCGGTGGCAGGACGCGGGGTGACTGGTGCAGTCCGGAGCCCCATGGTGCGGGGCCGCGGCCAGGCCGCAGGAGGAACCCGAGCCGCGGCCCGCCCCGGCTGAGCGCGGGTCCGCGCGGCCCGGAGCCGCCGCCGCCGCCCGTCGGGACCCGCGGGGGCGCGGATCGGCCCGCCATGGGGTCCCTGTTCCGGAGCGAGACCATGTGCCTGGCGCAGCTCTTCCTGCAGTCGGGCACGGCCTACGAGTGCCTCAGCGCGCTGGGCGAGAAGGGCCTGGTCCAGTTCCGAGACGTGAGTGTCGCCCGGGAGACGCGGGCCGCAGCTGCCCGCCAAGCGGCCGCATCGCGCCTTTCGCTTGGGCCTCTTTTCCGCGGGCTCCTGGGCAGGGGCGCGCCGCCGCCCCCATTTCCCAGACGGGGAAGCTGAGGCCCACTTTCCGGCCAGAGCTTCCGCAGAGCGGGGCCCGAGCCCAGGGTCGCCGGATAACTGGTCCGCGGCTGCCCCGGACGGGTTAGTTAGGAACGCTCCGCGTCCTCATCAGCTCGGGTGGTGCCGCCTGGTGCTTCGGGGCACCGACCCTCTGCCAGGCGCCGGGCTAAGCGGGAGAACAAATCTGATAAGGCCTTTTGGAGCTCTTCTGCAGCTTACGGGGGTGGCAGAAGAGAAATCTTAAGCAACTGAATACTTAAACAGGAGTATGTTTGCTAAAGAGAAAATAAAATGGGGTGGTGAAATGGTGACTTAGGTTGGGGTGGTCAGGGAGGCCTCTCTGAGGAGGTGTCTTTGGACTGAGATCTGAAAGGGAAGGAGCTGACCCTGGGAAGGTCTGGGGGAACAGGATCCCAGGTGGAGGGAATAGGAAGAGCGGGGAGCCTGAAGTGGGAATGAACTTGGTAGAAGCTCTTGAGGGGCGAGATTTCTGTCGTTTTTGTTCACTGATACCCGGTGATGTACGTACCACTGCCTAGTAAGAAGTAGGAGCCCGGTCAGAATTCGATGAGTGGGAGCTGTCTCCCCAGCGCGTAGTAGTAAACTCTTGTTTATGTATCTGGTTACTTGTTTACTGTTTGTCTCCACCATGAACTGTCAACCCCCTGGGGTAAGGGCCTTTCCTGCCTCCTTTGCTCCTGATTCCTTGGCACAGTTCCTCTCTTTGTGGGCATTAATTGGCGTTTGTTGAATGAGTGAACAAGCTTTTATTGCTTGCTCTGTTGCAGACCCTGTTTTTGGTGCTGGGGACTCAGGGGTGAGCAGAGTGGACAAGGTCCTTGTGTTCTTGTTGCTGACAGTCTAGGAGGAGAGGGAAACAAACTCTGATTATGAACTGTGATAAGTGCCGTGAAAGGAATGAACGGTGTGAAAGAGAGATTATGAAGTGGGACCTAATACCTAATACTTGCTGTTTGAACTGGAAGTCACTTGAGTGAACATTTTATTTCCTGGGCCACAACTTTCCACCCTTGGTGGTTTCCCTTCCTCTTTCTGAGGGCCCCATAATTTTAAGAGGGTACACCCTTACGCAAGATCTGATATTATTGATCCTTGGGTTGGCTCCACAAGGCAATTGCAAGGTCAGAGAGAAACTCCTGCGTGACAGGCGAGGCTGCAGGGAAGGCCCAGCTCTTCCTGGTTCCTGGAGCCACTTGGGCTTCCGCACGTAGTGCCCATTTTCCTGGCTGGTGCTGTGTTGAGCTGTGCTTCGTCCCCGAAAGATTCAGCAAACGGTTGAGAGAAAAACAGGCTCCCTTCTTGATAACAGGTGGATTTCTCCCATCCTGTTACTACTCAGGCCGAGAGACCTAAATCCAGCTTACATTTTAAAGGTTTGAACAAATTACTTAATTACTGCAAAGATTCACGTTTCACCGAGAGCATGACATTAGGTGGTAGAGGGTACTTGGGATTCTTTTGAACCTCAAATCGAGGAAAGAAAAAGAAGATGCAGTTCATCTTTTTTTTCCAGAAGAAAGAACTAAAATGCTAAATGAACTCTTCCTTTGTGGTGTTAGGTTTTCAGAGCTTGTGTGTGTGTTTGTGTGGGTCTGTCTGTCTGTCTTCTCTGTCTCTGTTTCTGTCTTTGGGGTGACTGTCAAGCAGCACGCGTTCTAGTGCAGAAGGCTGCATCACACTGGACTTTTTCTGCTCTTTTCTGGAGCTCCTTCCTGACTTGGCGCTCACCAGATAGGATCACTGACGTCAGTCTTTTCTGGCCTGCACGGGCTGGACAGTTTCCCCCTTCCCTTTTAGTAATTCTTCTAAGGGAAAGGAGGTAGGGCAAGGGTTTCCTGTAGTGATAGCCAAAGAGAAGACCTGGAAAAGAAAGGTTATTCAGCTCACTGTAGGACTCACTGAAGGGAAACTGTTGTAAGGGTCTGCAGTCTAAGAACGGTGTTTCACATTTAGTCCATTAGCTGCTGGAGTGGGAAGATCACTGGTGTGGGTACTACGGCACCAGGCATCCTCTGCCGGTTTTTCCAGGCTAAATGTTAGTCTTAAAATGAATCTACATTAAAATGTGCTTCAGAGGGCAGGGTATAGCTCAGTGGTAGATTGCATGCTTAGCATGTGCGAGGTTCTGGGTTCAATCCCCAGTACCTTCACTAAAAAAAATTAAAAATGAAATAAAATAAAATACACTTCATTAGCCTGAAATTAGGGCAGTGTTGCCCCCCTAAAAAGAAAACAGAAACAAAACTTAATAAAAGAAACCACGCAACAGAGAAAGACAAAACTGTAAGATGGTGATGGTGGTGTATGTCAGATCCAATCATGTTTGGGTCATTGCCACAGAAATTTGCCTCTTCATGAAGATTCTACTCTTTGTGGAACCATAGTGTCCAAATTGAGTTAACTAGTGTTTGATGTTGAAAAAAAAAATTGAAACCGAGAAGTTGTGTCATTTATAGACGGCTTTTGGTGTGTGGCTTCCTCATCACATTCTTAGTCTATAGAGAGACTGTGTCTGAATCATTAGGAACTTGAAAGTGGTTACTGCTTAGGACTTCCAGAAATGAATCCAAGTGCCACAAACAGAAGCGAAATTCAAATTTTTATCTTCTGGTTAATTCTTTACAAAAATTTGGAAAACTGAACGAGCACTGGGCCTTCAGGGTAGACATCCTTAGGCTGCCCAAGCAGTTTTGTGCTCAGCTGTTTCTAGTTCTGTTTTCTGGATGGAGTCAGGATAAAATTCTTGTCCATTGTGGAAAATTTGGAAAACAAAAGATAAGAACTTCCTTGATCCTGTTACCTAGAAACAAACACTTGACCTTTCTGGTTCATATTGACCAATCAGATATTATTTTTCTAATTATATTTCAAAATGTGCATACGTGTGTATTTCTGTATAATTCTGAACGTCCTCCATGGTGTTGGGTGTCCATAGTTCCTTTTTGCTGCTGCATAGTGTTCCAGGTTTTCTTTAACCAGCTTTCTATTGTTAATCATTTTTTCTCTATCCCTGAGGATGATGCTATTCTAAATGAATTTTTGTCCATATCCGTTAGCTTTTCCTTAGGTTAAGTTTCTTCACGGGCTGTTTCTGGGCCAGAGGATGTTTTTCAGTTTTTTTTTTTTTTTTTATAACAGTTGCCAAATAGCTTTCCAGAAAAGCTGTGTTGTCAGTTCACACTCCCATTCAGTACTTAGTATATGAGGATGTGTTTTCCGCCCAAACCCTTGACGGTAATATTTCACTTTAAAAATAGAACCGACTTTTAAATTTTAGAAAATTCTTCAAAGCAAAGTTTTCATCTTTTTCTCAGCTCAACCAGAATGTGAGTTCTTTCCAAAGAAAATTTGTTGGTGAGGTGAAGAGGTGTGAAGAACTAGAGCGAATATTGGGTAAGTTTATTTTTAATAACTTAAATAGCTACTTTTATATAAACAAACGTTGTTCACTTTAGTAAAATTAGAAAACCTAAACACACAGAAAGGAAAAAAGGAGCCATCCATGTTCTCCCCATTCAGGTGATCACTGCTGTGTGGGTTTATGTTGTTTTTCCAACACATTTTACTATTCGTCTGTAAAAGTAAGGGTTTACATACAAAATGGTCAGGTTGTTTTATTAGCTTTGTTTCTGACTTAATGATACTTACTGTAGCATCTTTTCATGTCAGTAAACAGGTTGATCCATCATTGTTTTTAATGGCTGCATAGTATTTTGTTGGTATTTAATGTGGTGTAGTTTATTTAACCAACCTCTTATAGTTTATTGTAATGTAAAAACATTGTATACCTATTAATGTATTACTTAAAATGCTATCAGGGGACACGGGAGGTAGGAAATGGCAGACAGGTGGCTGATAATCTCCTTTTTCTCAGGGCTTCCTTTCAAAGGTGTTGGATCACTGTTCTCTGACGGTTAAACATTAAAAAACTCAGTAGCTCAAGGCTACCTCCTTTGTCTGTAAAACCTTTGACATCTCAGCGTAAGGTGAAATAGTCTTTATTAATTCAAATCTTGAAGTTCTGACTGACGTAGAGAGAAGGGAATGATCCCAGTAATTGTCTGAAGTACCAAATTTGGTTTTTGAAGGATGAACAGAAAAACCTGGGGATGAGAGAGTTGAGGAGGGGAGAGAAGATGGCTTTTGGAAAGATTTCTAATTGTGGGTAATTATTGTGGCTTTTGTATTTTTTAATTGGGGATTTTTAAGCTCAAAACCCTTTTAGTCGTCTGAAATCTAGTCCTTCACATATTGTTTGAGGTTCTGGCTGTGCGGGTCATGTAGGGCAGAGTGACGTCATAGTCCCATCTTTGCAACATACATGAGTCATTTGACAGGTCGGATATTCAGGGTGAGTTTTCCAAGGCAGGGCAGGAGTGACTCGCGTGAGACATGTCCAGGACTTCCTGTAACTTAAACTATTGCAAAAAGAATGCAGACTCAAAAAGAAAATGAATTCTCAAGTAAATTCAGGTATAATTAGGTTAAAAAAATTTACACGCATTTCCAGAAACTTCTTAAGCCCAGTGCCTCCTTTGCTATCCTGTTGGTGAAACATCCTCTCTTTTCTTCCTCCCTCCCTCCCTTTCCCCTTCCCTCCTTCTGTCCTCTCTGTCCCTCTCCCTTCCTCCCTCCCCCCTTTCTTTCCTTCTAATAGAATAACTAGTGACACTTCTCCAAAATACCATATCTGGTAATGACTTTATCTGCTGTTGTGATTTTTATCCTAAGGAAAAGGATGCCTCATAGAATTGAAAATGTAAACTAAAGAAACTAAGTTAACTTTGGCTGGTTCTCTCAGTTTCATGGATCTAGTTTTTAACCTAAGTAGGGAAGGCAGTACAGGTTGTCCTGAGTGAAAGCATCACGGCTAACTGGGGACTCTCAGGAGCACCTGGCTCTCTGCCCCGTGTTGCTCAGGCTCCTTGTGCTGTTAGAGATGGTGATTTTGTTGATGGATGCGTATTTCCTCCTGAAGGCGTCGGCAGGGAAGTCGCACTGACGTCTCTGGTGGGGACGATTACAGGTCCATCACAGGGTTATTCCTGCACTTCCAAGTGTGTCCTTAACCTGGTCTTCATCTACAGGTGTAGAGGCAGCCGTGGCTCCACAGGTCTTTAGCTAAAGTTTTAGAAATGAAGGACGTGGGGAGTTTCAGAAAGTGCTTATCCAGGTTACTGTTTTTTTGTTGCTGCATGCTGATCTCTCAGGCAGGATTATTTTGCAGATCTTTGGAAACAAGGTTGCAGAAAGCATCCTGTTGGTCAATTGGGACAGGCAAGATTTTTGTGCATTTAGAGGTTAACTTTTAGACGACCTGGGAAAGGTTGGGATGTAAAGTGGTGTGACCGAAATGTCCCGTGGTTAAGTTTTTGAGTCTAATTTGTTTAACTTTTATTTCTGCAGCATATTTGGTGCAGGAAATCAATAGAGCGCATATTCCCCTTCCTGAGGGAGAGACCAGTCCTCCTGCACCACCTCTTAAACAAGTTCTCGAAATGCAGGTAACTTGTTTCCGAAGAAGCGGCTTTCGGTCACTGATCTCAGATCCCGCTTATTTACTTAACTGTTGTCTAGTGCTTTTCAGCCTTTCTTCTCAAAACCATAGAATGAAAATTAAAGAACCCTATTATGGCTAACTCTCAGTAATAGGTTATCTGTGAGAAGTTCTAACTGTAATTCCGTTTTCTTTTGAAATGAAGACAGGTGGTATTGAACAGAGGCTTCAAAGAATTAGGTCGTGAAATCTGTTTCTTAGTCACGCAGTGTTTTTGGAAGGTCGTCTGGGCTTACCCAGGCCTTCGCGTGCCTCTCGTGCGAGCCAGCGAGGCTCCGGTCCGGTGCTGTTCACACCGTTCCCAAGGTCACTCTGACCTGCCCTCACTCAGGCTAGCGTGAAGGCCATAGGTTCTTCCCCGTGGGCAGCAGTCAGGATTCCTCCCCCCTGAGTTCAGTGTCTCGGGTGTTAGGGACACACCGTCCCCCTGTGAGAGCACTGGCTTGTCTCGTTCCTGAGCCTCCCTGCCACCTGCCACCAATTTTCTGTTGGGGTTTTGGTCTAATCATCTGATAGCTCATCACACCGGGAAATAGACTAGAGCTCTTTCCAGCTCTTCTAAAACAATCAGTTCTATATAACTAAGGCCATTCCACTGCAGGCTGGCTGCAATGTTTGTTTCTCTGGGAGGAAGTCATTCAGCAGTTGGTATAAGAATGGACTCTAGAGAGAATTATACAATCTGGTGAGAGCAGTCATCTGGTTTGGCCTGTTTGGTGTGTTGGTTATGATGTAATTACAAATGCAGTGATTACTGACTATTTATAGCTTTTATAAAGCAGAGCACAGGTAATACATGTAGTGTGTCAAGTGTTCTGTTCAAGTACAAGTTTTCACCGAGTCGATGAGCTGCGGCACAGATTTCTGCTTCTGTTGTTTTGATACTTAAGCATTGTTAGAGAGGCTTGATATGTAACTAATAGACAAGATTTGTTCTCAAGGATTTCTATTTTTTTAATTGAAGTATAGCCAGTTTACAATGTGTCAGTTTCTGGTGTAGGGCATAACAGTTCAGTCATACATGTACATACATATATTTGTTTTCATATTCTTTTTCATTATAGATTATTACAAGATACTGAATACAGTTCCCTGTCCTATACAGTAGAAACTCATTGTTTATCTATTTTATATGTAGTATCAAGGATTTTTTATGCCTAACTAATCGTGTAAGTGTAACCCTATAGAAACTCACAAGCTAGAGATTAGGAACAGATATGTTTGGGAAAGATAGTATCTAAAATTTTTCTGTGTTGCAAATAAAAGGAAATGTCGCCTTGAAAGAAGAAGACTCTTTGGTGTGTGGTAATGGGTAAGAGATGAAGGAAAACGGAAAGAAATGGTAGGACCTGAGAATAGAGCCGAAGTCCAGCTGCAGGGCACTCTGAGCCCTCATCGCATCTGGAAAGCTGTCCGTCCTGCGCGGCACGAGCCTCGTGGGTCTCCTGAGTTAACACGCAGCAGCGAGTGATGGGCTTTCAAAATCCGCGCATGTTGCCATACCTCCACCACGCAGCCGCACACTGTGGCTGTTTAAAGCCTCCCCAGGTCCTGGCAGTGCCTCTGCTTCTACCGTGAGAAGAGTATTAGAACCAGATTCGGAACTAGTCCAACTGCGGTTTTGTTTTAGGAGCAGTTGCAGAAGCTGGAGGTTGAATTGCGAGAAGTCACTAAGAACAAAGAGAAACTGAGGAAGAACCTGCTTGAGCTGATCGAGTACACCCACATGCTGAGAGTGACCAAAACCTTCGTCAGACGCACCGTGGAGGTACTGGTGGCACCCGGGAGGAAGTGCGTTTCTTTTGTAAAAATCTCATTCCCGTAAGGCTTCGGGTTTCGTTATCAATTCCTGTAGACGTGTTGCTTTTTTAAAAAAGAGATACAGTTTGATCTTAGCTTTATTTTTCAGTTGGACTGTAAGACATTTAGAAGAAGCCTGAAGTATTTTCCTGTGTTGGTTGGTTTTAGCAATAACTGCTTTCTGTTTGTAAAATGCTTTCATTTGCAGTTGAAAAAAATCCTTTTATGATCATGAGAAAAAAGTGAACAGTGGACGCTGACTCTAAAATTTAGTGTTTTTTTTTTTTTTTTCCAAATTGCTAAGAATAGAGGAAGAAAAAATAATAATAATAACAATACAGAACAGTCCATGCGGGAGCGCTGTGCTCAGCTGAGTACCAGAGCGGGGAGAAGCACATCCCTTCCGGACTCAGTTTCACTGCCTGTAGTGGCGTCCTGTGGTAGCGTTACACTGTCTTGGATTAAAGTGATGACATACATAACTATGGGGAGGGGAAGTTAACCTCTTTATCTATCAGAGCTGAGTTACACGTCTAAGTTGTCTTGGGGGCTTGCCACCCAGATCTGAGTAGCTCTGATGTCCTGCAAACTTGTCTGGAAACGTGACTTGAGAACTAAAGTGTCACTTTTAATGAGACACGCTTGGTTTCATATCTCTTTGTAGTTTGAACCCACTTATGAAGAATTCCCTCCCTTGGAGAATGATTCTTTGTTGGACTACAGCTGTATGCAGAGGCTGGGAGCAAAACTGGGGTAGGTGACAGCTGGCGTGTCGAGTTTCATCCTGTCCTTGTCAGTGGGAGATGAACTCTAGAGAGGGGGTGAACGGGCACCATTTGAAAGCCTGAGATGGAATGAAAGAAAGTGAATGTTTGTTTAAGGAAACACTGTTCTGTATTTGTTGAGTTGAACACTCAGCTGTATTGACTTTTTCGCTAAATATGATGGGCATTTCTTTGGTATAATGAGCTGGAAAGAAGGAACATTTGTACCATTCATTGGTTCTCCATAAGCCTGAAATAATTGGTCACTAGAGTGTCAAGTCCTCTTCTGTTTGGTGGAAACAGAGGCGCTAAACTGAATTAGTTAATTTATTAATTGTGTTTTAAGGGTCTCTTTCTGCTGTTTATGCTTTCTATTTACTTGAACAAATGGTGGCTTTTTTCCTCATGTGATTTGTGATTTCTTTATTATGAGCCTCTGTTCCTTATCCGTAGGAGTTCAGTGATGTTTAGTTTGAGCATGTATTCCTTCAGAGAGAACTTGCTTTCACTTATGTCTGGTACCTGGGAGCACTCTACTAACTTGGAGTCATTTTATGTTAATTTCTCAGCTTGAGCTTTTTTTTTTTCCTGTTTGCTGTCACATATGCACGTAACGTGAATTTCATCCACACTTCTGAGTAAATTCTAACCTGTGGTTTTAAATTCTCAAGGAAGACACTGCCCCTTCTCTCCAGAACCAAAACTGAAATAAACAAGTTTGCTTGTAGGCTCCTTTGAAGGTGGGATTTTTTTCCCCAGTCCACTCGTTCACTTCAGGTGTGGCCCTTTGTTGGGGCTGAGAGTCCCAGCTTTGGGTGGCTTAGGGGATTCAGTTCATCTCCTCGCCTGATGTAGACCCAGTGCCCATCCCCTGTCTCCCGTGCTGGCAACGAAACTCACGGCCTTGAGATCCTGGATCAGTAGAATATGTCAGGATTTAGCCGCGAGGCCCTATTTTTCTTTTCTTTTTTTTTTTTTTTGATCCTAGGAATTTGTCTAAATTATGGGCTCAGCTATACATTGAAGAGGATGTTTCAAAAACGTTTTGTCTAGCATTATAGATGTTTTTCAGCTGGAGGGCTTTCGGGAGATCTTCACCAGTTTGCCAGAAACGAAAGTCGTCATCATCCTTTTCATGCAGTTTGGTAATATTCATTGCTTTTGCTTGACTGCAGCCTTTATTGTCTCATAGATTTGTATCTGGCCTAATTAACCAAGGAAAAGTTGAAGCATTCGAAAAAATGTTGTGGAGGGTCTGTAAAGGGTACACCATCGTGACCTATGCAGAGCTGGAGGAACCCCTTGAAGACCCTGAAACAGTGAGTAAATGTCACCCTCACCTTTTAACAATGACAGACTTGTCCCAAACTCCCAACAGTTTGCCTTGTTTCCTTTCTGGTCCAGTGCCCTACCTGGGACTGTGGGTTGCATTCGGGATAGGCATCCCATTCTGTGGGATGACCCTCCCTCTGGGTCATTCAGTGCTTCCTCATGACCAGACTCGGATCACACGTTTTCGGTAGGAACACCGTGGGCACGATGCTCTGGTCCTCTCAGCACCTCCCACCAGGAGGCACGTCGTTTCCACCTGGTCATGCTGATGTCATGCAGTTCATGAACTGCGGAGTTAATTTACTTATTTAGTCAATGTAACCAGCCTCCCGACCACATCAGCCGTCTCCTCCGCCTGCCGCCTCGTGGTCTCCCCTGCTCCCTGCCACCTAGTGTCCTTCCCTTCAGGACTTGGCCCGAGGCTCCCCACCCTGTTTCCCGGTCCCCTCTGCCCCAGGGCTCAATTCTTGTACTGCTTCTCTCCTCTTTGTCCTTAGGGATCCCATGTAATTTCATGGCTTTAAATGCCATCCCCCAAATGTATATATCTAGCTTCAACCTCTCCCCCGAATACCAGACTTCTGTTTAACTGGCTAGTCCATATCTTTGAAGTTTCTGGAAGATATTTCCATCCGATGCCTAAAACTGACCTCCTGATCTTCCCCCTCAAACTTGTCCTTCCAGGCTCTCCCATCTCAGTAAGTGGCACTTCCATCCTTCTGACTGCTCAGGCTGAAAAACCTCACGGTCATTCTTGATTTGCCTCTTTTTCCTCATGCCTCCAATCTAGTTCATCAGCGGGTGGCCCTGTTTTCTAAATAGGAAGAGAATCCGGCTTCTCACAACCCAGCCCCGCCAGGAGATGAGCATCCACTCCTGAAGAGTCTTCCTTCTGCAGGAACCTCCGACCTGAGCTCCTGCTCTTGCCTCTGCTCCATTTGGCTCTCTTTCCTCCCAGCATCCAGGATGATCCCTGTAAAACTAGTCAGAGCTTTCTACTCCTCCACTTAAAACCCTCCTGTGGCTTCACATCTCTTGAGGCAAAAAGCTCAGAGCCTTACAGGGTCACATCTGGCCCCACCTCTGACCTTCGGTCGGGCCATCTCTCCTCAGCCGTGCTGGCCTCGCCCTCCCTCATCCTGCCTCCGCGTGGTTGGCTCCGAAGGCTCTTCCCAGTGTCCACAGGCTTCTTCCCTCAACCCCTCACTCCTGCAGGCTCAGACGTCCCCTTCTCAGGGAGGCCTTCCTGATTGTCCTCTTTAAAATCGCAACCGCTGGCCCTTTCTCCCTGTCACCGCTTCCAGCTTTGCTTTCTTTATAGCCCTTCTCTCCAGTCAGCATACTGGGTACTTTGTGTCTCTCGCGGCCAAGTTGAATATAAGCTTCCCTCCCTCCCGGGCCAGGGATCACTGTCCATTATACCCCAACACCTGGGAAAAAAAGGCCAAAACCTACTCAGTCTTATTTGTAGAATTTTCCTAAGTACAGCCAGTTCCCCTGCCTCATAGTGACTACGCTGTGTAGTCTCCGTGAGCACTGAACCACTGCTCCCAGGGAGACACAGGGTTAGGTTCCTGCGAGCCGTCGGTCACAGCATTTTTGTCAGACGGTCAGTACGTAACCTTGTATTATATGTGTTTCTATTGAAAGACACCTTATTTAACATATACAGTTGATTCATTAACGTGGAACTCACGGCCAGCAGCGCTGTCACTCACATCTGAGCAAAGCTTCTGCGATGCTCGTGAGGCGCGTCACAGCCTCCTTGCGCTCAGGAACACTGGGCAGCGCTTCAGCACCACCCCCAGGACCATGTCAGACAGTGAAATGGCCAACAAAAAGCACACAAGTGGGAAAACGTGACCACAAAAAGGCCGCTTGTTTACAGTACGAGCTGAAACAAGGCGGCAGAGGGTCACCTTGTTTGACGCCAGCTGGGAACATGCACGTTGGATGACTCAAAATTTCTGTTGCTCTGCATGTCTGCAAATGACAGAGAAAAGTGCTGCAAGTATTGATTTTGGGGTTATGAATGATTTCTGGGGTGAATTTGCAGTTATGGAATCTGTAGCTAATGTGGATGGACGGTATTTGTTGAATGAATGAACTGACTGACAGTGTAAGCAGCCAGAGTTTTCAAAATTCTAGACACAAAAGTAACAATTATCTTCATTCTTTGTAGGGAGAAGTCATAAAATGGTATGTGTTTTTAATATCCTTTTGGGGAGAGCAGATTGGTCACAAGGTTAAGAAGATATGTGATTGGTAAGAAAAAGAAACATTTCATTTCATTTCTTTATCTGCTGTAACCTCTAGTTTTCCTTAAATATCTCTGTTGGAAGAGAAGTAGAGTGGGTGCAAAGGCTGCTGGGTTTTGCTACATGATTTCTTTGCCGTAGTACCGCTTTTAGACATTTAATTTGTCATGTCTTGCTAGCATAATACTTAAAATAATTTAAAAGTAGACACCATGTTAATAACATTCCCAGATTTGGTTTATTTTTCCCCCCTGGGGAGTTACAGCTCAAGACCAATTGGAGAAGGAATCCAGTTTTAATATCTGGAGGCTTTCTGTGGCTCTTAGCTCCACGTGGGCTTATCTGGCGTGGTTGAGCACGCGGCTCACTGACTGACCTTTGTGCCCTGGGGAAGGGGGCGTGGCGAGCGGGGGCCAGGGTGGTCTCTGCGTGGCCGGCCTGCGTTCCGAGCCTGGCTTTGCCTCTCACGGGGGGAGCACGGGCAAGTCGGCAAGTCTGAGTGTCCTCATCTGTACACAGGGCGGCAGCTCCTTTCTCGTGTTCGGCCGTCAGCACCGCACGAGACGGTGCGAGTGCAGGGCTCTGGTGCCGTGTGAGCCTTTGGTAAACGTGGAGCGCATCACGGCAAGAGTGGGTCTGTGACTTAGTCTTGTCACCGATGGGAAAATAAGCAAAGCCACGCAAAAACTCAAAAGAATGCCCTTTTGTTTTTTTATACCCCTGGGGTAAGGGTGGCATTTGGGTATTTCCTTTGGATTAATGTTCACCAGAGTTTGATACTCAATTACCGGTGTTACAGGAAGTAATTTTAGCAGTTACATGGCCAAACCTGTTGTTGCTTTAATAGATACAGAAAAAGTGTAGATTAGAAAAACTGTAATTAGCACGCAAACCCATGACTTCACAAGTACCGTTGCTTAGGATGAGGCGAGATTAAGAATTTAATTTTAATAGTCAGAACCTAAAGAGAAATGTAAAGGATGGCGTTAAAACATGAAGGCAGCGTGGCAGTACCTGAGTTCAGGAGGCTTGGCTCTGCCTCTGCAGTGTGTCCTGGGTGTCACCCGGCCCCACAGAGGATGTTGGCCCCTGGAAGCAAGGGAGAAGTTCACTGCAGCACATGTCAAAGGCACCTGCTCAGAATCCAGAGCTTTTTTTCTCCTTTTATTTTCTCCTTTCTTATAAGTAATTACTGTTGTGTGTTCTTGGCCTTTGATCTGTGATTTACATTTGCTTAATGGTTCCCAGCCCAAGGCTGGTGATGAATTTCAGAAAGTTAGAAGTGGGCACGAGCTTTGGGGAATCATCCAGGGCAGCAGTGGAATTTGCAGCCAACAGAGAGTTTGCTAAATTTGTGGAATTCAGTAGACACTGTTGAGTGGCCGGGTCCCATGTCTGCACCATCTTCCCAGGGCTGCTTGTATTCTGTTTTGGAAGGAAGTACACCCAGGTGGTGGACTGAATTTAGTTCTGGTTTTTGATACAGTGTCTTCCAGTTCTCACAGATGTGGCCCTGTGTTGGCTTCTGTCTTGCAGTTACCACTGCCACGTGTACCCCTATCCAAATACTGCTGAGGAGCGGAGGGAGATCCAGGAGGGGCTCAGCACCCGGATTCAAGATCTCTACACCGTGAGTAAGCCAGGAGCCCGCCTCCTTAGCTGAGGGCTGTAATGTACTTACTAATCCATGTGCTTTTTTAATATGGAAAATTTTGGTTAGAACAAATCAAGATGTTTTTGGGAGACTGGAGTGTCACCTCCCTCGCCTTCATGGGAGTTTTATTTTAGCAGCTTGTCAGAAACCTAGGTGGTTTCTAAATGATGAGACTTTAAAAAACAACCTTCTGGTTGTCTTTGATATGTCGGACTGTAATTCTTCATCAGAGAGGACAGGCAAGCCCTGTTGAAAGTGGTGGCTATAATTTTACCTGCACTATTTTACTTATTATTATTTTTTTATCCAACAGAGGTACTGGGGATCGAACCCATGACCGCATGCATGCTAAGCATGCGCTCTACTGAGCTATACCCTCCCCCTCTGCACTATTTTAATTCAGGTTTCTGTGGGTCAGTTAGGGCTCCTGGTGGCAAAAAGCAGACTCTGACCCACTTAAGCAGAAGGGGATTTCTTGGCAGGACGGGATGGGATGGGATGGGATGGGAGTTGGTGGCTCACAGGGTTGACAAGGGAACTGGGCGAAGGCTGGGAGAGGGGAGAGCTGGGAACTCTCTGTACTGCTCCAGGCCGTCATGCTGCACAGTGACCCATGACTTGTAACCATTTCCTGGGCCCTGGCGTCCTGTCCTGGAGAGGCAGCTCCTGGGCCTTACCGGTCCCTAGAAGCACCCTCCATCACTGAGGAGAAGTTCCCCTAAAGGAGGGCAGATGCCTGGCAGACAGAGAATGACAAGCGGCCCCTAGGCTGAGAGCCGGTTTGTCCTTCCCCAGGTGCTTCACAAAACCGAGGACTATTTAAGGCAAGTGCTGTGTAAAGCCGCCGAGTCGGTCTACAGCCGCGTCATCCAGGTGAAGAAGATGAAAGCCATTTACCACATGCTGAACATGTGCAGCTTCGACGTGACCAACAGGTGCCTCATCGCGGAGGTCTGGTGTCCTGAGGCCGAGCTGCACGAGCTGCGCCGGGCGCTGGAGGAGGGCTCGGTGAGGCGGCCCCCTCCAGTCCCCTCCCCCGCCCCGCCCCCTCCCTCCCGTCTGAGACCCCAGCCTGAGACCTGGCCCCTCTGTGGAAGTAAAATAGAGGCTCAGAGGGCACTGCACCGGATTCTTCTCTTTAACTGAAATTACGGAGAGTCAGTCCCTCGAGGCTGTGCGTGTGCACGTGTATTTTTAATTTGCTCTTTTGAGTAATTCAGTCATGTGCTTTAAAAGTAAAAAAGAAAAAAACCCTAAAAAATATAAAAGACACAGTGAAGTGACCCCCTCCTGCCGCATGACCTCATTTGTCCAGTTCCCTGCTCAAAGCTCACCCTTGTTTTAGTTTTTTTATGTCTTTGAGTTTCTTATATAAGCAGACAGAAGTAGATACTTCTCTTTCCTTTTTTTCACAAAAGATTGCATGCTAGTCATAGTGTTCTTTTCACCTAAAACTTCCCTGTTTTTTTAAATAACTATGTAATAGCCCCCTGAATGGATGTACCAGGGGTTATTGAACCAGTTCCCTGGTCATTTAGGTGGTTTCCACTTTTACGAATGCCGTGTAGTGACTAACCCTTGACCCGGGACGGCTTACACGTGCACAGGTCTGTCTCTGGGTAAATTCCCGGACCTGGAATTGCGGGACCAGTTTTGACAGATATTGCTAGGGATTGCGTTTCTCTTATTTTGAGTGAGGTTGAATGTCTTTTTGTGTATTTAAGAGCCTTTGAATTTTCATTTTTTTGGGGGTAAACTCTGTTCCTGTACTTTGCCCATTTTCTCCTGGGCTGTTGGTCTTTTTCTTCCTAATTTCCATTGGCTCTTTGTCTGTGATGTGAGAAAAAAGTATTTCCCCAATTTGTCTCTTGGTGTTTGTTTGCTTTGGTCATGCAGAAGTTTTTGTTAAACATAGTTGAACCCATCTGCTCTACAGCTTCTGAACTTGGAATAATAGGTTCTTCCCACTCCAGGGCTTGGGGTCAGGTTCCCACATTCCTGTGAGGGTTTTTTTTTCTGTATCAAAACTTATTAACATTTTACTGGAAATAACAGGTTTATATACTTCCAGTGACAGTTTTCACATGATTGTTTTTTGTTAATCACTTTGCCTCATTACATAATTCTGTCATAGTGCAAACGTAAACTACCCAGTGCTGCTGAGAAAAAAGGAAATACGGAAACATGATTAGTTATTTTGGAGTGCAGAACATCTATGTTAAAGATCTAGATGGTTCATTATTGAGGTAACATCAGTTTTGAGGGACTGAGTAATTCTCTTGTGGTGTGTATGTGTGCGTGTGTGTGTGGTTTTTAACCTTTAAGTTCTCTGTGTTCCGTTCAGCTGTGGTCCTAGTCGCTGCTTCTCCCCTGTGCCCACGTGCGCTCTGGGCGCCCTCCCCCAGCGTACTCGAGGCGTCAGTGGCATTTGTCCTCCGCACGGCTGGCCTCTGCCCCGTCTCTCAGCTTCTGACCGCTGATTTCCTTGTTGAGGGAGCTGCGCCCCTGCTGCTCGGTTCACTGTGTGCTGTCGCCCACGTTCTTCCATCCTCCCCGCCCTTTTCTTCTTTCTTGTCTCTCCTGTGGCCTTCCATTTCTCCCTGGATTTTTAGTTTTCTTGAAAAAGGGCTGACTTTCGTAGACATAAGCAGCCGATTGAAACATTTTCTGGGGTTGGTGGAAACCAGCTAGTCCCGCTGCATCACTAGTTACCTGCAGGTTGGCTGAAGTCTAGACGATGCTGTGAGGTTGAATTTGGTTGGGGCTCCCAGTGGGCGAGCACGTGGGAGCTGCCCGCCTGCAGACCACCAGACTGACGCCAGCATCTCTGGTCATTTTGGCCATTCTCTGGAGTCCTCACGGGGGCTCATGGGAACAGTGGGCCCTGAGTTCTGCGTTGATAATAGTATGTGTCTCCTGCCTTTGTAATTGAAAGGTAGTTTTTCTGAAAGTAAAATCCTTGGCTCATTTTTTTTTTTTTAATTTTTGCTTTTGTTTTCCATGGGTATCTTGAACATTTTATTCCATTTTGTTCTGGCATAGTGTCTGACAAAAAGCCTGACATTAATTGAATTTTCTTTATAAATCATGTTTTTAAAAAGAAATTAAAATTTTTTGCCTAGGTCCTCAAAGAATTTTTTCTTTAAAGATCAATAATTTTACTACAATATGTCTTGATGTGGCCATTCTGGGAAGGTATTATCAGATACACAGTATGTTCTTTCAATATATAGGTTTTTTTTTTTTTTAATTTCTGGAAAGTTCTCCTGAATTATAGTTTTTAGTACTTGTTCTGTTTCTTGTTCTGATTTTCTCCTTCAGGACCTCCTGTTATCTTTAAATTGAACTTTCTTTGCTTATCTTCAGTGTTTGCCACTTTTCCTTGAATCCTTTTTGTCTTTCTTCACTTCTTTTTGATTTGTAAAAATTTCCTTTCTTTTCACCTTCTATTTCTCTTAGTGCATTATTTGGAAAGTTTCTTCACTTTTGATTTCCTTCTGGTTTTGCCTCATTTCTGAGATAATTTTTTTCTTTTCTCCTTCCTGGGCTCTTTTATCTCATTCCTCACTCTAATTCCAATTTGTGGTGCTTTTTCATATCTTGTAAAAATTTCCTAATTCTTGTAGCTCGCCTTGAAATAGCAAGGTAAAGTTTCTTCAATTTTTGTGGGCATGTCTTTCTCACATTTTCTCACCTCATTTTCCGCAGGGATATTATTCTACTGAGTCTTTTTTCTTACTGTATCTTTATATGAGATTTGACCTCCATCCTTCTTTTGATCACTTTTAAATGAAATTAGTTTTCTAAAACATATTATACCTATTCAAGGCAATTCTGTTTCATAATAATGTATTTTTCACATATATGAATATATATTTAAGATCTCAAGGAAATTCTATATCACATATAATGTAAGTACGTCATATTTATATGAAATTAGTTTTATAGAACATTTCTAAGATACTCAAGAAACTTTTAGAACGAAGCAGGTTCAGCATTGCTTTCCTAACTTCGGAGTTTTTTCTTTTAATATTTCTGAGCACCGATCAAAAATATGTTAGCTCCTGGGCCTGTGACTTTCTCTGCCTCTTTCATCGGGACCTCCTCTCTCCCTTTTTTTCTTTGTTTCTGTCCTGCTCAGTTTTGATTATTTTCTTCATGGTCTCTCCTCAGTGTGGGGCTCCATATGGGGACCCTGGCTGGTCTGTTGTGTGGGTTCAGGGGGCTGGATGGCTGTGGCCCTTTCAGACCTCACCTCCATGGACCCCTTGTGCTCACCCACCCTTGGACTGGAGAAAGCCCCTCCCAGCTTTGGCTGCTCTTTGGGGTCGGCCCCGCGCACTTCCAGGGAGTGCTTCCTGGCTGCTTTGGGGTCTCTTGTCCTCAGGCCTCTCAAAGGCCGTCTTGCTTCCTCCGCTTCCTCGGGTCTGGAGGCTGTTATCAGGCAGGTCTTGTAATGTTCAGGGTTTGTCCCCAACTGTTTGTATTTGTGATCTGTGGTGACAGAGTTTTGTTACAAATGTTGTCCGGGGGTTTTTGGTTTCTCTATCTAGCTGCCCTGTCTCCTTTGGTGGGGTTTCAGGAGATTCAGAACCATGCCCCAGAACCCCCTTACCTATGTGTGCTTTCAGAAATATAATTTGATTGGAAAATCTCTTTTTCTGGTAATAACCTGTTGTATTTTATTTTGTTTTCCCCCGTTGTAAGTCAGTATACTGTGTTTCAGAAGAATTGTAAACTGAAGAAGTTATGTACGTGATTTTGCCATACTAACGTCGATGTCATGGTTTATTCATGTCTGTTTTTGGTTTTATCAGGTAATATTGTAGCTATCTCTAAATTCCTTTTGAAAAATTTAAAGAGATAAACTGCTAAATGCCAGTTGTATGTTGGTGACCCTGGGACGACTTTTGTAGACTCACACCTGTCACTCCAGCCCCTCTGTCAGGTTCCCGCCCATCAGCCGTGCGGCGCTCTTCCTGCCTGGGGCCCTGGTTCCTCCTGACCCTCCTGCTGTACTTGGTCCTCTCGGAGGGTGAGGGGTTCGTCCCCTCGTGGCCCTACGCAGGGCCTCCTGACCCTCCTGCTGTACTTGGGCCTCTGGGAGGGTGAGGGGTTCGCCCCCTCGTGGCCCTGCGCAGAGCGTTGCTGGAGCAGCAGCCAGGATTTGCTGAAAGAGTAGTAATTCTTTGTTTTCCTTTTTCTTTCTTTCTCTCTCTCTTTTCTTTTCATGTGGAAGAGAGAGAGCGGTGCTGCTCTCCCCTCGTTCATGAACACCATCCCCACAAAAGAAACACCCCCGACCCTGATCCGCACCAACAGATTCACCGAGGGGTTTCAGAACATCGTGGATGCCTACGGAGTTGGGAGCTACCGAGAAGTGAACCCAGGTTGGAAGCCTGAATTTGCGCATCTTTGTATTTTATACCTCACTGCTGCTTTTTTTTTTTCCGTGTAAGAAAGAATATAATAGATGTTTGGAAAAATGGGCTCACTATTACTGTTTTGTTATTTAGTATAGCGTGTTAGTTTTAACCTGCCAATTCTCTCCTGAGGATTTGGGAGAAAGTCAAGATCCTTGTACATGGTTGTGTTTGAATTAACTAGAATTTTCTGCCTTGGCTGCAAATCAGAAATCTCTTGCTTTTCTTGCAGCTCTCTTCACCATCATCACTTTCCCCTTCTTATTTGCCGTGATGTTTGGAGACCTTGGACATGGCTTTGTGATGTTCTTATTTGCCCTCTTGTTGGTGTTAAATGAAAATCATCCCAGACTAAATCAGTCACAAGAGGTAAAAACCGAAACCCTCTAATGCAAACAGCGCATCTGGCTTGGCGGCATCAGCAGTGATTATCTTCTGTTTGACTAAAAGAAGAGACATTTTAAAACGTTTAGTTTTTGGCAATAGCCGTTAACCCACCTGACTGAGACGTGGCGGGGCGGGGGTGGGTCTGTCATCTGTGAGTTGGGGATGTCCGCTCCGTGAGCCGGCTGTCAGGGCCCCGGGAGGAGCGCCTTTCCCGGTGGCCCTGCTTCGCTCACTGCGCTTTGCTCCTCACAGATCATGCGGATGTTTTTCAACGGCCGCTACATCCTGCTTCTGATGGGGCTGTTCTCAGTGTACACGGGCCTCATTTACAACGACTGCTTTTCCAAGTCTGTCAACCTCTTCGGCTCCAGGTGGAACGTGTCCGCCATGTACAGCTCCAGCCACAGCCCGGAGGAGCGGAGGAAGATGGTGCTTTGGAAGTGAGTGTCCTCCAGCCACGCGGTGGTTTAGGCGGGAAGAGCGTTTCTCCGAAGCTCCCCACCGCCCCGGAAGTCCTCTCACTCTGCCTTCTGTTACAGTGACAGCGTCGTCAGGCACAACAGGGTTTTGCAGCTGGATCCGAGCATTCCTGGAGTGTTCCAAGGCCCGTATCCTCTTGGCATCGATCCTGTGAGTGTCTCCCCCCCCCCCCCATCATCTCAGGTTCCTCTGTCATGCCACCTAGTTTTGACTGTCACAGCGGCGTCTCACATTGTTCAGGTGGTTGTCCATGAGGGGGCTGTTGCTCTGGGCGTTTCTGCCTGGATGCCAGTGGCTCCCTGTCATTCCGAGTCAGGCTGAGCTGTCCATTTGGGAATCTAGTGTTGGTGCCCTGCAGAGAGTCGGGGTTCCACTCTGTCCTACTTCCTGACCTGTTGCACTCTAGCGAAAAGATTTCTCTTTTTTGTCTCATTTTATCTTTAGGTTTGGAACTTGGCCACAAATCGTCTCACTTTTCTAAACTCTTTCAAAATGAAAATGTCTGTGATTTTAGGAATTATTCACATGACTTTTGGCGTAATTCTGGGAATATTTAACCACTTGTAAGTATAGATTTTTTTTATTTAAACCTATAATTGTATGCCAAGTTTGGTGTTTTTTCTTTTTTTTTTCGCTTCTTGATGGTAGACTATATAGGTCTTAAAGGCAGCTAGTATGGTGGTGTATTATATTATGTGATTCTGTTTTGGTAATAAGTTTTTTGGCAGGTACATTGAATCATTTATTCAGAAGTACTTGTTGAGCCCATAGTATGTGCCCGGCACTGTTCTAGGCACTAGGGATTGAGCTGTGAGGAGAACAGAAAAGAGTTTTGCCCTCGTGGAGTTTACATTAAGTGAGGGAGACGTGCAACACATAAATTCATCTTTATTTCCAAGGGTGATTTTTGTCGTGTTCTTTTTCATTTTATAAATCAGAGGACTTTTTGTTTGTTTCTTCGAGCTAGCATATTAAGGGTAAGGAACTGTATGTTCTTTGTCTAACTGGATCTGATCGTGAAACATGTGTCATTTTTTTTTGTCCTTACCTCTCCTTCGTGGGTCTGCCTGAATCACTAGTATGAGTTACATACTGAGACAGATGATCTTATGCTGAGATACGCTTTGTCACAAAGAATTTAAGATTAATTTACTCTACTTTGTATCTTAGTCTAGTCTTGTTCATGGGTTGGTTGATTCTTCTTCTTTTGTTTCCCCCTAGGCATTTCAGGAAGAAGTTCAATATTTACTTGGTTTCCATCCCAGAACTTCTCTTCATGCTCTGCATCTTTGGATACCTTATATTTATGATTGTCTATAAATGGCTGGTTTTTTCAGCAGAAACCTCCAGAGTTGCTCCTAGCATTCTGATTGAATTTATTAACATGTTTTTATTCCCGGCCAGTGAAACAAATGGTCTTTACCCAGGGCAGGTGAGTGTTTTTCCGCTCCTAGGAATGAAGAAGGCCTTCTCCTGGTGGCCCTTTGTTTTGATCGGTGGGCTGATGAAAGGTGCCTGCCTCAGGCCTCCACGCCCACAGGGCTTTCTGTTTCTCTGTGTGTTAGTTACCACGGGGCAGAATGCTGCTCTAGGGGCTCTGGGCAGGCTGAACAGTCCCAATGCACTGCCACTGAGTAGCCGTCAAAATGGTAGGAAGAGAATGTTCCTGGAGGGTTCCCGAGGGTGGTCCATCCCCGCATTGTTCCCGTTTCTCTAAAATCAGTCTCTGACCAAGGCAGGTCATTGGAGAACGGGCCCCTGGCACCAGCCCTCTCCGAAAACGGCTTCTCTGTAGTCGCGTTTGTGTGATGCCGCATACGTCGGCTGTGGGTTTAGGAAATGAAAAGAGCCCCCCTCCCTGGGCAAATACAAGTTAGCTTGCCTTTACTTTATGTTCCTTGCTAATAAACAAAGAGACACGATGCTGGATTTTCACTAGTGTAAGTGCGCCCGTGACGCCGTCAGCACGCCTTAGCACTTTGACCGACTCCCTCCCCTCCCGCCCCGACAGGAGCACGTCCAGAGGCTGCTGCTGGTCGTCACCGCCCTGTCCGTCCCTGTGCTTTTCTTGGGAAAACCACTCTTCTTGCTGTGGCTTCACAACGGGCGCAGCTGCTTTGGGGTCAGCAGGGTGAGTGCGAGTTTGGAGGCATGTTTGTAGATGGTGAGCAGAATCTGTTGGTAGCGATGAAAGGTTTTGTAAAGAAAACGCCTTCCAGACGATCCTGGGCTCTGCTCTAAAAGCCAAAGCCTCCTTTATTGAGAGCCTTTGGTGTCGCCTGTTCTGCAGAAGCTTGATGCAAGGTGCCTGTCATGTGTGGGCCCCGGCAGCAGGTGCCCCGGGAACGCTGAACTAGTGAGTCCTTCAGTACGGCTGGTCATAATTAAAGCGTTTTTGTTCCTTCTTCTTGCTTCTTGATTTTTTAAAAGTGTTTTTTAAAAAATTTAAATAATATAACTAAATTATGGGAAACATGGAAAATATAGAATAAAGTGCCCTTAAGTTCGCCTACCCAGTTATAACCAGTGTTAACTATTTGTTACGTTTCTTTCCAGACTGTTTTCCTGTGTTATCTAGTTTCTCATTTTATTTCTTTTATTTAAAAAAATTGTAAAATATACATAACATAAATTTTCCATTTTAACCATTTTTCAGTGCACAGTTTACTGGCATTAGGTACATTCACATTGTTGAAACCATCCCCACCATCCATCTCCAGAACTTTTTCATCTCCTCAAACTGAGACTCTTCACCTGTTAAACACGAACTCCCCAGTTCCTCCCCACTCAGCCTTGGCACCCACCCTTCTGCTTCCTGTCTCTATGAATTTGACGCTAGGTACCTCATATATATAAGTGGAATCATATCTGTCCTTTTGTAACTGGCTTATTTCACTTAGCATAATGTCTTCAGGGTTCATCCATGTTGTAGCATGTGTCAGAATTTCCTTCCTTTTCAAGGCTGAATAATATTCCATTGTATGGATAGACCACATTTTGCTTATCAGTTCATCCATGAATGGGCACTTGGGTTGTTTCTGCCTTTTGGCTGTTGTGAATAATGCTGCTGTGAACATGGGTGTATAGATATCTGTTGAAGTCTTTGTTTTCCTTTCTTCTGGGTGTATCCCAGAAATGGAATTGCTGGATCCAATGGTAACTCTACGTTTAATTTTTTGGGGAAGCACCAAATTGCATTCCTCAGTGGCTGCACCATTTTAATACTCCCATCAGCAATGCACAAGAATTCCAGTTTCTTCACACCCTAAGCCACACTTTGTGTGTGTGTGTGTGTGTGTGTAGCCATCCTCATGGGTATGATATGCTCATTTTCTTGTGAAGAACTTTTTTATTCCTAAAGGGCTGAATCGTTAAGAGAAACGAAGGGGCTCTGACTGTGACTTTGTCACGGCCTGTGACTGTGCAGTCACCGACTCTGTGTCCTGTTGGCTATTTTTAGAGTGGTTACACGCTTGTAAGGAAAGACAGCGAGGAAGAAGTTTCTCTGTTGGGAAGCCAAGACATAGAAGGGGGAAGCAACCAGATGGAAGATGGGTGTAGAGAAGTGACGTGCGAGGAGGTAAGTTTCTGTTACTGTCGATGACGTAGGACAAGGAGCCAGGCTCTCATCGAGGTAATCGTCATGATGGGAGTGATGATAATAGTCTTAAAAAAAAGACCCAAAGCTACAAAACTATTACTCTAAGCTTTTCAGGTGCTGTTCTGGTCATACGGTGTCGTCATAATAGAAGGATTTGGGGGCAACACTTGGTTGCTCTCAGTGTTTCTCACAGTTCTGGAGGCTGGAGGCCCAGGGTCCCCGTGCTGGAGGGTTGGTTTCTCCCGGGGCCTCTCTCCTTGCCTTGTGGACGGCTGCCTCCTTGCCGTGTCCTCATGTGGCCTGTTCACTGTGTTTGCGTGTCAGGTGTCTCTTCCTCCTCTTACAAGGACACCGGTCATATTGGGACAGGCCCCGTCCTTATGACCTCATTTCAGTTTAATGACCTCCTTAAAGGCTTTGTCTCTAAACACGGTCACACCAAGGGTTAGGGCTTCAGCGTATGGATTTTAGGGGTGCACAGGTCAGCCCTCAGGGCTGTGGCCAGGGATCCAGGGTCAGATGGGAGAAGCAGCGGTCCCCCCACTGAAGGAAGCACAGTCCTGGGCAGACGGAGCAGAGCAGCTCTGCCTGTCTGGTCTGCTTTATCTTCTTGGGAACTTTTTTGCCTCTTCGATGAGGACTAAACAAAATTTCTTAGAGTCAACCTTCTGTAATTATTAGGTACTTTAGTGTTTTAGTTTGGGACAGTTAATAATTAACTTTTTAAGATCATAGGAAGACAAAAAGCAGAGCTGGGAAGAGCATGAGCATCTTGCCCCATGTCCCGCAGCCTCTCCCTCGGCAGGGACCTGCAGCTTCCCCGGCAGACGTGTGTTAGGAATGCTCTTACCTGTTAGACGCTCGCACACACTCATGGCCTCCTCATCTCGGGCTTGGTGGATGTCTGTTTCTTCATAGATGCTTTGTGATTGCGGAGAGCAGCTCAGGAACCTTGTCGAGCTGTCTGAGGGTCGTGGTCACAGCTGCGATCCAGTGCCCTCGGTTTGCATGTGAGACACCGCAGCCTGGGGACGAAGGGCAGGAGCTCTGCCGGCTGTGGGGCTGGTCATTGGCAGAGCTGTGGGGAGAACTCAGATCTTGTGATTCCCTTTTCCTCACACTCCAGCACATTCTCACTGGGATACCAGAAGCCAGTACTTTGTAATCCTGAAAGTGGAGCAGACTTTTAACTTGTGGACGTATGTGTGTCACCTGCGGGTTCTAACGCATGTCATGTGATCTCTCTCAGTTTAACTTTGGAGAAATATTAATGACCCAAGTCATCCATTCCATCGAGTACTGTCTGGGCTGCATCTCCAACACCGCTTCGTACCTGAGGCTCTGGGCTCTCAGTCTGGCTCACGCACGTAAGTGTTTGCTTCGACCTGCATTTCCCCAACTCTGCCGAGATGCCCCATAGCACCTTGGTCAACTCATGGGGGCACCATGGGGCATCTTAAATTTAGGAGGGAGATAGCGCTGTCTTTCAGATACTGTGTGAACTGGGACTATTAAGTTGTTTGGACTTAACTACCTAATGCACTGATCTGGGCATTTCTCTGGGCTCTAGGGTGCTATGAAAAATCTCACTGGGACTGAGGAGGCTTGGGAGCGCCTGGTGTGGGCATTTCACACCCTCTGCTCTGACCGTCACTGTTATTTTGTCCCACCCTGCCTTACGAAGTATGACTGTCTAATTATGTCCAGCAAGTCCTAAAACAATACTGATTCATAATTTTGATGGCAGGCATTCCTCCTTTTGCATGGTTCTGATGTTGCACAAATTTCAGTCACCACGGTTTAGTTAAGTAGCACCAGTCCCCCAGCACACGGTTGAAATTTCAGCTATGACAGTACACAACTGTGCGTCGGGGTACAAAGCCCAGTGAGGGTCGGTGCTGACGCGGGGTCACCCACTCAGGCAGTCAGTGGCAGAGTCAGGACTGACGCCCGGCTTCCTGCTGCCTGGCCCGGTGCTGCCCTGGGGCAGAACCACCTGGACCCCCACTTGGGTCCGGCTCTCTCTCTCGGCAGGCCGGGCCTCTGATTCCTCTGAAATGTCAGGTCTTCCTCGGTGTTTGAAGCCATCAAGTTGCTGATTAACTTTCACACGAGAAGCAGATTACATCTATATTATGTGGGTGTGTATTTATCTTAGGGAGAACAATTCAGAATTGTCAGGAGGAAGCCCCCTCCCTAGCTAGCCGAGCTGACTCACTGAATGTAGGCGGGAGTGACCTCTGCAGAGTGATCCCTTGCAGAGCTATCTGATGTCCTGTGGGCCATGCTGATGCGCATCGGCCTCCGAGTGGACACGACTCACGGGGTCTTGCTGCTGCTCCCGATGACGGCCCTCTTTGCAGTTTTGACAGTTTTCATCCTTTTGATGATGGAAGGACTTTCTGCATTTCTTCACGCCATACGCCTCCACTGGTGAGTTTGGAGTTCAGCTTTGGAACTGCTATTTAAAAAAAATCAACCCTTCCCCATGTATATATACATAGAATAGCTCCAAAGCTTTGTATGTGTGTGTGTAATAATGATACATGCATAACTTAGGCTAGTTCTTCCCTTCCCAGTGTTGGAGTCTGTATGCAGATCCCCTGAGTTAAAATTGAATTTGGTTCTGAACTGTTGTCACCGACATGTAAAAGCAAGTTTATGCTCACCGAGTAATTGTGTGTATGTCATACTTTCGACTCACTTTGGTTCTGACATTGTTTTCCCTTATTGTGGAATACTTCCTTCATATTTCTTGGTGTTTCACAGTATCCATCAGATTACTTGTCTGTGTATCCAGTTACTGAGACGGGGAGAGGTTCCTGATGCTTGTGTGTATGTCCACAGCCTGGGAGGTGGGGTGGGATGTCGCTGTTTCCCTCATGAGGAAGCCACCACAGGGCCGGGCATGTGTGTGGATTTTATCTATGTAAAAGTATTTGTGCCAAGAGCACATATGGAATGAAGGAATTTCAGAAGCACAGGAACTTTTTTTTAAACTTCTAAATGTTGTTTTAAGAAATATGGGACATGCTATTCACAACCTGTTATTAATACATGGGATTTTTTTTTCTCCTTTTTTTTAGGGTAGAATTTCAGAACAAGTTCTACGTTGGTGCAGGCACCAAATTTGTTCCTTTCTCATTCAGATTACTGTCTTCGAAGTTCAGTGACGACGTGGCATGATCAGATTTCTGTATCCAGCAAGCTTTCAGATATCATGTTGCAGAATTTCACTTCTGTTAAATTGACAGTAGGAAGAACTCCATCTTCATTGATTGCCTTATGAGCTAGCCAGACAATTCCGTGAGATATACCTCTTCCTCTTACGTGAGAGATTTTGTGAAGTTTGTCAGTTTCAGATACATAAATTTCTTTCAGTTTTTATGAAGAGCAAATGTAAGTTAATGCCAAAAGTTACGTTAAAAGTTATTTTTAAAAATACAGGCTTCGGGGAGAGAAGCCAATTTGGAATGGCTAATTGAAGATGGTCTTAGATACTTGATTCCTTTTCACATTATTAAAAAAAAAAACAGAGTTATACTGTCACCTGAAGTTGTCAGAGAAATATTTTCTAATAGCTGAAATTAAGTAGTTTTTTAAAAAATTTGATGGTGGATAATCAAAAAGATTCACATCTATTTTGCCTGACTAAAAGTATGCAGACTTTTTAAATTGTATGCTATCTAGAATTGCAAGTAGAATTGTTTCTACAATTTTGTCTTGTTTTAATAATTGGACAAAATGGGATAAAATAACATAGAACAAATGGTTATCCCACTTCATATTTTTTTAAAGACCCTTACCCTGTTATACTGACATAAAACCAATTATGATAATTGTATGTTTGGGAAGATAAACTGTGTACTGAGCCTTAAAACCCAGTGTTACTGTACAACATGTAATATGGATATGATTTGAACTTAGTGACCAGCTTGGCTAGTGTTACTGAACCAAAAGGGGTTTATACTGAGTGAAGGAGAGGTTAAAAAAAAGTAGTATTTTGTATATTTTTATAATAAAATGTAAATTAAGATATTTTACCATGAAGAGATTGCACCTGTCCTTGAGAACGGTATAATTATATGGTTTCCCTTTCAGACTAATTCTAAATAAAAGTCTGATAAAGGCATTTGAACTTTTAAAAACTTTAGTTCAGTTGAAAACCAATTCTTACTAAGCCATTAATTTATAACCTTCAGTTTAAATTCATCTTTTCACTTGAGTCAATCCTATTGAACATTTTGACCTATTCTCTGTTCTGATAAATTATGTTCATTTTTCATATTTTACTATAATTGGTTTTAGATAATTATTTTTAAAAAGAAATTATTTTTACTTTCCTGACAATGTTGAGTAACACGCATGAAAAGGCTGCTTGTCCCCCTACCGCTCCACCCTGGCTGGTGGTGGGAGTTGGGGCTTTCATTACAGGCTAAGATCATGAGGCCCTGAGTTTAAGCTTGTCTTTTCAGGTAATTTCAAGGCCTATTTGCTGAGAGGCGTGAGCTCAACATCATGACATAACTGTGACTCTGACATCAAACCTTTTTAATTGTAGTAAAGACTCCATGCTACTTCTCCATGAGATGTTAACCCAAAGCCAGTTTGGGATTACTGGGTTTTGTCCTTTGTGTTAAAATTTCAAGCATAAAACAATGCTGGTGAAACTCTTGAAAATGATTCTGCCCTCAGAGTTAAGTTTCCCCAGAAAGGTGTAATGTTGGATGCTTTTGTTGGGTGAATAATGCCTTCCAGGCAAACTTGTCCCTCATAATTTCCTATTTTTATTACTTTACTCCAAGGGTCTGTTGTAATAAAATGGTAACTAATTTATCCCTAGGAAACCCATAATCTCACTGCTAACTGACTAGTAAACAAGAGGCATACAGTATCTGCTAGAATTTTTTACTGCCCCTGCTGGAAATTGTCACGGGGGACACTTTTTAATTCCAGTTAACGCCTCCATCAGGGTATAGAACAGAGTGAAGGGTCATTTTTCAATTGAAAACTATGTAGTGGTTATGTAGGATGTAATGACATAAAAGACGAATTATTAGCCCTAACTTTAGTGAAAGAATTCTCTAGAATTATAGTTTGATGGTATCTTTTAGGCACCAGGGTGAATTTTCTTTCTCTATAAAGCTCCTGGTTCCGAGGTCATGTTACCAGAGCAGTTGCTCTGTTTTGTTTGTAAGCTGTTTGGTAGAACTGTTGTACATTCAACTTTTAAGATATAACCTCATTCCCTTGATAGCAAATATGCAGAGGGAAAATGGTCAGTTGTCTGGATGATGCTAAATATCTGTTTATTTTCCTAACTCAAAATGTCACAACTGTCACATTTCCCAGTTTTCATTCACGTGTTCAGCCTCAAATAAAAGTCCAAGGAATTTCTTCAGTAAAGCAGAGTTTGATTTCACCCTGCAAGGGCGATGAAGGTCCTTTTGGTGATGTGATGGTGGTCAGTTAAGGAGTGCAGAGGGTGTTTCATGAGGCTCGCACAGAGCCGGAGGACTGGCCTCTCATGAACTTTGAGGAGACTCACCTTTCACTGAATGTCACTCTGTCCTCATTTCTGGAGTGTGTGTTTTATAACAACATTATGGTCTCAGTTTTCCTTCTGCAGTAGTTTAATAAGGCGTAGACCAAATACAGCATAGGTAACTCTTATGTTTACAAATTTAAGAATTAAATATTCAGACATTTTAGGGCCTGATTGATTTTAGAAAACAGAAACAAGAAATAACTTCTACAACTCTTCTACAGTCTGCTTTTAAAAGCAACTTTCTTTATTAAAAATATAAAGCCAGGTTTGCTTGCATGCCATCTGGTGTATCTCCAGCAAAGTTATTAAGAAATCCTAATTCAAGCTGATGAAAATCAAGACATTTTGGAGTAATAATTTTACAAGAGCCAGGCCACTGATGCTGAACTTTGGTTTAGAATTTTGAGAAACATGTAGAACATTCCACTTGTTCCTTGTTGGGGAAATCCAATAAGAAGGCTGGGTTCTTAGGATCAGCCTAGTAATCCAAGGGCTCAACTGAGGGAAACAACAGTGAACAAGTTAAAGATCCACAAATGCATGAAAGGACAAACCTGCATCTTCCTATCAGTATTGAACTTCCTTTTACTAATGAGAAATAAATACATCTCTATTTTTGAAACGTGGGCGTTTTGTTTTATTATACCTTGGCGTGGCCAGAAAGCCGAAGCGCTGGGCTCCTTCTCTGATCCTGCACACCAGTGTCCCTTATTGGGGCTCCCCCCTCCCTGATTCTGGTATACCAGAAGGAACTTGCCCCTACTTGGAAATCTTCCAATGCCTTGCTTTTCTGACGCCCCTTGATCCATAGTGACCGAGGGCTCAGACTATAGCCCTTCCTCGCGTTCAACCTGCCTCTACCACCTCCCAGATACTGTGACTTTGTCACCCCTCTTGCCACTTTCCTTATCGACAAAACGGGCAGGACGCTCCCAGATAGGGTGGTGGTGGGAATCACAGGAGGCCTTGCGCACCCAGCACTTACAGGGCTCCTGGCGCACCACGAGGTCAGCTGTAGGCCGCCCTGGGTCAAGGCATCTGAGTCCCCCACGCCTTTGTCCCCGTCCCGGGGGCTTGCGTGAGGCCGCCCTGCTTACCTTGGTCCTCCCAGGAGGAAGGGGGCGCCCTCGGGGGAAAAGAGCCCCGGCCCCACTCGGCGCGCAGGCTGGGGCGCCCCGGGCCCTCCCCAGGGGCTCCGCGCCACCCGCGGGTTCGCGCGGCTGCGGGCGCGGGGCCCGGGGGCAGGCGCGCAGTGGACGACGCGCCCCGCGCCTGCGGCGGCCGTTGCCGGGGCGCCCGTTGCTAGGGGCGCCGTCGCCAAGGACGCCCGCCCGGCGCTCGGCCCCCTGAGCCCGGCGCTGCCCGCCCTGCCGCGCCATGGACGACCTGCGGGTGCTGTGGATGCGCGACCGCGTCTACAACGCCTTCGGCCTCAGAGACCCTCAGCTCTTCGAGGAGCTGCTGAACCGCAACGACGGCGAGGTCGAGGAACTCATCCTGCACTTCCTCAACCAGAGCAGCGACGAGGAGGGCGCCTCGACTCTCTTCTTCTACCGCAAGGTGGTGCCCGAGGAGGTGGAGGTGGAGATCGGTGAGCTCCGCGGCCGCCCTCCCGCCGCGCCCCTCCTGTCCTGTTCCCTCCCCGCGGGGAACGCGAGACCCCAGCCCACCCGCCAACCTTGGCCTCCAGTGCAGTCCGGAAGTGTTTGTCGTCGCCCACCGCGTGCAGGCACTGTCCAGGCACTGGGTGAACTGGGCAGGCGCTCACAGCCCACTTGGAAAGTCCGACCTTGAATAAATAATCACAGCAAACACTTAATTAGCTCTTACTCTGTACCAGGTACAGTTCCAAACGCTTACATCAACTTGTTAATCCCATGAAGTGGATGTATTGTTACCCCCATTTTACAGATGAGCAAACTGACACAGAGAGGGTTAAATGGCTCACCCGCAAGGGTAACATAGTCAGTAAAGACTCGGAAGAGTCTGCGTCACTGTCCAATGAAGTGCAACAGACGGACAGAGAAATGGCTCCGGGTCTGAGAGGTACACTTCATCCTCACTCTCCCCGATGGTGGCAGGGTCTCCCCGGGTGGAGAAGAGCACCCCTTCCTGACTTTCCAGGCCCCTGACGACATGGTATTGTCAAGTAACGCCAAAACAAAGGTTTAAAATATCACAGTGGATTTTAAATGTTTACGTTGAACATTTTAGCATTTCAGATAAAAATGACAGTGACTGGATGCTCAGGACCCTCAGTGGAGGTGGCTAGTCCAGCCCAGGGATACAGAGAGGGCCTGGGGTGCAGGTGGGAAGACAGGACAGGGTGCAGGGACACTCAGAAAGGTGCCTGTTGGGGAAGGAGTCCGGGAAACAGGCCAGTTCTCTCCCAGCAGGAGCACTGGGTCAGCACAGTTGTCTGGGAAGGCGTTTGTGTGGTGTGAGCCGTCAGTATCAGCCCCCGGTGCTAGTCTCGCGGCATCTTCATGAGGCTTCTGGATCCCCTAAGGCCTTTCACGGGGTGGGATGGTGGTGCCAGGCAGAACTTCTTTTTTTCCTTAAAAAGTAGTAGGCACATTCATTTATTTTAAATACACATCCTTGGCACAAAATAATACACATGTTCATTGTAAAACAATACAAACCCACAAATAACAATAACAAATTGCAAATGACACCCAGAGAGATGACCTTCATAACATTTTGAACTCTAGCATTCTAGTTTTTTCTTTTTCTTTTTTCCCCCTTTTTTTCCCTTAACAGAGGCACTAGGCAGGGAAGGGTATAGCTCAGTGGTAGAGTATATTTCTAGCATGCAGGAGGTCCTGGGTTCAATCCCCACTAACTCCATTAATAAATAAACCTGATTACCTCCCCCCCCACCAAATAAATAAATTTAAAAAAAAACACAAAACACAGTATTGGGGATTGAACCCAGACCTCCTGCATGCCAAGCACGTGCTCTCCCACTGAGCTATACCCTCCAACCCTCTCTAGTTTTTTTATGGTTTCCCCTCTGACAGACCTTTGGACTCAGAAGTTACATTACAATAGAACCTTGAATTTTTTTTAAAGTTTATTTATTTAATTAATTAAATTTTTGGTGGTGGGAGGTAATTAGGATTATTTAATAGTTATTTATTCTGAGAGGAGGTACTGGGGATTGAACCCAAAACCTCATGCATGCTAAGCATTGGCTCTACCACTTGAGCTATACCCTCCCCCTAACAATAGGACCTTGAATTTAGACTCTATCCTTATCGCCAAGTGAAACTGTGGGTACAAAGATACACTAACAGGACTGACCATTTTACACGTACCAAACTTCAGTAATCCTGGTTTTGTATATTTAAAAAAAACATATATATATATATATATATATATATATATATATATATATATATATATATATATATACACCAAGGCCCTAAGAATGGATGTGGCTTGGACTTCTTGCGACCTCTGAAGGCTTCCCTTAGCAGTTCTGTGGCTGTTTTCTGTGCTGTGTATACTAACACGTGTGTAGCCCAATAGTTTCACTTAATTCCTCCAAAGCGAGCTTGGAAATCCCCTGAGGGCTGTGTCTGGTTCAGGTCTGTCCCTACACCCTCCTCCCCCCATTCTTCCCTCCTTTTCTGGCTCTTCTCACTGTCACCGCACCAGGAGGATGCCAACGTGTTCCTTGCTAAGGATGCTGTCCCTGGAAACTCAAAGCTGCCGATCCTGGAGGCACCAGAATGAAGTTGGGTGTTGGGTTCTGAACAGAGGTGGGGAGAGGGGACCTCCTCCCCAGCTCCGTGTGTCACATTGTCACTTACCGTCTGCTCAGTAAGGCTCACGAGGACACTTGGACAGTTTTACTGGATCCTTGTTGGGGTCTCTGGTGTGTCCAAGGGACCTGGAGTGGGGCCAGTGCGTGTTCCTTCATCCCTCTTTCCTATTTCTGCCCCTCTGCTGGTAAAGACTTCTCTCTGCTCCGGTTAAAAATGACACAGATGGAGACAAATAGGGAGGGCGGTTGCGAGGAAAGAGCGGTGTCCAGACTAGCTGCAGCCAGAACAGGTGCTGTTCTAGGATGTAAGCACGTGTTGTTTCTTGAAATAACAAAATGGAATCACACTGTATATATCACTTAATAACTTGCTTACATTTTTACACAGTGATTTTTTAAAAAATTGCAAAATCACACAGTAGTTAAAAAATTGCACAATATTAAGACATTAATACTTCCAGGAAGTATTAGGAAGATGTTCTCTTAAAAGTTCACATAATACAGAATTCGGAAACATAGAAAGTAAAAAGTGAGAAAGCAATTCTTCACTCTCCCCTAAGCCCTGCTCCTATTTGTAGCCGCTGTTGGTGGTTTGGTGTATATCCTGCCAGGTCTTTTTCAAAATCAACCGATCTGTTTATCTATCTGTCTATCTGCCTATCTATCTATCTATCTATCTATCTATCTATCTATCTGTCTGTCTGTCTATCTGTCTTCTGTCTATCTGTTGGTCTGTCTATGTGTCTATCATCATCATCATACAGATCTACATAACTTTGTAGATTTTAAGTCCATAGATGTACCATGTTTTATTTATCCACTTCCTAATGAATGGACATTTATCCTTCCACAGTATTTTATTTTACAAACAACGTAACAATGTGCATCTACCTTTGTACACTCTCTGTATTTCTGTGGAATAGATTTATAAGAGTGGAACAGCGGGTTGAGTGGGTGTGTGCAAGGATGTCTCCAGTGACACCTGTGTGACTGCATGTTGGTTCGCAAGCCGCCCCAGTACACGGAGGGTGAGGAGGGACAGAGCACAGGGGCGGCCACTCCAGATCGGTAGGTGGCGCTTTTAACAGGCAGGGAACTTGCATCAAGGCCTGTCTTGGGCGCCGTGGGGCGCGGTCCCCTCCCGCCCGCCCACCGCCATCTTCGTTTGCAGAGCAGCCTTCGTGGGGTGCAGGCACCCACACCGTCGGAGGGCTCAACCACACCTGCTCTCTCCGGGTGTGTCCGTGCGACGGCTCCCACGGTGGGCAGGAGGGCAGGGAGACTTCCCAAGAACAGGGCAGCGCGAGGGGAGCACCTCGAGGGGCAGCCAGCGGGCTCGTCCTCTCCATGACCTCCTCCAACAGCCCGAAATATGCGCGATTCTCCCGGGCCACGTCCAGACCCCCAGCGCCAAGGAGAGCAGGGATGTCCCGCGTGTCAGGCCAGGAAACAATTATGCTCTATTTTTTTCTTTCTTTTTATGTGGCTCTGCAGACGGCGAGATTCCTGCCTGGTCAGAGGGGGAAGAGGAGGAAGAAGAGAAGGAAGAAGAGACTGAACCACGAAGAACAGAGAGGGCGGATAGAGCATCAGGTGGGGCCTGGGCGCGGCGCCGGGGGCGAGCGGAGCTGGGGGCGTTCACCCGGAGGTGGGGTCCGCTTGCCGCGACGACAGTCAGTTTCTCCTATTTCCTTTTAAGAAGCTCAGGCTTGGTATGAAGGACAAGGAGAAGGTGCTGGATGTGAATAGGCTTGTTACGAGTTACCCGGAGCTCCCTTCACCAAAGACCACAGACTGAGTGGCTTAGAAGCACAGCGGTGTCTTCTTTCACAGTTCTGGAGGGTGACACCCAAAATCAAGGTGTCAGCAGGGCTGTGTCCCCTCCGAAAGCCCTGCTGGGGGGATCCGTCCAGGCCTCTCCCAGCTTCTGGTGTTTGCCAGCAGTCCTTGACGTTCTTTGGCTTGTAGACACATCCCTCCAGTCTCTGCCCCTGCCGGCACGTGGCTGTCTTTGTGTGTGTGTCTGAACCTCCTCCTTTCTCTTACAAAGACACCAGCCATTGGATTCAGGGACCACCCTCTCCAGCATGACCTCGTCCTAGCTAACTACTTCCAAATACGGTCACATTCTGAGGTTCTGGGTGGGCATGACCTGGGGAGGGGGAGAAGTGCTCCACCCGGTACAGCCGTGACGGCAAGACAGCCAGTCTGGTACAGGCAGTGTCTCAGACAGCTCAACTGAGAACACTGTGTAGGGAGGGCTTCCGTTGTGCAAACGACCGATGCCATGTCTTTTGGCCGATCTGAGGCCTGAGTCAAGGCTTTTGCTGTTAATGAATCGTATTGTCTAAACCAGAGAGGTTGCTGTGACACTCCGGTCCTTTGCCGGCTTTGAGTTGTTGTTCTGTCGTGATGAAGTGGCCGTGATTACTCGTTCTGACCCAGTTCTCTATGTAGTGGTTCTCAACTGGGGGGGGGAGGGGAGGCGGTTTTGGCCCCCAGGGGGCATTTGGTGATGTCTGGAGTCATTTTTGGTTGTCACAGCTGGAGGGTGGGGGCGCTTGGCATCCAGTGGTTGAGGGCAGGGACGCTGCTGATCTACAATGCGCAGGTCTGGCCCCACAGCAAAGAACGATGGAACCTAAGTACCAGGTCGCCAGCAGAGCTAAGCAAGCCCCCTGTTCCCCCATTGCTCCCGTAACTCCCCTTTCCTTACACCTGCAGAAGCTGTAGGTTACACACAACACTTTACCAAGATATGGAGGATTTGAAAATCAGAGGCGATGAAGGATTTGGGTGATGGGCAATGTTTCCTATAGTCATCTTAATTTTTTTCAGAAGAATTTATTCATTTATTTATTTATCTATTTAATTTTTATTTTTGGCAGGGGGTGAGTAATTAAGTTTTTTCTTATTTTTATTTTTCAAGGAAGTACTGGGGATGGAACCCAGGACCTCGTGCGTGCTAAGCGTGCGCTCTACCACTTGAGCTATACCCTCCCCCACCAGAAAAATTTATTTTTAACCAAAACATAATCCCTTCCCTAGTAAAGACTGGAGGGCCGGGAGGAATGCTGGTTTAGAAATCCAGACTGTCTGTTCTTACTAAGACTTGTCTAGGTTGGATTTTGATGACAGTGATCCTGAGGTCCGTGGCCATATTTACTTCTACTTTGACGCCAGTAAATCCGTGATCAGGGAAGTCTTGGGAGGGTTAGGGTTGAGACCTTGGAGAAAAAGGTCAGGAAAGTCTTCAACAAAGCAAATTAACATTCCTTCCAAGTTGATATTTAAGTGTATTTTTTTCTTTTCTTTTTATCGTGCTAAAACATACATAAAACTTAACCTTTTTAAAAAAACTGCATACTAGCTTTTTTTTTTTTTAGTTGAACTGTAGTTGACTTACAATGTTGTGTTAGTTTTTGGTGCACAGCATAGTGATTCAGTTTTATATACATACACACACATACTCTTTTTCATTATAGGCTATTACAAGCTATTGAATATAGTTCCCTGTGCTGTACGGTAGGACCTTGTTGTTTATCTATTCTGTATATAGTGATTTGTATCTGCTAATCCCAGACTCTCAATTTACCTCCCCCTCTTCCTCCTTTGGTGACCAAGTTTGTTTTCTATGTCTGTGAGTCTGTTTCTGGCTTGTAAATAAGCTCATTTGTGTCATTTTTTTAGATTCCACCTATCAGTGATATCATGTGATATGTCTTTTTGTGTCTGACTTACTTCACTTAGCGTGATAATCTCTAGGTCCCTCCATGTTCCTGCAAGTGGCATCATTTCATTCATTTTTGTGGCTGAGTAGTATTCCATTGTGTATATATACCACTGCTTCTGTCCATGGACATTTAGGCTGTTTCCATGTCTTGGCTGTTGTAAACAGTGCTGCTATAAACATTGGGGTGCATGTGTGTTTTTTGAATTGGAGTTTTCTCCAGATATATGCCCAGGAATGTGATCGCTGGGTCATATGGGAACTACTCTATTTTTGGTTTTTTAAGGACCCTCCATACCGTAAAACTTACCATTTTAACCACTTCTAAGTGTACAGCTCAGTGGCCTCAGTGTATTTTTGGCTGCAGGCTGTTGCTTGCGCTCTGATGAAGCTGGTTCTGGAGGCTGTGGGCTGTTTCCTCTGAGAGCCAGCTCTAATTGAGTTCTCCCCAGTGTGACCAGTGGATGTTACTGTCCCATTTTATGGTTGAGAAAACCCACAGCAGAGAGGACTCAGACCCCAGAGCCGCACTGACTTTGTCCATCACCTTTCAAAGGAAGAGCAGAACCGTGGGGGAAAAGTGCTCCCTTCTCTTCAGTCAGTGGACTCGTCGGAAGTTCTCAGGGCTGTGACTGGCGGGCCACGAGGTTTCCAGATCCCCACCAGTAACAGTTAGACTTAAGAGGTATACATTCATTTTATTAAGATGACTTTTCATTCCCTACAAGTTTCACATTTTATAGTGAAAAAGGAGCAAATGCTAACACGTTATCCATAATTCTCGTCTGAAGGGTAAAACCCCTTTCTAGGCAAAAATCTCAGAGACATAACGCATTGGACACTGTAGCTGGAGCACGTGTACATACAACACAAATGAGCACAGATGTTAAATTTCCAACTGAGGACCCATCAAAACCACAGCACAACTCTCCCAATTATAACGTACGTCCAGGCCACAGTAGGATTTATTTGTAAAAAACGAGCATACGGTTTTTCAATAACAGGCCTGCTGAATGAAACATGCTCTCATACAAGATGGACATCTGGTCTTGACGGTCGGAAACCTACGTTTCCAAGTATTTCATCTTGCACATTGAATGTGTTTTGCAGCTAGGTCTTCTCAGCTGAGGACGAATTCCACAAATCAGCCTTCCATCAGCTTGGAGGGTGAAGAAACGGACCAAGAGGGTGTAGAAAATGTCCCCGCCAAGGTGCGTGGGGCCCTCTGTCCTCTCGGGTGGGCTGATGGGAGTCCCGCGCTCTCTGGTGAGCCTGGGTAACTGACACCGTTCATACAGGGAACGTGTTGGGTGGGAAAGGGGACGACAAAATCCTGCATGGGGGGGCCCCAAGACCACTCACTGGACCCAGAAAAGCTTTTATTCTCACGGTTATTGTGAAGAGATGCAGATTAGCATCAACAGAGGAAAAGGCACAGAGGGCCCGGCCCAGGGGAAGCAGGTCCTAGCTGCCAGCTGCCCTCTCCCGGTGGGTTGCGAGGACAGCTCTAATTCCCCAGCAGCCATGCGTGACAACGCAGGCCGTTGCACCAACCACAACCAGGGAAGCTCAAGCATGCCTCGATGTCCGCGGTTTTTACGGGGGCTCAGTCATGTAGGCATGAGGGGTCTGCAGTGAGTCAGACGCAGCGTGACCCAGGGCCCCAGGCGAACAAAAGCAGGCGTTCACCATCAATCACCTTGCTAGTGTGAAGTGTCCGGCATGACCCAGGCCCTGTGTATACAAAGACACTCACGTCAGCCAGGATGTTCCAAAAGCTTAGAGGCTATCACCCAGGAGCTGGTTCAGGGCCAGTCTTGAGCACCTTCGGAATGTGTGGGGTTTGGACAACCCAGGCCTGCTGAGTTAAGCCTTTTCTGCACAAGCCCCAGGGATGGAGCATAAAGCTAAGAGGTAAGTGTTTGGCCTGACCTGTGCTCAGTGAAATTATACTCAAGTGCTCCGTGAATATACCCCACCCCCCAAAACAAATTCAGGACTGGTTTGTTGCAATTTGTAGCCCAGAAAAGCTCTATCAGGGCATTTCTCAGGTCAGTTGATTCAAGGGTAGCTGTGTTGACTGATTAATGGAAGAGTCAGGCTTAGAGTTCAGAGCCTGGCTGCTCCCGTGTGCGGTCCGCTAGTGCTGCTGGGGCCGAGCCCTGCTGCTGCATTCAGGGGACGGCTCAGGTGTCCCTGAAGAGCAGGTCGTTCAGGGGAACGGGGGCATCTCAGTGTGACATTCTTGTCCCCGGTGTTTCAGAAAACTGTTAAGCACATTGTGGAAAAGACGTATCTCCACGTGCTTTGTACTCCTGTTCCTGAGGAATTTCTGGACCAGAATGTGGTGTTTTTCCTCAGAAATACAAAAGGTACCTCTCCTATGTGAGTGTGTGTGTGTGTGTGTACATGACTGAGTATCTTCATTTTCACACGCTCTTGCGAATATCACCTTTTTATTAGTCCAGTCAATCCTCATTATTCATGGAGTCCATGTTTGCAGATTCACCCACTCACTTGAAGTGTTTGCAACCCCCAGTCCACACTTTTGATGCTTTCCTGGTCATGTCAGGACATATACCAGGTAGCAATGGCATCTGCCCCGACATTGTTACTGTTTACTCTCACCACCTTTTAAATTTTTACTTATTTATTTTTTTGTACATGAATGTTGCTAGAGACTTTATTCATAATAATCAAAAAGTTGAAGCAATCCAGGTGTGCATCAGCTGATGAGCGGATAAACCGACTCTGGTACATCCGTACCATGGAATAGTTCTCAAATAGAAAAGGACAAACTATTAAATAGATGAAGCAGGTGTGGCTAAAATCTGTACCCTGTCCTCTAGAGGGGACAGGAGTGGGTGTGTGGGCTGAGGGACTTCTCAAAAAGCTGGCCGACCTCAGGCCTCTGGGGCCTGGGACCTTCCCAGAGGCAGCCCTCAGGCCTCCGGGCCACACAGCCCCGGGGCCGCTGAATTATGATAATAGCGATGACCAAGATTCTGTAAACTCCTTCCTGGTATTTTTTTCTCCATGTACAAATATATACATGACGTCTCAATTTTTGTCCTTAAATAAAAACAAGACATTTTCAGACAAAATTTTTTAAAAATAGCTATGTAATATTTTTTAATAGTTATTTTTCACTGATGTCAAGTTTTCCTCATTACAAAATATTTTTTCTTTTAAAAAAATTGTATCTCTTTAGAAAAAAATTGTTTTTTAAATGGAGGCACTGGGGATGGAACCCAGGACCTCGTGCCTGCTCAGCACGCGTGTGCTTTACCCCTGAGCTATGTACCCTCCCCCTGTCCTTCTTTTCCACATTGGATTTTTCACCTAGTTTCCCTTTAAAATAAATTTATTTCAGTAAAGAAGCACTTGATGGAAAGGAACGTATTAGGTAGAGAACGGTGCATGCTGGCACCCGCGCGGAGACGGGCGGACGGGCGGAGCTGCCTCAGTTGACATGTCTGCGGTGCTTCCGTTTTGTTTCCCAGTTGGATTGAGGGAGGCGCCCAAGGGACCTTTAAAGTGTCTACCGCGCTGATTGGTGCTGGTTGACTTTTTTGTTTTTCTTTTACATTTTTTTATTGAGTTATAGTCATTTTGCAATGTGGTGTCAAATTCCGGTGTAGAGCACAATTTATCAGTTATACATGAACATATATGTATATTCTTTGTCACATTCTTTTTTGCTGTGAGCCACCACAAGATCTTGTATATAATTCCCCGTGCTACACAGTACAATCTTGTTTATCTATTCTGCGTATGCCTGTCAGTATCTACACATTTTGAAATCGCAGTCTGTCCCTTCCCACCCCCCGCCCCCTTGGCAACCACAAATTTGTATTCCATGTCTGTGAGTCTGTTTCTGTTTTATATTTATGTTCTTTTTTTTTTAGATTCCACATATGAGCGATCTCATATGGTATTTTTCTTTCTCTTTCTGGCTTACTTCACTTAGAATGACATTGGTGCTGGTTGACTTTTGGTCAGGGGGATGTGATGTATGTCCAGTAAAACCTGGCCGAGGGGTAGACTCTCCCCAAATATGTCTTTCAAACCCCCATGACTCGAAGGCTGCGCCGGTGGTGAGTTGGGGGTGTTGCTGGGAGTGGGAGACAGACCAAGCAAGGAGCCCAGCGAACATTTCTAGAAAACCCGGTTGTTTGTATACTTGTCCGCCTGGAGACACGACAGCCAGATCAGCTCATCTGTGCGGCCCGTGGGCGCTGCCTGTGTGACCCCATGAGCCCCAGTGTGACAGTCAGTGTTTACATCACTTTCTCATCGGCACCGAGATGGTAGAAATGAGCGCGTGCTCCGAGTCTGTGCCTGGCGCATCCCCTGCTTGGGAAGAAGGAGCTGGTCCCCGGGCACTTGGAAACGTTAGCTGTCGTTTCTCCACTCACCTTACACCCGACGTCTGCTCCCGTTTAGAGACCATCTCCGAGGCCACCGACATGAAGGAAGCCATGGAAGTTATGCCCGAGACGCTGGAGTACGGAATTATAAACGCGGACGTGCTCGGTTTCCTCAAGGACATTGTCTGTCAGGTGAATATGGACAGAAGAAGGAATCTCAGCACTTTTCATGAGTAGGGCCGCCTGGTTCACTGTTTCCACAAAGAGGGGGTGGGCAGCTCCTAGGTTCGGTGCTGCTGGGGGTCCTGGGGCAGAGCAGTGATCAGGACAGGTGACATCCTGAGCTCCGGGAGCAGGAACGGGGGGAAAGACATGAAACATCAACATGTAAACAAGAAAATGTCAGGTGGTGACAAGTGACGTGAAGAAAATAAACCCTAGCCATGTGACAGAAGTGGTTTGTGTGTGTGTAGGTGGTGGCGGCAAGAAACGACCTTACTGAGCAGGTGATATCTGAGCTTTCTTTAGAGACAACCAGTTAAAAAAAAAAGCTCATAAACTGGCTAATTCACTACTGCTGAGTTGTTAGGGATACGTCATAGGGTGGGACAGAGGTGGCCAGGAAGTTCCCCTCTGAGGAAGTGGCATTGAGTTGAGAGGTGAATGAGCTGAAGGCCTCAGACCTGTGAAGATTTGGAGCAAGAGCACCCTGGGCAGAGAAAGCAGCACAGGCAAAGGTCCTGAGGCAGGAACTCACTTATCTCGGTCCAGAAACAGAAGGCAGACCAGTGCAACTGGACAGTAGTGAGGGAAGGTTAGAAAGGAAGGTAGGTTTTTGAAACAGGGGAATCAAATGACCTGGTCTGCATTTTCCTTCTGGCTGTCGTGTGAAAAACATATTGCAGGGGCTTGCGGGACAAGTAGACCTAATAGCGGGCCATGGAAGCATCCAGGTGGCGGATGGTTATTTAGGCTCCAGGGTTCAATCGGGGAGGGAGTGGGAAGCAGACAGTGTCAAGAATACGTGGGGGATGGAACCAACAGGACTTGCTGAGGACTTGGATATGGAGGTTTAGGAAGAGAGAGCAACAGGAATGACTCTTGGGATTTGGGTTTGGGCAGCTGGGAGGATGCTGGGGTCATTACTGAGATGGGGGGCTGGAGGGACCTGGAGAAAAATCCTGGAACTCTATTCTGCACATGCTGAGCTTGACACGCGTCCTAGACATCCAAGTTGAAGTGTGAAGCAGGATGTGTAAGCCTGGAGCTCAGGGGAGAACTCAAGGGGTTCCTCCAGCAACTATTCATTGAGCTCCTACTGTATGCCATAGCGGTGATGACCATAGTTAAGTTCTCTGCCTCTACATGAAAGAACATCCGTGAGAAAACATACAGGCAATGACAGGAGTGAAGGAGAAAGGTGAAGCCAGGCAGGGGGTTAGAGGTGTTGGCAGGTGGTCAGGGTAGGGCTGGGGTGACCGGGAAGACCTCGGATTGTCTTTTGCTGGGACTGTTGCACTTGGCTCCTGATCGGCCCCCCAGCCTCCACTCTTAACCCCGTACTAGTCTCCACATGCCAGCCAGAGAGAGACTTTAAAAAATGGGAGCCATGGCATGGGGGTGGCGTCAAGCCAAGGGACTGGATGAAACAACCAAGGGACAGAACATAGAAGGAGGAGGTGGAGATGAGAGGAAAGCTGGGGGGCGGGATGACAGGGAACCGACTTACTATTTTGAAAATTGGGCAAATAAAGGGAAGGACCCAAGCGTTTGGGTCCTGCCTTCTCTAACGAAATTCACCAGTTAATTAAATAGTAGATGAGAGGTGTCTCTTCATAGAAGCATTTCAGGTATTTAAAAAAGGAATTTTAGAGCGAGAGTATTTCAACTGCACACCTCCCAGTGGGTTCGGGGATCTAGGCGTTGAACATCAGGGGATGCTAACAGCAAAAAAAGAGAAAACCAAGCATTACTTGTCTCCTGAAAGAAGAAACACCAATAATCTTGGCAAAGGGATTCTGATCCAGTCTCTGGATCCAGCTGCCAATTTGCAGGAAATACAAGAGGAGTGTGTTGAATTCCACGTGGGTATGCAGCCAGCAAAACCCAGGCTGGGAACCTCAGATATTCTGGCTTCTACAATAAAGTAGAAGGACATGTAGATTAAAATAGTCTTACAAATGTATCCGATTTTAACAAAAATGGGCAAAACTAAAAACCAAAACCCAACTAACCAACCCAACCAACCATCCAATCAACCCACGGGCATTTGCACATCACTTTCCGAGCAGGGGTTAAGTTTCCTAATTGTCTTCAAGTGACTTCATAAATGCATGCTTCTGTCCTCAGCTCCGTTTCCCAAAGACCTTGTCCTCAGTGACTCCGTTATTTTAACCTTGGCACAAACTTGGAGCTGAGCTGATGGGTAGATACACAATTCTCACTTCCCTGTGCCGTAATTTCTAACTCAGCTTGCCCTGTGGCTGGCGGCAGCCAAGGAAACAGTATTATCCCCTGGGTGGTCACCTCAGGCTTGGTGCAGATTTGTTACCCTCGGGTCATTTTAAGTCAAACATGATTTCTCTTTCTTTAGATCTGTGCTCTGGGCTGGAGCAGTTCACTTGGTCATTATAGTTGTACTTCCTGCTGTAACATACTCAAAGCCAGAGGCAACTTGAGTGCACGAGTTATTGGACCTGACACTGTGTGATTAGCTTCTTCAACCTGGCGTTTCAGGTGTTCATGCCGGCCTTGTCCTTCAATCAGCACAAGGATGCAAGCCTCGGACACACGTCTGGAGAAGTCGTTGACTCTTTTGAGTATGACATAGACCTACCGACCATGCCTGGGGAAGCCGTAGAATATCACAGCATTCAGCTAATACGGGATGAGTTCTTAATGAACATCCAGAAATTTGCAAGTAGCATTCAAAGAACAATGCAGCAACTCGAAGGTAAGGCTTCATTTTTTTTGTCTATTCATTTACAATATTTTAAAAATTTACTGGGCAACTTTTTGTTTGTTTGTTTGTTTTGGTGTGGGGAGGTAATTAGGTTTATTTAATTTATTTATTTTAATGGAGGTACTGGAGATTAAATCCAGAACCTCGTGCATGCTAAGCATGTGCTCTCCCACGGAGCTATACCCTGCCCCCTGTTCAGTTTTTAAATTGAAGTCACTAGGTTGTCAATTCAGGAACATCTGAAATGACTAAATCATTTTTTATTGAAGTATAGTCAGTTTATGGTGTACAGCGTAATAGTTCGGTCATACATATACATACATATATTTATTTTCATATTCTTTTTAACTGTAAGTTACTACAAGGTATTGAATATAGTTCCCTGTGCTATACAGTATGAACTTGTTGTTCATCTATTTTATAAACAGTAGTCAGTATCTGCAAATTTCGAACTCCCAATTTATCCCTTCCCATCCCTTTCCCCCTCCCGGTAACCAAAAGTTTGTCTTCTATGTCTGTGAGTCTGTTTCTGTTTTGTAGACAAGTTCATTTGTCTTTTTTTTTCAGATTCCACATATAGGCGATATAATATGGTATTTGTCTTTCTCTTTCTGGCTTACTTCACTTAGAATGACAATCTCCAGGTCCATCCATGTTGCTGCAAATGGCATTATTTCATTCTTTTTTTTTTTTATGGCTGAGGAGTATTCCATTGTATGAATATACCATACCTTCTTTATCCAGTCGTCTGTTGATGGACATTTAAGTTGTTTCCACATCTTAGCTGTAAACAGTGCTGCTAAGGAACATCTTAAATAACTAAACCATTTTGATAGAGCTTAACACTGGAACAATGATTAATCATCTGAAATGTTTCAGTGACATTCTAATGGGAGAGGCTGGGATGTAGACAGATGAGGACAGGGGATGTATCAGACTGTACGCTGATGTCTGGAATGAAGAGCCAGCTGATTAACTTGAACATCACTGTCTGCAATCATTTTCCGAAAACTAGTGGATGACCGACCATTTTCCTTCTGCTAGGTGAGATCAAGTTAGAAACGCCAAGCATCAGTGTAGACAGAGAGGTGTCTGACCTGGCAGCTGACCCAGATGCCGTTGAAATTTTGGAGCAATGTGTGATAAACTGGTTGAATCAGATTTCTGCAGCTCTTGAGGGCCAGATGAAAAAGACGCCTCAGGTAACTTGTGCAGTGCTTTTGAAGATCCCCAATCCAGTTCCTGCTTGCCGTCCTGAGAAAGAGCCAGGAGCCTGGGGATCTGTGTGATCTGGCCTCTCTTCTTACTGTTTTGTGACCTCCTTAAAAAGATCAAAGTAAACATACCCGGGATATCGTTCTTGGGCTTTCTGATGTTAGTGTACTACCATGTTACTCCCTGGACTGATAAAGATGATACTGTGTATCGGTCAGGATGCTTGGGCTGAAAAATAAGCACACAAACCAGGAAACCCAACTCAGCTGGCTTAAATAAGAAAGAGGATTTGTTGGCTCACATAACTAAAAAGTCCAGATGCAGGGCTGGTTTCAGGTATGGTTTGATCAAGACTCTGGGACTCTAGCTGTGTTTCTCTGTGACTCTCTTGGTTCCAATCTCCTCTCTGAGGGGGCTTCCTCCTCGGGCTGATTTCCTCCATAGAGGTAACCTGTAGCAGTTTCTGGCTCCACATCCCCATACCACATTGTCCAGAGAAAGAAGGGTGTCTTTGACTAGCATTCCTGGCTGGAGTGCTCTTATTGGACCATCCTAGGTCAAGGCCCCACCCCTGAAGTCCTTGTATGGGTTGGCCCCTAAATGGAGCATTTGGGAAGAGAAGCGTGGATGCTGGAGGAACACCCACAAGTGCTCACTCCCCACTAATGATGACGCTGTTTGTGTGATCATGTCACCTCTCAGGGGAATGGTCCTCTGGCTGAAATTGAATTCTGGCGGGAAAGAAATGCAACCTTAAGTGCACTCCATGAACAAACAAAGCTTCCAGTAGTCAGAAAAGTCTTGGATGTCATCAAGGAATCGGATTCTATGCTTGTGGCCAACCTGCAGCCTGTCTTAACTGAATTATTCAAGCTCCACATGGAGGCCTCAGACAATGTGCGGTTTCTTTCCACGGTGGAACGTCATTTCAAGGTACGCTGGGTGCGCTGCACTTTGAAAAGTCAGCTCTGTAAACTAGATCTCACGTGGATTTAACTTCCTTTTGTTTATTCAGCATTTTAAAAATCATAGTAAAATAGATGTAACATGATATTATTTTAACCACTTGTAAGAATTCGGTAGCATTAAATACGTACACAGTGCTGGCCATCCTTCATCACTGTCAACGTGCAAACCTTTTCCACCATCCCCAGCATAAACTCTGTCCCTTCAACAACTCGGACTTCCTCCAGGCCCTGGCAACCTCTATTCTAATTTGTGTCTCTATGAATTTGCCTATTCTAGGCATTTCATGTAAATGGAATCATACAGTATTTGTCCTCTGTGTCTGTTTTACTTCACTCAACATAATGTCTTCAACATTCATCAGTGTTGTAGTATATGTCAGAATCTCTTTCCTTTTTAAGGTTCAATGATATCCCATTGTATGTATAAGCTACATTTTGTTTGTCCCTTCGTCTGTTGCTGGGTCTTGGTTGTCTCCACCTTTTGGCTATTGTGACTAAGGCTGCTATAAATATGGGTGTGCAGGTATGTGACTGAATCCCTGCTTTCAATTTGTTTGAGTGCACATCCAGGAGGAGAAATGCTATGATATGATAGATAATTCTGTGTTTACCTGTCTGTGGTACCACCAAACTGTTTTCCACAGTGATGCACCATTTTACATTCCCACAAGCAGTGCACAAGTGCAATTTCCTTGTTTGAGATTCCTCTCCCCTCTGATTTATCATGCGCAGTACAGTATTACAAAGCCAGGAGTCATTATTCTTGTCCCAATAAAATAATGAGGTCAGTGAAAGTCCTGTTTGTGTGGCTGAGGGCATGATGTGTGTGTGGAAAAGCACTGTCGAGGTGTGGGCCCAGGTCCTGATACCCCAGCTCTGCATATGCGACCTCTCTGAGCCTGTTTCTGTCTCTGGAAAACTAGGATAATGAGAGAGCCTACCTCATATAGTTGCTGGAAGATTCAAATGAGCTTATGCACACAAAGCACTTAGCAGATAAAAAGTAGCATCAGGTGTCCAGTATTACTATGTATTACTTTGACCATTAAAAATAAAAGTAATGATAATAAATTCATTTTTATTTTAAAAATAAAAAATTCTGGTATTAAAAAAACCCAGTAGCATCAGGGAAGCAACTGGTACAACTGTACACGTTCAACAATTGTATGAGTCCAGGTGTGCACGTGGGACAAGTGCGGCAACTGTGCAAGTGTAACTGCACGTGGACAACTGTACCCCTATGACAGCTGTACGAGTGGTCCAACAACTGTAGAAGTACAACTGTATGTGTCCCACAACTGTGCAACTATAACTGTATATGGACAACTGTACACATTTGACAGCTGTACAAGTGGTCCAACAACTGTAGAAGTATAACTGTACGTGTCCAACAACTGTGCAACTGTAACTGTTCGTGTACAACTGTACATATATGACAGCTGTACAAGTGGTCCAACAACTGTATATGTCCAACGACTGCAAGTGTAACTGTACATGGACAACTGTACACAAATGACAACTGTGCAAGTGGTCCAACAGCTATAGAAGTACAATTGTGTATGTCCAACAACCACACAAATGGTACAGGTGCAACTGTGTAAATACAGTAGCTGTACATGTCCAACAACTGTGCAAGTATAATTAACTGTACATGTAGAACTGTACCCATATGACCACTGTACGAGTGGTCCAACAACTGTACATGTCCAACAACTGTGCAAGTGTAACTGTACATGGACAACTGTACACGTCGGACAACTGTACAAGTGGCCCAACAACTGTAGAAGTACAACAGCTGTACATGTACAACAACGATACAACAACTGTATGCGTGGTACACAGATAAGGTTACATACGGTTCTGTATCAGTGATACAACGACTGATCAAGTCTGGGGGCTTGAGGGCCAAGTGGAATCCGCCACTGAGTTGCTGATGTTAGTGTCAACATCCTTTCCTTTTCTGGGGTTTCTTTATTGCCTCTGCAAAATGAGAGTTTGCAAAGATCAGAGAGAGCCAAACTTCCATCGCTCATGTACTGCTTTTGTGATTTTTGCCTCCCCTTTGTGCGCCTGAAACTTACTTTTCTTTAAATGGCTTTAAATTCATTCATAGACGTGTGTGTGTGTGTGTGTGTGTGTGTGTGTGTGTGTGTGTGTGTGTGTGTTTGTGATTTAGCCTCATCTTAAATAATAATACCTGTGCAGTCATGGGTTTGATATACCAGTTATGTATGTTCTTCTAACATGGTTGAAGTAAACATATTTTTAAAAAGTCTTGAACACTGTCAGAATCATCTCACTTCCTGCCGGGGGATGCATACCCTGGAAAACACTGCACTGGCTATGGTCACTTCTAGAGTGCCAGCTTCTATTCATTTAGTGGCACTCTTGCCACTAAATATAATATAATTTTATATGTGTATAATATGTACACACACACCTGCTTCATATACTTGTCTGCAAATTGCTTTATTATTTATTTATTTATTTTATTGAAGTATAGTTGATTTACAATGTTGTGTTAGTTTCTGGTGTACAGCGTAGTGATTCAGTTATACATATATATATTTTTTCATTATAGGTTTTTACTGCTGTACAGTAGGACCTTGTTGTTTATTTTATACATAGTAGTTTGTATCTGCTGATCCCAAAGTCCCAATTTATCCACCCCCTCCTTTCCCCTTTGGTAACCATAAGTTTGTTCTCTATGTCTGTGAGTCTGTTCCTGTTTTGTAAATAAGTTCATTTGTGTCCTTTTTTTAGACTCCACATGTAAATGATATTGTATGATATTTGTCTTTCTCTCTCTGACTGACTTCATTTAGTGTGATCATCTCTAGGTCCATCCATGTTGCTGCAAATGGCATTATTTCATTCTTTTTGATGGCTGAGTAGTATTCCATTGTATATACATACCACAACTTCTTTATCCAGTCAGCCTTCGATGGACATTCAGGTTGCTTCCATGTCTTGGCTAACTTTATTTACTTCAATTTTCTCTCTCTTTCCATGTCAGCGCACACAGACCTATTTCAAACCTCTTCTGTTTGTTAAACACTGTCTCCCATAATAAGGACTTTTTTTGTGTGTAAATTAAGAAGAATGAAAGCTTCTGCATGCTTACTGCTTTACTACAGTGTTTGACCCCGAAGCTAAGTTGCTTGCCTTGCTCTCTCTTTCACACGTGTCTGCGGATCAGAACATAACGCACGGGTCCAGCTTCCACGTCGTCTTGGAAACGATCCCCTCCATGATGAGCGCCCTGAGGATGGTGTGGATCATCTCCCGACACTACAACAAAGACGAGAGGATGATTCCGCTCCTGGAGCGCATCGCCTGGGAGATCGCCGAGCGGGTCTGCAGGGTGGTGAATCTGCGGACTCTGTTCAAGTAAGGCATCGTGGCACTGTTTCCCTTACGATCTTAAACAGCTTTATCGAAACGTAATTCACACACCATCCAAGTCACCCATTTGAAATGTCCAGTTTAATGCTTTTAGTATAATCACAGACTCAGACATCCATGGCCATCATCGATTTTAGAATATTTTCTTCCTCCCTGAAAGAAACTCTGTCCCCTTTAGCTGTCACTCCCACCTTCCCCAGTCCCCCTCCCAAGTACCCGCCAGCCCTGGGCAACCACTGATCATGGAATGACTCATATAACACGTGGTCTTTTTGAGGGGGAAGGGAGATAATTAGGTTTGTTTATTTATTTTTGATGGAGGTTCTGGGGATTGAACCCAGGACCTCGTGCATGCCAAGCATGCACTCTGCCACTGAGCTACACTCCCCCCCACCACACGTGGTCTTTTATGACTGGCTCCTCTCACTCAGCATCCTGTTTTCAAGGTTCGTCCAGGTTGTAGCTTGTGTCAGAGCTTCTTTCCTTTTTATGGCCAAATTATACTCCATGGTGTGGATTAATTGGGACCATCTTCTTTGTGGTCTTAGACCAAGGCAGATGGTCCGAGGGAACATCAACCCTGGACCCTAGACCCCGCAGGTGGAACAGCCTCTGAGCATCTGATATAGAAGGACACACAGATCTTTCTTCATTTTCTTTTTAAATTTTTTTTGGAGGGTGGGGGGGGTAATTAAGTTTATTGATTTATTAATTTATTGATTTATTTTGTGAAGGTCCTGGGGATTGAACCCAGGACCTTGTGCATGCTAAGCATGTGCTCTACCACTGAGCTATACCCCTCCCCAACTTTCTTCACTTTCTTAAAAAACAATCTCTATAAGTGAAATGAGTACCCAAATCTCAGTCGTATCGCTTTGCTCCGGTGGTGCAGCCCCACAGTGGACCCAAGGCCACTCGCTCCCCTCCCAGCTCAACCAGAAAGCTTACCAGTGGACTACAGCTCTGCACACGGTGTGGGCGGCTGCAGGGAGGGTCAGAGTGGGCCTTGGCTTGGAATTCCTGCCCGCACCCTTGCAGAGGCTTTCTGCGACGAGGCTGTGACACCAGAGAGGCCCTGCTCCTTGGTTAGACTTCTCCCCTTAGGAACCTGGCCCCCCAACCCCGCCGGGGGACGTGGCTAGGACCCCCGGCAGCTCCGCCCCCTCGCCCATCACAGCCTCCCTTTGCTTCGCAGAGAAAATCGAGCGAGCGCCCAGCACAAGACCTTGGAGGCCCGGAACACCCTGCACACGTGGAAGAAGGCTTATTTTGACACCAGGGCCAAGATCGAGGCTTCGGGGAGGGAAGCTCGGTGGGAGTTCGATCGAAAGCGGCTGTTCGAGAGAACGGATTACATGGCCGCCATCTGCCAGGACCTCTGCGACACCCTGCAGGTGGGCGGGCGGGGCGCGCTTCCCTCAGCAGGGCTTTGCCCGCAGGAGGCCGTCTGGCTCTTTGACGGGGCCTCGCTGTGGCCGGTAGGAGCCGGGAGACAGAGGGAGTCCGGGCGGGAGAAACACCTGAAGGAGCAAACAACACGAGCCAGGATGCACCAGAGCACACCGGGGCTTCGCAGCTTCCCTGGAGCTTTGTGACATCCCTCCCTCTCCCCCTCCTTCTGGTTTTCTTTCTTTCTTTTTGGTGTGGGGAGGTAAGCAGGTTTGTTTGCTTTTTTATTTGTTTTAGTGCAGGCACTGAGGATTGAACCCAGGACCTCGTGCATGCTAAGCATGCGCTCTGCCACCGAGCTATACCCTCCCTACCCTGGCTTTTAAAAAAAAATTTTTTTTAAATTGAAGTATCGTTGATGGACAATACTGTATAAGTTAACAGGTGTACAGTTTGGTGATTCACAATTTTTAAAGGTTATACTCCATTTATAGTAACTAGTAAATGCTGGCCACATTCCCCACATTGTACAGTACATCCTTGTAGCTTATTTTATGCAGAATAGTTTGTGTCTCTTCGTCCCCGGCCCCTCTTCTGTGCCTGCCCCCTCCTGCTCCCCACTAGGAGCCAGTAATTTGTCCTCTAAGCTGTGAGTCTGTTTCTCTTTTGTTATATTCACTAGTTTTTTATACTTTTTAAATTCCACATATAAATGGCATTATACAGTATTTGTCTTTCTCTGTCTGACCTATTTCCTTTAGTATAATGCCCTCCACGTCCATCCATGTTGTTGCAGGTGGCAAAATCTCATTCTTTTTAAAGGCTAAGCACGCGCTCCACCACTGAGCCACACCCTCCCCCTCTCGTTTCACTTTTAGATACATGCACATTCGAGCAGTGTTCTCTGTGTTGACTTGCTGGTGAGGAAGGAAGGGCTGGGAGGGAAAGGAGTGCTGTTTTCCTGTCCCCACGTTCCATCTGTGTCATCATTTTCAGCCGGAGTAGTTGGCTAGTGCAGGGAAGCAACAGCGGCGAGAAGCAATACGTAGGTCAGGTGCCTTGGTCAGGTGTGTGTCTTAGTCTTTCTCATTGGAAGCAAGCTCTGTTTTGAAGGGAGGACGTAGCCTCTCTGAGCTTTCAGTGTCCTTGTTTACATGTCATAGAGGCGACACGCTTACCTGTCCTGGCTCTGAGTCTCTCCAGACTCCCGAGCATCGTGGGTCCACTGGAGTTATCTGCTCATGGGGCCTCACACAGGGGGATGTCGTGGGACAGCACACACGCAGATTTCACTCATCTCCTCTGCTCACACGCATGCGTGACTGTTCCCTGAGACTTCATTTACAAAACACAAGTTCATAGATAAAATGGTGAAGAATTTCAAGATGGTAATAGCACAGCCTGAAACCCAGCCTGGGGCCCTTCGCTGTCCGGCACCCTGTGCACCTGCCTGAGTCCCGCACCCAGGAAGTCCCACAGCCTCTGTGGCTCATGGAGCTTTACAGTCTGGTAGAAGGGAAAGATGGTAGACATACTGATCACACAAAGCTGTAGCCACAGCTGAGACGAGTGCTAGGAGAGAAACAGTCCAGGGAGCTCTGCAGGTGTGTGTTGGGGCCTGACCTGTCCTAAAGGGCCACACACAATGAACTGGTATTTCATGGTGAGTGCTAGCTGCCTAGGCACTTCAGACTGTAAGTGCAAAGGCCCTGAGACAGAAAGGAACGTGGAACTGGAAGAGGCCTGAGTGGCTGCAAGGTGGCAGAGGGGGGAGCTGTATGGGAAGAGATGAGAGGGGCAGGGAGGGGCCTGAACATGCAAACTTCATCAGCTGTGTCAGGGCATGGGCGACTTGTCCTTTGCACGGTGGGCGTAGTACCAAAGGGCTCAGACTGGGAGGAGGTTACCTGTGTGACGTGATTCTCGCCCTCCGGCAAACCTAGATATGCAACCCACCTGTCATGAGGAGAATCAGGAGAAAACCCAGCGGTCACCTCCTCATTGTGTTGTTTGACTGCACAGGTTATGGAGGAATTTTACAACATATTCGGTCCAGAGCTAAAAGCAGTGACGGGGGACCCCAAGCGCATCGACGATGTCCTGTGCAGGGTGGACGGTCTGGTCACCCCCATGGAAAACCTGACCTTTGACCCCTTCAGCATCAAGTCCTCCAAGTACTGGAAGTACGTGATGGATGAGTTCAAGATTGAAGTCCTGGCAAGTAACACATCCTTCAATTTGAGCTTGGAAGTGGACACCATGTTTCCCCCATGTTAAATCTGCTGTGTTATTTAGTTATGCTTAGGTTTTTTTTTTTAATCATAAAAAAGGATACCTACTTTTTAGTGAAAAAATGCAAACAATACAGAAGAGCATGTGGTAAAAGTGAACATTCCTGTTTTCCTTTGTCCCCTCTCCTGTTCCCCAGGTGGGATAAGTTTAAATCAAGCTAGACACAGAAGCATGTCTGCAAAGGTGGATTGGGTGTATAATTGGAGAGGATGTAGGAGGGCCAGGGTGAAGAATGGGGCTTAGTTTAGTAAACAGTAGGGAGCCACTGAAGGTTGTTGACCAAGGGAGTGACATAATCAGAGTTATACCCAAGGAAGGTTTTTCTGGCCACAGGGTAGGCTGATCTGGGCTAGGGAATGACAGGAGGTGGGGAGATGATCTATGAGGTTGTGGCCTAAGATGTGAGGGAGGCAGGGCCAGTCACAGGTAAGGTATAGCTGAGAATATGAGCATGGATGGGGTAATCCACCACACTCATCTTTTTAGCCTTTTGTGGGAAGCACTCTCAGTAGAGTCCCCATTTTATGTTTTCAGTAAGTGTTTTGATAACCCCAGAGCATCTTTTATATGGACAACCTCAGACAGTTCTTCTTGGGTTATATAAACATCCCCATTTTGATTGTATTCAGTTTATTCTCAGCTTCTACTTTATTTTATGTTGTTTGTTTTTAAATTGAGCTTTTCATTGAAGTCACTTAATCAAGTACTAGTAAAAGGCTCATGATAAGAAGAAGTATCTCCATGCTTGATCTCTCTCCATCCCCACTCTGGGGGTCATTTTTCACAATTCTAGATGTTTCTTTTGTTGTTTACCTCCATATGTCCTAAAGAACATGCCAATATGGTTATTTACTGATTTATCAAATGTAATCACTGTGCAGGTGTTTTCACTGCTGAGCCAAGAAGCCCATCATAACCTTGCCACCTTTCTTATCCAGCCCTTCGTTTTTCCTGGAGTTAGTCATTGCTTTCATTTTCATTTGCCTGGTTGGTTACGTATGCATTGTTAATTCTTCCAGCTGCTCTAACATCTCTTCCACACATCTATCAACAGTGGATCCCATCTGCTTGGACGTTTCAGCACTATTATTTTCCTGGAGGTCTTTCTCCTAGAGCTCACTGTCTTTCTGCTCAAGTTTAGCTTGTTTGCTCCTCAGAACTGTTGGGAAGCAGTTGCCCTAGGACTTTCCTATCTTGTCTCATCTGTTGGATCCTGTTTTCTAGAGTTCACAGCTTCCTCTTTCCTTGTTTGCTCCTTTGTTTGGCTGACGCACATTTTCTAGTCGCTTTCCTGAGAAAGGTTTCATAGGACGTACATTTTTTTGAGTCTTGTATGTGTGAATTCTGAAATAATAGGTATAGAATTCAAAATTGAAAATTCCTTTTCATCAGACATTTGAAGATGTTCTTCATTGGTTTCTAGCTTCTAGTGTTATGAGATGTCTGATGCCATTCTGATTTAATTTTTCTAGAACTAACCTTCCACTCTATATGGAGTGGGGTGGGGATGGAGATATAGAAGATGCACAGTGGGTAGCCTGGCTGTGCAGGGTCCCAAAGGGGTCCTCTGTTTGCCCCTCTCCTTCCTGGTGCCTGGTGCCCCCAAATGCTCAGCCTCCCAGAGGTTTTCATGGGAACAGACAGGTGCCCCTGCCTCTTGCAAGGGTTAGTTGTAATTCTCTGCCTTCTATAAAGTCAGTTACCCTCCTTCTAAAAATTCCTGAACTGTCTCCTCTGCCATTGTTTCCTCTCCCATTTCCTTGTCTACATGAGTTAATACTTAAAAACAATTCCTTTCCTATCATTTTGAACTGGTGGAGGAAAGAGCAGAAAACCAGTGTGGCCGGCCCTTTTTAACTGGACACTAGCTTCCACTAAAGCACAGGGGAGACCCTTCTTAAGGCACTGATTTTATTTTTTTGCTTATTTCTTACTATTTCATTTCTTGCAGGAAAATTACAGGGTCCTAAGAGCTTTTTGTTCTTGCCCTTTTTTTGGTGCAGGTTATTGAGAAAGAAGCAAAAAATTTTATCGATGAATCTTTTAAGACGCTTCGATCTGCTGAAGCAGCATTTGACATGCTTTTAAAGTTCAAGCATATTCGTTCACGGGAGGCTATTAACCGACAAATGATGATGAAATTTAACGATATCCTTGCACAGTATTGTAAAGAGGTAACTGAAAAATCTATGGCCACTGTAGCGGTGAAAACACACTTGGCAATGTGTTAACAAATGGGTCACACCGCTATCTGTCTTTCTCATCTAAATTCAGAGAAACTGGAATTTTTCCCAAGTAAGCCTGTCACGTAACCAGGACAGAAAACCAGAACGAAGTGGCTTTGTTTGTTTAGCAGAGACGTTCCGTAAGAGTTGATCAAGTACAGTATGACATGCCTCACGTTGTGATGGGCCCCGTGTGTTAGTGGTGGCGATAACCCTGGTAAAGGTGTAACAGGAGTCATCGCTAACCCTGTGCAAGTGTAACCCTGTGTCTGTGTCCCATCCGTTGTAAGGACCTTTGTTATAGATTGGACCCACCCAGATAATTCAGGATAATCTCCTTACTTTAAGGTCAGCTGATTGCTGACCTTCACTTCCTCTGCTGCCTAGTTCCTCTTTGTCATATAACATGACCCAGTCATAGGTTCTGGGGATCAGGACCATTACTGGGGAGACATTGTTTTGCCCCTGACACCTAACACACATGAGAGTGTGAAATGCTTATTTTAAAATGCAGGCCCAGGCAATATCATCCAGCAGTTCCAGTCTGGGTATATACCTAAAAGAATTGAAAACAGAATCTCGAAGAGATATCTGAACATCAGTGTTCATAGCAGCACCATTAACAACAGTCTAAAGCTGGAAATAACCCAAGTGTCCGCTGATAGACAGATGGATAAACAAAATGTGGTCTATCCATAAAATGGGATATTATTCAGCTTTAAGAAGGAAGGAAGTTCTGACGTGCTACAGCATGGATGAACTTTGAGGGCTTTATGTTAATTGAAATAAGTCAGTCATAAAAAGATGAATACTCTGTGCGTCTACTTATGTGAGGTGCTTAGAGCAGTCAAAGTCATGGAGACAGAAAAGTAGAATGGTGGTTCCTAGGGGCTGGGGGAGGGGAGAAATGGGGAGTTATTGTGTCTGATAGGGATAGGGTTTCAACTTTACAAGATGAAAAAAGAGTTCTGGAGCTGGATGGTGGTGATGGTTGCACAACAGTGTGAATGTACTTAATGCCACTGAAATGTACACCTGAAAAATGGTTAAGATGGTAGATTTTATGCCATGCAGATTTTACCACAATTTAAGAAATATTATATAACAAATAATTGTAAAATCTCAGTGGCCCATGTACGCGCACGCAACACACACACACACACACACACACAATGCAGGCCTGACCATCAGTCATGTCTGGAACATTTCTGAATTTTCAGTAAGCCAGTCAAATGATTGTACTATAATTATAAGGCAGTTTGGATCATTGCATATGTTAAAACCAAACAAATAATTACTGCAGAGTATAAGAAAAAGTAGTAAATAGTCAGTAAGAAAAGCACTGTTCTGTCCCTGAGAATATCTCTTGACAGTCCATGTCCATTTCTTTAAAGATACAAATCTCAAGTCCAGCCTTTCTTGGCTCTCATGCTGGTGCTTGTGGCTTACGGAACACGTTTGGTTGCTTTGCAGATTGACATCATTAACAAGATCTTTGTTCAGAACCTTGACAACCCACCGCTGTACAAGAACCACCCGCCGGTAGCAGGTGCAATCTACTGGGAACGGTCCCTGTTCTTCCGGATCAAGCACACCATCCTCAGATTTCAAGAAGTAGAGGAGATACTGGACAGCGATCGAGGAAGAGAAGTGGGTTGCTTCCGCTGGAACTGTCCCCTTTTGTATTTTGCGGTTTGATTCTAGGTGGGCAGGGCTCACTGACAGTGTCCCGGGAGGGTCCTGACGTCCAGGTGGCTGCCAACATGGAGTGGGTTACGTAGAGAAGCAGCTCGATTTCAAATCCACGTCTGCCACTTAGGTCTTTCCTGTGGTCCCTGATTCAGGGCTCTGTCATTCAAGACTACTTTTTGTGTCCTTTCTCTTTGGCATTTCCATACCTGTGCTGTCTTCCCCCTGACCTTGGTCTTCAGCCTCTCCAGAGGGTGGCCACCAGCTTTCTGATAACGCGGCCCCTTCCCCACCCATGGATTTCTGGCTGTTATATCACAAGGGAGGACAAACCTTTCCTTTAAAGGTCCAGAGAGTAAATATTTTATGCATTTGTGAGTCACACGATCTCCACTGCAACTACTTAACTCTGCCATTGTAGCAAGAAAGTGGCCACAGGTAACGTGTAAATGAACAGGCGTGGCTGTGTTCCAGGACAGCTCCCTTTATGGAAGCTGAAATGGGAATTTCTTGTGTTTTTCACATGTCACGAAGCATCATCTTTCTTTCTGAGTTCCTTCGTTCGCAGCTCCTGGGCTGCACCAAATGATAATCAGCCTAAATTTCAAGCCACACCCGCGGCAGACAAACCCTCCAACATTTGTGCATGTCAGCCTCTTTCCTTTTGCAAACTGTGTTAACAGATAGTTTTTTTTTTTAAAGAGAGAGGATAAAATGTTATTTCCAAGGACAAAATGACAGTTGCCTGAATTCTTTGATAGGTAAAACAAAAATATTTGGAAGTGGGTCGGACGATGAAAGACTACGAAAATAAAAAGTACGAGCAGTGGAGAGAGACCACAGAGCAGGTCCTGCCGACTCTGATGAAGAAGAGTCTGCTTACTAAGGTGCGTCTCCCAGATCTTGTCCCAGGCGACGGCGGCCACGTAAGACGATGGTGTCTGCTGTTCCCTTGAGGTTTGATGTGTAGACACTTGAGAGATGTTTCCACGATTAAAGACCAAGAAGGGCAGAGGTTGACCAGGGAGAGGAGAGAGGCAGAGAGGGAAGAGATGGAGAGTGTCATGGTCCAGAAACGGGCTGGCATCAGGCCGTCCTTCTGACTCCTCGGGCGAGTGGCTTAACTCTCGGCCTCAGTGACCGTGTTTGTAAATTGAGTCAGATCAGTTGACATAAACAGGCAAAATATTAGGTGAAGCACATGTGAAACAGCCGACCGTGGACCGTTTTTAACCTGCAGAGAAATGCCATTTCACGTGCTTCCTCCTGGTACGGAGCAAGTGCTCAGTAAATACATACCAGCTGTGGGGGAGGCAGGACCCGGGCCGGGTGGTTCTGGGTCTTCCGTCTCTGAAGTGGCAAAGCAGGTACCAAAGTGAGGGAAGTGGCCCGGTGGGGCCCACGGGGAACCGGACGGCTCAGCCCTGTGGAGAGGGAAAGCCGCTCCCCAGTTCCAGTCTTGTCTTGCCATTTATTGTCAGCTTTGCCAACTTTTCGAGGGAAACCAGAATTCTGGATTTTTATGTGCAGTTCGCCCCGTCTTCAAAAACTTGGGTGATTAAATCAAATTCTTTAAAAATTCTGCTTACCAGACAAAATGCGGATGCTAGCTAGTTCTGGCCAGCTCCCCAGTCTGTCAGGGCATCAGGGACCCTCCGTTGGTCTTTTTTTTTCCTTTTTCAAAGAAATTTTTAAAGTTGTTATTTTTTAAACTATTTTTTTGTTTGTTTTTTTGGGGGGTAGGTAATTAGGTTGATTTGTTTACTTTCTGATGGAGGTGCTGGGGATTGAACCCAGGACCTTGTGCATGCTAGGCATGGGTTCCACCACTGAGCTGTAACCCAACCCCCCACCCCACTGGTCTTTTTCAAATACACGTTTAACTTGAGTTGTGTTGATCTGATTGCTTCTCGGACGCCCCTCCCAAGCTTACGAAATACCGTTTCTTCCCCAGACTTCTTCCAGTGCCGAGGATGCCCTGAACTCTGACAAGGGGGCTGTTTTTGTAATCAACTTTTCACCGGTTCTCAGGGAGATTATCAACGAAGCAAAGTACTTGGAACAGCTGGGATTCCCTGTCCCCGAATTAGCAAGGAACGTCGCCCTCCAGGAGGACAAATTTCTTAGGTAAAAAGATTTTTCTCTGAAATCAGTGGTAATCTTTTTGGTCTTGGGGTCTATTTACACACTTTCAAATTATTGAGACCCTCCCCCCACCACCCCCCTACGCATGCCGAAGCTTTCATTTTGGGGGATTTTATAACTCCTTGTATTTGTCACATTAGAAACGAAAACTAAGAAATGTTTAAAATATGTATTTATTCATTCATCTAAAAATAGCAATGACAAATGTATTACATGGTAGCCTACATAACATTTTTTAAAGTAAAAAGTAACCAATATTTTCCAAAGAAAAAAGGAAGTTAGTAGGAAGAGTGGCATTGTTTTACATTTTCAGGCTGGGTCATGGTCTTTTGTAAACTTTACATAAGATCATCAGGCTTTTTATGAGCTCCATGGTACTTCTCTCATGTCGATTACTTTCCCATCACGTGCAGGTACACGGATGGGATACAGCGTATGTTGGACCATTATCACAGGCTCATGGGAACGTTAAATGAGGCAGAGTCTCTTCTCCTTGACGACCACTCCCAGGAATTAGTGAGAGTGTTTAGGTCTGGATATAAGAGGTTAAACTGGAACTCGCTAGGTAATATAATTCATCTATCTGTTACGTTTTAGACTTCAGGATGCAAAAATCATTCTTTTGAATTGTTTTCATTGAATTATCATTTTTTGTATGTACATAGCCATGGTTAGCAAATACGCTTTGGTCATCAGTCAAGTACACTGTGTGCGAACCTGCAATTCATCTCAAGGCTCTAGTTTACTTTTCCAAGCAGCAGGACAAAGGAGACGGTAGACGGGATGGCATAGAGTGGAGGGTTCAGGTTGCCATGGCAGTGAGAAGACAAGAGGGTGGGACCTCCTTTTTCGCCCCATGGTGCTTCAGATATGATTATGCTGGAATCTGACAGAAGAAATATATCGCCTGGTTGGTTCTGAGCACAGGGCTGCTTGTTCCAGTCCCTGGGGACCAGGTGTATCTTTGTCACCTCAGAGACCCAAGGGGATGCAATGAGCAGGTCCTTGCTGTGGAAGGAAGCCAGCACTAGCATTGCAGATGTTGGTGGGAGGGGAATGGAAAGGAAGAGTTGAAAGCCAAGTATCTTTCTTTCTTTTTTTTTTTCTGAAGGTATTGCTGACTACATCACTCGGTGCAAACGGGCCATTGGGAAATTCGAGTCTCTTGTCCACCAGATTCATAAGAACGCAGATGACATTTCTTCCAGACTTACCTTAATAGAGTCCATAAATCTCTTTAAATACCCAGCACCTAAAAGTGAGGAGGAACTCCCAGGTAGATCTCACTTCTTGTATCTTTGATTATGGAAGGAGTGAAAAAAGCCTTTTGGTCATGATTGTGCACACACACACACACACACACATTCCTGGAATGGAGCAAAACCATGCCTAACAATCTCAGGCATTTATTTGAAGAGATCATGGGTGATTCGTATTTTTTGTCGTGTTTTACGTGTTGCTTGGATTTACAGATTCCTGAGTCTGTGAAAGTCAGTAGGATTTTTGTCCATAGCTTTGTAACAGTCAGGTGAGCTGTGCTTCTGTGGGCTCACATTTACTTGTTCAAGCAGGATGTTTTCAGCGGTCTTGGACTAGTCAGCGAGGAATTCGGGACTTGTCAGCAAGCAACACAAGCCCAGCCAGATCTCCCAAAGACATAACGTGCCCACTTGACATTTTTTTCCATGTTGTCACGTAGTGTTTGCTTTGGGATGCATCGTGCTCTGGGTGGTGTTGACTTGTTTTCTGCTTTCGGTCGAGGTTAGAGGCTGCTTTTGTATTCCCAAAATATACAGCTACTGTTTGGGTTGCTTTTTGAGTAATGTCTTTTCCAATGAAGGACTGTGACACTTGTCTCTCACTACAGGCGTGAAGGAATTCTTTGAGTACATTGAACGAGAAAGGGCCAAAGATGTGGACCACATGGTCAGGTGGTATCTTGCTGTCGGGCCTCTACTGACCAGAGTCGAGGGGCTGATCGTCCACACCAACACGGGCAAGGCCCCCAAGCTGGCCTCCTACTACGAGTACTGGGAAAACAGAATTTATGAGGTCTTGACAAAGCTCATCCTGAAGTAAGTTCATCATGTGGTATGTTTTAAAGACAGCATGCGTAGATTAAAATATTTTACACACATGAATAGTTAAAGAGGGGCCACGAGGTACAGAATAAAAGTCAGCTGGACAGTAGGTCTGCTTTCTGGCCAAAGGGTGCCACATCACATCGGCTTAGGGTCATCCTAAGAAACCAGCCTTTGAAATCCATCACTGTTGCCATTGTCAAGGGCAGTGTTCATTTCATCACACATCTTCTTTCTGAAGAATTCTGGAGAAAATTTCTCTGATTTCTTTTCTGATCTTAGCCTCCTGAGGAAGTATTTCTCTTTTTCTTTTTTCTCTTTCATTTTTTTGTTGTTTTGCTTTGAAATGGTATGGACGCTATGAATTGTTGACTCCATCGCTTTCCCTTTTCTCTGTGGCCACTAGGAAACTCAGAACCAAGTTTATAGCCTAAAGCAGCAAGTACATAGGCATTTATGATTTATATTTTCAGTCTCATTCTTGATTCTCTATTTTTAAAGTTTACTTGTATGAAAGCTTACCCTGCACCAGACTCATATTACGCTCTTTAATAGTTCTCATCCTCATTTTATAGATGAAGACACAGACTATCGGGAGGTTAAGTAACTTGCCTACTAAGGCCACACATCTAGTAGGAAGAAGATGTGAACGTGGGCCAGTATCACTGCCAAACTGCTCCTGATTAGTGTTTTCTTCTTTTCTTATTTTATCCCACAGTGATTTTAGGGTTTCTTACTGCAGTTAAACTATTCTTGTGACCTGCTAGAATCCACTTTGAAATAATGCATTAATAAATACATAATACATAAAAATAAAATCCTTGGTCTTCTTGTTCCCCAGATGCAGTTTTACAAACTTTGCTGAGTTGATCCTTTAAACAAATCTGTTTTCTACATATTTCATTTATTTTTTTTTTAATGTTTCATCTAACTTAGACTCTTAAAGGAGCTCCTCCCAAGTGTTTCCCTTTCTAATATGCTATGTTTGCCCTGGGTCCATCCATCCATCCATTATCCATCCATCTATCCAACCATCCATCCATCCATTTATCCCTCCATCCATTATCCATCCATCCATCCACCCATCAATTTATCCATTCATCCATCCACTTGTTCATTCATTTAGAGGTTTATTAGAGCCTGCCATATGCCAGGCACTGGACCAGACAAAACGCCTGTTTTTCTGGAGTTTCTCCATCCTCGTAGGAGAGAGAGTGGCAAGACTCAAGGAAACACAAATAACCAAGATGTTTTCTGTCTTAAAGAAATAAAGCAGAATAATGTTCCGGGGAGAGAATGGCAGGGCTGTTGTAACTGGAGGGGTCAAGAAAGGCCCCAGAGAGGCCACATTTTAGGGGAGCTCTGGAGATAAGGTGCAGGCTAGAAGGGGAGGCGCTTTCTGGGGCAGACAAAGGCTGGTGTGAAGCCTCAGAGGCCCCGTGGGAGGAACAGAAGGAGGGAGCGAGGAGGGTGGAGGGAGAGGGCAGGAGAGGAAGCTGAGGAGGCAGATGGGGCCAGACAAGGAGCCTGGAAGGAGCTTGCACTTTATTCTGAGAGCCATGGGAGCCATTGAGAGAGGAGGAGAGAGAGAGAGAGACAGAGAGGAGTTACATGTTGTAAACACTCTCTCTGGTGCAGGGAGTACTGAATTGGGTTGGGGATGGGGGACCAGGGAGGCCTGCTTGCAGGCTAACGAAGTGTTCCATCCCAGAGCGTCACCCCTGACTTGATGTTGGAAAGGACAGAGCGGGGATGTGCGTGTTCATTTTTCCTGCACCAGAGTCCAGCAGCTTCGGTATCTTCCAACTAATGTGTAATCACTTCCCCAAAGTAGAAGTGAACTCTTTGTAAAATGTTGGCCAAAACAAAAGGATCTGTGGTGAAACTCACCCCAAACTGTCCATCACAACCCTAGGATGTGCTAGTCCGCGTTGTAGGCTTTTTACACGTGACATCCGCAATTCTAGCCATTTTCATCCATTGTCCGATATGTTTCACTCTGGTGAGGACTGAGTCTGGTTTTATTAACCCCTCCTAGGAATCTGCAGTCTTTTAATTCTTTAATCCTCGGAAATGTCCCTTTGTTCCAAACGGAAACCATTTTGACGGCGCCCGAGATCATTCTGCATCCCAACGCAAATGAGATCGACAAAATGTGCGTCCACTGCGTCCGAAACTGTGTGGAGATCACCAAGGTAAGGGCTGAGATGTGTGTGCCCTCGTCCCGGAGGGCTGGGCCCGCCGGCCGTGGACGGCGAGTCACCCAGGAGGTCAAGAGCATGGGCCCCACTCTGTCCTTCGTCCAGATGGTTTTAGTCTCTTCCTGGCTCCTCTTCTGTGAATCTCGAAAATTTGGAGGGTCCCAAGGCTCGATGCTGTCTCCCCTTTCTCCTCTCTTCTGTTTCCTGCATACTCATGACCAGTCCCAGGGCTGTTAATACCACCCCTCTGGAGACGATCGCCCCATTTCCGTCTCCAGCGCAGACCCCTCTCCTACACTGCACGCTTTTCTAGTCAGTTGCCTTCTGGCTGTCTCCCCTTGGACCTTAGACTTGGTGTGTCCAAGATGGGATTTCTTGGTTTCCTGCCTTGCAACCTGGTCCTGCTCCAGTTTCCCTGCTTCAGGCAACGGCACCAGCTTCAACCGAGGTGCTTGCGCCTAAAACCTGGGAGCCATCCCCGATTCCTCTTTCCTCCCGTCCACCCGCATCCAGCCCATCGGTAAGTCTGGTTGACTCGCTTCCCAAGCACGCCTCCGGTCTGTGCTCTTCTCTCCTTTTCCACGTTACCAGACCATCCCGAGTTCCTCATCCCTCACCTGGACGTTGCAGTGATGTTTCTCCAAGCCGTTCCCCACCACAGGTGTTCAGGATTATCCGTGAAAAATTTGAATCATTTCGTCTCATCCCTGGTGTAAAAGCCCCTGGGGACCTCACACGGCACTTAGAACACAATCCGAACTCCTCCTCTGGGCTGGGAGGCCCCCTCCACAATCTGGCACCTGCCTCCCTTTCTGATCGGTTCCGGCCTCTACCCGCCCTGCTGTGCTCCAGCCTAACGCCCCTCCAGCAGGTAACAGCAGCTCCTCCCCGGAGTGGTGACACCAACTCTTCCCCCTGCCTGGAACCTTCCGCCTCCAGGCCTTTATGGTCCTTCTGGTCCTTCTCTACCATCTAACCCTGCTCCCTCTTGCTCCTGGTCCGTTGCACTACCTGACCTTTTCTTATATGTTTACTGGCTCATTTATCCTTTGACCATCTCATGCCACTAGAATGCAGGCTGCAGACTTGGAGCGTCTGCTCACTTTTGAATCCCCAGCACCTCGAGCAGCATCTCATATATGGCTCTCAGCCAATGCCCGTCGAGTGAATGTCTGTTGGCAAATAACCCAAAGTTTATGTCTGACCAACACTGGGAAAGCAGGGCCATCTTTGTGGATAAGAGATGTCACACCCCCTCAGGACACTAATGTCTTTCTCTTTACTTGGTTCAGGAAGTCAAATGTGTTTCAGGCATTTTTTTTTAGCATAAAACTAAGTGTGTATGTTACAAATAGGGAATTTCATTTCACTGTACTTGGAAATTAATCAACAGTTTGCACATATTTTATAATCTGTGCAAAGAACTTATTTATTAAGTCTCTGTCATATAAACTCTCTTCACTTGTAGGTGTTACATTACCGAGCCTTTGAACTGGAAGACAAAATAATTTCCAAGGGGTAAATATATAGGAAAGATTCTCTGTGAAGCATTATGGATATTAACCGTAATATTTCATGCCAAGTTACTGCCCGCCCCACCCCTTCGTAGGTGGGTTTGAGGCTTTTTGGTGAAGGCTGTTATTTTATCTTCATAAATGCTTTCTTTGAAGTGAAAAAAATACTTACCTATCTTCTTGGGAGATGTTGGAAATGTAGCTCATTAACCAAACTTTCTGCAAGAAAAAAATTATGTCTCAGTGACTTATTAAGATGCTTAATTACACTATTTGAGCTTCAGGATCCATCTTTCATGACTGGAAACAAGGAACATAAGTTTTTAACCAGGATCTAATGACCTCATCTGTTAGGTGGACATGATAATACGATCCGTGTTCTAGAGCTGTTGGGAGGATTCAATGAGGTAACGTGTAGAGAGCATCACACGGTGCCTGGCACTCAGTAGCTCTAAATAAACGTTATCGACATTGGTGTTAGTACCACAGTGAGCTATAGGATTAGTAGCTGGTGTTATTCCCACTCTTCAGATGGCCGCACGGCAGTTCACCCGGAGATGTTACGTGTAACCGCCCATCGATTGCTGATGAACCACGCTTGAAAGATCAGAGGCTCTTGACCGTGTGGCAGGGAGGTGTCCAATGAACAGATTTGCTCTGGGACCCTGGGGAGTCACTTTGCTTGACTGTATGTTTTTTCATCTGCAAATACGGAAACTAATGTTGTTTTACGCATCCAGACTTAGCTGTGCTCAATCACATGTCAGACAATTGGCTGGCTGTTGGCTGGGCGCCTTGGCTCTCCTGGGCATGGCTTTTCCTCATCTGGTAGGCTGGCTCGGGCTCGTTCATCTGGTGGTTGCAAGGTTTCAAGAACATGAGAGTGGAAGCTACTGGGCTGCTTGAGCCCTGGGCTTGGACCTTCATAATGCCGCTTCACCTATCTGTTCGTTAAGTCACAGCTAGCCCAGGGCAGGAAAACAGGTCTCCACAATAGACAAGTTTATCAGTAGGCAAAAGTCTCTTAATGGGAGGAACAAAGGACAGTGGTAATTTTTTGCCATGTAGCACCATTTATTAATAATAAAGTGATATCCCTTACTAGCAAGACTTATTACTGAATATGATATAAACATAGGAAGCAAAAATCAGTACTAAAGGACTGTCTTTCCCCCGATTCTTATTTTGCCAGAATTTTGTGCGCTGGATGAACGGCAGCTGCATAGAATGCCCCCCTCAGAAGGGCGAGGAAGAAGAACTTGTCATCATCAGCTTTTACAGTGACATTTCGCAGGACCCTCAGATAATTGAGCAAGCCGTTATGATCCCCCAAAATGTCCACAGGATTCTGGTCAACCTTATGAAGTACCTGCAAAAATGGAAGCGGTATCGACCGCTCTGGAAATTGGACAAAGCCATCGTGATGGAGAGATTTGCCGCCAAGAAACCTCCCTGCGTGGCTTATGATGAGAAGCTGCAGTTCTATACCAGGATCGCCTCTGAAGTGATGCGCCACCCTCTGATCAAGGATGAGCACTGCGTCCGGCTCCAGCTGGGCCCCCTGGCGCACACAGTCCAGGAAAGCGCCAGGTCCTGGGTGTTTTCCCTGGGGAGACTCCTCAACGAGTCGGCCAAAGAGGAGCTGCATAACCTGCATGAAGAGATGGAGGTAGTGGGCCACTGGGCTTCGTTAAAACCCCTTTCCATGATCGTCAGGGGCTTCATTCGGTGCTGGGTTTTGTTCCCCCCTGGGTTTATTTAGCAGAACTTTTCTTTTTACAGTTCTTGGCCAAAAACCTGAAGAAGAGCCCCAGTACCCTTGAAGATCTCAAGTTTGTCCTTGCAACCATCGCAGAAATTAGAAGTAAATCCTTAGTCATGGAGCTAAGGTACCGGGATGTGCAGGAGCGGTACCGCACCATGATGATGTACAACTTCTTTGTAAGCCAGCTCTTTTTCTTGAGCATTTTACAGTTGGGTTGAATTCTAAGACCCTTTTCAGAAATCCTTCTGAAATGGACTGCCATGGATTTGTTTATGATTTTAAGTAATAAAATGTGAAAGTAAAGCAACCCCATGGTTATTTAAAATACTAAAAACTTAGGGGTTATTGCTTGATCTTGCATGGCTCAAATAGTATTTTTTTTTTTTATTTAAAAAATTTTTTTTGTAGACCAGTCTGTATCTGCACCTCATTTTGGTTTGATTTTCCCTCTTTTCTTTCTTCCTTTCTTTTTTTGATGCTAATTTTCTTTAATAAATAGAAGGCTATTGCAAAATGATAAAGGGAGAAATGGATCGGGGAGAGGAATAAGACATAAAAGAAACTGGTGGCAGATAATACTTCAATTACCTTTACTTAGGGCTGTTAAATGTGGGTTTTAAGGACCTCTAGAAGTCCGAGGATGAGTTTGAGGGGATCTGGGATCTCCCTGAAAGTGTATGCAAAATTTTGTGTGCTGTGCATCACATAACTCACAAAAAGAATCAACCGGAAAAACAGGCTAGAAGGGAGAAACACGCAGCTGTTACAAGCCGTTAATGTGTATTGCATAAAATGTGCATTTCAGCACTTACATTGCTTGAGGGCTCCCACACCTTCACTGAGCAGGAGCCTTGGCTGAACGCTAGAGATCGTCTCTTCAGAGAAGGGCACAGCCGTGGCGATCATTTTGTAATGTATAGAAATAGCAAATCACGATGTTGTGCACTTGGAACTAATATAGTATCGTAGGTCAGTCATACAGCAAGGAAAAAAAAAAAAAAAAAGAAGAGAAACTGTTCCTTTCCTTAAAAACTATGTGTTTACCCTGTGATACAGTTTATAGAACAAGGGCAGGTTCAATCTTGGATTCTTGCCTGTATTTACATGTTTTCAGAATAATAAACTGGTTTCCTAGCATCCTCCAAAGATGAAAAAAAAAAAAAGAAAAGAAAGAGAAAAATGCACAGTATGCAAAATTTATATTTTTATAATTAAAATAAAGTCAAAAATTTCATTTTCGTCTTTGGTTTTCTTTATTCTGTTCAGTAAAATTATTTAAACTTCTGTGTCTTAGAACTCCGTTACTGTCTGCTTATCTTGTCTATATCTCTTGGTTTCCTTCAAGTAATTTGTATCCTTATCTTCCTGTTATTTCTGATTGAGTTCTGGACATCGTGTAGGACAAATTGTAGAGAGAATCGGAGGCTTCAGATGATGTTACATTTCATCAGAGGAAATTTGCTTTTGCTTCTGACAGCACAGCTGGGTGTGTTAGCAAGTCAAGATAACTTTATTTTCATCAGAGGTTAAGTTGATTTGAAGCTGGGCTTTACTTTATGAACGGCTTGTCTCTCTAGGTCATTTCTTTCTCTATGTTATCTATTTTTAAAACTTATTTTCTCCTGATTTTATTTTAATTATGAAAATCTAATTTGTATAATTCAACCAGCTTTTTTTTTTGTATTTCCCTCTGTGGGTTCAAATGGCCTAGCATTTGGTTACCAGAAGCAAGAAGTCCCCGGGGCAGTAGCTTTGACCAGAAATTTCAGTTCCAAATTGTTGATCCTTTATTATTTGTTCTGTTTTTTTTTTTTTTTTTTTTATTAGCCTCCTGATGCCGAGAAAGAACTGGTTGACAAGATTGAGAGCATGTGGTTGAATCTGTTTAATGATTCGGTGAATGTGGAGCACGCGCTGGGGGGCATAAAGAGAACTTTCACGGAGGTACCTTTAAATGTCTCACTTTCTGAGTAAGGGTATTGAAAGACATCCACTGGGCTAAATTTTTTTTTTAATTAAAGTTCAGTCAGTTACAATGTGTCGGTTTCACTGGGCTAAATGAACGCAACTCTGCTTTTCTCAGATCACTCGTGGCGAAATATTAAACTACAGGCAACAGATAGAGGATTTCGCAAAACGTTTTTATCGTCAAGGCCCTGGTTCGGTTGGTGAAGACCTTGATACAGGTAAGACGATACCTGTGGATCTTACTGAGGTATCTGAATATGTTCTGCTTAAGAATTTTATGGGAAGAAAGAGTGGAGCTGTGGTCCTTAACCTTGCCTGTACCCTGTGTTCACCGTGGGGATCTCCAGAAACCACGGCTACCTGGTGGCCAGATCCAAATGCTCTGACTCCACCGTCCTGGACATGAAGAGTTTTAAAAAGCCCCCATGGGGATTCTAACACGCAGCCCAGGTTGAGACCACTTAGAGGAAGAACACGCAAGAGACAGAATTTTCTAGCGGGAGGAGCTCACAGGTGGAACTGGTTGTAGTTAGAATGACAGCGAGACACAAGTCTGTTAATTCTGCACTCGTCTTCCCAGCTGGCTTGGCTTCTGTGGATGATACGATAGTTTTCGCACGTTGTTCAGGATTTCGTATCCCTTAAAATGGCACGCATTCATTTGTCTACGCGTTTACGTGCTTACCAGGTATGGAACTCTTAGCCACGTTTGAAAAAGAGGTGATGAAACACGAGAAGAACCGTCAGGAGCTGGCTAATGCGGAGAAGCTTTTCGACCTTCCAATTACAACGCACCCAGAGCTGCTTAAAGTGCAGAAGGAAATGAGCGGCCTGAAGACGATTTACGAGCTCTATGGAGGACTCAAGGTCAGTGTCCCCCCGCAGGCTGGGTCTCACTGAGGGGCGGGCAAGAGCTGATTAAGCCCGGCGGCCTTTGGGGCCACAATGGCAGAGAGCCTGGGGGCGGATTTCCTAGAAAGTTTGGCTCTTGGGACGAGGTAATGGGGCGTGAGTGCTAGTTAATGGGTCCGGGGTTTCCTTTGGGGTGTTGAGGAAGTTCGGGAACTCGACAGGGATGATGGTTGCCTAATGTTCGTTGTGAATGTACTGGACGCCACTAAATTGTGCATTTTTAAATGGTGAAAGTGATAAATGCTATGTTTTGTGTATTTTACCACAATAGCGAAAAAGAAGACTCTCCGTTTGGAGGTCCGGGCTTGGTTAAGGTGGGAGGGGAACGGTTTAGTTGGAAGTTGAAATGAAAAGTGGCAAATATTATGTCACTTGGGTGCCCCGTGCAAATTCATTCATTCATTCACTCACTCACTCATTCATTCATTCCTCCACCTGTTCAGTTAGTTCTTTAGAGCCCAGCGTTGTGCTGGTTGGAAAGCAAGGTGCAGAGAGGACACGCATCTTCCATTCGGTCCCTGGAACCCTTAGGAGAGACGGACTGTGTTAGTGTGTTTTCTCCAGAGCAACGGAACCAATAGGAACCGGGGAGATTTACAAGAAGGAATCGGCTCGTGCAGTCTGGGAGGCTGAGAAGTCCCAAGCAGGGCAGCAGGCAAGCTGGAGACCCGGGAGAAGGGACAGTGCTGTTCCAGTGCAAGTCTGAGCTAGGAGGCAGACGAAGCCCCGTGTCCCAGCCCCGCAGCGGTCTGGCAGAGAGTGAATCCTCTCTTACTCAGCTTTGTTCTCTCCAGGCCTTCAGCGGGTTGGGCGGGGCCCCGCACAGCGGTGAGGGCCCCCTGCTTTACTCAGGCTACGGATGCAAGTGGAGATCTCATCCAGAACATCCTCGCAGACACACCCAGGGTAACGCTGAACCAGGCATCTGGGCAGCCCGTTGCCCAGTCGACATGTAAATCTAACCATCATGCTGGCACACGGACAAATCACCATACTGCTCTGATATGTGATAGAAATAAGGTGGACAGAGCCCAGAGCAGGCAGGAGGTGGCCCAGGGAGGTGGCGTTTGAGCAAGGCTCTGAATCAGGAGCAGGTTTTTTTCCCTGGTGCAGTCGTGGGGTTTAGGGCCCATCCAGCTCATGAGCCTGATCTCATCTTAACTAATTCCACCTGCAAAGACCTTATCTCCAGATGTGGTCACATCCTGAGGTTCTGGGAGGACGTGAATTACGGGGGACACGATTGGGCCTGTTACCCCGGGACTGGGGAGCACAGAGCAGAAGAACGAGGACTGAGCCTGGGGTGCTCCAACATCAAATACCGTGAGAGGAAGACCCCAAAAGGAAGGGAGAATGAGCAGAGGCCCAGGCAGCAGGAGGACAAAGGGACGATGTCTCGGACTCCACGTAAGGAAGGCGTTTTGAGGGGTTGGGACTGTCAGGTGCATTAAATGCTGCTGAGAGACGGAGTAAGCAGAGGAGCGAGGAGGGACCGGAGGTTTCACATCACGGAGGCCATCCACCACCTTGGAAAGAACGTTCTGATGGCCGTGGAAGCCTGATTGGAGTGGGTTCTAGGCATTACCCAAGAGAAAAGAAAGCGTAGCTCCCTGCAAAGACTTCCACCTGAATATTCATAGCAACTTCATTTGTGATCACCCAAGACTGCAAACAACCCAGATGCCCGTCAACAAGTGAGTGGGTAAATGACACTGCGGGCTCGGCAACGAAGAGGACCAACTCTTGGTCCTCCCGCCCCGCAACCAGAAAAAAGCAACTCTTTGTGCTGAGATACGAAAGTGTGCTTGCTGTATTATTCCACTTACATAAAATCCCAGAACACGCAGACGAGTTTATAGTGGTCAGCTGATGGAAGGAGAGGGGTGGGAGAGGGCGATGACAGAGAGGAGGAGGAGACCATCGAGGGTGGCGGCGACACGTCGATTGCGGTGGGGTTTCACAGGCGTGCACATGTGCCAAAACTTACCAAACTGCGCGCTCGAACTGTGGACGGTTTGTTGTATACCAGTTAATCCTCCGTGAAGTTCCGGGAAAACAGAACGGGGAGAGAGAAATTAGAGACACCAAGTATAGACGACTTCTCTGATGTTATAAAGGGAAGCAGAGAAATGGGGAATGGTAGGTGCAGGGGACACAGGGTCAGGATGATTCTTTTTTTAAGATGGGAGGAATTACAACATGGGTTTGGATACTGATAGGAATGGCCCAGTAAGGACGAGATTCTGGTGGTAGGAGAGAGAGGGGAGACTTGCTTGAGTGATGTCTGAGCTTGAGAAGGTGGGAAAGGCTGGGATCACAAGTTGTGGTACACACACACACACACACACGAATACTACTCAGCCATAAAAAAGAATGAAATAATGACATTTGCAGTAACATGGATGGACCTAGAAATTATCATATTAAGTGAAATAATTCAGACAGAGAAAGACAAATATTATATGCTATCAAAATTTATATATGGAATCTCAGAAAATTCAACAAACTAGTGAATATAACAAAAAAGCAGACTCGCAGATATAGAGAATGAACCAGTGGTGACCAGCGGGGAGAGGGCAGGGGGGAGGGGCACGGAGGGGGGAGAGGTCCAGACTGCTGGGTATTACCGGCTATAAGGTAAACTCAAGGTTGTGTTGTACAGCGTGGGGAACATAGCCAATATTTTGTTGTAACTGTGAATGGAACGTAACCTTTAGAAATTGTATAAGAAATTAGAAAATGTATAAAAAATAAATGAAAACTTCTGTTTCTGGTTTCTTACGTCTCCCTTTTCCCTGAAGGAAAGGAAGACATGTTTTTGGATCCCACACATCCTCGGAGACAGCACTGTATTTGCGAGGGCTTAAAAAAGTTGGAATGCTTTTGCTTGTGTTTCAGAGCCTTGGAGTCGATCCTTTGTGAATCGGAGGTGGTTGTGAGGAGATGGGTGATGGTGTTTGGAGAGAAGTGAGTGTGACCAGGGGTTAAGGACTTGCTCTCCTGGTCAAGCCACCTCCAAGTTTCCACGGGCACCTTGCTGAAGGGGTTTTTTCTCACCCATTTCCAGGTTGCAAAGGAGGAGTGGTCTCAGACTCTCTGGATCAACCTGAATGTTCAGTTTCTCCAGGAAGGAATTGAAGGTTTTCTCAAGGCGCTCAGAAAGCTGCCCCGGCAGGTCCGAAACTTATCAGTGGCCTACCATTTGGAAGCCAAAATGAAGGCCTTCAAAGACTCGATTCCTTTACTTCTTGACCTGAAGCACGAGGCTCTGAGAGACAGGTTTGTGGGAGGGGCCTTTACTTTCACATACGTCCTTGCTTAGCTCTGACGATGAAATGAAAGGTTTCAGTAGCAACGCAGGGCTGGGAATACGCGGGGAATGTTTCTGTAATATTGCTTCTATGTAAAGTTTCCATGAGATTACCAGCCACGAGGGTTCTTCTATTTAAAAAAAAAAAACAAACCTGCCAGGTGTAGCGGCATTTGCAGTTGCTTTATTTGAAGGTTAAAAAAACAAAACAAAACAACAAGGGGTCTAGATCTGCGCCATCCAGTAGAAATATGCGACCCACCTATATAGTTTAAAAATTTCTAGCGGCTGCATTGGAAAAGGAAAAGAAAACAGGTGGAATTCATGGTGACAGTGTATTTCAATCAGCCCATTATCTACGAAACATTATCATTTCAATATTAATCAATATAAAACATTATTCACAAGGTACTTTACATTCTTCTTAAAAAAGTACGTCACACACACACTCAAACCCCTCAAAACCCCAAACCGTTGCAATCTGGCGTGTGTTTTACACTTACGGCACATTTCAGATTGGACTCGCCACATATCAGATGCCCGGTAGCCACACGGGACCTGCAGCTGCCGTACTGGACGGAGCAGGTCTCGCTCATTTTTAATGGAATAGCCAGTCCTGGGAGGTGGCGTGGAGGACATTCGCCTCCCGTTTGCCTGTGATCCTTTGCCACACGGACAGGGATCGGAAGGGGCCTTGGGAGTTACAGTCTCCCTGACTTGTTTCCCTGTTCCTCCATCACAATTCCCAAAGGGAGGGCAGATCCATTTGGTGGCATCACGGCTTCATTCCACTTAGTGAGAAAGCCACCCCCATTTCAGTTCCCTTCCAATTCTGATGACATCAGCGAGAAAGCCTCTCTCAGGTGCTGGTTTTATCCTTGGCACCTTTCTACACCTGTAATCTTTCAACAAAGTGCCGGCAGCCCTGGGGCCCCGGTGACCTGGGTTCTGAGCCCATCTTGTCTCTGTGGGACCAGGTACCTGGGACACCCAGCTTAACCCCTCCATTCTTCAGCTAGCTCGAAGGTCAGCTGGCTAGAAGGAAGCATCTTCCAGCTAAAGGTCCCTGTTGTATTTATTTTTTATTTACTTTATTTTTTAGTCCCCCTTAGTCATCTTTATTTTTATTTTTTAAATATTTATTTTTCTCTTGAAAATTTTTTTATATAGGGGGAGGGTATATAGCTCAAGTGGTAGAACATGTGCTTAGCATGCACGAGGTCCTGGGTTCAATCCCCAGCGCTTCCTCTAAAAACAAATGAATAGCTAAATAAAACAAATTACACCCCCCACCAAATTTTTAAAATATAATTTCTAAAGGTTATTTTTCACTCATAGTTATTATGAAATATCAGCTGTCTTCTCCATATTGTACAATACATCCTTGTAACCTATAAAAAATTACACCCAGTAGTTCATACCTCCCACTCCTCCTCCTCTACAGTGCTCCCCACCCTGTAACCACTAGTTTGTCCTCTATGTCTGTGAGTCTGCTTCTTTTCTGTTATATTCACTAGTTTGTTGTATTTTTTAGATTCCACATATAAGTGATATTTTAACAATATTTGTCTTTCTCTGTCTGACTTATTTCATTGAGCAAAACACCCTCCAAGTCCATCCGTATTGCTGCGAATGGCAAGATTTCATTCTTTTTATGGCTGAGTAGTACTCCATTTGTGTGTGTGTGTGTGTGTGCGTGTGTGTGTGCAGTGTGCGCACACTGCATCTTCTTTATTTGCCCAGCTGTTGATGGTAGAAGTCCCTGTTTTAGGATCCCAAACTTGGGTCATTTCTCACCATTTCTGTGCTGTCCCCTAGCATCACCTATGCTGTCATTACTTTATATATATTTTCCTGTTGGCTCCTTTCTTTCTTTCTTGAGTGAATGTACTATAAAAAGAAACTTAAACCAACAGCATAAATGGAAACCCAAAAGCTCTTGCTATACATGGAAAATCATTATAAAAACTTTTTTTTAGCTTAAAACTGTTGCCGGAGCCAGGGAGGGGCCTGTGCTGGGAGGCAGGGGAATGGCGGGATGGAGGCGTTAAAGGCCCCGCGGCGCCGGGCTGAGACTCTCGCTGGTGTCATCCAGAGGAGTGGGCGGGGGCTGCAGAGGAGTCTGTCTCCCTGGCGACTCTGTCCCTGGACGCTGTGTCACCTGTGGGCCCTGAACCCCTCGCGGGGGTCATGATTCCTGTACTTCATCTCGGCTCTTGGGCTAGACTTGGGACTAGAGAGAGAAGAAAATAGTAGATTCTCCTTTCTGGCCATTTCTGTGTGTGCCCAACAAAACCCAGTGCTTTTGTGCTGACTGCTTGTCTGCTGGGTACCTGGCCTTCTGCTGGTCCGGCGCCACGTTTAGCTGCCTTATGATATTCATTCCTTATCGTGAGCCTTCAGGGGAGGCCAGACTGGGCCGAGAGCAGAGCTGCTTGATGCAGCGTCTGTCCTGATCCTCCTGCCTAAAGGAGCCCCCTTCTTACTTTATCCCTCTGTGGTTTTTTTTCATAGGACTCGGGACAATTTGCGGTTATTTAATTTATAGGTTTGCTTTATCAGTCACTGACTGTCTCCTCAAGTATTTGGTAGTGTTCCCGAGGGCAGGAATCAGGGGCCTTGCCTTTGAGTCACCCTGAACCCCCAGCAGCCAGCCCACTGCCTGCACAGAGTTAGCGCTTGCTAAATATTTATCTGACACACCGGCACTCATAATTTACACGAGGGTCCCAAGCAGGCTGAGCGAGCCAGTGGAGACTGTGACAGAAGCAGTGACTGAAGAATGAAGAGCTGTGTATCTTCTCAGATGGTAGCAGGGACCAGCCATCTAAGAAAATATCTTGCTGGATATTTCCTGGGCTTAATGCTCCAGCCAATGGGATTTTGGAAAACTTTGGAAATATATTTCCTCGTATTTTAGTATCCCGTTATGAGGAGTGTTTATAATGGGATTTGTCCTGGGGGTGGTAGGGAGAATTGTTAAATCCATCACCAAACTCTGTAGACATAAAGATTTTAATGTGGACGCACCTTCAGGCATTGGAAGGAGCTCATGGAGAAAACAGGCGTGGTTTTTGAAATGACCGAGACGTTCACCTTGGAAAACATGTTTGCTATGGAGCTGCACAAACACACGGATGTTCTCAACGAGATCGTCACATCGGCCATCAAGGAGATAGCCATCGAGAAGGTAGGGCTGTTTTTAGTTATGAACCAGGGTAAAAAAAAAAAGAGAGAGAGAGAATTTTGTTCCCCCTTAACAGAGGCACTTAGGACTGAACCCAGGACCTTGTGCACACCAAACCCGCGCTCTACCCCTGAGCCCCCCACCCCGAGAATTTTCTTTTTTTATTCAAAGAGAAAGCCTGTTTGCTCCGGTACCTGTGATGGTTGAGCAATAAAGAATTGGTTGTTCTAGAAATAGAATTTCTGCCTCAGTTAAATGTTTTGGTTGTTCTTAATTATAGTTTCACTTTTGACTTAGTTGTTAAAGAAATAAGGGGTGTTCGTGGTTGAGAAGTGAGAAAATAAACAAATCGCTCGTAATTCCACCCCTGGAAGATAAGTTATTAACATTTTAGTGTATGTCCTTTAACACTTTAAAATGCATATACACGTGTATACACATCTGTACGCACATACACATATATCCACACATATATACATACACACAAACGTATAAAATACACACACAGAGACACACCCATTCATGAATATTATGCCCACATACACGCCCACACATATACACATACATGCACACACATAATGTACCCACATACATATCACACACACATATATGCACATGCACACATATACACATATACACATACAGATATGCACACATAGACACGTATATACACACATACATTTATATACACATACACATAAATAGTGACAGGGTGTTTTTTGAAAATGTTATCAAAACAGGCATATTAACTTGTAAAATTTGATTTTCTTGCTTAACAGTAAACACAGGGCTAGGATCTCATGAATATGCACATTGGAGGCAGATCACAGAATTTAGACCCTGGTTCTGGCACTCAGTAGCTGAGTGCACTTGGCAAGCTGAGCCCCTCTTTGACCCCCCCTTCCCGCCTCTGTAAGTTGTGGGTAATGATAACCCCTCCCTCACTGGGGTGCTTTGAGGACTAAGGGAGATCATGGCCGGCAGGTCCTTGCCTGGCATATAGCAGTGCTTGGCAAATGATGACTCGTTTTACCAGGACAGAATCTGCTTATTCGGAACACTGACCCAGGACTCCGGGTTGAGGAGCTGATCCGTGGCAAACTCAGGACGTTTGTTGGGTTGTTGGGTTGGTGTTCTGTTTTTTCAGTTCACGTGCCCGAACCATTTTTTTCATGTTCCCGATCAGGCTGTGAAGGAAATCCTGGACACGTGGGAAAATATGAAATTTACCGTAGTCAAGTATTACAAAGGCACCCAGGAGCGAGGCTACATCTTGGGGTCTGTTGACGACATTATCCAGTGCCTGGATGACAACACTGTCAACCTGCAGAGCATCTCAGGAAGCAGATTTGTGGGGCCTTTTCTGCAGACTGTTCACAAATGGGAAAAAACACTTTCTCTAATAGGGGAGGTCATTGAGGTGAGGAAAAACACACAAAAGATGGAGAAGAACTGGTTCTCAGCGGGAAAGAACCTTCCTCTGAGAATATTTTGTGCTCAGAAAGTCTTTCATACTTTTTCTGTCTTTGATTTATTTGGTGGGGAGGATGGGTGCATGATTAGAGGAGCCAATCTGAGTTTTTATTTCAATGAATTCATGTTTAACTTCCAAGATTTCTAATCAGTGCTTTTTCATATGTCCATATTCTTGTTTAATACTGTTCTGTTCTTGTTGCAAGAATACTCTCACCTCCTGTATCTCATGGAAGAATCTAAACATATTTAAGGCCTTTTTATGATTTCACTCTACTTTTTATTTTCTGAGGCCAGAATTCCACTCCCCACCCTTTTTTGTGTGACTGTCATGGCAGTGAGTTTTTCTCTGTGTGATTTTGGTTTTTTTAAAGTTCATCTTAACATAATTTTTTTTTTTTCGCCTGTGCTTGCTTCACTGTGATACGTGTTTTTGCAGTTTCTCCAACCTGGCTGTCATGTTGGGCAGCATGTCTTACATTAGGTAGTTTGGGGCTTTCTTCCTTTGTGTCCAGACCTCTGTGAGCAACCCTGGCTCATTCCACCAGTTTTGTGTGGCTGTCTTGTGTCCCTCCCCAGACCCCAGGCAAGTGCCTTGTTCCTGGCCACACCCTGAGCATGGGGTGGGATGATGCCAGGCCTGGTTCACTGGCCAGGAGAGTGGTCCAGGCCTGCACCTCCATCGTGCATGGTCTTCCTTCATGTGCTTTTGTAAGTTTGTTCTTTGTTTCTTATTTTTTTATTAGTGGAAGCCATTAGCTAGGATATAGTACTGCTTGTTTTCTTTGTTAACAACCATTTAAAAAAATTGATGTGAAATTTGCATAACATGAAATTACCTGTTTAAAAGTGCACAGTTCAGTGGCATTTAGCACACTCACAGTGTTGTGCAACCACCACCTCTATCTAGTTCCACAACCTTTTCAGCATCTCAAAAGAAATTCCCGTACCCGTTAAAAGCCAGTTACTTCCTACTTCCCCTCCCTCCAGCCTCTGGCAACCACTAGTCTATTTTCTGTCTCTGAGTTTTCCTCTTTTGGATAGTTCATATAAATGGGATCATGTCATATGTGGCATTTTTATTGACGTATAGTTGGTTTACAATGTTGTATTAGTTTCTTGTGTACAGCACAGTGATTCAGTTATACATTTATATATTCTTTTTCATATTCTTTTTCGTGTTAGGTTATTACAACCTATTGAATATAGTTCCCTGTGGTATCCAGCAGGACCTTCTTATTTATCTATTCTGTGTATAGTAGTTTGTATCTGCTGATCCCAAACTCCCAATTTATCCCTCCCCCCCTTTCCCCTTTGGTCATCATAAGTTTGTTTTCTATGTCTGTGAGTCTGTTCCTGTTTTGTAAATAAGTTCATTTGTGTCATTTTTTAAGATTCCACGTATAAGTGATAGCATGATATTTGTCTTTGGCTGACTTCACTTAGTATGAAAATCTCTGGGTCCATCCATGTTGCCACAGTTGGCATTATTTCATTCTTTTTTTTTTTTTTTTATAGCTGAGTAACTTTCCATTGTATATATACACTACGTTTTCTTTTTCCATTCCTCTGTTGATGGATATTTAGATTACTTCCATGTCTTGGCTTTTGTAAATAGTGCTGCAGTGAACATCAAGGTGCATGTATCTTTTCGAATTGGAGTTTTCTCTGGATATATGCTCAGGAGAGGGATCGCTGGATCCACATGGTAACTCTATTTAGTTTTTTAAGGGGTTTCCATACTGTTTTCCATAGTGGCTGCACCAAATTACATTCCCAACGTGTGGCCTTTTGTGTCTGGCATCTTTCACTCAGCATCTTGTTTTCAAGGTTCATCCATGTTGTAGCCTGTATCAGGGCTTCCCTCCTTTTTAGGGCTGAATCATGTTCTATCATGTGGATGGACCACCCGTTTTGTGCATCCAGTCACCTGTTGATGGACGGTCGGGTTGTTTCCACCTTTTGGTGACTGTGAGCAGTGCTGCTCTGAGCACCTGTGCACAACTGATTTTTGGGTCCCTGTTTTCAGTTCTTTTGGGTCTATGCCTAGGAGTGGAATTGTGGGTCACATGGTATTTGGATCTGTTTTTGCTTGGGTTTCTGCGCAGTCTGACCTTGGTTCCTCTGGGTCACAGGGCTCCAACCCCTGCTTTTATCTAGAAGCTTCCTTCCTGTCCTGGGCTGGTGTGGAGAGTTTTCTTTTGCTTTTAGGTGTGGCTGTGTGTTTTGGAGTGTTTCCCTAGGCCTCCTCCACCATCCCTGTATATTTGGAAAGGAGCGTATGTGCTCTGTCTTGCCTGGAAAGTCTTTTGACCTGAATTGATTTAAATCTGTCCTGTGTTAGGGTGGGGTTTTGCCACACTCACCTTGAGATAACTGGTGACCTGTGTTGACCATAACATTGTGCTTTGACAGATTTGGATGCTGGTTCAGAGAAAATGGATGTATCTGGAGAGTATCTTTATTGGTGGAGACATCAGATCGCAACTTCCAGATGAGGCGAAGAAGTTTGACAACATCGACAGAGTATTTAAAAGGGCAAGTGACTGGCTTCTACTTTAGTCCTGGAAGAAGGGCGCTGATTTGACACACTTTTACTTGCGTATTTGTATGTAGTGTTTCGCCTGATGGCAGCTTCTGAATTTTTCTATCATTATATACGACCTGAATCTGTTCAGTAAAAATTTCCCTTTGATCTTAAGCCACTGGCATATGGCACTGAAACTTTTAAATATTTATTTTATATTATAAAAATAGTACTTGTTTAAAAAGCTTGGCAAAAAGTAGAAAAGCAGGAAAAAAATATATCTACCATAGTTCCATCACCTTTAATATGTCATTCATTTCTATTATGTTTTTTTCTATGTATGTGGGTTTAAAAACAATCGTAATGATATTTTGCATAATTTCATCGTATAATTTTCTCTTAATATTGGGAGAAACATAGTTCACATTATGAAACCATCTGATGAAATATTTTAATGCCTTTGTATAATGTTCCAGTGAGCGGCTTGACATAGTGTAGTGGATTATTGTCTAGTAACTGGACATCTTGTTTGAAGGGAAGTTCTTTGCTTTCATAATTAATTTGCAGGTTTGTGCCTAAAGCTTTTTCTGTATTTAGGATGAATATCTTATGATAGATTGTTAGAAAGTGAATTACCCATGAAAGACTATGCTCATTTTAAAGTCCTTTCCAGAAAGGGTTGTACCAGTGGTCGCGGCTGCTAATGATTGGGGGGGCCGGGATTTTAACGCAGCCCACCTGACCTCAAAACCTGGGGGCTCTGCTGCTCAGTGATGCTGTTGTGTTTTTCAGTCACAGGCAGCCAGTTCATGTTTGCGTCCCCTTTATCCACTAGAGCTTATGTTTTTTTTTCTTACCCATCCACATAAGCTTTTTTTTAAATGTAAAAAATTACAGAACAGATACCTATTCAGTATAGGATTTAGATATTATAAAAAAGCAAAAAAAAAAAAAAAGGCAGAAAAAAGAAAAGAAAAAAATGCCCATACTCCCAGTGCCCAAGATAACATTTAATAGTTCAGCATGTATCTTTCCAGAATTTGTTTATTCCTATGTAAACGTATCTATAAATATATAATTATTCTTTGAAATTGGATCGTTCTTACCAATATGATCTCTTAAAAATTTAACATCCTTGTCATATATTTTAATAAATAAACATCTAAATCGTCACAGTGAATTATTGACCTAACTCCCTCTTGTTAAACATTTAAGCTATTTGCTTTTCCTTTTTTTTTTTTTTTTTTTTGCCATTATAAAGAGCACTGCAGAGAATGTTCTGGTGAATAAACTGCTCAGAGTGGAATTGCTGGCTTCATTCATCCAGCAAATGTTGGTGGGGGGCCTGCTGTGTGCAGACACTGTTGTAGGCACCTTAGGACACAGTGAGCAAAAGACAGAAAAATCCCTACCCAGGCCAGCTGACCTTCTAGTGGGAAGATGGAAAAAAAATCAGAAATAAGCAAACTACGTGTAGTTTGCTTATTTCTATGTGAGAAGGTGCTTATTTAAACACTTAACGAATGGCCCTTGCCCACTTGGCCTCCCCGAGGGCCACAGGTGCGGGTCGTCAGTCTTGCTCTGCCCCGTCGGGGCCCCAGGAGACGCCCGCCTGGGGCAAGAGCAGGCTTCCTGCTTCCCCGGCTTGACGGCTGTCCTCTCGACCTTGTCCAGATCATGAGCGAGACCTTGAAAGACCCCGTGATCAAGAGATGCTGCGAGGCCCCGAACCGCCTCAGTGACCTGCAGAATGTCAGCGAGGGCCTGGAGAAGTGCCAGAAGAGCCTGAACGACTACCTGGACTCCAAGAGGAACGCCTTCCCCAGGTTCTTCTTCATTTCTGACGACGAGCTGCTGAGCATCCTGGGGAACAGCGACCCCCTCTGCGTCCAGGAGCACATCATCAAGGTCTGCGTAAGCTCTGTCACTCAGCTCCTCCGAGCTCTCTACACGGTTCTGTCCAACCCACAGGCGTAAGAGTGTGAAATGCCACTGGGGTTTTCACTAGAAGCGTAAGTCTGACCAAATCCACCGTAGTCTGAAGTTACACCAGCACTCAGCTGCTATTTGTTGCTCTGTTTCCATGGCCCTCCGAGCAACATGTGTTTAGAGAAATTAAAACAAAACAGAAATACACAGACTAATATAGTAAGCAGAGAGGTAATACAGGAGAGTGGTTTAGCACACGGACTGTGGCGCGAGCTTTCTGGATTCAAATCCTGGCTCTGCGTGGATTTGCTGTGTGACCTTTGGCAAGTGACTTAACCTCTCTGGGCAACCATTTCCTTATCTGTAGTTGCAGATAACTCTAGTAGTTATCTGCTTCAGTGGGGTTGTTATAAAGATTAAATGAGTAAATATTTTTAAAGGACTTAGAGTAGTGCCTGCCTTACAATGTTCACTAAATCACCTTATCTCCTACCCAGAATTGACAGTTGTTACCATTTAGTCAACTTTTGCTTTGTCTTTCTCTTTTTTAAAATAAAGTTTTAGAGATAAAATTGACACACTGTTTGTCCCTCGTCCCTGTCCACACTTCTTCCTCCGCTCTCAAGAGGCAGCCACTATCATGGCTCTGTTGTTAATTCCTTCCAGCCCGTGTTTTCATGCATTAATATAAACGGATGTGTCTCCGTGAGCAATATGGAATTTCCGGAAACGCAGCAGACAAAATGTCTCTGGTGATAGAGAACCAGAGCATGGCCAGAAGTAATCTTTGTTCAGCTAATCAAAGCTCTCTATTTAGCATCAGTCCAGAGCGAGGTTTCTCAGCCTTGGCACTATCAACATCGTGGGCCAGATAATTCTTTTCTGTGTGTTTGTATATGCATGTTGGGGTGGGAGCGGGGGACTGTCCTGTGTACTGTAGGATGTTCAGCACCGTCTCTGGCCTCTACCCACTGGATGCCAGGGACATCCCTCTCCAGCCATGACAACCAAAAAGTCTCCAGACAATGCCCAGTGTCCCCTGGGGGCAAAATCCTCTGTGGCGGAGAACCAGCATTGTAGAGCCATTCCTTTACTCCAAATAAACAAAGCACTGAGGATCAAGTACTTACCGCCATAGTTTTCCTTTAATTAATGCTGATTTCCTTCTTCAAGGAAGAGTCATAGTTCTGATTGCATGTTTTCCTTTCTCAAAGGGGAGGCTTATATTCTGTTTCTACTTTCAGAAGCCAATATTTTACTGTTGTAGACAACTGTGTTGTTAGAAGTACTTCATTTACTGGTAGTCCCTTTTGCACACCTCTGATTTTATTCTTTAAAGCCTGTTGCCTTTCTCTCTTCCTCTCTGATCTGCAGAGTGCCTTGACTTAGCTATCGGCCCCCAGAGACTCATTTTCCTGAATATAGTTCTGATGGATAACAATGACAATAGCCAGTGAATGCCAAGTATATAATGAGCTGGCATTTCACGCACGTTTCTTGATTTGATCCTTTGACCTCATCTTGGTGTCATAATTAGGTTTATTCTAGGCTGAGAGAGGAGAAGCAACTTGTTCAGTGTCACCCATTTGGACAGTGGGGGAATTCAATGACTGGTCTCTAATTTCACAGCCTTAGGGTATTTAATCATCAGGTTATTCTTCTCCTGTGTTCAGCTGGTCCCCACGTCCAGGTACCTCTCCATCCCAGCATATGCCCTAGAATCTCAAGTGTGGGGAGGGAGTCTGTCTTCTCTTTCTTTTTGTTTAACCCAGGATAAACGAATGTGCCCAGTGAACGTTTGTCATTGGGTGAATGGACATCTATTTAGTGTGTGGTCTCTGTTGCTGTTGCTGGCACCCTGGCAGCTCTGGTGTGTGATGTGGCACCCTGGGCTGTTTTTGGCTTTCACAACCTAGTGAAGGTATTCCAGGGTGGCTTCTACCGCTGTATTGCAGATGTACGACAACATAGCACTGCTGAGGTTTAACGACGGGGACAGTGGAGAAAAACTGGTGTCTGCCATGATTTCAGCAGAAGGAGAGGTCATGGAGTTCCGGAAGATCATCAGGGCTGAGGGGCGTGTGGAGGACTGGATGACGGCAGTTTTGAATGAAATGCGAAGAACTAACCGGCTAATTACCAAAGAGGCTATTTTCAAATACTGTGAAGACAGAACCAGGTAGGATTGAAAATGTGACTGTGTGTTATTTATCATATTATTGGTCATAATGGATCAATTTTTAGGGTTTGGAGTAGATTGACTGACGTTTCAAATGAGGTTTTCTTTTCCTGCTGTAGCTAAATTAGCTGATACACATCTGTCCTTAAAGGATCAGCTGGTACGGCCCTTCTCAAACCGTCAACCCTGGACTGGCAGTGTCAGGGCCCCTGGGAGCCTATTAAAATGCGTGTTCCTGGGCCCCACCCCAAACCTCCCCCACCAGACACTCTGGGGATCTGGATTTTCGCAGGATTGCGGGGGATTCTGAGCTCAAGTGTGATAACCTAGTGACCCGATGAAACCAGGTGTTCATTAAGACGGATTCTGTATGTAGGTTAATGTGTAAAGTTGTTTCTGAAATTGTTAATGAATTTCAATCACTCTGATTTTTGTGGCCTGAGAAACTTCCAGGCACTGAGCTGAACCACACCTGATCCAGTTGCTAAGAGGGCTGACTTTAATGTGCAGCTGAACTCAAAGCACGTAAAGCATCTTTGGATAGCTTCCCAGGAGAGGTGTCGTTGTGGCGTATTGGGTGGGGCCTTCACGCAGACTTAAATTCTTTATTATTATGACAGCATGATCCTCTTGACTTTGCAAACTGAAAATGTCTGTTTAAGTAAGTGATCAGAACAGAGCATAATATCTGTATGATTAGGGTCTTGCTTTTCCTTAGACAATGTCCCATGTAGAAAATTGGTTTGCATCTTTAAGTGATCAGGTGTAGACAGACACCTTCAGTGGTGTCCTGGTAAAACTCCTAGCTCTCTGAAGAAAAGAACAAAAAAGCTTTGATTTAGAGCATTTGCCAATTCCCATGGTGTAAATATTCCCAGATGGCTGATTTTAAAGCTAAATGGAATAACGGTAAGAGGGTTAACACCCTGCTTGCAACATTTCTAGATATTTGACATGTAGCTCTCGTGAGCTGATAGGAGGTGGCCTGGGCACATCACAGGCTGCATCCATTCATTTAACTACACTTATTGGCTTCCTGCTGTGGGCTGATCACTGTGCTCAATGCTATTTCAAAACCGAACTAGACAGAAACTAGTGTCCTCCAGAAGTGGAGATCGCCGAGTATTTTTAAAGCTCTTCAGTGCTCCCAAATCACATGCATTTTGTGTCTGCACGTGTTTGTTTTCTCTGCATCATAACTTCTGCTTTGCCGGGGGCATTGCTCTGCGTGACAGCGTGTGGTTGGTGGAAGCCAGAGTAAGTGACTGCAACCTGATAAACTGGGAAAGAAATGTCCGAGCCACCCCTTTCCTCCCCCAAGTACCCCTCTAAGGTGAACTTGTTGCTTCTAAAGAAGGAGGTGAGCAGTTGAAATGATAACATTGATTCATTTGAGCGGACATGTTTCAGTGTCACTGAGAAGCCAGGCCCAGGCGCACGTACAGATACCGTCCTGTTCATCTTCGCTCTGCCCTGAGTCACTGTTTTCTCTGATCACACCTCTCCCGATTTCCGACTTCCTGAGGCTTGCTGTCTTTGGTAAGGTCCATGTTTATTCATCACTTCCGTGCCGTCCTCTGGACCCCCAGCTCCTTCGTTACCTCTCTCTTGGGTGTAGGGGTCATGCCTGGACGTCCTATTAGGTTTTAGAGGCACTGCATCATTTTAAAACAAGACATTAATGCCAAATGCTTTTTATTGTTTTATTTTATTTTTTTGCTTTTTTTTCCTTTTTCAGTTTTATTGGGTAGAATTATTACAGTTTGACGGCACATAGACATTATACTGCATGTAAACACATACATACAGTAGACTGCACATTGTTTTTGGTTCATATATATGTACTGATCATTGTTTCTAAGAACAGATTAGCACTTCAGCTTTTTAAACTTTTTGTTGTTTTAAATATTATTTTAAATTTATTTTGCTCTTGATTGTACCTCATGAAAAGAATGACTAGTAACTCACAGTCACTTTTACTGGATTGGAACTTACAGCTCTGTGTCCATTATTTTTTTTAAAGTACGATTTAGCAAATAAGTTTTCCCTAAATGTTTTTCAAGGCACTTACCAGCTTTGAAAATAGGTATCTCAGTGGAGGAAATCCAAGTGTCCAATAAACGTACAAAAAGAGGAGAGACTTCACTAGTCACCAGGAATCTGCAAATTAAAGCAGAATGAGATTTTTTTTTTTTTTTTTTTTACCTTTCAGATTGGCAAAAAACACAAAAGAATATTACAGTGCTGGAAAGGGTGTGGTGAGGGCAGCACTGTGCGTGGCTGGTGGGGGGCATGGATTGCTACAACCTTTTGAAGTACTTTGGCCATTTCTATTAAAATAAACTACCAGAAAAGTGCCTTTGTGCTTTGGCCTGGTCGCCCTGCGTTTGGGATTCTGGTCTGTAACCCTGAAGCCGCTCTGACTCACCAGCGTGTGTGTAAAGCCGGGTTTCCCGCCCTCAGCTCTGCTGACATATGGGGCTGGATAATTCTTTGCTGTGGGAGACTGTCCCGTCCATTTTAGGGTGTTTAGCATCATCCCTGGTCTCTAGCACCCACTAGGTGCCAGTAATACCCCTTCCCCCAGTTGTGACAGCCAGAGGTGTCTCCAGACGGTGTCGCGATGTGGAAGGATGTTTAACACAGCGTTGCTTGCATTGGCAAGAGGACTGGAAGCAACTCGAATAGACAGCAGTAGGGAAACGTCTTGAGTAAATCGCGGTAACTTTCATGCTCTGAAATACCGCGCCGCTCCTGCAAGGACTGGGTGAGACCTGGGGCCGGCGACCTGGGCGCATGCGCGTTAGGACCAGTAAGCGAAAAAAACGCAACGCTGACTTTGGAGAAACAGCCCTCCCAGCCCCTCCTCCCCATTTGTGTGTCTTTAACTTTGAGCAGGTTGGTATGAGAATGGAAAAGTGTCGAGTGACACTCAAGAAGCAAGGAAATACGGGGAGTGTGGTCAAAGAGAATTAATTTTTTGGTTGGAATTGTTAAAAAATTTAAAATTCTTACAATATGCCCATAATAGTAAGTTTTTAAAAATCTATAAAGCCACATCTTTAAAGTGATCTGGCATCTTTCTACACTGTCCTGCACCTGTAACTTTTTCATGTGCGTATGTCCGTGGGCCTGGTGTTTTGCTATCCAGCCAGAAGGGTCTTACGCTCCTGTTTCCCTGCCCCTCTTACTTTGCCTTCCCTGTTCCAGAGAAAGAAATCCTTTTTTCTGATATGCCTCTTTGATCTCTTTTAATCCAAAGGTTCCTCATTCATTGCTTTTTTTCCCAGTTGTGCATATATATAATATATATGTATTTAAGAGTCTTTTCCATTGTAAGTTATTATAAGACAGTGATATCACTCCCAGTGCTATACAGTAAATCCTTGTTGTTTATCTATTTTATATGCTAATCCCAACCTCCTAATTTATCCCTCCCCCTGCTTTCCCCTTTGGTCACCGTAAGTTTGTTTTCTATGTCTGTGAGTCTGTTTCTGTTTTGTAAATAAGTTCATTTGTGTCATTTTTTTAGATTCCACATATAAGTGATATCTTATGATGTTTATCTTTGTCTGACTAAACTCAGTATGATGATCTCTAGGTCTATCCACGTTGCCACGAATGACAATATTTCATTCTTTTTTATGGTTGAGTAATATTCCATTATATTAAGTTACTTCCCTGTCCTGGCTATTGTAAATAGTGCTGCTGTGAACATTGGGGTGCACGTATCTTTTGAAAATAGAGTTTTCTCCAGATATATACCCAGCAGTGAGATTGCTGGATTATATGGTAAGTATATTTTTAGTTTTTTAAGGAATCTCCATACTGTTCTCATAGGGGTTGCACCAATTTGCATTCAACCCACCAACAGTGTAGGAGGGTTCCCTTTTCTCCACACCCTCTCCAACATTTATTATTTGTAGACTTTTTGGTGATGGCCATTCTGACCAGTGTGAGGTGATACCTCATTATGGTTTTGATTTGCATTTCTCTAATAATTAGTGAAGTTGAGCGTCTTTTCACATGCCTCTTGGCCCTTTGTATGAAAGAAATAGATTCTTAATGGCATCGTTTTCGGTACCAATCCCTGGGAAAAATCTCATAAGGATGTGCTTTTCCTTTAGGGTTGACTGGATGCTCCTGTACCAAGGGATGGTGGTGCTGGCTGCCAGCCAGGTGTGGTGGACCTGGGAGGTAGAAGATGTCTTCCGCAAAGTGCAGCAAGGGGAGAAGCAGGCCATGAAGAACTACGGCCAGAAGATGCACTGGCAGATCGACCAGCTGGTCACGCGGATCACCACGTCCCTGAGCAGAAACGACAGGAAGAAATACAATACCGTCCTGATCATCGACGTGCACGCCCGCGACACAGTTGACTCTTTCATCCGGGGCGGGTGAGGACCTTCCCGGGGCACTGGCGTCTCCGGCTTCTCTCAGCCGCTCTCCTTCCTCCTCCTCGGCCACCATCTCTTCCACTGCATCTGTCTCCCTCTAACCTTGTCCCCCGTCGCCCATCTTCCAGCATTCTCGAGGCCCGGGAGTTTGAATGGGAGAGTCAGCTGCGGTTTTACTGGGACCGAGAACCGGATGAGCTGAACGTCCGTCAGTGCACGGGGACCTTCGGCTATGGGTATGAGTACATGGGCTTGAACGGGAGGCTGGTCATCACGCCCCTCACGGACCGGATTTACCTGACTCTCACTCAGGTGCGCGGCGCCCTTGTTCTCGCCGTTATCGCTCACCTGGGGTTATGTGTTTCTCTCGCGGGGTGACTGTGCTCATTGTGATGTATGTGTGCTGGGTTGACCAGTGTTCCCTGCCCCAAATTCATGTCTGCTCGGAACCTCGGAATATGCTCTTATTGAGAAATAGGGTCTTGGGGGATTTAGTTAAGGACTGGGGGTGAGGACATCCTGGATTAGGGCCCTAATGCCAACGACTGGTGTCCTCGTAAAAGAGGAGAGAACACATAGACGCAGGGGAGGTGATGTGAGGATGGAGGCAGAGACGGGAGGGACGAAGCCACAAGCAGGGACCGCTTGGAGCCACCAGGAAGGACCCTCCCTAGAGCTTTTGGAAGGAGTGTGGCCCTGCCTGCATCTTGACTTCAGACTCGTAGCTTCCAGAACTGTGCAAGAACACATTTCTGTTGTTTTAAGCCACCCCGTTTGTGGTACTTTGTTATGGCGGCCCCAGGAAACAAGTGCTGTTGGTAAGGGATGTCATTCTTAAAAAATCTGTAAAAGAGTCTAAGTTTGGAATATGGCCTGATTGCCACCTTTTGGGATTGGGCTGTTGCAAGTTCAGGAGGCCTCTAACACCACCGTCAGATTCAGTTGTTTGCTGAAAGGAGTTACAGAATTCAGTAAAGCCACTAGAGTCAATGGTTATAGTTTTTACAGCCAGTGAATGCAGATCAAAATCAGCAATAGGAAAAGACGTAGGACAGGGTCCAGGAGAGACCAGGCTTGAAGCTTCACTTGGCTCCCCAGTGCCGCTGTGCAGACAGCATTATTTCTTCCAGCAACTCTGTGTGGCCATGTGCGTGAAGTGTGCCACCCAGGGACGCTCACCTGAACCTCGGTGGCCAGGGTTTTAACTGGGGGCTGGTTCTGCAGACACGACTGACCACACAAATGGTTGACCTTAGTCTCCAGACCCTCCAAAAGTCGACCTGATACCACGTGGCCCAAGGCTCCCACCATAATCACATTGTTAGATTGTCCAGCGGGGCTCAAAGTCCCCAGGTAAACAAGGACCCTCTTCTCAGGCAGGACGTTCCAGCTCCTAGGATCTGGCCCTTTCTTTGGGCAAGATGTACATGTGTCCATGAGCCCCAACTGTGGGAACTGCTGGGCATTGTCCTCAGGGTGGGTACAGATTCCAGCACAGTGCTCGGTTCCTGGTGCGTGGGTCCCTGTGTAATGTGGGGAAGCGGGTGGTCCATGGAAGTCAGTGGAGAAACACAGAAATGTTAAAGATGGTGATTGTCAGGAAAGGTGTAAACTTGTTCATTGCCATTTATATATTCCCCACTGGGAATTGACACCTGTTTCCTTATGTGAATCAGACAACATGTGTTTTGCATTTGGCTTCTAACAGGCACTGTCCATGTATCTGGGCGGGGCCCCTGCTGGCCCAGCGGGTACTGGCAAAACCGAGACCACCAAGGACCTGGCCAAAGCCTTGGGTTTGCTCTGTGTTGTAACCAACTGCGGCGAAGGCATGGATTACAAAGTAAGGCCCTGGTGCCCCCTCTGGTGGTGTCTTATTATGCAGAGAGCTAAAAATGGGACACAGATGGAAAGGCATTTCGTCTCCTACGCTTCTGTGAAATGACATGGTGAAAGCTGCAGGAATTTAGTAGAAAACTTTCACCTTCACAGTCTCAGAACTTAGATGTGTCGGCTTTGCTGGCAGCATGTAGAGCAAGAGTTCCAAACTCAGTGCCCACCAGAGTCGGATAGGTAATGTAAATACATAAAGCCGCAGACAGAGGCAATAGAGAGTGGTGGGGACTGTGGCCAACTGGAGAGCAATGCTCCAGCTAAAGGGGGAGCCACTGTTCAGCTTAGGTTAATGGTTGCCACTCGGAAAAGTGGAGCTCGTGTTGCTAGATTTTCCAGCATCTCTAGAGAAGCCAGAAATCTGGGTTTTTACATTAAAATCCTTAATTTGCGACATCCTTTGAGTGCGAGCTGGCCCCTGAGAGGCCTTGGAAGTCTTGCCTGAAAGAGCCATCAGAGGCGTGGCAGGCTGACCGCTTCTCGGCCAGCGTGGTGCTCGTTGTTTGCCTTGAATTTAGAAAACTATATCCACGAACGGGTTGCATCCAGTTTTAAAGGTGAAAGTTGCCCTGGTCCTGCCATTCCTTTCATCCTAGGCCGTTGGGAAGATTTTCTCGGGCCTGGCTCAGTGCGGGGCTTGGGGCTGCTTTGATGAGTTTAACCGCATCGACGCCTCCGTGCTCTCGGTCATCTCGTCTCAGATTCAGACGATCCGAAATGCTCTGATTCATCAGTTAACCACATTCCAGGTGAGGATAAGTGCGAAGCCCACCTGGATCGTGTCCCCAAGGTGGACACGTGCTGTGTTAGCTCTGAAACATGAGGCGGTGGGCAGTTGTCTGTCCAGATCAGGCTCCCCGTAGATGAAGAAATGCCGGACTTTTGTTTTCAAATTGAGACCGTTGGGTTTCCCCAGATTACTAGCATCTTTGACAGTTATGGAGTGTAATAGTCTAAGAACTTCAAAGTAATTCCAGACCTGTGACGAATGGTTGTAGATGGGGAGGGAGGGCACTATTCTTAAATAAGTGATGTTGTAAAGCCCCGTTTTAAGGACAAAATATATTTTTAGTGACTTCCCAAGTCTAAGAAAAAAATGACTTAAAAAAACCAGTCAAAATGTCTTCAGTAGAAATTATCACCATGAAGAAGAAATTTTGCCTTCCTACCTGGTAGAGTTAGGACATTGTAATGAATGGGATTTTAAAGGTTGTTATCCAAGTGAGGAGGCAAATTAATTTTTTTTTTTGAGAATTCACCAATCTCTCCCCATCTGAGAATACATTTGCAGACTCAAGTTTGGGAAGTCTGCGTTAAACTACATCAGATTAAGCTGGATCGGAAGGTGGAGAAACATGATCTTACGGAATTTAGGGAGCCCAGTGTGGGTTCTCCGACAGTAAGGACCAGAGTGGCCGGGCCATTTCCTCGAGCTGGGGTCCTCTGTGGTCCCAGGTGGCTCTGCTGCTCCTCTGGCCAAAGTCCTTGACCCTGCGAGCCCTGCACTCTCATCACCTCCCGTCCCTTGCTCCGCAGACATCCCAGGCCCTGGGACACCATATGCGTCCCTGTCTGCCCGAAATTGTCCTTTCTTCTCCTTTACCTGAAAATTCTGGTACATCCTCTGGGCCTCCCCAGAGCCTCACCGGGAGGTTCAGGACCCAGATCCAGCCTGGGTTGGTAAGGATTCCATTCCGGGCACCTCTGTGGCCCTGGCACCCAACCTGCTTTCTCCCACAATGTCAAGGCTCATTGTCAAGAGATACTGTTAAACATTTGAGGAGTCCAGGAAAGCTTCTGGGTGGATTTCTATTAATTAGCTCTTCTGAAATATTTTAGGGCTGAGCTTACTACTCCCATTGGAGGCAAATTTAACCTAATGCATTTGGGTTTCTCAAAGCTGTGTTTTCAAGAGCAGGCCTGTCTGTTGCTCCAGAGGGTGATCTGGGACTCACGTGGGACACTGAGGACTGGGTGAGGGTGATCTCAGTGCAGACCAGGAAGATAAGACAGTGGCCTCCGTTTTTGGGGAGCATCAGCTATCTGCTGGGTGGCCCTCTTGTCACTGAGACAGCCTGTGCCTCATAAAGATAGAGCATTCTGTCTTTTCTCTGGTGGACCATTAGAAGAAATGAAATGGTAAAATCTTAGTAGGGAGGAAAGTTAAGATACTTGAAATTCAACTGTAGGCTAATGAGACTCAAAACTTAGAGATTTCTGCATTTGGTTGGTACACGGGCACCTGGAGGACAAAGGCTGGTTTCTTGAGGGATGCTGAGGAGGGATTCTGTAGGAAGGGTCCACGTGACGTCCAGGCACTGAGACGGAGGTGAGGGTGGGAATGCGGAGAGAAATGACAACTGACATGAATGAAAAGCCACTTTGTGTGAAGCAGCGGGCTGGGTGCTCCTGAATATGTTGTCTCATTTAATTGCCACGAGCTCGCAGAAAAGGAAACTTAGACTCAGAGAGGGTAAGTGACCTGTTGGGGGTCACACAGCGCCTCAGATCCACCCCAGGCTGCACCCTTTCCCAACATCAGCTACTTCTCAAGTGGACAGACCCTTGATTCAGATCTGAGTTTGGGGGTCAACTGAGGCTTGTGCCCCCAGAACACCTGGGTCACAAGCACAAGGACTCTGCATTTGTCACCAGGAAAGGGAAGGAGACACATGGTGGTGCTGGCCTCGTATGCAGTCCTCCTTTCCCCTTGGTGGGGTGGCTGGCAGCGTAACCCTCCTTCCTTCCCCTCGTTCTCCAGTTTGAAGGGCAGGAGATCTCCCTGGACTCGAGAATGGGCATCTTCATCACCATGAACCCCGGCTACGCGGGCCGCACGGAGCTGCCCGAGTCGGTGAAGGCCCTCTTCCGGCCCGTGGTGGTGATCGTGCCGGACCTGCAGCAGATCTGTGAGATCATGCTCTTCTCCGAGGGCTTCCTCGGGGCCAAGGTGAGGCCACGCCAGCGCCGGGCGCCCAGAGCTCCCCGCTGGGTCTGCTTGCAGGCCGGGGCTCTGGGAGCTTCCTTCTGGGAGGCTTTTCAAATTGTTTCGCTTTGTCTCTCTCCCTCCCTTTCTCGCTTTTTAAAATTACAGCTTTTATTTTGGCATCACGTGACTCACAACAGGTGCCCCTCTCCTGGCTTCCCCCAGTGATAACATCACACCCAGGAAACTGATGTGGCCGCAGTGCCGCTCACAGACTGTATCTGAATTCCAGCAGGTTTCACCTTCTCTCTCTCTGGTGTGTGTGTATCTTTCTGTGGCATTTTATCACACCTGTGGTGTAACTGGTGCCACAATCCAGATACAAAACTGTCCCATCAACACAGAGAAACTCCCTCGTGTCACCCCTTAACAGTCACAGCCTGCCCCCGACTCTAACTCCTCACGGCCACCAATCATTCTCTATCACTATAATTATGTCACTTCTAGAATGTTCTATTCACGGAATCCTATAATGTGTAACCCTTTGAGATGGGCTTCTTTCACTCAGTGCCCTTGAGAATATGTGGCTTTAAAAAATGTATCTGGGGGGAGGGGATAGCTCAGTGGTAGAGCATGTGCTTTGCATGCACAAGTTGGACCTTACTTAATGCCACATACAAAAATAACTCAAAATGGATCAAAGACCTAAATGTAAGACCTAAAACTATAAAACTCTGAGAAGAAAACACAGAGGAAATTTTTCATGACATAGGACTTGGCAAAGATTTCTTTGATATGATATCAAAAGACAACAAAAGAAAAGAATAGATAAATTGGACTTCATAAAAATAAAAAAATACCCACGTAACTCCTTTATTATCTCTTAAAATATGTATACAAAGATTATGCACATATGCTTTCCCAGAACGTTCTGGAAAAAGTATGAAATAGTGAATACTTTTAACATAACGTTGTTGAACAACATAACGTTGTTATGTTGCTTCTCTGAAATTTTTTGGTAAAGGCCAATCCTCCTATGTAGATTTTGAGCCAGAGTGGAGAGACCTCTGGTTCTTAGTTTTCATGAGCAAAATTCCCGTGCCATCCGTAGGGACCAGAAGATCTTGAATCCTTTTTGTAGACCAGGTGGCTGACTTGTCCTAAAAAACGGTTACAGGAGAACTTTAATAACATGATGAGGTCAAAATAAACAAGAAGCAAATTTCTGGGCTGTGATCGCTATGATTTTAAAAAGTTGGATGAATTCTGTTTTTTAAGATGCTTAAGATTTTCCTCGGCTTTCAAGGACTGTCATCCAATTTTGGTAAGGGCTGGCGTTCTTTTAAATTAGTCCCTAATTTGTCAGTGTTAACAACAGAGGACCCATCCTGGTGTTTGTTAGAGGCAAGATTTGCTTGTTTGTCCAGTGGCTTCAGCTGAACATCTTTATGTCAGTTTGCTTTGCGTAAGGATGTTCTGGTGCTTTCAGGTCATTTTCTTCACTTATTTTGTATTGTCCTTTATCACAAAAGACTCTGGCCAAAAAGATGACCATTCTGTACAAGCTGGCCCGGGAACAGCTCTCCAAGCAGCATCATTATGATTTTGGACTCCGAGCCCTGAAGTCGGTGCTGGTGATGGCTGGTGAGCTGAAGAGAGGTTCTTCTGACCTGAGGGAGGTAGGGGCCACGCGCACTAAGTCCTCTGGGTTTCCATTCGGTTCACGTGTATCTGGGAAACGCTAGGGTGGAGGTGACGGGCAGGGAGTACCGTTCTCAAGGGAAAGTTTTATTCTTAGCTGAGCTGTCACCTCATTTAGTTGTCTGGCTTCCGTTCGGTCTTACCCATCGTGTTGTTTCCTTCCGATTTGACTTACTACCCTAAGGTCAAGGTGTGTCTTCACGGTGCTGTTTGCGATGCTTCGATGATAATAATCAGTCTGTGATGGCAGGATGGTGGGGTGGGGAGAGGGTGGGATAAACAAAATTCTCGAGAAAGCACAAGCATGAGTTTTTCCCTCTTTACAATGGAAGCCAGAGGGGTGTTCACATTTCTTTCAGGTGGGACTTCCTCCAAGATAGAGTCTGTCAGTGCCACTCTGTGGGCAACAGGCTCGCGTGTTTCCCTAGAGACTGTCCTTGAACTGCTTTATGTTTTACGTTTCACATACAATTTCATTTTCTATTTCATAAGAGGGTTCTAGACTAGGCCCGGGGGCTTCCGGAAACATCTTTGAATACGTCTGTGTTTCGTCCCGTCCAGGACGTGGTGCTGATGAGAGCCCTTCGAGACATGAATCTGCCCAAGTTCGTGTTTGAAGACGTTCCTCTTTTCCTGGGCTTGATTTCTGATCTGTTTCCTGGGCTGGACTGCCCGCGGGTTCGCTACCCCGATTTCAACGATGCTGTGGAACAGGTGCTCCAGGAAAATGGCTACATCGTCTTACCTGTCCAGGTAAAACGGTGCTGAAGACGAGAGTTCGCTGACTTTTTCTGGGTCCTTTCCATTTTTTTTTTCATTAAAAAGATTGTGGTAAAATACATGTAACATTTACCATCTTAACCACTCCCCACCACTCCCCTCCACTTTTTTTTTATTGTGGTAAAGTACATATAACATAAAATTTACTGTCTTATCCATTTTTTAGTACAGTTGAGTCATGTTAAGTGTAGTCACACTGTTGTGAAATAGATCCTAGAACTCTTTCATCTTGCAGACCTGAAACTCTGACCCCATTAAACAATAACTTCTCCCAACTCCCCTCCCTCAGCTCTCAGTAACCTTGAGTCTGCTTTCTGTCTGTATGAATTTGACTCCTCCAGGTGCCTCATATGACTGGCATCACACAGTGCTTGTCCTTTTGTGTCTGGCTTATTTCACTCGGCATCATGTCCTCAAGTTTCACCCATGTTGTATCCTGTGTCAGAATTCTCTTCCTTTTTAAGGCCGAGTAATATTCCATTGTATGTATATACTATCTTCCAATTGTTTTTTGGCATAGTGTGATCAGGTAAATTAAGTATTTTGTTTTGGGGCCCAAACATCTAATGTTCTCTTCCCAACCCACCTTTTTCTCCTACCAGAGTCAGACTTACAAAAAAAAATTTAAATGAGATATTGCAGGTAGAAATTTGATCATCTGAAGCCTGTGAGGTTGTATGTGTTGTCAGTAAGCCATAAATTATTGCCAGAATGTTCTGCTGAGGTTGTGAATGCCTAAAGCTGCAGGCTTAGGGTGGCTGCCTCTGGATGGGCAAACCTTGGGGCATCGGGCTACCCTGAGGCCTTAGGCTGGGGCAGCAGGTACTGGCCACAGGTGAGAGAGCTCTCTGCATCTTTCCTGGTCCTGATGGTTTCCTCTGGAGGTGGTGTTAAAAAGATGTGTTTTTGGGTGGAAGTGTAAAAATGGTGTAGCCACTTTGGAAAACAGTCTGGCAGTTTCTCAAAAAGTACCATCTGGATACCATCAGACCCAGAAATTCCATTCCTAGGCTTATGCCTGAGAGAAATGAGAACATATGAAAACTTGTACATGAAGGAATCTTGAAAATTTGAGCACAAATGAAATGAAAATTTGTACATGAATGTTCATAGCAGCAAGGTTCATAAGTGCCAACAAGTGGAAGTAATACAAGTGTCCATCAATGGATGAACAGATGAACAAAATGTGGTCTATCCATCGGTGGAATATTACTCGGCCATAGAAAAGAATAAGGTGCTGGCACCTACTACATTTATGGATGAGCTTTGAAACCATCATGCTAAGTGAAAGAAGCCAGACACATAGGACGATGTATCACAAAGTTCCATTTATATGTTGAGAATGGGCAAATCCACGGAGACAGAAAATAGATTCATGGATGCCACGGGCTGGGGGCTGGGGTGGGCTTGGGAGACACGACTAATGAGCACAGTGTGGGGGTTTTGAAGCCAGGGAGGGATGATGAAAAAATTTTAAAATTGAATGTGGTAATGGTTTCACGACCTTTTGGATATACTGCAAACTACTGAATTGTTCAAACGAAACACTTTGAATGGGTGAATCGTATGCCATGTGAATTCTAGCTCAATAAAGCTGTTTTTTTAAAAAAAAGATGTGTTTTAACCTAGCTGCTAATGCTTGTCCCACAGGTGGATAAAGTAGTTCAGATGTTCGAGACCATGTTAACCCGCCACACGACGATGGTGGTGGGGCCCACGGCGGGGGGCAAGTCCGTGGTCATTAACGCTCTGTGCCAAGCCCAGACCAGGTGAGTATGCCCTCTGGGGGTGGGGCTCGGTTCCCAGGGTGGCTTCACGGTAAGGTTGGCGGTATTACCTGGTCCCACTTTGCTCTCTGATTTCCTGGGAGGTTAAATGTGTCCTGGACACCCCTTTAAACCCAGAGCACTTTAACTTTTCATTGCTGATTTAGTTGGTATGTTTTAGAAGGTAAAAGCAGTGAGCCTTTTGTGCATCAGACTGCAAATAGGTTTATTTGTGCAAGGAGTGTCTCACAAAGTATCTCACAAGGATGTTTAGAAAATTAACTCAAGCTGTATTTTCTTGGCATTCTGACTGCTCCTTTAACGTCAGTCTGAGCCCCCACCGTTATGTTATGGTATCAGAGTGGCCAGAAAGAGAGTGTCACCCCCACAAATGCTGTATCATCAGCTGCCCTGCAGGAGCAATGCAGCGTGGAGGAGAACTGTGATCTCACGCTCCTAAAATAGAATATCATTCAAGACCTGTAGTGAATTGATACGCTTATGCTGAAAATGGGTTTTCTGACTTCTGCGCTTTCTCTTAAGCAATAACTACATTCCAGACAGGTTTCGATGCTTGCTGACATTCCAGCAAAAAATCTAAGTCAAGCCTTATAATCTGAGACTTTACCATTTCTAGACAGTCTATAAAATCTAATTGAGTGACTGTCATTTCTTCTTATTTCTTATGGTTCTCATGAGAAAAACCGGTGGACAGTGGCTTACCGATTTTAAGATGGTTATTCCATAGCCCTCCTGTATTTCATTTTTTAATTTGTTGTGAGAAATTTTATAGAACCAGCACATACAGATGTGAGTTTATGTTTGCTGCTATTATCTTTGCTTGTTTGTTTTGTTAATTATGAACTGTGGTTTGTGTGAACGTTTGTTTTCTGTGGATGACTTAATCCCGTAGCGTTGCGGGAATTTGCAGGCATTATAGTGGGAACTGGCCTGTCCCCACGATTTACTTATAAAGTCAGCAACGCAGAGCAGATGCTGTTCTGTAAATCCAAGAGTTTGAACGTCAGTTCAGAGCTTTTACATTCTGATAACTCTCATCTCCTATACACTAGTTGTGAAATATTTACATAAATATGCCATGTGCGTGAATATGTAAATATATGAATGTGCAATATACATGGAGGTTAGCGTCTGCTGCCCTCAAAAGTCAAAGCTGTGTTATCAGCTCAGACGTTGCTTGTGTTGGGGCCATGTTTCTGGTGAAAGGTGGTTCCCTTGCATTTAGTATAAGCCATGAATGGGGAGCAGGAAGCCCAGCGCAGAGTTTGGATGGATTGCGTTTTAAATTTTTGATTGGATCCAACGCATTGAATCCCCCCATGGGTTTTCCTAATGCTTTTAGTCTGCCAGAGCCGTGGCTGAAGCCTCTCCTTTGATTTAGGCTTGGGCTGGTGACAAAGTTGTACGTCCTAAACCCCAAAGCTATGAGCGTCATCGAGCTTTACGGCATCCTGGACCCCACCACCCGAGACTGGACAGACGGGGTGCTGTCCAACATCTTCAGGGAGATCAACAAGCCGACGGATAAGAAGGAGCGAAAGTGAGTGTAAGGAGGGGAGAGCCTGGGTTGGTTTGTAGTGAATTAGCCAAAACTTCACAAATAAACAAATAACGTATGGTATCGTAGTTTCACGTCTGGAGGCAAACAGAGTCAGACGCTGGAGGCTCTGCCCGGGAAGGGCCAGGTACCCGCTCAGTGCTGTTCATGTGTTATCTTAACCACTGTCCTCAGCTGTGACTGTCCCCTAAACCGTGGAGGAGGCTGAGGTCCAGGGAAGGGAAGAGCTTGCCCCAAGGCCAGGGATTTGAACCTGGGATGTTTGAGTCCAAGCTCTCCAACACAGCCACCACGCCAGGCTGCCTATACAGCCAGGTAAATCAAGGGAAGACAGCAAAGCCTCGTGGGATGTGCTGGAACACCCGTCAGAGCTGCGCTTTCTCGCCGGCAGGCTTGGTTGAGGACGCCTGCCCTGCGCGAGTCGCGCACACTGTGGTGACGGTCTGTGAGGCCGGAAGGCAGGCACCCCGTGGGAACATTGAGTGAAAAGCTTCCCCCAGTGTTGGTTATTCTCCTGACACCTCTCAGGTGAACCCAGGGACAGTCCTGATTGTATCTCCTAGCCCAATCCCAGCAATTAAAGTAACCTTTAAACAACTAAATCATTCGTCTGAAGTCTCAACTGATGACTTTTGAAACAGCCTCTTCTTAGCAGTACCCCTCCCGACTCTGGACCAACCCAGGATTTCACACCGTGCACAGCTGTCCTGTCTCTCTGACATCTTCTAACTCCGAGCAGTTCCTCAGGTTTTCTTTTTTTTTAATCGAAGTACCATCAGTTACAATGTATCACTTTCTGGTGTGCAGCACAGTGTCCCCTTCATGCATATACATACATATATTCATCTTCATATTATTTTTTATTAAAGGTTATTACAAGATAGTGAACATTGTTCCCTGTACTATACAGCAGAAACTTTTAAAAAATCTATTTTTATATATAGTGGCTAACATTTGTAAATCTCAAACTCCCAAATTTATCCCTTCCCATCCCCTTTCCCTGGTAACCATAAAATTGTTTACTATGTCTGCAAGTCTGTTTCTGTTTTGTAGAGTTCAGAGTGTACTTTTTTTTTTAGATTCTATATATGAGTGATATCGTATGGTATTTTCCCTTTTCTTTCTGGTTACTTTACTTAGAATGACGATCTCTAGGTCCATCCATGTTGCTGCAAATGTAACTACATATAATTATTACTATTATTATTATTTTTTGGGTCAAACCTGTGGACCAAGTAGGGTGCTGTCTCAGGTCCTGGTTAGACAACCCTGGGAAAGATGTTTAACATAAATTGGAAGATCACACCAAGTTCCGTCATTGGAAGCCATCTAGGATCCAGGGCTCACTTTTCTCTGGTTGCCGCAGGTATATTTTATTTGATGGTGATGTGGATGCTCTGTGGGTGGAAAACATGAATTCTGTGATGGATGACAACAAGCTGTTGACATTGGCCAACGGGGAGCGTATTCGGCTTCAAGCACACTGTGCTCTGCTCTTTGAGGTAAGTTGTGATGAAAAATAACTTGGGACATGTCCTTCTTTTAATTAACATTTATAAAAGTTTATTAAAGTAGTTAGAGATGGCCAAAGAAAATCCAAGCAATGCGGAAGCATTTATGGGTGAGTACAACCTACTGGCTTCATCTCTTCTTACTGTATCCCAGAGATAACTACTTTTCACTCTTGAGTTGCTTCTTCTGATGGTTACCGTAGTATCTAAAAGTGACACTCTTAACATGCTATTTCTTCCCTTATCAAGTTTACACATTATCTGTTGACTGAAAGTGAAGGTTCATCTTTTATACCATCAGTCCACCTCTCCTCCTTAGACTATATTGCTAAATCAGTTAAACTGGTAAACATATTTACATCATTATGGATAAAGAAATTTTTACTGTAGAGCCAACTAGTATTCTGTGATATACTTGCTAGAGAAGGAAGAAATCCATGAACTGTGATAGATTTACTTTCTTTTAGAGACATTTTGTTTTTGACCTGGTGTTTGTAGTTGCCTTTCTTTTTCTTTCACACTATGTGCCTTTATCTTCATTTGTTTTTTCAAACTTTCTATCATATCCTCTGGACCTGTTTCATAGCTGTGGCCCTGAGACTTGCTTTCACTCTAGCTTAATGTTAATGCCGTTTGTAACGTGGCCTGCAAAATTTGCTGACATATGTGTATTTATGCATATCATTATCTTATTGGCTGAACTGTGCCTTTTATTTTTTCGAAGAAAGAGAGATGGGTGTGTTACTATTGCTATTAGAGGCATACTTATTAAGTTTCATATTATCTGATCTCAATTATGTTAAAAAATTAAAAAAACTGAAAGGGAAACACTTCAAAACAATGTTTCTTGGTGGTAGGATTTGGATAACTTATTTTCTTTATACTTTTTAATTTTTGTCAGATGTTTTATAGCATGTTAATTTTTCCCATTAATTTTTTAGTAAAAAATAAACTTAAGAAGTGCTACATCAGAGATGCATAATCTTCCCATGATAAACCCAAGTGTTCAATTAGAAGCCTCATAAAAGCTATGTTAATCTGAGTATGACTCGGGTTTTATGCAGTTGTAAAAACTTTGCATAAGCAAAGACTTTTAAACATGCATTCTAGTTGTTTATAGCTGTAGAAAACACTGACTTTGTTTATTTCTCCAGGTTGGAGATTTACAGTATGCCTCCCCTGCGACTGTGTCTCGATGTGGAATGGTCTATGTGGATCCTAAAAACTTGAAATATCAACCATACTGGAAAAAATGGGTTAATCAAATACAAAACAAGGTGAAAATGATTTCCAAAATGAACTTAAAGTTATTAGTATTGGTGGCTTGTTGGGTAAACATAACTCAGAGGGATGTTTATAGTTGAAGACTATAACCTTGACCTTGACCTGCCCATGATCCTGAGCACTTAATGTTATCGGTAAGTTGGATGAAAACATGGAAGGCATTCTTACTAGATTTCCAGATAATTCACCACTGGTGGGATAGGTAATGACTTTGATAGTCTACATAAGTTGACAAATCTTTTCTGTGAAAGGGTAGAGAGTAAATGTTTTAGGCTTTGTGAGCCATATGGTTTCTTTTATAACTCCTCAACCCTGCCTTTGTGGAATGAAAGCAGCCTCAGTTCATGAATGGGCATAGCTATGTACCATTAAAACTTTATTTACAAAAACAGGTGGTGGGCCAGATTTGGCTTAGTGACAGCTAAGGGGTTGGTCATAGTGACAACCCCTTGTCCATCCGAGCCCAGCTGTAGAGAGACTTGTCTCCACAAGGTACCCAACTCCTCCCCTTTTGCTCAGTTGGACAAATGCAGTGTGTGCAGGACCTAGTTTGTCATGGAATTGAGATCTGATGGTTTCAGTTGACCTCGAATCATGTGATATGTCACATGGCTGCTCAGAAATGTGTGTTGCCTTAGTGACAGGCTGCATTGAAAGGGGCATAGATAGATGTAACAGTCATGTGAAGGTTGTGGTTTGACCATACCCAGGACACCATGAGTAGGGACATAGCATGTGTCTCTACAAGGACCACTAGGCTGATGGTTGAATTAGAAACCAGGATGTAATTACCCTAGAGAAAAGAAGACCTAGGGAAACATGGTAGGACCATTTGAGGCACACTGTCATATGGTGAATGACACCCCTGCAATTCCTGGTGGTCATCAGTGCCTTGGTGGGGAGAGGGACTTCCCACTGATTTGCAGTCTTTGCTCGATGATGGTGGCCATGTCACTTGAACGCTAAGATAGTCAGCCCTTTTTCTGTCAAATGGGAACGTTTATCTCACTTCCCTCCCAGGTGGTGGGGTAGACTCTATGGCCATGAAATTAAATGCTTCACAATGAAATGAAAGTGTATTACAAAGGGCAGATTTCTCTACAAATGTAAGGCACACTTATCAGAGTGTACTCACCTGCCGAATATATCATGCATCAGAACATGTTTCATTTCTCACCTCCTCTCTTTGCAAGAAAAGCCTTCCACAACTTCCATTTAGATAAAGGAACCCTTGGAAAGGCTTTAGCATTCTGCTGTTTTATAGGTGGAGCAAGGTGATTTACAGAGTCTGTTTGGGAAATACGTGCCCTATCTCATGGATGTGATAGTGGAAGGAATAGTGGATGGAAGACAAGGAGAGAAGCTGAAGACAATAATTCCTCAGACAGATCTAAATATGGTAAGAAACCATCTTTGTTAGCAAAAAGAAATTTTTCCCTAAAGATGGACTCACGGTGGGCTTTCAAGGGAAGCAAAGATGCCAGATGGGTAAGCTCTAAATCACCAGCTACTGACAAGGAAGACATAACACGTCCTTTTGTGACCCTGTGCAAGACAAGATACTGGGCCCCATGTGTCTGAACCAATATGGTGGATCATGTAGTTCCCATCGCTCTGGGATCTGGGACCCCAGAATTTATGACCAGAACTGACCCTGGTTGGGGTGTGTGGAGTATATGGGCTGACCCAGGCATTTTCCTGTGAACCAGGTAACTCAGTTAACCAAGATGTTGGATGCGTTACTAGAAGGAGAAATCGAGGACCCCGATCTTCTGGAGTGCTACTTCTTAGAGGCTCTGTACTGCTCCCTGGGCGCTTCCCTGCTCGAGGATGGAAGGGCTAAATTTGATGACTGTATTAAACGTATTGCTTCTTTGCCTACTGCTGATGTGGAAGGAGTTTGGGCCAGACCCGGGGAACTGCCAGGTAGGAACCAAATGTAACCTGTTTTCCTTCTCAGAATGCTTTTGGTTAGGTTTTTAGAGGATGTGACCTTGACTTTCCATATGTGTGCCTGTATGGGTTTCCCACCTTGTTTCTGTAGAGAAACATGCAATGGTCAGTGCACCTGGCAGTACCGTCAGGACAAGTTCAAATGCACGGACTGCTACAGCAGAAGCCCAGCTCCTCTGGATGGCCTTTCTTGATGAGTCTAAACATTTCCTGCCCTGGCTTAGGCACTGGCTTCCTTCACTCTGTTTAAGCTCTTTAAAATTTTAACATTTTATCTGTCTTTGAATTTCTTCTCCTTCGGGGTTCTCTATCTATTTTTTGAACCCCCTCTCTGAAGTCCCCCAACTTAATTCATCTGCGATCTGCCTGAGTATTTGCACAGTAGACAATCACGTGCGGACCTATAGATCATTCATAGGGAACAAATAGCATTAGTTCATTGCAAGCATGTGCCAGAGCTGATGCTGTATTTCCATGTCCAAGGTCGAAGTGAAACAGACCCCTGTGTGTTACAGGCCAACTTCCAACCTTGTATGACTTTCATTTCGATCCCACACAGAAGAAATGGATACCATGGAATAAATTAGTGCCAGAGTATGTTCATTCCCATGAGAGGAAATTTATTGACATCCTGGGTAAGTGAGAACCAAACCCCTGTTCCTCGGCTTACGAACGGGTGGTTCTTGTTCCGTGAGGAAGAGAGGAAGATCCCCTTGTGGTGCTCTGAGTCCCACTTGGAGTGCTGGTTGAGAGAAGCTGAGAAACATGAGCCATGGGCTTTGCCAGGAAGGTGGCACTTTTGATTCCTTCTATGTGCTGCTGGCTGTGAGCATCTTCAGACGTCTGTGCCTCTCAGCTCTCTCCCCAGGCAGGCCAGTCCTGACAGGTGGGGGCGGGAGGTGGGGTCGGAGGGGTGCTGGTCTGCTTCCCCTCACATTGCACAGGCTCCTTTCTGCCCATAGGGCTGGCTAGGCATGGGGAGGAATGAAGAAAGGAGTGAAGGAGGAATCAACAAGACGGCGTTTTGTAAAAGATGCTGCCTTGAGAAGTTGTGTACTGTGGATTATGTGTATTGGGCCATATTTAAAACGCACACCTCTGGCTATTTGGATAACAGAGAGGCTGAAGAATTTCACAAAATGAACATCCGATTTTGGCTCTAATAGCGTTCTGATAGAGTGAGGTGTACTTACTTTCTCATAAACCAATCAGGATTAAAAACTGCCAGTGTAGGAGTGAGACGGACCTGACTTTGAGGTCTTCAGAGGAAGTTGCTGGTCAGGAAACCAAATCCTGCAAATAAGTGAGTGACATAAGGGAAGGAGAACCTGGAATCAAAATTGGATGTGTAGATATAAATAAGAATTAGATATTAAAACAGTCTGAGAATTCTACACCTAGACTGTGGTGATGATGACACATATAGAAATGTATCAAATTATACACTTAAAATTGGAGTTACTTTTATGATGTGTAAGTTACACCTCCATAAAACTATTAAAAACAATGATTGGGGGAAGAAAAAGAAAAAATAAAGAAGAGAAAAGAAAAGAAATAAACAAAAAAAATTTAGAAAAAGGAAAAAATCCCAAAATATAGAATAAAATAAAAACAATGACTCAGGTAATGAGGTTCTCCGAAGATTTCCCCCATAGATACATTTTTGAGATCATGTCTTGGGTTTTCGCTGATGCTTCTCATAGGATTTATGGGATCCTGTGAAACGCTGAGTTGCCAAATGCTCACCTTGTTGGCATTTCTGTGATGCTCCCATTCTTCACATATTCTTTAGTTCATACAGTGGATACAACCCGTACTACCTGGACGCTGGAACAGATGGTTAAGATTAGGCAGCCGATTCTTTTGGTTGGTGAGTCTGGCACCTCCAAGACAGCCACTACTCAGAACTTCCTCAAGAGTCTGAATGAAGAAACTAACGTAAGTCATTATTTGTATTTGTTATCTATTGCCGTGTAACAAATTGTCCCAAAACAAAGCAGCTCATATGACAAACACTACCTCACAGTTTCTGCAGGTCAGGGGTCTGGGAGTGGTTTCACCGGGTAGTTTTAGCACAGGGTGTCTCAGGAGATGGCAGTCATGTGGTGACCAGGGCTGTAGTCATCTGAGGGCTTGACCATGGGCTGGAGAACCTTCTTCTAAGCTGATCAGCCTCAGTTCCCCACCATGCGGACCTCTCCAAATGTTGTCGAGGGTCCTCTTGTCATGGCAGCTGGCTTCCTGCAGAATGAATGTCCAAGATAGCAGAGCAGATGCTACAGTGCCTTGTATGACCCAGGAAACTCCACACCACCACTTCTGGCATTTCTCCTATCTATACTCAGAGTTGTCCTACACAGCCCACCTGCTCACCATGTCAACTCTCCTGGCTTTAAACAATGTTTATTTCATGTCTTATAACCCAGTGAAGACTCATATCTCCTACAAGAAACCGTCCATGATTTTCAGGCTGTCTCGCTGTTGTAGACTTGCCCCCTAGTCCCCACACTGACTCAGTTCTCTGTTAGTGTCGTCCATCATCTAAGTTCCACGTTCCTGTTTTGGCCTTCTGGAACCTGAGAGGGAAGAAAGTTTCCCACTGCTTTCCTCTCTAACTGTTCCTTAGGCTTGTGCCTCCGGGAGCACAGGGGCTCCAGGAAGCGACGTGGCCCTCCGGGGCGGGGAGTGGTGGCCCAGCTTTGTGATGGGCACTGTAAGGGACGTGGGCAGGAGTGGCCGGACTGTCCGTGGATGAAGGGTGAGGCTCACTCACGTACCAGCACCTGCAAACGTGGTTTATTTAGCTTTTGGGATGCCACTGTGGAGGGCACACAGGGATGTTTATAGCCGGAGGGACCTACAAGTTTATGGAGTCAGAAAAGAGAAACCGTGTTCAGAAGCCCCACCCTCCCAGGCTCTTCACCAGCGGGACTCGGCGGCTGGTGCTTATCAGCCCAACAAGAACCATCCAAACACGTTCACTGCAAAGAGATGCACATTCATCTTGTGATGCTCAGCTCAGCTGCACCTGCCCTCACGGGCACCTCAGGAGAAGGGTGGCATCTAAGGCAGTGGTTCTTAAAGCATGGCTTCTGGACCAGAAGCATGAGCATCACCTGAAAATGTGCTTAAACTACCAGGACCTACTGAATCGGAAACTCAGCCCTCCCAGTGATTCTGAGGCATAATTAGATGTGGGAGCTGCTGGTCCGTGAACTCTCACCAGCCGCCCTGAGAAGGGCGGGGAGAAGCCCCGAGTGTGTGTGCGTGAGGCTGTGCGCCCCGCTGCGCAGGAATCGGGGGGCCTCCCTCATCTCTTTCTCAGCAGTTGCTTCCAAGGATTAACCAGGGATCATTTGTGCTCTCTTTGACCTATTTATTAAGACGTAGCAGGAGTGAGAGTGGCTTATGTTTGGATACGGCGTTGTCATTGTGAAAACACCTTGGTGTATTTTATCTCACTTGATACAATCACTCTTTGAAGTAGTCCAAGTGGATGGCATTGAAATCACCTTCCAGATGAGAAAGATGAGGCTTGAAAGGTTAAGCGATTGTTCCGAGCTCACGCGGCTAGGACTGTGCAGAGCTCCCCGCACTGTTCCCCAGGCCACATTGTCCCACTTGGCAACTAGTTAGTGCCTCATACGCCCTGCCCAAAGGAAGGAGAAATTCTTGCTTTAGCACTAAAAAAATAATGAAGTACAGGCTCACAGTGGGCTGCAAAAGAGTGAGTTCTGATACCAACGAATCTGCAAAATAGATGCTAGCTTATGCTCAAACACGTGCGCTGCTGGTACCGTGAAAAAAGACCACCTTTTGGAATAATCTCGTTCTGTTCCAGATTGTGTTAATCGTCAATTTCTCCTCCCGCACCACGTCCATGGATATCCAAAGGAACTTAGAAGCAAATGTGGAAAAACGAACCAAAGACACTTACGGCCCACCCATGGGGAAACGCCTCCTGGTGTTCATGGATGACATGAACATGCCAAAGGTAGGGCGAGGTCAGGCGGCGGAGGGGCGGGGCAGCGTGCTGCGTCTGCGTGCGCGGAGTGGGTAAGTGTGAGAACGTGTGTCTTCACGCTGCACAGTGTCACCAGGGCCCGGGTTCCGGGGAGCCAGCTTAGGGGACAGTGTGCCTGGAATGGTCTTCTTAAAGAGAGGGACTCTTTCCTTACTGACTGTGTTCCTTAGTTTCTTCAGGGAGTGAAGCAGGCGGCAGATGGCCTCAGCTGTATTCAGCGTATGCTTAAGTGGTTTCCAAATGAGCTGTGCTTTCGACAGTAGTACCGTTCTCAGCCCCATATGCATGGGAAGCATAAGGGCAGGCACGTCCTAAGAATTCCTCTGGACTTACAAGGAAAGGGAACTTGAGCCTGCACGATGAGTGTGCTTCTGGGGCCAGGGCCTGAGAGCTGTAGGGTTTTCTTAGTACTAGGATTTAAATTTGTATCATTTCTGCAGAACCGTTTTTTTCCCCTAAAATCTATCTTCCAGATGGACTGTTTGCAAAGCCAGAATCCATCCATCCACACTTCTGTTATCCATGCATATATCCATCTATCCATCCAATGCATGCACCTACCACCCATGCATATATCCATCCATCCATGCATCCATGCATATATCCATGCATCCACTCATCCATCCATCCATCCATCCATCCATGTATCCATTCATCCATCCATCCATCTATGTATCCAGCCAGCCATGCACACACCTGTTTATCTGTCCATCCATCCACCTCTGTCCATCCATCCAATTAATATTAACTGAGCACCTCCTACGGGACTGTGCTGTGAAGTGATGAGCAAAATGTGTGCAGTTCCTGCCCTCCTGGAGCTTATAATCTAAAGAGGGACACAGATTTTTAAAAAATTACATGAATTTTTGAACGAATATACAGAATTGCCAACTTTGAGGAAGCTCTGTGAGACTAAAAGCAGAGAGATAAGACTTCGTTTAGCCGGTCAGCAGAGGCATCGCCAAGTTCTGCTTTCTAATACTGCTCTTCTTCCTTTTCTTAAAAAAAAAAAAAAAACAAGGTGGACGAATACGGGACGCAGCAGCCGATCGCCTTGCTGAAACTGCTGTTGGAAAAAGGCTACTTGTACGACCGGGGGAAGGAGCTGAACTGTAAAAGCATCCGGGACCTCGGCTTTATTGCTGCGATGGGCAAAGCTGGAGGAGGCCGCAACGAAGTCGACCCGCGATTTATTTCACTCTTCAGTGTCTTCAATATTCCGTTTCCTTCAGAGGAGTCCTTGCATTCAATTTATTCCTCCATCCTCAAGGGCCATACCTCGGTAACTTGATTTTAACTAGAAGTCCTTGTGTTGCGTGGAAATGTGGTGGGGACACAGGCTTTCGGCGCAGGACACAGTGCCTGCAGCCCACAGTGCTTTCAGGGTCCCGCCAACAGGCTTTAATTTCTTGCGAGACCAGAGGAAGAAATCAATATAATTCAGCCTGAATTACATTCCTCTTTATACCAATGCACTCATAATATATATAAAATATTTAATTATAATGGAATAATATCAAAATAGATTTTAATTATATTCAAATAATATGTAAATAGTACATTTTTACGGGAGAAGGGGCCCCTGAAGGTGTACGTGCCTTGGGCCCACAGAGGTTGTGATGGGGCCCTGAGTTCCATGGGCCACCTTGAGTGACAGGACTGAACCAACAAGGGACTTGGGCTCTGGAGTCCATCCCCGCTCTGCAACTTGGGCGAGTGCCAGGTGCTCTCCCAGGCCCCCTCCTCATCTGGAAGGCGGAGGTAATGCTGGTACCCACCTCACTGAGGTTTTGGGGAGAATGAAAGGAGAAAAACGCACGAAAGTGCGTAGCTCGGTGCCCAGCACACAGCAGGCACTCGTTAGCTACCCATCCCCGCTGTCCTTGTGGTGTTTTACTTGGCCCCCACGAATGGAAGCCGCTCATTTAAATAACGACCTTCTGCTCCTGGCCCTTCCCTTCTAAAGCAGGCCGGAAGGGCCAGGCAGGAGAGGTGAAGGCGTGAGATGGCCAGCTGTGCCTGGCGGAGTGTTCATGCCCTACCTGAAGCCAGTCGCTTCCAAAAATCTGTGAGGTCTGTGCCAGGCAAAAAAATCTCAGATTGAGGGCTGGTTTGGGGCTTTGGTTTTATATCACGTTGACTTGCCAGTTAATGTGAAAATCTAGGGATAAAACAAATAATATGCAATTAAAAAAAAATCTAGGGAAACAGAAGCAGATCCAATGATGAGTTTCTCTGGTCTTTTCATTTTTTTTGGATTTATCTCCTCTTAAAAAAATTATAGTAAAATTCATGTAACGTAAGATTAATTATTAAAACCATTTAAAATATACAGCTCAGTGGCATTTTAGTACATTCACAATGTCGTGTAACCACCACCACTGTCTAGTTCCAGAATATTTTTATCACCCCCAAAGCAGTTGCTCCCACCATCCTTCAGCCCCCGGCAACCACCAGTCTGTGTCCTGTTTCTAGATTTTCCTAATCTGGATATTTCATCGAAATGGAATCATGTGCTGTGTGGTCTTCCGTGTCTGGCTTCTTTCACTGATTATCATGTTTTCAAGGTCCGTCCGTGTGGTAGCCTGTATCTGTGCTTAGCTTCTTTGAGGCCAAATCATATTCCATTGTACAGTTGGACCACATTTGGCTTATCCGTTCATCCATTGATAGATGCTTTTGTGAGTGTGTGTGTGGGGGATGTCTTCATTTTTCAGGTGTTTCATGAGAGCATCGTGGCCGTGAGTGACAAGCTGACATTCTGCACGTTGGCACTTTACAAGAACATCGTTCAGGATCTGCCCCCCACGCCATCCAAGTTCCACTACATCTTCAACCTTCGCGATCTCTCACGGATTTTTAGTGGTCTTCTCCTGACTAACCCGGAGCGGTGAGTTTGTTTTGTCTCACTAAAATGCGCCCCGTTTATGGTGGTTTCTCTTTTTCTTTTAAGACAGAGGACCTATCAGTGAATGTGATGAGTCAGTGTGTCAATTAATTACCCAGTGTCTTTTGTTTCTGTTAAATGGAGAACAGATTTAAATGCTTGATTCCAGTCTGATGCCTTGTAAGCCCTTGAGTTGAAGCCATGTGGGACCAAGAGAGGCAGGTGTGTGGACGTGTGGACAGGTGTCTCCAACCCCTCAGTGGGATGGCTGTGCTGGCCAGTGATTCTCGGTTCTAACGTTGGAATCTGCCCATGTGGAGCCTTTCATTCATACGAATGAATGGTTTCCAGTTGCCAATTGGTTATTATAGATGTGTCTTTGGGAGAAGGAAGCACAGAGGACAAAGGGATTTAAGTCTGGGTGTAGAAATTTACTCATTAAAACCAGACTTACTTGTGTATTTACATTAACGTATACTTTAACCTACGTAGATGTGCAGGGATAGTCCAGTTTTGTGGATTCACATTATGAATCCACTAAATGTTGGGAAATGAATTAGGAACTTTCCACGTACCCAAACTGACTCCAGGGTGCCCTGGAAGGCAGCTCAGGAGAGGGCAGCCCGAGCTATTTAGGGGGGAGTGAAGGCTCTTTGCCAGAAGCCAGAGAAAGATCCAGAACTGGGGCCAGACGGAGCTGGTTCTTAGAAAAAGGAGCTGCCAGTGTTCGTGATGCTGATTTTAAGCTCATATGTTCCAGCAGGTGAGAGTTGTGTCAGGTTCTCATGTCCCTTATAGATAATGTCCTTTTTCTTCCCTGTAGTAGGGTTAGTTATGAGTGACAACTTTATGGTGTTTACACTTAAACTGTTAGCTTCCTTTAAATTTCATTAATGTGAGACCAGGGAGGGGGGAGACCATAAAAATGTCATTTTTTTGCACCCCATTTAACCATCTGAGAATATTAGCATTCAGCCTGCTCTTCTCTGTACGGTTTTGTGGCTGATTCTGCCCTTTCCACCACATAGGTTCCAGACCGTGACCCAGATGGTGAGAGTCTGGAGGAACGAGTGTCTGAGAGTCTTCCATGACCGGTTAATCAATGAAACAGACAAGCAGCTGGTCAGTACACTGAAAATGTACCAGCAAATGCAAATGCAAAAAAACCCCCCAAAAAACCCAAAAGCTAACCACAAAATTCTTTTTTGGGTGAAAAAGAAATGTATAAAAAAACAAAAAAACGATGTATTTTTTATATAGAACCCTGCAGAAAAATAGAGACTAACAATGAAAGTCAACAGATAAAGGTGGGAGGGTTGTTAAGTGCCTGGCAGCAAATGGGAAAAAAGAAAATCGAACAGAAGTGACTTCAGATAATCGTGGCGTGTGCTCTTTTTCTGACAAGTCTTAGCACGTTTATGGTACTGAGTTTGGGTTCTGAAGTGGTCTTATATTGTAAGGTCCAAGGCCACATAGGAAGCTTGGTCGCGGAACATTTTAACGATGACGTGGAGGTGGTGATGAGGGATCCCATCCTGTTTGGAGACTTCCGGACGGCTCTGCATGAGGAGGAGACACGCATCTATGAGGACATCCAGGATTATGAGGCAGCCAAGGCTCTGTTCCAGGTGCGGACGGGACTCCCCTTCTCCGTGGGCTTACTTCTCCCAGCAGCACGTTCACTGCAGGGGTGGCCAGGAGGTGGAGCTGGCAAGAACGCCCACGCCGCCATCCCTGGGTTCGGGATGTGGGCTTGTGTCTGATTCGGTGATTTCCTCGTCCAGTGGCGCATGGGAGTGACCCAGGGAATTTGTTTAAGCACACAGACCCCTGGGACCCATCCTCATGCGATTCTCTTCATCAAGTCCATGGAGGATCCCGGGTTCTGATGCACAGCCAGCTTTGGGAAACACTCAGACAACCTGCTAATATTCATTTTCATCTTCGTTCATGAGTTGAGCCCTGTAACCAGCTTTGGCTCGCAGCTGGCCAATCACAGACCAGCAGCTGGAAATCTTGAGGGTGAAAGCTTGTCTCATAAACCCAAAGGATTTAATTGTTTCAACCAATATAGACGTTCAGAAAACTCTCTCCTCTGTTCTCAGTCTCTCCTGCACAAAAGGAGAGAGTCTGTCTCTTAAAAGCCAGTGATCCTTAAAAAAAATTTTTTTAAAAAATTTTAATTCAGGAAATTCTTGAAGAATATAATGAAAGTAACACCAAAATGAACTTGGTTCTGTTTGACGATGCTCTGGAGCACCTGACCCGCGTGCACCGCATCATTCGAATGGACCGCGGCCACGCCCTGCTGGTCGGCGTCGGGGGCTCGGGGAAGCAGTCTCTGGCCAGGCTGGCTGCCTTCACTGCCGGCTACGAGGTGAGCTGACCTCCCCTCCCAGAAATGGGTTTCATGTGCCAATTTCTGCAGTTGGCATTTCCTGCAAATATTGGAACAATCTATAACAGATCATAGCACCATGCTTTTATAGAGTATAAAATGGGTTTTTTTTGGGGGGGCGGGGTTTGACATTATTTTAACTGAATATTTGAAGCATCCAGCTATTGTATTGCTTTTGGAGCGGCAAATATGTCGAATCCAGTTGGAAAGTCAAATATGAGCAAGTCCTGTGACCGGTGACGTGTGCTCTTGTAGAGGAGGCTTGGCCCAAATCTCCGTGGATCGTGTTCAGGGTCAGCGATTTGCTGGCTTCTGCGTCTGCACAACCAGCACACACAGTCCTGGGCTGCTATTAGAATCTTAAAAAAAAAAAAAACACAGCTTTATTGAGATACAACTCACAGATGATACAAGTCATCCATTTGAGGTGTACAATTCAATGGTTTTTTAATATGTTGAAAAGGCATGACATCAGCACGGTGTTCAATTGCAGAACGTTTTCTTCATCCCAAAAAGGAACCCCCTGCCCCTTAAGCGATCACCCTCTGTCTTCCTGTCCTTCCAACCCCCCCAGCCTTAAGAAACCACTAATCTACTTTCTGTCTCTATTGACTTTCCGATTCTGGATTTCCCTGTGAATAGAATCACAGAGTATGTGGTCTCTTGTGAAATCATGTGTTCAAGCTTCATCCATGCATCAGAACTTCATTCCTTTTTGTGGCTGAATCCTGTGCCACTGTATGGCTGGACCACATTGTGTTTGGCTATTGTGAGTAATGCTGCTATAAGCATTCTTGTACAAGAGTCTATGTTGACATATGTTTTTATTTCTCTGGAGTCATATGGCAATTCTCTGTGTAATCATTTGAGAAACTGTCACATTGTTTTCCAAAGGAGCTGTACCATTTTACATTCCCGTCAGCACCGTGGGAGGGGCCCTATTTCCCTATTTCCCCATCCTTAGATCTTACAGATAGCTCCCGCAGTGCCCACAGGTAACTCTCCAGCGGGCCCCTCTCAGACTGGAGACGTGCACTGTGCAATGAGACTACATTTCGAAGAGGAGCTGTCCCCAGAACTCACCTTCCCCACACCCTCCTTAGTTCTCTGGTATCTGATTCCGTTCATCATTAGGGTCTTCCATTACCCTCGATGTCTCTGTTTTTACTGAAAACTGTCCCGTGGTGCAGAACGAGGTCTTTTTTCAGCCTTAGTCATTCGTTTCCAGGCACTTCTGGTCCAACCTTTCTAATGTGAAATCCAGGTGCCTGCCTTGCGTCCCTTTGACCTGTCCCCTGGGAGGGGACATTTCCCGCTGGGTTTCGAGAATCTTTCCACCAGCAAGTAAAAGGTGTTCTTCTGCACGAACTGTCTTCTGGAATCAGACTGAATGCCACATCATTACCATCATCCCAGAGTGATCACTCTTGTTCCTGGAACCACTGGTCTCTGTATAAACATTATATGTCCTCATTGCAACAGTTTGGGAAAACGCAGAAACATCTAAAGAAAATGAAGGTCATCTGTAATCTCATCACCTGATGATTACCGCTGTTAGTTCCTTGTAACATTTTGGTGCACTTCCTTCCAGAAGTTTCCTGTGACTATACAAATATATTAACTTAATACCAGCAATGGGTTAATGCTATACGTAGCTTTTATAATCTGTTTTTGAGTCCACTTAACTCTGTATCACTGACATCTTTTCAAGTCAGTAACTACAGATATTTGCATTTTCCTTTGAAACACAGCGCGGCGTCCCCTCGCCTGGACCTGCCGCCCACCAGCCCTCTCTGTTGGTGGACGGTTCGCCTTTCCCTTGCTTCACTGTTACACGCAGTGCAGTGATGCACACTCTTTTTCATGTGTCTTTGCACAATGGTCAGCTTTTCCCGTAGAATCATTTTCTTTCCGACCCCCAGAGTGTCCCATCAGGGTTTGGCGAAAAGCGATGTCATGGTCCTTCTCTGCGTCCTGTGTTCCTCACTCCACCATAGCCTGTGAAAACGGCCCAGGTCACCTGCTGTCGCTGGTCCCTCTTTACAGTTGCACAGCCCGACGGTGTTCGCAAGCTCCGACCTGTGCCGCTCGGAGCCGTCTGTCCCTCTGCAGGGACCCCCCCCCGCCCCCGACCTCGGGCCCTGTGCTCACGGGAGTGCTGTGCTCCGCGCCGGCAGGTGTTTGAGATCCTTCTGAGCCGAGGCTACTCTGAGAACAATTTCCGGGAAGACCTGAAGAACCTCTACCTGAAGCTCGGCGTTGAGAACAAGATGATGATCTTCCTGTTCACGGACGCCCACGTGGCCGAGGAGGGCTTCCTGGAGCTCATCAACAACATGCTGACTTCAGGTACCCGGGGGGCGGCGCACACGCCGGGCTGGCTGCTCATCTTTCCGCCGGGTTCATCCAATAAGTGTTACCTTTGGTTTTTTTGGAGGGGAGGGTGTGTAATTAGGTTTATTTATTTATTTAATGGAGGTACTGGGGCTTGAACTAGACACACACTCTACCACTGAGCTATACCCTCCCCACCAAGCGTTACCTTTTTAAAGCACTTACTACCTACAGAGGGGACATTTCTCAGGCTACCACAGATGGGTAGGAACCGGCAGGTGAACTGTGCTGGCTGGAGCATTTCAGGCCGAGAGTCTGGCGTGTGTGGTGGGGTGTGGTGAGCTGGTGGAAGGGATGCAAACCAGGTGGAGGGGCCACACCACACAGGGCCTTGTGGGTCATTTAAAGGAGATTAGATTTTATTTTCCGTACAATGATATGGTCCAGGCTTACATTTTAATTTTATTTATTTATTTTAATGGAGATGCTGGGGATTGAACCCAGGACCTCGGGCATGCTAAGCATGTGCTCTACCACTGAGCTACTCCCCACCCCTCCCAACCAGATTTACATTTTTAGAAGAGCCCTCTGGCTGCCCTGTGGGGACTAGATTAGAGACAGAGAGGGTGACTGGCTTGGAGCTACCGCCCAGGTGCAGGTGAGAGATGATGGTGCCTTGGGTGGGGCACAGTGGGAACAGCAGTGGGTAGATAAGAGCCTTGAGATATTTTGGAGGTAGAGCCCGTGGGACTTGGATGCTCCTGATGAGGTGAGGGAGTGTTGAGCATGGTTCCCAGGGTCCTGGCTTGCGTGAGTGATGAGTAGTACCATTTACCAGGAAAGGAAGACCAGATCAGGCCCATGCCATGTGGGGCACGTGGAGCCTGCTACACTTACAGACTGTTAGAGAGTTACTAGTTTTCGAGGCTGCTGTAGCGGTACCACAGAATGGGCGGCTGAGACAGCAGAAATGTATTGGCTCACAGTTCTGGAGGCCAGGAGTCCGAGATCAGGGGTGGTTCCTTCTGAGGGCTTTGGGGGAGAATCTCTCCTGGCTTCTGGTAGCTTGCGGCCAACCTTTGACATTCCTCACCTTGTGGGTGTGCCACCCCATCTCTGCCTTCATGTTCTCTCCTTGTTGTCTGTGTGTATCTGTCTCATTGTCCAAATGTGCCTTTTGTTTGTTTGTTTTTATTGAAATACAATCAGTTATAGAGTGTCATTTCCTGGTGCACAGCACAATGTCCCAGTCATGCATATACATACATATATTTGTTTTCATATTCTTTTTCACTAAAGGTTATTACAAGATGAATATAATTCCCTGTGCTATGGAGAAGAAATTTGTTTTTTAAATCTATTTTTATATATAGTGGCTAACATTTGCAAATCTCAAACTCCCCAATTTATCCCTTCCCACCCCCTGTCCCCCAGTAACCATAAGATTGTTTACTATGTCTGCAAGTCTGTTTCTGTTTTGTAGATGAGTTCATAGTGTCCTTTTTTTTTTTTTTTTTTAAGATTCCACATATAAGTGATATCATATGGTATTTTTCTCTTTCTGGCTTACTTCACTTAGAATGACAATCTCTAGTTCCATCAGTGTAGCTGCAAATGGCATTATTTTCTCCTTTTTATGGCTGAGTAGTATTCCATTGTATAAATATACCACAACTCTTTATCCAGTCATCTGTCCACAGACATTTAGGCTGCTTCCGTGTCTTGGCTATTGTATATAGTGCTGCTATGCACATTGGGGCGCATGTATCTTTTCAAATTAGAGCTCCCTTTAAATACATGCCCAGGAGTGGGATTGCTGTGGGTCATGTGAAATGCAGATTCACACTGTGCAGGAGGGAGGGAGGAGACCTAAATGGACAGAGGGGCAAATGTCCCCTTTATATAAAGACACCAGGCATATTGGATTAGGACCTACCTTGATGACTTCATTTTAACTTGAGTACTTCTGTAAAGACTCTATTTTCAAGTGCCCTCAAAGACGACATTCTTAGGTCCTGGGGGACTTCAACATGTCTTTTTTAGGGGAACACAATTTAACCCATAACAGACAGGCTGTTGGATATAGGAGTCTGGTTCTCAGAAGAAGGGCTTAGGGTGGAGATGTCAATTTCAGAGTCACTGACATGTGATTGGTAAAACCTTGGGAGTGGATGGAATCATCCCGGGGGAGGGTGTAAGAAGCAAAGCGAGTCCAGGACTGGATTCAGGGAGAAGAGGAGGAATGAGCCAGAGCGAGGGAAGGCGTAGGAGAGCCAGGAGCGAGCTCCTCTCTCTCTTGCACGCTGCTCGGCTGCGTTATTACAGCAGCAGGACACACAGCACGGTCAGCAAAGGGAAAAGTGAGCCGGACGACATCGAGGGGAACCAGGCGCAGGCTTCCAGAGCCCTCTCCCAGGAGAGTCACACAGGGCACACTTCGTTCTGCTAATGACGAGTTGTGACAACCCGTGGAGGCGTCCTCAACCAGGGACGCCCCGTAGAGACTCGGCGCCCAGGGCATTTACTGTGGGCAGGTCGTGCAGGCACCTTCTGCCTGGCACATGGCAAATTTTAGATTTCCAGAGGGAAAGCAGGTGGTCGGCATGAACCACAGTTTGTACAAAGAGTTGAAGCATGGTGAGCCCCTGTGATGGACGCATGGTGGTAGGAACCCTCCTGGAGTCTCAGTTCCCAGATGCCAGCCAAGGGCCAGCACCATCAGCAGGCTTTTGCAGGGAGAGCAGCCTCAGACCTGGCTGGGTTAACTCTTTCTGCAGGGAACCCATCTGATAGTTAATAAAAATGTTTTGTACTAATTTAAAACAACAACGAAACAGAAAGCGCAACTAGCCAGCATCTGGCTGTTTCTTGTCTTGGGGGCCTGTCCCTTTCACATCGCCATTTATTTATTTATTCCGTAACTCTCATCAGGCCTAAACCTGGGAGTGTGTCGACTCCTAACCTCTCCCACATTTGCAAATGCTTTTTTGTCTCTGAAGCCTGTCCCTTCTCTCGCGTTCCCTTTACCTTCTAAGCCAGACCCTCATGGTGTCTGAACTTGACTTTTTGCAGACATCTCTTCCTGCTTCCTAAGATAGTGCTCTCTGCGCAGATCACTTGTTTTTTTCTCCTCCGAAGCCTTCTTTCCTCCAGTCTCCGCAGGCTGACCTCCCCTGGCCCTGCAGCCTGGATGCCCTTCTCATCGTATTTCCCAGGTGCAATCTTTGCATCCTGCCTCTGTGTCTCGTCCAGGCCTGGCACGCTCTCCTTCTCCCTCTATCAGCCTCCACGGTTGCAAGTGGCAGAAGCTCAGCTCAAACTGGCTTATGTGAAATTTAGGAGAAATCAAGGAGATGGTATTGATTCATGAAACTGAAAAACTCTAGGTTGGATTCAGGGGCTCAAATAGTATCATCACGAACTGGTCTCTCCCTCGCTCTTGGCTTTACTGTTTTTCTCCTTTTCCTGCATTTTTGGGTTCTCCCAAAACAATTTTTTTTTTTTTTTGATGGCATTAGAAGCTGCAGACTTGCATTCTTCTTGCTTAGGTCCATGAATGAGGGTTCATCCTTCCCAGGAGGTGTGGCCAAAGTGCCCGATAGGGCTCTCATTGGCTGGCTCAGATCACATACCCATCCCTGAGCCAATCACACTGGCCAGGGAGATGCAGGGTTCTGATTGGTCAGGCCTGGGGGGCATGTCAGGGCCACCCAAAACTACATCCAGACTTAGGACGAATGAAAAGCGATTCTCCAGAGGAAAAGAGGGACCTAAGACAAGGAAGTGGGGGATGGATGAGGGCCAGGGGCACGAACAACTAAACTCCACTTTCTAGTCGGGTGCCAAGGAAACTTCCCCCCAGTTTAACTCCAGTCCCATGTAGGGTCTCCTTTCTCCAAAAGCCTCCTCGACCGTGGCAGTTTCCTGTGTCCTGAATGCCTGGGCCACCCTACAATCCAGGCTACTTACGTGGCATTTAGCACACGTGGCCTTGGGTTGGCAGTGGAGTTTTCAGACATGAGCCACAAACTTGTAAGTGGGGATGTAAACAGCCCCCTTCTCTGTCTGTAAACCCCACTGCAGGGCTCGGGTGCATTTTCTGTGAAGACTCAGAGGGCGCTGGTGGGCCCATCTACTAGTGCCCCAAATGACTGCAGTCGCTTACCTCTGAAGCCCTTGTGCTTTGCTGCAGCATAAAGCCATTGCGTCTCATCCTCGGCCCTAATGACATTAGGGGCGGGGTCATTCTCTGTTGTGCAGGCTGTCCTGCACGCTGTGGGATGTTTAGCAGCATCCATTGGCACCCACCCCACACACACAGGTTGGAACAACCAGAAATGTGTCCAGACATTGCCAAATGTCTCTTTGGAGGGCAACATTGTACCCAGTTGAGAACTCCTGCTTTGATGCTCATGATAGCCCTCCTAGGTAAGCAGGAGGCATTTGTTATTCCCATTTCACAGATGAGGAGATTGAGGCTCAAAGGGATTTACACACGGTGAGTGAGTCTTGGGTCTCGGAGTCCAGACCCAAGCCCTGCCCTTTGGACTCCGCATCTACTGCTCTGTGGTGCTCTGCTTCTGCCGGTCATTGCCTCAAGACATAGTAACCCTGAGACGTAAAAAAAACCCCTAATGTGTCTTTGTTTTCTAGGAATCGTCCCCGCTCTCTTCCCAGAAGAGGAAAAGGAGTCTATCTTCAGTCAGATTGAACAGGAAGCTCTGAAGCAAGGGACGGGCCCCGCCAAGGAGTCCATGTGGCAGTACTTCATCAACAAGAGTGCAAACAACCTGCACATCGTCCTGGGCATGTCGCCGGTGGGGGACACCCTGAGGACCCGCTGCAGAAATTTCCCAGGTGCCCCTGAGTGGACCCTGCAAATCTGCGTTCCCCCTTCCACCGGGCGTGTGCCTTGGGGAGGGAGAGGCGCATGTTCTGAGGTCCCACCGGCAAAGGCAAACACGACATGGGCATTAGGTTGAAATTGGGTTGTAGGCCGTGCAGGATGAGCCCCCAGGATGGCTGGTGTCCTTCGGGCACGAGGAAATGCTCACAGTCCCAGGTGCAAGGCCCATAGTGAGTGCAGGGCAGCTCTCTGCTCCCTTCCATTTGGGAAAATTCTGCCGGCCTCATGCAAGGTGCAGTACCCACCCCTAGAACAGGGGTCTCAGTTGGGGGGCAGTTTTCCTCCCCCAGGGGATGTTTGTCAATGCCTGGAGACATTTTTGGTTGTCACAACTCGGGGGTTGGGAGTATACAGCTGGCATCTAGTTGATAGACGTCGGGGAGGGGGTTGCTGCTAAACATCCTACAAGGCACCGGCAGCCCCATCACAAAGGATTACCTGGAAGTGTCAGCAGTGCTGAGGGTGAGATAATTCCTGTTTTTGAAAATTACGTTTGGACACGTCCAGCCCGCTCTCCAGTTTGCTGCGTACCGAAGACAGTGTCCAAGTTCTCGAGCATCCTGGGTTCGCAGAGTGAGCGTCTTTTTCATCTCTCTTTTCAAGGTCTAGTGAATAACACTGGTATTGACTGGTTCATGCCCTGGCCTTCCCAAGCCCTGCATGCGGTCGCTAAGTCATTTTTAGGTAAGTGGCAGCTGACATGGGGACCATGTGAATGACAGACCAAAAAAAATTGTTATCCTTTTTTCTGACTTTGAATTTGGGTCCAGTAGATTGCTTCACCCGTCACCCACCACGGCCATGAATGGTGTTTTAGTTTGTCAGCATGTTTGGGGTTAATACTGTGTTTTAGTCCAAAGAGATTTCAGGGAATTTACAAGGACAATGCAGGATTAAAAATTGCTTAGGTACCATCCAAGGTGGGGATCGGCAAACCATGGCCTGCGAGTCAAATTCAGCCCACTACTTGCTTTGGTAAATGAAGTTTTATTGGGAGACAGTTAATAAACATACATACCGTCTAGGGACACTTTTATGCTACAATCCCAAGGTTGAGCAGTTGCCACAGAGACCCACACAGCCTAAATACTTACTGTTTGGCTCTTTATAGAAAAAGTCTGCTGATCCATTGACCCAAAGGATGCCTGAAGGACCTTCCAGGAGACTGATTATCCATCAGTGCTGAATTTGCTCTAAAGTTTCAAACCCCCTAAGGCCTTTAGTATTCATTTCAATCTTCAAAATAAGAAAGCAAGTCAGTTTACCCTCAGGGAGAAACTTTTTGTCTGGACCTAACTTGAGCAGATTTATGACACTGGGTGACCTTGTAAATAGTGTCAACCTTATAAATACATATTCAATAAATAAATAATTAGTCCTGCTTTACAGGCAGGTTACAGTTTTGGGGGGGGCAGGGGGCTAAGAGAATGACTCTTTCCTGATGGTGTCCCTCAGGGATCAGCAGACTGTTTCTGTAGCAGGTGATTAATACTTTCAGCTTGCGGGTCATGTGGTCTCCGTTGCAACTACTCAGTTCCACCACTGCATCATGACAGCAGTCATAGACAACATGTAAATGAATGGGCGAGGCCATGTGACAATAAAACTTTATTTACACAAACAGGCGGTGGGCCGGATTTGTCCTGCGGGCTGTAGGTGGCCAACCCTGATGTAGGTGTGCCTTAGCTGTCATAGGCATCTCCGTGCACTAACACCTAGGTTTGCTTTCAGTGTTCAGTGACTCAGATCATAAATAATGTTGCATGGAATTTGCTTAGAATTTTTTCCCTTAGGATATATTCCTGGAATTGGGATACGTGTGCCCATAAGCATGGATCTTTGTGAAGCAAAGCTTTTCATGCATGCTGGAAAATTGGCTTGTGGGCTGTGGTTCGCTGACTTTTGGTATAATTCAGGTTCAAATATGCAGAATCTGGATCAAAGCATACTTTTGGTCCGTCTTTCCTTCCTTCATTTTTCTCCTTTGAGGTGAAAGTATTTTGAGGTCTGAGATAATTCAAGTAATGTGATTTTAGCACTGGGAGTGATTATTAATTCTTCCAGCAGACTCACAGGAAGACCTCCTTTGTGCCCAGTATGTGCTGCACACAGGGGGCCACGGCAGCGACACTGGGAGAGTTTCTCTCCTGGAATCTCAAGCCCTTCCCACCTCAGTGTCTGCGCCTTTAGGGAGACAGACCTTCCTACCAGGAGGGAAGGAGAGCTGGCTTTCTGTGTTCTCAGAGAAATTGCCAGAGCAGACGGGCCTGCACTGTGGTCCGGGAAAGCCACTGACAAGGGACAGCTGATCGTTTCCTTTCTTTTTTGTTAAAACGTTTCTATACAATTTTTATTGTGGTAAAATATATATAATATAAAAATTGCCATTTGAAGCATTTTTAACCACTTTCAGTGCGCAGGTAGCAGAACATTAATTACACTCACAGCATTGCGTACCCGCCACCACAGTCCATCTCCAGAACCTGTTTCATCTTTAAAACTGAAGGACCGTCCCCATTAAACATTAACTCCTTATTCCTCCATGCCCATCCCCAGCCCCTGGTAACCTCTAATATACTTTGTCTCCATGAATTTGCCAATTTTTAGATATTTCATGTAAGTCAAATCATACAACATTTGCTCTTCCGTGTCTGGCTTCTTTAATGTAGCATGTTTTCCGGATTCACTTATATTATGGCATGTGTCAGAAATTCCTTCTTTAAGGTGGAATAATATTTCATTTATGGATAGACCACATTGTGTTTACCCATCCATCTCACTGTTGTTTCCACTTTTGGCTGCTATGAACACTGGCGCCCGAGAATCTGCTTGAGTCCGTTTTTTTTTTGTTTGTTTTTGTTTTTTGGTTCTTTTGGGTACATACCCAGGAGAGGCACTGTTGGGTCACACGGGGATTCCACATTTAATTTCTGGAGGAGCTGCTCTTTTCTTTCCTTTAAGAGCCACGTTTTCCCTCCCCTCCTCTTCAGGGGCCAATCTGATGATCCCAGCAGAAAATATAGAAGACCTGGTAGAACATGTTGTTTTGGTCCACGAATCGGTGGGTGAATTCAGCAAACAGTTTCTACAGAAACTGAGACGCAGCAACTACGTAACTCCCAAGAACTACCTTGATTTTATTAACACATATTCAAAATTACTGGACGAGAAAACTCAGTATAACATAGGTAAGACTTGGGAGTGGGATGGTGAACAGAAATCGTCATTACTTATCAGTCAGGACCCAAGTGCCCAACGTTCCTTAAGCAGACGTTTCTCGGCAAGGTCAGGCGTACTCAGGATTGAGGCAAAGCAAAGCACATTTTGGATTTCACATTGCACTGTGATTTGCCTGTGTGGGCAGGGCCCTAGCGTGCTTTTATTTTTATTTTTCTGGCTTGGGCCGTGCACTTTCTTAGCTCTAAATTTTCAGTGCATAGAGCAACGTGCCGTATTGGAAAATCCTTTTTAAAAATACTCTGGCTCTGGCTGTTGGCCAAATGAAGGGCTGTTTTCAGAAATATATTCATTTTGGAAGATGCCATCACAACCTGTCAGCGGAGGTACTAAAAGATGCTTGACTAAAGATCTCAGGAAAATGATTTTCTTTACCTGTGAGCCCAAGTTGGAGGAATTGCCCTGGAACGCTTGTCCGGGCGTGTTGGGAACAGCGCCCCCTGATGGTGAGTACCGGTGTTCCCGCCCTCAGCTCAGTGCAAGCGTCTGGAGGGGGGTCTGGACAAGCTGAAGGAGGCCACCATCCAGCTGGACGAGCTGAACCAGAAGCTGGCCGAGCAGAAGATCGTGCTGGCAGAGAAGTCGGCTGCCTGCGAGGCCCTGCTGGAGGAGATCGCCACCAACACAGCGATCGGTGGGTGCACGACCTGCTCTAGGGGCGGGGACACCCTCCCTACCCACCCTCTGGGAGTAAAAAACCCCGACAGGACAGGGCTCCACTGCGGGACATCCCTGAGAAGCCCCTGTAGGAACTGGCATCTTCTGACCCTTCCGCTGCTATTTTTAACTGATAGCATCAAGCCCCCATCATAGGCACTGAGACCCTACCGTGTGCGAGCAGCTCCCACAGCTGGGTGCCTGGGGATTTGACAGGGTATGGAGAGGTCATCCCTTTACCCTCAACGAGCTAGTGAACTGGGTCGGTTTCAGTGACCCCAGCCTGAGCATTATTTACTTGGAGCTTTCTTGGTTTGTCCTTGAACCTGTTTCCGGTTCCTTCTTGGGCCCGCCTGATCTCCCTGGCCAGGCAGCGGCTCTTATCCTGGTTCCTGACAAGAACTGTCTGAGGAATTGGCTTTCTTTACATGCCTCTCACACGGGACAGCTCCTGAGCTGCATCTCTGCCCCTGACCTCTCACCCTTCTCTCTAGATCTCCTGTTTCTGTCATCTCTTAGAATCCTGCATTTTTTTTCTTTTACTGGAGGTACTGGGAATCGAACCCAGGACTCCTGCATGCTAAGCACATGCTCTGCCACTGAGCTCTACCCTCCCCCCCAGGACCCTGTGTTCTGATGCGCATCCTTCTCAGCTCATTCTCAGGTATTTGCAGAGGCTGCTCAACCTTCCTGCCCCTTTGTCCTCATGCTAGTCCGTGTGTGTGCTGCCTCCACGTATGGGATGGGCTTGGTTCAGTTCGGTTCCAGCTGCGTCACGCCGGGCCCGACCCACAGGACCCGTTTTTCATTACTCTGGTCACGGCACCCCAGCTTGGCTTTGGCACCCGCCTCTCCCCGGCTCCCAGCCCATGCCGTCCGGGGTGGGCTTGTTCCAGCCCTGGCCGGATCAGTTAGACCTCCTGGGGTTCACACTTTGAACCAGCCGCCCCGAAGGCTTGCCTGTTGACCGTGAAGGTGAGTCCCAAGAGAAAGCCCCACCAGGGGGATACTGGTGAATTCAATGTACATTTATTAAATTCCTACTGTGTTCGTTTCCTGGGGCCACCGTAGCAAAGCACCGCACACCAGGTGCTGTAAAACAACAGACAGCTATTTATTCTCTCCCAGTTCTGGAGGTTAGAGGTCTGAACTGAGGTCTTAGCTGGGCCGCGCTCCCTCCGAAGGCTCTAGGGGAGACGCCTTCCTTGCCTTTCCGGCTGCTGGCGGCCCGCGTCCTGGGCGTTCTTTGGCTGGTAGATGCAATCCTCCACCATCGCATGGCCGTGTTCCCTCTGTCTTCTTGTCTTCACACGGCCTTCTTATAAGGACACAGTCATTGGATTCAGGACCTACCCTAACCCAGTATGACCTCGTGTTAACTAATGACATCTACAAAGACTCACTTTGCAAATAAAGTGACATTCTGAGGTTCTGGGTGGCCGTGAATTTGGGGTGGGGAGCATCATTCAACCCAGGACACCTGCTATGAGGCACGCTGTGTTCTAAACGCGGGGGTTACAGCCCTCAGGGAGATGCTTGCATTCTAGTGAGTGGGGCCAATCAGTAAGCCAATAATCAGACAAAATTTCGGATTGTGATTCGTGTTGGGAAGGGGGCACGCCACCCTGGGGGAGGGTGGCTTTTGAGCAGGACCTAAATGAGCACGGAAAAATGTAGTGAAGAGACAGCGAGATCTCAGTGAAACAGAGAAACAGGGAGGGTGGCCCTGGTGTCCTCAGCTAGCATTGGCCCCTTGGGTGGAGTGGGTGGGACACAGGGGGGCCAGTCAAGGAGGGTCAGGGTCACAGCAGCCATCCTCGTGTGGGAGACCCCACGTGCCGTCAGGACATCTGTGCCAGTGGGAACCCCAAGGCTGCCGTATGGGCCATTGGGCCCCCTCGGCCCAGCACCACCGCTGAGGGCCGTGTGCTGCTCCAGCTTGGAGCAGTGGTCCCCACGCCCCTCGCCCGGTAGCTTCACTGACTGCCCTCTCCCCCACAGCGGAGGAAAAGAAGAAGCTGGCGGAAGAGAAAGCCATGGAGATCGAGGAGCAGAACAAGATCATCGCGGTGGAGAAGACTGAGGCTGAGACGGCCCTGGCCGAGGTCATGCCCATCCTGGAGGCAGCCAAGCTGGAGCTGCAGAAGCTGGACAAATCAGATGTGACCGAGATTAGGTAACGGGTGGCCGTCTCCAAGCGCGCTTGGCCCCCGGCCTATCTCCTGACAGTAATCATGGCAACCGTGGTGGCGTGGCATTTACGCAGCCACCTCGAGTGCCGGGCCCTCTCCATGGTGGGGATTTGTTATTATCTTTGTTTGCAGGTGAGGGACGTAGGGCCCAGAGGCAGGTGAGGTCCCTCCAGCCAGCAGGCAGCATGGCCGACTGGCCTTGACGCCAGGTCGACTCACAGAAGGAGACTGGGTCCCAGAACGGGCTGCTCGGGAGAGGGGGGGGCCTGGCAAGTCAAGCCTCTTCACGGGTACTTGACACAAGCGTCTGTCCTGAAAGAGGCAGGGCCCTTGATGCAGGCGAGGTGTGCACAGGCTGAGTGCGGGTGGGAGATGCTCTAAGCCATTTCCAGCCAGATGGGCTTTTGACAGGTGGAGAGGGTGGGTCTTTATTGCAAACCAATCCGTAAAATGACTCCATCCCGCACAGCCAGAGGGCTCGTTCGCTCTCAGGAAGGGGGGCCTGGTGTGGGGTGCACTGGCGAACTTTCTCCCCCCATGTGGCGTGGTCGCTCTAGGGCACCATTAAGGGGTCTCGCTGGTAAATTCAGCACCACGAGTGAAGCCAGGAAGAAACAGTGTCCTGTCTGCCAGCCCCCTGTCCTCGTGCTGCCTGGCCCCACACCCGTGTCCCTGATTTAGGAACCTCAGCTCTGTCCTCACTCCCCATCGTTCATGCACGGCTTTGCTTCTTCCTGGCTGTGTGACCTTCAGCAAGTCACCTAACCTCTCTGTGCTGCAGTGCACTCATTTGTAAAATGTGGATAATAACTGTCCTCATGAGGGTTGTTCTGAGGATCAAATGAGCTTTCACGTAAGGAGCTCTCAGAACTGGGTTGAGCCACTGGATCAGTGCCATGTAAACATTAGCTAGGGTCATGGTTCCAACATCAAAATGACATGCCACAAAAAGCCCCGTCCTACCTGTCCCCCATCAGCTTAGTTCCCCTCCCCCTACACAACAGATAACCATTGTGCGGTTACTGTATATCTCTTATGTATTTCTCATATATCCATGCGGAGAATTTTTGTGCATGTTCAAGGCAACCAGAAACTCCAGCGTCTCTTCAGCTTCTGATGCTGGATTCTAAGGGTTTGCAGAACAAAGGATACCTGTGTATTCTTTTTTCCTTTCTTTCTTTTCATATGATTGGTAACACACTATCCATTTTTTTCTGCGACTTGGTTTTTCCACTTCAGGATACCTTGCGCAGCTCTTTTGCATGTTGACATATGATGAACTGCCCCAATATTTAAAAATAGCCCATCACACTCCATTGGATGGCTGTGCCATCATGTGTTTAATCAGCCCCAGTTTATGAATCGTTGGCTTATTTCCAATCTTTCTGCCTTTACAAACAGTGTGGAAAAGAGTAACCCTGATGGTAGGTCGCTGCACACCTGGGCAAGGCCAGTGGAAGGATGCGTTTCCAGAAGCGGGATTGCTGGGTCCGAGGGTGTGTGCGTTTGGAATGTCTGTGGCATGTGCACCCCTACAGAGTGCCTGTTTTTTTTTTTGTTTTTTTGTAGCCTCACCAACAGAGGGCACTACTAAACACTTGGATGTTTGCTTATTTTATAGCTGAAAAATGGCATTTGTATCGTTTCCATGTGCATTTCCCTTATGATGAGTGAGGCTGGCCTTTTTGTCTTATGTGAAAATGTGTGTAATTTTCTGGGAACCGTTTATGTGCTTTGCCCATTTATGTGTTGGATTGCTGTTACTGCTGCTGTTTTTGCTGTCTCTCTTACCCATGTCCAGAGGCTTTTCATGTAACAGGGAGACTAGCCTCCGTCTGTGCTGCAAGCTGCCGATATTTCTCCCGGCTTGTCGTCAGCCACTTGACTTTGTTTAGGAGGTTTGTGTGTGTGTTTGTGTTTGTCGTGTGTGAGATTTTATTTTTCCTGTGGCAGATTTTTAGCAATATTTTCTATTTTGTGGCTTTTGGATATGACCTCATACTTGAAAGGCTTTGCAGCTGGGAGACTGTAGAATAATTTCCCCGTGGTTTCACCCGATACTTTTATGTTTGATTGTTTACGCTTAAACCTTTGTTCTCTTTGGGATCGCCCCTTGGGTGCAATGCGAGTTCGGATCCAGATGATTGCAGCCTGGCTTTGCTGAGGCTGTTTGGGTGTTAAGGGCGATGAGCCAGCACTTACATCTTGACAATTTCATGATCCTTTAATTCTTTAAATAGCACCTCCTTGCCATAATGCTCCGTCCCCTTTGCAGAAATCATTAAGTGTCAAGGCAGGAAGATTAGGAGCAATGCAGATCAGTGCTGGATGTTTCTCCAAAGAGAAAAGACTCGGTTTGTCATTGGCCTTCGAGCTTGTTTTTCTTCCTTCCTTCATACAGTGGTCGTCCACTGCCTCCCACCCGCCCCCCTGCACTGGCACTGGGGCTGGGGGGCAGGTCTTTGCCGCGTGGAGCCAGCCGTCTGGGGGAGGAACAGGTGTTCACAGGGGAAGCCCACGGGTGCAGTAAAATTACCCAGGGCGAGGTTAGGAGGGGGGCGTCTTTGTTGCTATGACTGCAGACAGCAAGGGACCTGACCTAGTCTTGGGGGTGGGTGTCCCCCAGGAGGTGGCATTTAAACTGAGATGTGGGGTAGAGGCTGGAGCGGGGCTGGAAGGAGCTCGGCTCAAGGGAAAAGCAGAGACAGCCCGGGGGTTGGGGTGGAGGGACGGGGAGTGCAGAGTGGGGCTTGTCATGGTTTTTCTCCTCCACGAAAGCAGCATGTCATCATCTGTCTGTCTGTCTGTCTGTCTCTCCCCTGAGTTTCTTTAGGGTTGGGAGAAAGGATTCAAATGAAACAGAAACACTTTCACTTCTCAGACTTGTAGCCTTAGTGTTTTGAACGCCTCAGTTATCCGGCACTACGATGCCGTGTTCTGGAGAAACGTGGTTCCTGGGGAAGGCTTGTAAACTGGGAACAGAGAACTTCACTTTCATGGACTCAAAGGACATGGGAGTCCCTGGCAGGCTCCGGTTCCGCTCCCCCATTTTGTAGCAGGGAAAGCTGAGGACCCCCGGGACCATTCCTAACTTGCCCTTGGGCTGGGGACCCTGCCCCCAGGCTCTTTCTGTCTTGTGTCTGAAAACATCTCACTGGTTCTCCCCTCCTCTGATTATTCAGAGAGCAGTGGCCTGGGCCTGGCCTTTATCAACCCCGAAGGAAACCTTTTAAAAACAGTTGACAGCCTTGCCCACTTTCGTAAGCGCCCCACACCGTTGTAATTGAACCTTTCCCTGGTGACTAAGGGCCATTACGTTAATCGTTGGGCTTTGTGCTGGAGTCACCACCCTGGCTTGTCCTTACTCTGAGTGGCTCCCTGTCTGCAGGCGCGGGGGTGGGGGTCTGGGGCCAGGAGGGGTGAGGGGTTTGCTGGGTTCAGAGAGACTCCCGCTGCTGGGCGGGTCACGTTGTTCCCTCCTCATCTCTGTCTCCCTCCCTCCCCCTCCTCGGGGGCACCCTGGCCTCTCCCCAGGCTGCTCCGTGCCCTCAGGGGGCTTTGTCACCCCTGCTCTTCTCTCCTCCTTTCCTTTTGTTGCCTTTTCTTCATCATTTTCCCTCTGCTTCTGTCTCTCCACACAGCTTTGGTGTCTGACTCGTGTGGCTCTTACAGACATTGCCGAGCAGCCAGGCAGCCTAGTGGTCCCACTGGGCACAGTCTTCATGAGACCCGTCCCTTCTTGGGTCTTTGTGCCAATGCGGCTGTCCCTTCTCCTTTTCCTTTTGGGTCCCCAGTTCCGTGAAGGGTCAAGGATGCTGGAGTATTGGAGCAGCAGAGTGATGGTCTAGCTTCACCAAAGACAGAGAAAATGATTTCCGTTGCCTGAAGGAGCCCAGGGTGCGGGGACCCCAGACCCCACACACTGTGCGCACACGGGCAGGCCATCCAAGAACTTGAGCCCTGTTTCATCATCCCGTAAACAGAAAACAGGATGACGATGATGGTGATAATGACCATAATGACAGCGGCTGCCACTTAGAGGCTGAGAATCACCGCGGGATGTAATTAAAAACGCGGAGTCTGAGGCTCCACCCTGACCTACTGATTCAGACGCACAGCGGTGGCCTGGGCTTGTGTTTAATGACACCCTGCTGTGTTCCTGCTGCCCCATCAGGCTCCAGGAGCCTGGTCTGGCCCCTAACAGAGGAGACCCAGTCCCTGCCCTCGGAGCAGCCCACCTGCAGGGGCCCAAGTCGGGCTTGCGCTGTGGCCTCCTTTGGTCCCATGCAGTATCACCTCCAGGAAACAGCTCCGGGTTGAGCTTTTTTCCCAGAACCCTCATTCAGTCCAGACCCTGGCCACACCCTGCATCCAATCCGCGCGTGTTTCCCTTTCCCCTCCAGGTCCTTTGCCAAGCCCCCGAAGCAGGTGCAGACGGTCTGTGAATGCATCCTCATCATGAAGGGGTACAAGGAACTCAACTGGAAAACCGCCAAGGGCATGATGTCCGACCCCAACTTCCTGAGGTCTCTGATGGAGATCGATTTCGACTCAATTACCCAGAGCCAAGTTAAGCATATCAGAGGTGAGCAGAGACAAGTGTGGGAATAGCCAGGCTGGTTCTCAACCTGGCGTCTCAGTGTCTGGGGCAGAGATGGAGAGCAAGGAGGGGGCTTGTTGCAGGCAGGCCCTCCCATTGGAGGTGTCGCCATGGCTCTGCCGATGGAAGAGGCGGAATGATTGTTCCCAGGGGAAGATGGCGGCACAGTCTTGTGAAACAGGGAGGGTGGTTGCTGGATGGGCGGTGGCAGTGGTGCCCCAGGAATGTCTGATTCAACAGCGGCTGTGGTTCTTCCTAGTGGGAAACACGACCTTCTGAATCCCAGCCCCGCCCTGTCTTCTGTGCATTCAGTCTGATGGGCACAGTGGAGCCAAGACTTGGTCTAACTTGCCTTCTCCCCTTGTTCCTCTTGCCAGTATGAGGTCCCTGGGGGATGAGGGAGGAGGAGGAGCCAGCACCACCCATGGCCACCCCCCAGCTCCAGTAACAGACGCCCGTGTTCCCTCTGAGCCTGCTTCCTGACCTGGCCCGGAGCTTAGCCGTGGGAATGGTGCTAGTCTTTGCCAAACGCAATACAAGTTCCTTGTGTCACTGTTTATCTTGATGGTTTACTCCAAACTTTATCACCAGTGCTTTTTCTCAGCCGCTTAAAAACAAAGCAAAATGAAACACAAAGGATAACAACAACTACAGAAAAACCCAAAGGACTTTCTTTACCCGAATATGGGTGGGATGGCTTTCCACTTATGTGAAGTTACTCCCAGGGTGGGGGTGTGGGTGGAAGAGTTGGTGCCCCATAATGACCTACGAATTCCAGTTAGTGGCCAGCTCTCATCCACCTTGGTGCCCAGTTGGGGATTCCCTCTGGGTCCCCCGGGGGCTGCTGGGTGTCAAACAGAGGTGCCTGGATCTTAGGACGTCCTGAGTGGCAGGAACCTGTGCCCCTCACTCACATCTTAAACATCCACTTACCCAAAACTCATTCGGGGTTGGACCCACCTGTGGTCGGTGGGAGGGCTGTCTGGATCCTGGAGTAAGGACCCAATTATGCTTATTTTGTCAGTCGGCAGTTTATTTCCCATTTTAGTTTCCCAAGACGAAGCTCGCCGCTCATCGAAATCATGACATCTTTGACCTTTTTAGGTCTCTTGAAGACTCTCAACACCACAACGGAGGAAATGGAAGCTGTGAGCAAAGCCGGCTTGGGGATGCTGAAGTTTGTTGAGGCTGTGATGGGCTACTGCGATGTTTTCAGAGAAATCAAGCCCAAAAGAGACAAGGTATTTACCACGCATCTGGGAGACCTTCACGCTTCTGCCAAGAGATCATTTTGGAGTCAGGATTCACGTCTAACCCTTGCTGGAAAAATTTTGGCAGGGTTCCGATTTTAAATCCTCTAAACATTTTCCCCCCAATGAATGATAACCTCGAGTTACAACTCTTACGTAAATGTCATGTGACCTTACAGAACCAGAAATGAAAGAGGGTAGAAATCATTCTCGGGGGCTAAAGCAGGGTTTCTCGACCTGGGTGCTATTGACATTTTGGGTTGGCTTGTTCTTTGTTTCAGGCAGCCGTGCTGGGTGTGGTAGGATGTTTCCCGTTGTCCCTACCCCCGTGTTTCAGCAACTAGAAATGTCTCCAGACGTTGTCATCACTATGTCCCTTGGGCAAAATCTGTCCCTGTTGAGAATCACTGGGGCAAAGTAACATGTACAAAGAGAATTATAAGGTTGATTCCACCGTTTTGAGACATATTTTGACATTGCTTTACAACTCAGAATTGTATCCGTCAGAAAACGTAGAACCCAATAGTAGGACCGATATTACCTTCCATGCATCCTTTTGAATTTTTGACTTAGAACCACAGCATCATCTCAATGGGACCTTAGTACACAACGGAAGTTAAGTCATCTGCTAACTCGGATGCAGGACATCTTTTCTTAATGGGATGTAGGGCTTTTGCATCAAGCCATTGAAGACGTAACTAAGAAAAGAAGCCGCGTGCCTCGCTGTGACATACGGGGCCCCAGAGGGCAGGGACAGCATCAGAAATGCGGGTGGACATGAGCCCGGGTGTGTGACGACCTTCTCCCCGCCTCACCCTGCTGCCAACTGTCTTCACCTAGGTGGCCAGGCTGGAGCGGAATTTTCACCTCACGAAACGGGAGCTGGAGAAGATCCAGAATGAGTTGGCAGCGATCCAGAGGGAGCTGGAGGCTCTGGGGGCCAAATACGAGGCGGCCATCCTGGAGAAGCAGAAGCTGCAGGAGGAGGCTGAGATCATGGAGAGACGGCTGATCGCGGCCGACAAGCTCATCTCCGGGCTGGGGTCCGAGAACGTCAGGTCAGCCAGGTTGACCAGCCCTCCTGATGGGCAGCTCTGAGCCAGACGCTGGCGCTTGGGAGTGAGCACCATTGGCAGAATTTCTCTCCGAGTGGCGTCTTCATTCCACACTGCGTTTTGATCTGAAAACCGTGTGGAAAAGTTCTGGCTTTCCTGTGATCTTGTTTAAGGTGGTTAATGGCCATTTGATAGATTTTTAAAATTAGGTATGGAGTGCTATTTAACGGGAAGCAGTGCAGCTGTGGGGACTGGGAGGAGCCAGTGGCCTCTGGCAAGGTGCCCCAGGTCCTGGGTTGTTTGCTTCTTGGTGACCTTTGATCCCAAGCCCCTTCTGGACGGGTCCGGAGGAGGAGCCCACCTCTGTCGCTGAACCCTTGTGGCTGGTTCCATCCTGAGCTTCGGTGTTGAGTAGGTGGGGCTGTTGGACGGTTATGGGCGGGAGGACCATCTGGCCATAGCTGGTCCGCTGGATGTCACAGCAGTTTCTAACCCGACACCTGCAAAAAATGGTGCGGAAAACACTGGAAAGTATTATTTTCTTGTGGGAAAAAAACCATTTTCAATATTTCTAAAACCTAGAAGACCTTGGCCATTAACCAGAAGAGGCCAAATGAAACATCAGCTTTCTTTTGTCTTGGGTAGAATTTTTGTCCCCAAGCAGGACCAGGGTTCATGCTCTGCTGGGCGTGTTTGTAAGCTAGTGGTTAGGCCTTTGGAGACAATGTGGTCACTGCCTTATACATACCTCTGAGACAGAATGCGTCCCACAAACATTTATCAAGGCCCCGTTAGATGCTGGTCTGCTGACCCCTGGCATTTGTTGGACAAAGTCTTTGAAAACGCTGGGTTCGCTGGGCGGGGAAATGGCACTCACATGTTGCTGGCGATCTCTGTTCTCTTCCAGAAAAGAATATTTCAGAAAATGTTTCCTTCTGCCTAGCCTCCCTCCCCAGCCATGTGTCAGGCTGGGCCTTCTAGAATGTTCTTTTGGGGTGTGCCGGAAGGTGATGGCTTACGGCAGCAGCCTTTCCCCACTCCCGCTGCAGGTGGCTGAACGACTTGGACGAGCTGAGGCACAGGCGTGTGAAGTTATTGGGCGATTGCCTGCTCTGTGCAGCTTTCCTGAGCTACGAGGGCGCCTTCACGTGGGAGTTCCGGGACCAGATGGTCAATCAGGTCTGGCAGAGTGACATCCTGGGGCGGGACATCCCCCTGAGCCAGCCCTTCCGACTGGAAAGCCTGCTCACGGATGACGTTGAGATCAGCAGGTGAGGGGGCCCTGAGCCGGGAGGACAGGGTCAGGGGATCAGGGGGCTGGGGACTCTTGAGATGGGGTGCACAACCAGGGCTGTAGCCGACCTGCCAGCAGGGAGGTGGCAGGGAGGCTGTACACCCAGCTCCTCGGACTCTGAGGCTCCCCGCTGGTTCACAACTTGGCCGGAAAAGTGCCCATTTCCCCTGCCACTGTCTCCTCCAGGTGGGGCTCCCAGGGACTGCCCCCCGACGAGCTCTCGGTTCAGAATGGCATTCTCACCACCCGGGCCAGCCGCTTCCCCCTCTGCATCGACCCCCAGCAGCAGGCCCTCAACTGGATAAAGAGAAAAGAGGAAAAAAACAACCTGCGGGTACGGCCGGCTCCCCCTCCGTGTCCTCAGGGTCCACCTAGGCTCTCCCACCGCCCCTCCCTGGCAGCACAAGGCTGAAATGCCACCAAGCCACCACCCTGGGCCCCCAAGCCCAGCCCTCTCCTTCCCTGCTCCCCCACCTCCATGAGTCTTCAAGGGCAGCTTGAACCACCTCGGGTTTGACTCTGCTGTTTGGCCGTGCATTGCCTCTTAGGCTGTGAGCTTAAGGGCGAAGACGGTGCTTTATTCCTCCCTGCGTCCCCCGTACGCAGAGCAGGGCCAGGCGGCCTTGGATGCTCAAACATTTCCTTTTAGGGGGAGGGGAAGGGGCTTGAGTGAAATACAATTCACATGCCATACAATTCACCCATTTGAGCATACAGATCAGTGGTTTTTAGTAGATTACACACGGAGCTGCGTAACAATTGCCAGGGTCAATTTTTATCACCACCCCCCAGCCAAATGCTTTATCCTTTCGCTATCACCACCCCCAAAACTTCCATTTCCCCTGCCATCCCCTCACCGCCAGCCTCTGGCAACCACTAATATATTTTCTGTCTCTATAGATGCACCTATTCTGGACATTTCATATGAGTGGGATCATAGGAAGCCAGTCGCGACTGGCTTCTCTCACTTCGCAAAATGTTTTCAAAATTCATCCATAGTGTAGTCTGTACTTCATCTTTTTTATGGCTGAATAAGAGTCCATTGCATGGATGGACCGCGATCTCAGTCGGTCCTGAGTTGATGGACATTTGGGTTGTTTCTGCTTTTTTGGCTCTTGTGAATGGCGTTGCTGCGAACATTCATGTGCGAGTTTTTGGTGGTCATGTGTTTTCAGTTTTCTTGGGTAAGATTGCTGGGGCTCGATTACTTTTTGCTGAAATAATCAGCAAATTCATGCTTATCCGTTTTCACTTTTTCCTTATGTTTTCTGGTCCTTGCTTCCCGGTTATGTACGTGCTGTTGGGGGAAGCGCCCCAAGGTCAGGGGAACATCCGCCCCTAAAATTCACATATAGCTATGGTGGGACAAATACCATGAATGCAGGCATGTTCCTGGTGTCCCTCTTCCCTGAGCCTGCCAGAGTTCTCACCTGCCAGAGAGTTCTCACATTGCCAGCCCTCTCCTGGCCTCCAGTCCTACTGCTACTGCCATCCTATCGCTTAAAGACGGAGGGTTCAGCTTATGGGGTGAGAGGCTAAGTACATCAACGTAACAAAGGACGGTGGAGAGGAAGGGAAGAGGGGTCCCCAGGGGCTGGAAGGACAGGAAGAGTTTGTACAGATGTTTGGAGGAAAGAGATAATGAAAGCAGTGGTGAGGTTTGGAGGGAAGTGAGTAAGAGCGAGGTCCTCTGAGAGATGCAATGACATTTCCTCCTGGTGACCTTAGCTGCTGAACTGTGCTGTGTGCACGGAGGCTGCTTGGAGCCTGGATCTCGTGGATTTCTGGGTTTATACAGGTTACATGTCCTGCTTCTCTCCCTGTTCTTTTACCCCCGCTGCCTCCCTTCAAGGTGCTGACACGTCCGCTCCCCACTGCAAGGCTTTCTTTGTCTTTGATGAGGGAGCTGACCTTCAGCATCTGCCTCCCCTCCCTTCCAGGTGGCTTCCTTTAATGACCCCGACTTCCTCAAGCAGCTGGAGATGTCCATAAAGTACGGGACCCCCTTCCTGTTCCATGATGTGGATGAGTACATCGATCCTGTGATTGATAACGTCTTAGAAAAAAACATAAAGGTCTCCCAGGGCCGGCAGTTTATCATCCTGGGAGACAAGGAAGTAGACTACGACTCGAATTTCAGGCTGTATCTGAACACCAAGCTGGCCAACCCCAGATATAGCCCCTCCGTGTTCGGGAAAGCCATGGTGATCAATTACACTGGTAAGAGTGTGCAGACCTCAGTGGCCAATTTAGGTGCGCTCACAATCTGAGCTCACGGCTCTCATGGGACACCATTTCATTCAGTGAATCATTCTCATGGTCACATCTTAACTGATCAGTTCTTAGTGATGGAGCAACCCCTGGAAGGTTTGGGGGCCCTTTAGAAGGCTGTGAGTTATGTGTCTTGAGGTGTGCTGAGCCTGGACCACGGGGCTCAGGTGTTCACACTCAGCAAGGTGAGACCCCTTTCTGCTAGGCCAGGGGGTTATTCTGTATTTGTGTATTTAAATACGTGGCATGATTTTGGGATTTTGGATTTTAGCCCCTTCCTCTCAACTGAATCCTGTGAAGAATTAAATGCCACTTCTCACGTTTTCCGGAGTGGTCATCCAGGTTCCTAAATGGGTTAATTGAGTTTGGGTATGTTTTCAGTGAGGGTCCCCCAAGATGTGGGGGCCCTGGATTTGATTTTGGGGCATCCTCACTCTCATGTCCTCTTCTCTGGGTAGCAGCATCTGTTGCCTTCTGCCAGGCATTTTTCACCTGGGGCTTTGGAGTGGTTTTGGTGGGAGAGTGAGTTCCCATGTTCCCGAAATGCTGGGCCCGCCCTCCACTCCCCAGGCACCACTGGGTAGGGAGAAGACATGGCAACCAGCCTGATGGGGAACACGGCAGTGAGGGTCTCCCTTGTCCCCCTACAGTTACCCTGAAAGGCCTGGAGGACCAGCTGCTGAGCGTGCTGGTGGCCTACGAGAGGCGGGAGCTGGAGGAGCAGAGGGAGCACCTCATCCAGGAGACGAGCGAGAACAAGAACCTGCTGAAGGATCTGGAGGACTCCCTCCTCCGGGAACTGGCCACCTCCACGGGGAACATGCTGGACAACGTGGAGCTGGTGCAGACCCTGGAGGAGACCAAATCCAAAGCCACAGAGGTATGAACTGCAGGGCAAATGCATCAAGTCAGGAGTGGGGATCTTAGCCATGGGGACCCAGAGGCCTTCCCAGGGACCCTGTGCATCAGGTCTCTTTCCGTTGAGAGCAAGAGAAAACCCAGCCCTACTTGGCTTAAGTCCAAAAGGAATTTATTGGCTTAGAAAACAGAAAAGGCCAAGGTTGGCTTCAGGTAGGGCTGGATCCAGGACTACAAAAATATCATTAGGACTCAGTTTCTTTCCATTTCTGGGCTAGAACTGCTGCTGTGTTGGCTTTATTCTCTGACTCATGGTCACAAGGTGGGTCTGACCTCGTGTCCCCTGAGGTTCAAGTCCAAAGGGAAGAGGAAGAATCTTTTTCTGCCCCTATCATGAAGGTCCTGAGAGTCACTTATGTCCTGTGTCCACCCTCAACCACTCCCACGGCCTGGGGATGCCACGTGTGGATTAGTTTGGCCCGAGTCACCCGCTCCTCTCCTGGAACTGGGGTAGAGCCCCACATATGAACGAAGGGAGGAAATTGTAAGTGTCCAAATAAAGCTCAGGGACTGTTGTTAGAAGAAGGGGGCCCGAGTGTAGGGCATTCAGGCCACAAATACCTACCACATCTTGCAAGAGGGTGGGTGCCCTCCCAGCCCCTGTGAGAACTGCGTGGATTTCTTTGCCACCCGCCCCTCCCCGTACCTTCTGCCTTTTTACTTTCTTGCCCCTTTTGTAAGTCTTCCTGGTTATGGCTGTCAGTGGCAACGTGCACCTTTGCTTTTAGGTGTCTGAGAAGCTCAAGCTGGCGGAGAAGACAGCCTTGGACATCGACAGGCTGCGGGACGGCTACCGGCCAGCTGCCCGGAGGGGGGCCATCCTGTTCTTCGTGCTGTCGGAGATGGCCCTGGTGAACTCCATGTACCAGTACTCGCTGACCGCCTTCCTGGAGGTCTTTGGCTTGTCGCTCAAGAAGTCGCTGCCTGATTCCATCCTCATGAAGCGACTGAGGAACATTATGGACACGCTGACCTTCAACATCTATAATTATGGCTGCACGGGTGAGCGCCTCTTTGCACGGATCAGGGCCAGTGCACTCCGTATGTGCACCCCGCTGTCTGTCTGTGTGTCCAGATTTCCTCCTCTTATAAGGACGCCAGTCTGATTGGATGAGGGCCCACCCTAAGAGCCTCATTTTGCCTTCAGCACCTCCTGGAGGCCAGTCTCCAATTGGGATTAGGGCTTCAACATACGGATTTGGGGTCAGGGGGACACAAGTCTCCCATACCAGCTGAGCAGGAGAAAGGTCAAGGACTAGGCTCACTTAACTAGCCAACCCGTCTTTATTTATTTATTTTTATAATTGAAGTACAGTCAATTACAATGTGTCAATTTCTCGTGTGCAGCACAGTGTCCCAGTCATGCATATACACACATCTATTTGTTTTCATATTTTTTTCATTAAAGGTTATTACAAGATATTGAACATAGCTCCCTGTGCTGTACAGAAGAAACTTGAAAAAAATCTATTTTTATGTATAGTGGCTAACATTTGCAAATCTCAAACTTCCAAATTTATCCCTCCCCCCCTTTCCCCAGTCACCACACGATTCTGTTTCTGTTTTGCAGATGATTTCATAGTGTCTTGTTTTGTTTTTTTTAAGATTCCACATATAAGTGATATCATATGGTATTTTTCTTTCTCTTTCTGGCTTACTTCACTTAGAATGACAATCTCCAGGTTGGAGATTGTTGTTGTTGCAAATGGCATTATTTTATTCCTTTTTATGGCTGAGTAGTATTCCATTGTATAAATATACCACAGCTTTATCCAGTCATCTGTTGATGACATTCAGGTTGCTTCCATGTCTGCTATGAACACTGGGTGCATGTATCTTTTCAAATTAGAGTTCCCTCCAGATATATACCCAGAAATGGGATTGCTGGATCATATGGTAGGTCTATTTTTAGTCCTTTGAAGAATCTCCATACTGTTTTCCATAGTGGCTGCACCAAACTATATTCCCACCAGCAGTGTAGGAGGGTTCCCTTTTCTCCACACCCTCTCCAGCATTTATCGTTCATGGAGCCAACCCTTCTAACACATATAAAGTCGAATTCAAATCACAAATTTTGACTTTGCACATTTTTTTCCCAAGAACACGTTTCTTCTGTTAAAAAAAAAAAAAAAGGACTCTAGTATTTTGCATCTTCCTAGCAATAGTCTGTTGGTTGAATGTGCTTACTGTACAATCAAGATTGGCAAGATCTGGCCCACTGCCCGCTTTTGTGAATCATGCTTTGTTGGCACACAGCCACGCCCGGTGCTACACACACTGTCTTTCACGGCACCACGGCAGAGCTGAGTAGTTAGCACCAAGCCTCTCTGGTCTGCAAAGCCGAAACTATTTACTCTCTGGCTCTCTATAGATAGTTTGCGAATACCCCTTCTAGACCATACGAACTTTGGCTTTGAGTCAGGCAGCGAGTGGACCGGCACTTGGTCGGGAAGGTGGCTTTGTACCTCTGTCATACTGTCCGCACCTGCTTGTCCTCTTCCCGGAGACGTGGCCATTTCAGACGCATGCGAGCGAGGGGCGCTTTGGGGCAGGCCGTGTAAACTGAGCTCAGGTGTTTTGCGCTCAGATATTCACAGACACCAAATACAAAGGGCCCTCGTGGCAACCACGCAGCCTAGGCGCTTCATTTTATTTCTCTGCAATTTAAGAAACCCCCGTGTTTAAATGCACTTATTTTATCCAGACCCTTCTGTTGTTTCTCTTCAGGGTTGTTTGAGAGGCACAAGTTACTCTTTTCTTTCAACATGACAATCAAGATTGAACAAGCAGAAGGGAGGGTCCCCCAGGAAGAATTAGATTTCTTCTTGAAAGGTAATGACTTTGCCTCGTTTCCTTCTCCCCAGCTCCCTGGACCCACGCTGCATGTTTGTTTGCTGAAAACAAACAACAACAAAAATTCTCCTTAAAACATGACTTCCAATAACACTGCTTTATGACATATTTCAACTGATGGTTCCAGCCTCCGAGATGGTTCTTGTTGACTTAGAGCATCCAGTCTCTGCCCTAAGACTGCTCCGCGGCCGGAAGCCACACAGAGCTGCCTGGCTGCAGTCGTGGGCGGTGACGGGGTGGGAGTGGATTTCCTCCCAAAGTGATAGCAGTCCACGGCCGGAGCTGCTGGCCCTTCCCGACGTGTTGGTGTTGACTGTTTGACCTCTCTTCCTCTGTTGTGACCAGGAAACATTTCCCTGGAGAAGAGCAAACGAAAAAAGCCCTGTGCTTGGTTGTCCGACCAGGGATGGGAAGACATCATTCTTCTATCAGAAATGTTTCCAGACAGCTTTGGGAACCTTCCTGATGACGTTGAGAAGCACCTGGCTGTCTGGCAGGAGGTGAGCTCACGTTCCCTGCGGCCTGCTTCCCTTCCCCGTGCGTCAGTAGTCGCCACACTTAACTACAGCTACAGCCTGACTCCTTACATGTGAGAAGACACTCCTCCGAGTGACCATTCAGAGTAGAGTGAACACCCTCTAGCTCCCTGGATGGAATTCTCCTTTACCTAGCTCAGCTAGTTTTATGGGAGAACCATCCATCTCTCTGTCCATCTGTCTATCCATCTGTCCATCCACCCACCCAGGAAATTTGTTGAGCATCTGGGGATGGACCATGTCCCTGATGGGCACTGGGGACACAACAGTGAATAACACTCAGTCTCTCTGCTCCTGGAGAGAGTCTCTCTGCTTTTGTAGTTTTCTGGGGGTAGAAAATGACAGATCCAAGCAGAAGTGGCCTATAGATTTCATCCTTTTACGGTGGCTTTGGGGACCGCCCTGTAAAAATGGGGGCCCATGTCATTTCCGAGTTGACGCCGCCATGAATGTTCTCTGCTTTTTCCAGTGGTATGACCTGGACTCACCTGAGCAGTTTCCATTCCCCCTGGGCTATGATAACAACGTCACCCCTTTCCAGAAGTTGCTCATCTTGCGCTGTTTCCGCGTGGATCGGGTGTACCGCGCGGTGACTGACTACGTGACTGTAACGATGGGAGAGAAGTAAGTGCTTGGCTCGTGTCTGCTTGGCCCTTTTTGTGGATAGAATGTCTCATGTCACCTGCTCCTGGACTCACAGATGGCAGTGGTTGGCCAGCTCCGGAGAGGACTGTCTGAGCAGGATTTGGTAGCCGCAGTAGAGTAATGCTATTCAAGAGAAACACAGTATGAGCAATGTACGTAATTTCAAGTTTTCTAGTAGCCACATTCAAAAAGAAACAGGTGGAATTAATTTTAATAACAGTGATTATCAGTACATAAAATATATTCATATATAACAACATATAACACATTAATAACATTAACAATAAATGATTGTATTTAACTCAATATATTAAAATATTATTTTGGCATGTAAATAATTGGGATATTTTGCATTTTTTTTTTTGTTAAGGCTTTAATAATAATGCTATGTGACAGGGGAGGGTATAGCTCAGTGGAAGAGCACATACTTAGCAGGTACAAGGTCCTGGGTTCAATCCCCAGTACCTCCATTAAAATAAATTAATTAAAATAAATAAATAAATAAATAAACCTAATTCCTCCTCCCCAAATAATAATACTAATGCTGTGTGAATTCACACGGCGCATCTCGATTTGGACTAGCCACACTTCAAGTACTCAGTAGCCACGTGTGCCTGGGGGCTACCATATTGGTAGCTCTAGAATCGAGTGCAAAGCCAGGTGGATAATTTGGGGTTAGAAGCTCAGATTCGTCTTCCTGGCCGGCAGGTGATGCAAATGAGTGAATGAGGCCGGGCGGGGCCTGTGGCAAACAGGAGGTTTGTCGAGACCTGGTCAGCAGCCCCTTAACTCCTTGCTGATGCCTCCAGGTGGCAGTGGGGACCCAGGTCCTCTGACTTTTCAAAGGAAGCTAGAAATTTGGGTTTCTATACAAAAACTGCCAATCCTCATGGATTGGCAGCTAATTTATAAAAATCTTGGGATGTGGACCCATCAGGACACACCTCTGGAGCTGCCAGGGTGGGACCTCTGGGCTCAGTGCTGAGGGCACGTCCACCTGGAAGGCCGGCCGAGGGGCCCCCGTCAGGAGGCACCCAGCTCAGCGCAGACCTACTAAACCCAACTCGGATGCACTGGGCTGTGCAGAGAGGTCCCCGTCACTCAGAAGCTTCCCGTCCAGCGTGCACAATGTGCATAAAAGCTGGATTCTGAAACAAGGAAGACTGCGCAGAGATGCCAGAGGAGCAGTCAGAAGGTTCTGGATACTGGGAGGCCCGGCACTGGTTGGACTGGCCGGCCCCTGCCTGGCGCCGTTCTCTGGGGAGAGTTTTCCAGGTGAGTTTCTTTCCCCAGGTACGTGCAGCCCCCGATGATCAGCTTTGAAGCCATCTTTGAGCAGAGCACTCCGAACTCACCCATCGTGTTTATCCTGAGTCCTGGCTCTGACCCTGCCAGTGACCTAATGAAGCTGGCCGAGCGCAGTGGTTTTGGAGGGAACCGCCTCAAATTCCTTGCCATGGGTCAAGGTCAAGAGAAGGTATGTTGTTGGAAGGAACAAGCTCTAAATGTGGGTGAGGTCCTGCCCCTGTTAGGCACAAGTTAATGTCTGGAGTTCAGCCATGAGCACCGGCCTACACGCGAGCTCAGTGCACACCCGTTCTGCGGAGCAGTGTCTCGCGTGCAGTGACGACAGTGTCCACGGTGGTGTCGTTCTAGGGCTGCCCTTCTGCATTTGCCCAACCCAGTGCAGTCATTGTGTTCTGCTCTTTTCAAAGCTCACATACAGTCGTTATCTCCCTCAGTCCCTGCAACAGCCCCAGTGGATCAGAGCTGTCATTGCCCCCATGGCGAGGCCAAGGGGCCGGTCAGGGTGCAGGTGCCACTCACTGTGTCCGAGAAGCTGGTGCCCTGGGGGCTGAGGGAGGCCAACGACTGCAGCCTGGCAGCCCTGGGTGGCCCTGGAGGAATTCTAAAGGATTGTTTCTTCCAAGGCTCCCTCTGTGGCTCTTGGACCACCGCAGCGCTGTTAGTTTTCTGGGGACGTGGAGCGGGTCTGTGGGAGAGCACACGGGTGCTGTGGCTTCAGGACACCGACTCTGCCCATCTCTCCCCACTGGTGCAGCTGGCCCTGCAGCTGCTGGAGACGGCGGTGGCTCGCGGGCAGTGGCTGATGCTGCAGAACTGTCATCTCCTGGTTAAGTGGCTGAAGGATCTGGAGAAGTCCCTGGAGAGGATCTCCAAGCCCCACCCTGACTTCCGCCTGTGGCTCACCACGGACCCCACTCAGGGCTTCCCCATTGGGATTCTGCAGAAGTCCCTGAAGGTCTGGCTGCCGGACAAACACCGACAGACCCACAGCCCAGTTCCTCAGCTCACTACCATTTTGCTGTGTGTGTGTGTGTGTGTGTTTAGAAATAACCCTAGGATACCGCTGGAACCCTGTGGACCACCCCCCTTCCCCATCTCTCCATCTCCCTTCAGAGATCAGCACTGTCCTGAATAGGGTGACAATTTTCGGGTGACAGTTGATGACTCCCAGGCCTGTCTTTATCACCTCTGCATGCACCCAAAACAATTTCTGGGTTAGTTTAGTTTTCATGGACTTCACGTCTATGAAATCTCCTTTTTATCTCTAATGATCAGCCCACCCACAGCCTGCAGGACTCGGGTGCTTGTGTGCGGAAGTTGGGAAGGGATTACAAGCCCTGTTTAATTCAGCCTCCAGATCCAGTTTTGGAAGGGTTCTGTCATCTCTCTGTCTCGGTTACAGGAAGAGGGAGTACTTAGCTCCTTCTGTTTTACATGTGAGGGTCCCGTGGATCAGAGGGAGGTTCAAGAGCCTTCCTGGGGTCATTTGCTGAGGAAGGACAGAGCTGGAACATCTAGTTTTTGGACTCATTTGCCTGGGCCCTTGACCTCTGATGTTTGGGGAGATGGCTCTGTAGGGATGGAGGGAAGGCCAAGGTGTCTGCTCTTTGCACCCACTTCGGAGCCCTGCCGGTGGGCCTGGGGCTTCCGTCACCATCTGCCTCCTCCTCTTTCAATAGGTTGTCACCGAGCCGCCCAATGGGCTGAAACTCAACATGAGAGCAACGTACTTCAAGATCTCACACGAAATGCTGGACCAGTGTCCACACCCTGCTTTCAAGTCCCTGGTCTACGTGCTGGCGTTCTTCCACGCTGTGGTGCAGGAGAGGAGAAAGTTTGGGAAGATCGGGTGGAACGTGTACTACGACTTCAACGAGTCTGACTTCCAGGTGAGCACGCAGCGGCTCCTCTCCCGGCCCGGACTGCTTCCTTCGTTGCTCCTGCCCATGCTTTCAGAAAAGTCAGAGCGCAAATGCTTTTACGGGTTTGTTCCTCCTCTTTTAAGGTCTGCGTGGAAATACTGAACACGTACCTAACAAAAGCCTTCCAGCAGCATGACCCTCGGATCCCGTGGGGCAGCCTCAAGTACCTAATTGGGGAGGTAGGAGTGTCCCGGGGACCCTGTGCGGCCGCCTCTCAGGGCCAGCTGGGCTGTAGCCTGGTGCCCCCTGTACATGGCCCCTGAGCACTCTGCGACCCCCCCTTCTGCTCCTGCTGCCCCTCAGCCAAAGACCCCTGGGTCTCTGTGAAGCACCCCCAGCTCATCACCCTGTTATTCTTTGTCCTAAGTGAGTGACCTTCACCTGGGGGCTCTGGACTCATCGCCCTGGGGACTCGCCTTCTCCAGGAGCTGGCAGTTCCCCACCTAGGATGCCTTAGCCACGTGGCTGGAGCCGTGCTCCTGTGCAGCAGGCCCGAGGTCCACTGTGGAGACCATGACCTTATACAGAGCTCACGGGACAGCTTACCCCATGGCTCAAAGAGCGACATCACCATTCCAGAGACACAAGTGGCTGCTGGCTTCGTGGGTTGTTTTGTTCCATTTGTTTGTTCACCATGTTTTGGGGTGTTTGCCAATTGCACCCTGGCTCCCAGCATTTCACAAGAGCTGCTTATCGCTGCAGGCTCTCAAAGCTTGCACACAAACCTTTTTGTGTAAATGGCCTGTGCAAATTATCACTGTTTGAGCTGCATGGTGGCCAGGCGGCAGGGGTCTCACTGAGGGCACGTCTGGTCTTGACCCTGGGCTGTCCGCTGGGCCCAGGGCCTCAGGGTCCACCTGGTAGGTTCTGGGTCCCGGCCTGCCCTCACTCGCTGTAACTGCAGGTCATGTATGGAGGCCGGGCCATCGACAGCTTCGACCGGCGCATCCTCACCATCTACATGGACGAATACCTGGGGGACTTCCTTTTCGATACTTTCCAGCCATTCCACTTCTTCCGGAATAGGGAGGTGGACTACAAAATCCCCTCGGGTGATGTCAAGGAAAGATTTGTTGGTGAGATTTCTCAGACATCGGACAGTATTTTAAAAGCTTTTTTCTAAGGGGTCCCGTACATTCCAGCCGTTCTGTGTTCTGTGGTTGCTCTTCTGACCCCTCTCTGGGTGGGGGCCCTTGGCTGGTCGGGGGTGTTTGCTTATGCCTTTGGTGGGGGGCCCAGTGGGCTCTTCCTGGCCCCAGAGCTGACGGAGTTAGGTCAGACTTCCTGTCCTGGAATGATGGTACATATGTCAGATTCTCCGTGGAAGGGCAGAGTGGCCCAGGGAAGCTCACTGAGCCATTTTCATAGAAGGTAAACAGAGAGGTGGTGTGGAATTCTTATAAAAACCTTGTCACCCTCTAAGTGGGAAGAAGTCTAACGTGCCTGTGGATGTTGAGGGGGCTGCGGGCCCTCAGAAATCGGGGGTGGCGTGGGAGGTGTAACCTGTTTGTTCTCTACGACCACAGAAGCCATTGAGGCCCTCCCGCTGGCCAACACGCCCGAAGTGTTTGGTCTTCACTCCAACGCTGAGATCGGCTATTACACTCAGGCAGCTCGAGACATGTGGGCTCACCTGCTGGAGCTGCAGCCTCAGACGGGTAAAGTCCACTGCAGAGGATGGTGTTAATGTGACTGGGGACAAAGGGCACCGAACCAACGTGCTGCTTTGGGTTCTGAGAGTTTCCGCGTGGCTGCGGCCTTTCTGAAGGCACAGGACGCCCCGGTCCCACACTCGGATGCCTGGCTCTCTCTAAAAAGTGTCCTGGTTTCAGGGGAATCCAGCAGTGGCATCAGCCGAGATGATTACATTGGCCATGTGGCCAAGGACATCGAAAACAAGATGCCCAAAGTCTTTGACTTGGACCAGGTCAGGAAGCACCTTGGGATAAGCATCTCCCCGACTTCGGTGGTGCTCCTGCAGGAGCTGGAGCGCTTCAACAAGCTTGTCGTACGGATGTCCAGGTCTCTGGCTGAACTCCAGCGGGTAAGCCTGTTCCCAAAGTGTGCATTCATGCCTCCCGGTATAACCCCTGGTCTTCTCATCGTCTCACCCAACTGCTCTTGATTCTGTAAACAGGCCTTGGCTGGAGAAGTCGGGATGAGCAACGAATTAGACGATGTAGCCAGGTCTCTCTTTCTCGGGCAAATCCCAAATATCTGGAGAAAGCTTGCCCCTGACACCTTAAAGTCCCTGGGGAACTGGATGCTCTACTTCCTGCGGAGGTTCAGCCAGTACACAACGTGGGTAAGTGAGAGGCAGCAGGCTGCTCGCCGGCTCAGGATTCGGCCTGGGCCCCCTCACACCACCTCCCAACTCCTCCCGTCCCCAGTGGTACCTCTGTCAGGTGCTCTGGAGATGGGCTCTGACTCTACAAGCAGATTTCTATTTGTTTTTCCTTTTCTTTTCTTTTTAAGACTTTGAAGTGTACTGTGCACAGCATGATTTATTCATCTAAGAGCCTCTCTTGGCAGTGGTTTCATTGAAGTACACCTAGAACTCATCCTTTCTAGGCTGGTCCATCTCACAGACTTCCCATATCCTTTCCCCTGATGGACATTCAGCCGGTTACCATTGGGGGTTTTTTGTTTGCTTTTTGTTTTTTGTTTTGCTAGTACAAACAACATTCTGGGGCACGTGCCTTTGGAGACTCATAAGAGTCTACTCCATCGGTAAGTGCCTACAATGGAAAAGCTGAATCAGAGCGTGTTAAATTCTGACAGCTCTTGTTGGATGAATTTTTTAGAGAAGTTGAGACCACGGTATATGAGCATGATTATTCCCTCACCTCTCTGCAACATGGTGTGTTCTTAATAGTTTGAACCTTTGTCTCCTTGGTAGGTAAAAAACAACACCAAATATTTCTGATGTACATTTCTTTAATTATGGTGAGGCTGAGTGCATCTTACAAATTTATAGACATTTTGTGGTTTTCTGCGAATTGTGTTTTTGCATCTTGATTTCATTTTTATCAAGTTCTCTATCTTTTAAAATAGATTTTTAAGAACTCCTTGTACATCAAGGAGATTAACCCCTTTGTCTGCTGGTGTTGCAGGCATTTCCCCAGCTTGTCATGAGTTTTTTTGATTTTTGTGGTATTTTTTCCAAAGGAAAGTTTAATATTTTAATGTAGTCAAATAGATCAGACTTTTCTTTTACAGCTTCTGAAAACATGCTTTGGAGGCTTGGTTTGGTCCTTTCGTTTTATTTTATATAAAAATTCTCGGCTCCATCTTGAACTTGGCTGTCGGCTTATTTTTCCCAATGGGCTGCCAGTTGTCCCAACACCCTCTTTCTGCCACTAAGGCGAACTATATCTTTTGTCCTGAGCTCAACTTCCCGTCAGCTTTGACCCTGGCATTGGATGGTGGCCCCAGGCTTCTACCAGCTGCCCTCCCCTCTCTCCAGGTCACTGAGAGCGAGCCCAGCGTGATGTGGCTCTCGGGGCTGCACATCCCGGAATCCTACCTCACGGCCCTGGTGCAGGCCACCTGCCGGAAGAACAGCTGGCCGCTGGACCGCTCCACCTTGTTCACCCAGGTGACCAAGTTCCAAGATGCAGACGAAGTGAATGAGCGGGCAGGACAAGGTACGTCCAACTCCCTGTGGATTCACAGCCTCTCACGTGGGGTCTCCCTCCCGAGCCATCCCCCATCTGAAGGGGTGAGCACAGTGTGGGCCCAAACGGGCCAGGCCATGGTTGAAAGGCAGACTGCTGCAAATATTGGCCGTGTTTGTGCGCCTTCCACGTCTTGGAGTCTCTGAGGGTGAGGACAGACGTTTCTCGTCCAGTTTCTCCACTGAGATGCAGGTTGATGTCAGAGGAGGGCTGAACCACGTTCACCCTGCTCGTCTGTGGGAAATGGGCTCCTCGGTTAGAATTAGATCTTTGAAACACCCAGATCACCAGGTGGCTTCCTGGGAAACCGTGAGGGCCGAGGGGCATGGGAGCCAGAGAGCAGGAGGGACTAGGTAGGAACCATTCAATTGTACACCAACTTCAAGTCCCTTAGACATTCGTTACTATGTGTGCAGACTGTGGCTGGAAACCGCTGTTTCCCCGGGGCTATGTTGTCTCAGTCAGAGGACATTTGACTGCAAGGTCCAGAAGCCCTCTCGAGCTAGCTTAGGGAGAGGGGACTTCTGGTGACCATTCAGGAACACTCAGCCCCAGAGGAATGGCGGTGCTCCCCTCTGCTCCCAGGCAGGTCTGTGCTGTCCTCCTCCCCCACCCCCCAACCTCCGGACTTTCTCTGTGAGGCTTCTGACTCCCTGCTCCCCAGTTACTTTGGCTCTAGGGGACTTGGGGTTGCCATGGTGCCAGCTGACTCTGATGTTTTCATCTTTGCAGCCTGGGGGCCCAAGGCCATTAAGTCTGTGGGCCTTGATGCCAAATTGTAGGGCGGAGGTGACTACCCCTCATTCACGTTGCTGTGGCCATAGGGAGGGCCATGGGGTCTGCAGGATGTCCCATATGGGCTGTTCCTCTACAGAGGGAAGGTGGACAGGACAGATTTGATGGCCACCTCTTTGGGGAAAAGGCATGGGCTGTGTCTGGGGAAGGCGAATCAGCTGCCTCTTTATTTGCCCGATATGCACAGAAGAGAGAGCCGTGTTACAGCAGGATTACCGATGCTTCCGCTTAAATCCCGCTCTCTTCCTGGTGCCTCTAGGATGCTTTGTCTCAGGGCTGTATCTAGAAGGCGCTGACTGGGATATAGAAAGAGGATGTCTTATCAAGAGCAAACCCAAGGTGCTGGTTGTTGACCTGCCGATCCTGAAGATCATCCCCATCGAAGCCCATCGCCTCAAACTGCAGGTGAAATTTCCCCTCTTCCCCTCTCACTGGAGATACACACCAGGGGGTTTCAAATAGCCTTGACCTTTGAGCACAGGTGCCCTTAACCTTTCCGGGGTGGGGGAAGTCTTGAGGCCACTTCCTGGGGAAATGCGCGAGCGCGCGCGCATGCGTGGATGCAGAGCCTTCAGCGGCCGCGCGGGTTCCCTGTTGGCGGCTGTGGTCCAGACCAGCTTCAGGAGTGGCTCCTCCCTTCCTGGGGGAATTCTGCGGGCATTGCTTGAATAAGAATGGAGTTACATCTGGTGTGGACGGCAGGAGCCTCCTGCTCCGGCTGACCCACTTTTCGTGAGCGTCTGCGGAAGGCAGAGGGGGTGCCCTCGCAGGGGCCCCTCCGCACCCTTAGCGCTTAGATGGAGCCTGCGCCCGCCCGGGCCACGCACTCCCCTCTGCCCGCGCGGGCACTCACACCCCTTTCCTGTGCAGAACACCTTCCGGACGCCTGTCTACACCACCTCCACCAGAAGGAACGCCATGGGGGTCGGCTTGGTTTTTGAAGCCGATCTCTTTACCACGAAGCACATTTCTCACTGGGTCCTGCAAGGGGTGTGCCTCACCCTGAACTCTGATTAACCCTTTGGGTGACGGAAAAGGCCCGACGGATTCTGTGTGCGGTGGGCGATGGATGTGCTGGGAATTCGCGAAGACTAACCATCTTCCGTCACTTCCTGGGGCCTCTCGAGGCAGGAGGGGGATTCACATTCTTTTTTCTCTTCATCTGAAATCAGCCATTTTAATCTTTCCATATTAAGTTAACCTGAATGGTTTTGTCCTTTTAAACTATTTTTTTTAAAGGATTCTGTGCATTAAAATAAGTTAAAACAGTGTTTTAAGATGTGTCGAATTTTCTTTTCCTTCTCAGAGGAAACACTTAAGCAAAATTGCCTGGAATGTCACAGGCACACGTGAGAATTATAACGTAAATTGGCACAGGTGGTTTATTGATGATCCAGGTTTGCTTCAGGAGATGCCTCTTTCGGGTAGGGCTGCAGGCCGAGGTGTCGGGTGGAAGGCCGACGCTGCTGAGGGCGTCAGGCAGGGCCCCCCTTTCCTGGGCTGATGATGTGGGGTGCTAGGGGAGGTGGCCAGAGTCTCCCACAGCCTCCCCCTTCCAGAACCCCCTGGCACTGGTCTGCCAGGTGTGGCTGAAGACCTGGAGCCTGGTGTCTAATTGCGGCATGAACTCCTACCCCCAACCTGCCTGGGTCTGTGTGAGGTTGGGTGCAGCCTCAGAACCTCCAGGGCCAGCGGCTGCTGGGCGTCCCTTCTATGCACGTGGGTCTAGTCTGAAGTCCTGGCATGGCCAGGCTGGAGGTAAGGAGCAGCTTTACCCTGGGAGGGAGGGACAGGGCTGAGCTGAGCAGGACACAGGGCAGGGGCCAATCACTGGAAAAGTGGCTTTTGTCAGAACCTCAGAAAGGCAGAACACTCTAAGGGATAACTGAGCAGTGAGATGATGGGGTGCCTCCTTCTGGAAGCGAACCCCACCCCAGGAGGTACCCCTGGGTGAGTCCACTGTCTGGCCAGCAGTGGCCGGGGGGGTGGGGTGGGAGACGGCAGGTGGCTATTTCTCTCCTTCCCACTGACTCCCCCGAAGACTCGTCCTCGGGTGTTTTAATAAAAGACACGAAACAGAAAGAAGGCAGGTTTAGAAAATAAAGTTTGTTGGGATCTTGAACATTTTGGATAAAACTAACAAAAAATATGAACACACATTCAGGTCGTGGTGATATGAGGAGTAACGTCATCTTATTTAGTTCCTGTGATACAACATACAGCTGCTCGGTTACCGGTGCCGCCCCGGGAAGGGTGTGTCAGGTGGTTACGGGGTCTCCAGGAGGGCGCAGGGCTGCTCCGGACCGGCCGCCCTGGAAACCGGAGGCATGAGGTCAAGGTCGATATGTGTTGCTCTGACTTTATAATTAGGCGTGTGACTATCTGATTTCGTTAACGTCGAGCAGTAACGCAGCCTGGGCCTGTGCTTCGTCCGCGGGCGGGCGCGCGCACTGAGATTACACGGCGAGGGGCTGCAAGCAAGCCAGGCGGCCCACAGGTGTTTGGCCACAGCGATGAGTAAATACGGGTTCTGCGGCGGGACACGGTGCTACTTTGGTGTCAGTAAGGGGGCAAGAGGAGCAGGAGGAGAATAATCTGTTGACAGGTCTGAAAAAAAAATTTGGCATGCATGGGGATTAAAACAAAAAAGAAAAAGAAAAGGGGTGGATGAGTTTTTCCTAGTAGTGATCACAGTGCCTCGACAGCGGGTGAAGGGTGGCGGGGCCGTCACACAGTTCTGTCCGTCCCTGAGTGCTTCCTCACCACCTTGCCTCCGTTCACCTGGTCCACCGCCAGCGTCTCCACCTCGGGCTGGGCCTGCGGCGGGGCCGCGTGGTGGATGCGGTGCGCCACCCCCACGTGCGCCTTGTGCGGCTTCTCGCGGGCGGGGCTGGGCTGCTCGCCGGCGCTGCGGTCCGAGGCGATGGGGGGGATGACCAGGGGCCGCTCCTTGATGAGGTGGACCTCGGCCGACTCCCTGGCCAGCAGGAACGGGGTGGGGTCGGGCATGGCGTCCACCGGTTCCCGCAAGAGGAGTTTCCGGCTCTCGGCCCCGAATCTGTAGACCTCCTCGAACTCCGGGTGCAGCGGGGCCGAGAGGCTCTTCTTCATGCGGCGGCGCGGCGTCTCCGGCAGCTTGTCCTTGGGCGGGGCCGGCTTGTAGCTGGCCAGCGCGGGGCTGCCGGCCGCGCTGCCGTCCGAGGTCCCGCTGGAGCTCAGGAGCTTCCTCTTGGTGGCGTGCAGCTGGGAGGTCAGGTAGGCGATGGTGCTGGCGCGCTGCTCCAGCTCGCTGGACAGCATGCCCAGCTTGTGGCTCTTGACCTTCAGCTCCTCCAGGTACTTCTTCTCGCGCTCCTTGATGGTGTTCTCCAGCACGGCGATCAGCGCGTTCTTCTGCTCCAGCTCCCTCAGCAGCTCGTTGTTCTCGGCCTCCTTCACTTTCAGCTGGGCCTCCAGGTCTTCGCACCGTTTCTTTAGCTCACCGCTTCTCGAGGCGCTGTCTCCTAGAAGGACCAGCGAGGGGAGCAGAGTAAGGACAGGCCCCAGGGGCCAGCAGAGGGGGTCTGTCTCTGCCCGCACTCCCCCACCATGTTGCCAGGCAGGGCCATGGGCTGGGGCCCTGCTCCCTCAGTGCAGCCAGCGGCTTGGGCCCACCCGGCCCCACCACGCCTCCTCCCCGCCCTCTCCCCTCAGGAAAGGCTGGGAGGTCAGGTGGTCTTCGAGGCCACACTCAGCTCTTATTTCTCCCACTTACCACATAAAAGGATGTCTCCAAATTTTAAAACTGCTTTAGTTAAAGCGGGCAGTTTCAGAGAACTAAATCTCTCCAAAGGCTTAGGATTAAACTGTTAGCAGAGCCATCTGTCTGTTCCATGCAAAGCACAGTTTGGAAAGACAAATGTCGACTTTCTCCACGTCTAAAGCACAGAAGCTCTGAAGCTGCAGAGGAGACAGGCTGACAGGCTGCCCCCTTTGCCCGACATGGGTCCCCTCTCAGAATGGCATCCTGGGCCTGTGCACAGGCTCCACCCGGTCCTGCCCCTAACACCACACAGGCCGCGCCCGCTTCTGCGGGCCCCATGTGGCGGTCATAAGCAAGACTCTCCCTGGGCCATGTTAGTGCCGATGCAGGGCAGCTGAATGGGGCAGGTGGCCCATGAAGACAGGCCCTGGTGGTCAGGCCGGAACTAGCACTTGTGGGTACCTCTCAGACGAGGATGCAGGTTCAGAGATATTTGAGAACTTGCCAGACAGCTCCTCTGAGACCCGGGCTGCGTGTGCTGCTGTAAAGCAGTGGTTTCCACTGCTGGGGAGGGGAGGGGCCCACCAGGCCCACCTGAGAGGCTTGCACTGTCTCCACATGAGGCGCCTGTCAGCACCCCCGGCTGATGGGGGGTCGGTTTGGTGGGTGGGTGGCCCTGGGACAGAGGGCTGAGAACCACATGTGGGGAGGGTACGGAGCAAGAACTGTGTCTCTTCAGATTAGCCAGGGCCCAGAGGGGACAGGAAGTGAGGACAGCCTGATTTCGGTGACATGGATGGCAGGGATGCTGGCTGGGGTCCCCAGTTGGAGGTGGACACCCTGTTCTCCTGAATCCCCAGTGGCCCAGGGGCTGCGGAGGGTGCGCCTGGCATCCGTCTCCTGTCCCCAGGCCCCTCGTCTACCACACACAGGGGAAGGTGTCCTGGCTCCTGAAAGGTGCACTTAGGAGACTGTGATGTGAGTAACACCAGTGGGAAATCAATGCTGGCTAACACACTCAGACTCAGGGAAACGGGCGGCGTGTTTCACAAGGAACTAGACACACTCATGAATAGTAACTGCCAGTGCGAAGCCTGTAGAAAGAGTCATCTTGACTCAAATGTGGTTTCTGCACTTTTAAAATCCCCACCCTGTTCTGGGGAGTGAGCTATTTGGGACAGGCCACAGAGGCCCCATTTCTGTCTCCCCTGCCCCGGCTGCCACCAGGCTGAGATCTTTGGAGGTCCCTGACGATTCTGGTGTCAGAGGAGCATTTGTGGGACTAGAGTCTGGAGAAGGATGTTCAGCGATCCTTTGGGGGCTGTCCAGGAACTTGATCCCCCACTCAGCCATGCATGTACGGAGCACACGCTTTGTGCCAGGTCCTGTGCTAAGCTCGATGGACACAGAGGAGGCAGGACCCTGCTCCCGCTCCTCTTTCATTCTGGTTTAAATCATATCTATTTCTTGATTACAGAAGGAACACACATTCACTGTAAAAAATCAGAAGAACCCAGAAAAGCATATACTGGGCATTCCAAATATATGCTTGGTCCCCTAGTCTCCAGGACTGCCCTCCCACCTTTACTTGGAAAGCTCACAGGTGCAACTCTTCACAGCAAATGTGTTTTCTTCCACGTGTGTACCTAGTGAAAATAGCTGGCACCAACACGTGCCCCAGCAGGAAACAGTATCATCAGCTTTCGGGGAGGGAGTTCTTACCTGTCTGATCCGAACTTTTGACAGTCAGCTCATATGTTAAATCTAAAAAGGAGACCGTAAATAATTAAAAGCTATTTAAAAAATTAAAAAATTTTAAAAGCAAATAAAAAAATTAAAAGGAGACCATATACATTAATTTTGTAAGACTGCAGTCTATTTCAAAAGCTTCATCAGCTCTGAAAACGCAGAACCAATTCCCACAATCAGCCCATGAGTCCTGCCCAGACAGAGCCGAGCTGGCAGCATTAGAGGCAAGTGTGAGAACAACAGAAACTCAGCAGCCACTGTCCTCACTTGAGTTCAGAGGCGACCCCTCTTTTCCCTAATACACACCCCAACATCCACAATTGGCAAGCAGCTTGCTCTGCGTATTGCACTTTGGTCATTGGTTCCAAAATGCGCTGCAGTTCTAACCATTGCATTTTGATCTTTCAAGTCTTTGGTAAGAACTGAGAACTGGCTTCACAGCTTTATGCTTGGGGTATGTGGATGAGGCAAAGTGCTCAGAGGGGCTCCAGCGATGATGGGGTTAACCAGAGAGAAAAGTAAAGCCCCTTCCCACTCACTGGTGAGCGAGCCTGGCGTGGCTTCTGAGCCAGCCAGCCTGAAGCCTTCGTGAGGACAGGTTCCGCTCTGCTCCGCAGCCGTCGGTGGCCACCCCCCCCCGCCCCTCCCTGGGTGCCGGCCCGGTACCTGTGCAGTGCTGCTGCAGGCGCCGGATCTCGGCGTGCAGCCCCTTGAGTGTGCTGGCGTGCTCCCGCTGGAGGAACAGGAGGTTCTTCTGCGCGCTCTGCAGCTGGTTCTCCAGGTTTGTGGCTGCCATGCTGACATCCAGATGCCCTGCGGGAGACAGACCCTGGTGGCTGTCTGGGACAGGGAGGGTCCCAAGATGGCCTGGCCCTGGACGCAGAGGGAAGACATCAAGTCCAGGGCTCCCTGATTCCAAATCCCAGCCTCTCCACAGGCTACCCGGCTTCAACAGACTGAGCCCAGGATCCCTCTCGAACGAGCTCCCTGAGGAGGTAAAGCGCCGGCTGCCTCCTCTCAGAAGACCAGGCTCCTGGGAAGTGGCCTCTAGAGCTGGCCAGGCCGGGAGCAGCAGGAGGATGTGAGTGGGATTTCAGAGGGAAGCCCCCAAATCCTTTCCTTGGGAGTTTCCTGAGGACCGTCTCACGGGGCCACGTGGTGGCTGCAGGAGCCTGGGGCCCCGCCCCCACGCCATCAATCCCTCATCGGTCCTCAGCCGCTCGCTCAGGGCACCCGATTCCCTGCCTTGACTGAAACCCGAGACATGTGAAGTCAATCAGCCTTTCTGGAAAAGCTACCGGAGTAATTCCAGATGCCTTACACGGCACTGAAAACTGCTACGGATGAAATGTGGATTATTTGCCTATAAATTACTCTTGTGACTACAGAGCTTCCGCACGCCTTTTCCCTAACTGCCTAAATAATCCTTAAAAAAGGCCAACGAGCACCCCCGAGGAAACACCACTTCTCAGAGGGCTTCTGGTGGGTATGTGCCAGGATGGCACGAGGAACCCTCGGAGGTGACAGCCAGGCACGGTCACCACGCTGGGACCCCACTCCCTCCTTGTAAGTCCGCCCCAGCCCTGGAGCCAAGAACAGTGCGTCCCTGGAACCCAGTACACAGGATTTCATTCCCAAGAGAAAGGTCTCCCAAAGGAAAGTGAAGAAATGCAGAGAAGGACGCAGGATGCGACAGTCAGAGCCCGAGAAGGGTGCACGCCGACTTGTCCTGGGAAGGATGCTCCCGCTGGGAGAGTAGCCGACGAGAGGAAACAGGACGTGCGTTGCTCGGTAGGGATGCGCGCTTTTCCTTATGGCGGGAAGCAGGCTGGCAACGTGCGTCTGGAGCCTGAGAATGTCTCTTCCCTCTGACTTGGCAATTCCATTTCTAGGAATCCACTGGAGGGAGATAACTGCCTCTGTGTGAGAAGATGTAGCTGCACTGTAAGTGCATTTTACAGTCGGAAAAGACTGGAAACAAACTCAAAACCCAATAAGAAGCAATTGGTTGAATCAATACAGGCTCATTTCTATGGAAGGAAGATTGGATTTCCCCAGGCCTTGAACTCTACCTAAAGCCTGGCTGCAGAGGATGCCAGAGTTGAGTTTCCATCAACCGGAGCTTCCCTGGAGGGAGCTGAAAATGGCCTTTCCTCGGGAGCAAGGAAGGTTCCCACCCCTGGAAGCGTCTCTGCTGCAGCCACCAGCTCCTCGTACAGGGTTGCTGGACCAGACACTAATGCTGGCTGAAACCCCACGGTCCTGAGACCCTTATGCTGTGTGGTCAGCACACGGCCTGGGGAGAAGGACACTGGCCTAACAACAGAGCCAGCTCCGAGCAAGGCAAGTCCGGCCGGTGAGCCATGAAGGGCTGCAAGCCGAGCAGCCTCGACATCAGAGGGAGGGAAACTTGGGACCGCTTCTGGGGCTTTGGGTGGAGATGCCCACGTTACTTCCACTCAGCAACCGTGAGTTGGTCACTCCGGCATCAGTTCCGTCATCTCACCGGGAACATGGATCCCTGGGGCCTATGACAGGGTTTGCAAGGGGCAACTCTAGAGGAGACGCCTTGCCATTTACTTGAAAAGCATAGACCCAAATCTGCGCTCCTCTTAGGGGCTTTCCGTCGACGAGGAAGAACTATTTACATTTGATCCGGGGCTTAGTGGGTTTAGGAGGGTGAAGAACGGACCTGGGCAGAGCGTTGCCCCCTCCCAGCAGGCGCACTCACTGCCCAGCCGCGGGGCTGCCTTAAGCATCCGCCGTCTCGCCTCGGTGACCCTCAAGTCCACTTGCTTTTCTCGGCCTCCACACCTAAGCCACATCGCGCCTCACCCAAATCACTGCAGAGCCCTCCCTCGTCCTCCCTTGCCTCCTCGATTCCGTCCATCTCCACGTGGTAGCAGAGCACAACTTTCACAGAACCTTCGACAGTTCCCACTGGGCTGAGTCGGGCTGTCCATGCGACCCTGTGACTGGCCCTTGGGGCCTTAGTGTCCCGGGGGCTCAGCCTGCCTCCAGGTCCTCTGCTGGGCCTCGTTCTTCCCACTGGGGGCCTTGCCGTGGCTCCTCTGTGCAGAACGCTCCTCCCTTCGGCCCACCTTTCCCATCTGCGTGTCCTTCACTTCCTGGTATAAGTCCACTTCCTCCAGGAAGCCCTGGCCCCCAGACTGGGCAGGGTCACGCACTGCCGCATGTCATGGCTGCCCAGAATTCTAGTTGTCTGTCTCCCACCTCTGTGCACAGACTGCAGGCTTGTTCACGGCTGGATTCCAAGTCCTTGCACGGTGCCTGGCACCCAGGGGGCCTGCGGTCAGCACTCGCTAAGCCAGTGGGCCACAGTGCCAGGCTGTGGAGTGTGGCTGGGGCACCAGGGGAGCTCCAGGCCTCCAGGGCTGAAGAGCCTTTGTTTCTATGAGCTTCTGACTTAATTTCCAGGCATGCCTTGCTCAAAGAAAGCATGATATACTAAAATTGCAAAACAGTTTTGTTCAGCACTGACAGTACAAAATGAAGTGTGCCCAAACCTGGAAATAAACATTTGCTTCTGTGATCTACCCAGGGGGCAGGGAGAGGAGTGGAAATGTGGCCTCGGCGGGCACTCCCTTCCCATCACAGTATGACATGAAATTTTGTTTATAACAAATGTAATATGATTTAAGTAAGTGTTCGCATTCTCGCTGCCTTGGTGAGTCAGCGACTTGAACTGTACTAAATCTGTAATTCATAAATTCACCGTCATAACTACAGAGATCAAAGTGTGCCCTTGGAGCTTCTCATTACCACGGGCAGGCAGTCTCGGGAAGAAGGAACACAAGGTGAACGGACGAGTCTGATTATTATTACGTGCGAAGCCAGCAAGGGAGCTCCGACGGCTCCGTCTGGAGTACTGACAGTCACGGCACGAGGATTTTACAGCGTGAGATATTCCATTTGGATGTTGGCCTCCCCTCTCCCATACTCTGTGCTGATCTGAGAGGCCCGGGCGAAGGGAGGCCATCTGTGTGGCGCAGTCTCCGGTTGCTGGATGTACACGAACAAGACACTTCCGCTTAGGTCCGAGGAAACAAGTCGCATCTCCAAGTGGCATCCAGGTTATTAAATTATTTTCTCATCAGCTCAGAAGGATAAACAGTAGCACTGATGTCCTGAGGACAGAGTTGCCGCTGTTTAAAAGAAGGTGATGCTTTAATTTCTTAGCCTTAGCTACTGGTGACCTGGAATCACTGTTAAGACTTAATCCTTCCCAGATGTTGACCTGAAGGAAGCTGCAGGAGCATCCAGGCCAAGGAGACGTAGCTGAGAGATGAAGATAATCTGGAGGAGGGGATTGAATTGGGCCTGGGAGGCTTAATTCAGAATCTCTAAGATACTCTGGGGGTCAGGGACATGGAGCAGCACTGAGGACCCCACCCTAAAAGGATCAGTGTGATGGATGAAGGTGAAATGCGGCCGTCTGCTACAGATGAATAATGCATCCTGCTTGGGCAAAGGCACTCGGCCCATCTCAGCTGCGTGTCAACCGGTAATGGAGGGTGACGTTCACAAAGCATGGCTGGCAAAACACTGCCCTTTCTGTGTCAGAAGGGCACCTGCTACATGTGGTGGGCTCTGTACTGCAGCTTTCTGTCTAGAGGCAATCCAATTTTGTTCTAAGCGTTACGGCGAGCCATCGGTCAAAGGCAGCATGGCCTGGACATGGGCCCTCTTCTGCCCTCGGAGACGCAGCCTCACGTGGAGGATGGGGTTCCAAGTGACTGTTGTTTCCAGGGCCCGGCCACAGTGGCAGCCAGGTGGCAGGCCCCTCCCCAGCGAAGCTGCCCGCTCTGCCTGTGCTCTCCCCACGGAACCCCAGCAGAAGCCAAGGGCACGGCGTCTCAGAGCGAGACCGCCTGCAGGAGAGGCTCCCTGGAGCGTCACACCCAGGTTAGGCCATGCATACGTTTCTCCTGTGGCAAGTTCACCAGGAATTAACTCTCTGTGAATTTACTGCTCACTCTGTACTGTCAAGAGAGTTAGCCCTTGGAAAGGGCCAGATTCTACAGAGACGGGCACCTGGCCAAGACGGCGTCCTGGAGCGGGGAGAGAGACTAACGTCCTCCTGGAGTGGTGACGTGCCAACATGACGGGCAGAACCCCGACCTCACTGGGTCTGCTCTGCATCGGCGTGAGGACGATGGCTGTCAGTAGCTCACGTCCAGTTCTCACCCCAATTCAAAAGGAGCACCCTTCCCTCTCTTTCAGGGCATTAACGTATAAACGATGACATGGAGATTTTATTTATGGACCATCTCTGCTTGCACAAGCAGAGCGCTTTCCCACCACTCATGTCGTTTGTTCTCACGACAGCCCTCCAAGGGAGAACAGGAATATATCCTGCCCAGAAGCGAACACATAAATCAGGAAATGCTGCATCTCGGCCTGGCAGCGTCTCCTGGACCTTGGGTCCTGTGGGTGAGAATCTTGAAGGCAGGGGTGGGTTTGAAATTCAGAATCTCAAATATCGAAATTCAGATTCTTTCCCCAAAGTATACATCACGTCTCTAATGCTCTGAACCTGAGGGGGAAGTCAGCGCAGTCCAGGGTGGGAGCCTGCTGGCCTGGGGAGGCACGATGCTTCCCCAGCAGAGCCTGGAATAGGCCCACTCAGAGGCAGGACCCATGGCTCGCACGCGCCAGCTTGGAGAGTCAGCCGCCGAGAAGGCCCTGCTGCCCAGCCTGTACGGCAGAGAGACTCACCAACGAGCCTGGCTTTCACTACCGGCACAGTCGTCCAGGAGGCTGGCTGAGGGCATCCTGGGCCTAGCCAGGGCCAGTTCAGGAAGAAAGGACGAGGTACCGCCGCACTGCATGTGTATCTTGATCCTCGGGACCCCTGGTGGGTGCCCAGCCAGAGAACCAGGGCCACATGCGCGCTCTTCCTCTCCAAGGCCAGGCTGACCGGAGTCCTCGGGGGGCTGAGTCAGTGTGAAGGCTTTGCCTGGGCCAAGAGCAGCGCCTCAGCTCAGCCACCAGCAGCCAGAAGCAGCCCTGCTGTTACAGTGGAGAGGAACCAAAGCTAGACTCATCTCTTCCCCCTTGAAACACACATCTTTCTTTTTCTGACACCTCTCCCAAGCTCACACAGACCTTGCCTACGTTCTGCCTCCACACACAGCCCCCATCGTGTCACAGCCCTCAGGTGCTCCTGGGGGTCAAGCCCCAGGTTCCCAGAGGCCCTGCCTTGCCCCCGATGGTCTACACTGCTGCCTCGCACCCCTCCCAGCACGGGGCCTCTGCACACCATCAACTCCCAGTCTCCCCTCGCGTCTGAACTCACACTACGTGCGGGCTTCAGATACTTTTATTTGGCTTCCTGCTGGGGCCGAGTGGAGGTCTCGACAAGAATCACACGGCATTAACCAGAATGCGCAGCAGCAGCACTGACTGAACACGACCTCACCCCGTCATCTGCTCCGACGCCGGGGGCAGTATTTTACAGTATCCCTGGACCACATTTCTGAGATGAAGAAGAAATGGTGTATCTTTGATAGGAAAAGGTCTCACCATTTGAAAACAGGAAATTCCTTTGTTCCTGGGAAATCAGAAGTAGGCTTAGCTTTTCGCTCAACACAAAGCTGGTGGAAATAGGGTAATAATTTTAGAATCTGGGGGAAAAAAATAGCGCACCAGCGCTCACGCGGTAGTGGTGAATTAGTTATAACAAGCTATCTTAGATTCTCGCCATGAATAAGTTATGACCCATTCACATCTGGGTCTCATGCCACGAAGGATCGGACAGCGGGAGCCCCGCTGCCCCCTCGGCCGGCGCTCTGCAGAGCCCGGGACCCTGGGGGACATGGCGGGCGCCGCCTGGCGCCTAGGCGTTCTGCGCTCAAGCACCTCTGTGGCCTGTTCGTGGGCACTTTCTGTGCTGCTCTGGCGTCCTGCGGCCGGAGCACTGTCACGGAGAAGGTGAGGGCTGGCCAGAGGACAAAGGCAGCAAGTATCGTGGTTAAATGTGGGAGAACAGATGATTCTAGCTGGGAGGCGGGGTCCTGAATAGATTCACAGACTCGGGAAATGTTGAGGGTGGGAGACCTCCAAAATCAACTATTCCAACACCTCGTTACCTCAAGATTAAGAACTTGCAGCCCAAAGAGGACTTGCTTAGCACAGTGGGACGAGAGAGAGCAGAAGGGACAAGGTCTTGCGGGGCTGGACGGTGTCTGGGGTTAAACTGGAACGCTATCTTGTCACCTAAGCCAGTGTAGTATCTCGTTCCTGTGCTTCAGTGCTAAGCGCACTCACTTACGGTGCCTGGCGTATGGTTAAGTGCTCAGCAAACGTTAGCTATATTACTTTTATGTAAATATTGGTCAATATATATATATACCTCCACGCTGTTTACTTAGTCCCACGCTAGGGTATTTCCTGAACATCATCTAAGTGTGGAAACGAGCCAGCAAAGGATTCCAATTACTTCCAAAGAGGGAAACATAAAAACAAACAGAAGCATTTTCTGCTGGTCTTTATCTTCCATTCTCACTGGAGAGGGGCTGTGTGGGGAAGGGAATAAAGAGAGTCAGGCAGAGCCAGGCACCCTGAGGGACAGTCAAACCTACTTCCTGCTTTGAAACCACCTGCAGTACTCGACAAGAAGCTAAAAAAAGGTCGAAGGCTAATTAGGCCATCAGCTCTCAATTCAAAATACCTGCTTTAATAAAGAAAGGAACCTTAACCGACTCCAAAAAATGAATCCTGACATTCTGAATTCATAGCAGTCCTGGATAAAGAAACTGTTTTCGGTTGTAGGACCCTGCCATTTCTACTTGTATGTGTGTTTATGAAATTCAATGGGTAAGTTATTGGAGAATCCCTAAGAGCGAGGGCACCAAGAAAAATGACATCACTTCAAGGATGCGTAAGCACTCAACACTCCAGAATGTTTTGGTAAAAAGAAGGAACACCATTAAAAAGTGGAAGCAAAAAAAAGTTTTTGAAAGCAAAAGGTGCAATTTTTTTTTAAGTGACAAAAAAATCTTGTTTATTAATCATTCTTAAAGAACTGGGATTTTTTTTTTTTAAAGATTAACAGATGGGTCAAGAGCTGGGTGCAGGGGCGAGAATATTGGGCTTCGATTCAGTTGTGGCCAAGTTCAAGTCGCAGCCTCTCTATGCCCTTACCTTTCCCTCCATAACATGAGGAACAATAATAGTACCTAGTGATTGGGGGGATAAAATCAGGTGTCTCCAATAAAACACTGAGCATATGTCTGGTCTACTGTGATAAAGTGGTAACTGAACCAAATTTGCACTCATCCAAATATGGAAACTTTGGATGGAAATGTTTTTCTGGGGTCCTGTTCTCTGTCTGGGTAGGCAGTGCACATTGGGTCTTAAAAGACTGTCTATAAAAGCTAAAAGCGGGGAGCTCCAGTAGAAACCAAAAAGAAAAGCATCTTTTTCAAGATAATCACCTCACAAAGTAATCTGATTGTCTGCCGATCAGGGGTCGAGCACGGCACATCTAAACTATGCAATCATTACCAATGACAGCGTAGATCTATGTTTATTGACAAGGAAATATGCCTATAATAGGCTAAGTCAAAAAAGCATATTAAAAGCTGTACGTATCATACATTTGTAGATATAAGAGATAAAAATCTAGACATACAACGAAGCATTAAAAGCATTTATCTCTAGATGGTGGACTGTGGGTGATTTTTACTTTTTTTAACTGAAGCACAGTTGATTTATGATGTGTGTTAGTTTCTGGTGCACAGCACAGTGGTTATACAAATTCTTTTTCATTACAGGTTATTACAAGCTGTTGAATATAGTTCCCTGAGCTGTACAGTACAACCTTGTTTATTTTATATATAGTAGTTTGTGGCTGATTTTTAATTCTAAAGAATTCTATTTTTGTACTGCCTAAAGCTTCTTTAATATGGAACATACATTACTTTATAGTCAGAAAAAAATTATAAAGCAATTTCTCTTAGAAAAGATAACCACTAAACTACCCACTAGCAAAGTGGTAGCATGTGTATTGGTTACGTTGTTCCAGGGTAGGCTTGGGTTGCTTTACCAGAACCAAGAAAAATTAACGGGGAGGCAGTTTTTATAAAAGCAACAATTTAGTGTCCCTGAGATATGCAGAACACGACCATGATGAGCACTTGAGGACGTCCCCACCCCCGCGCGCTGTGCATTCCTGTAATTCTCTGACATTATCCATCATAAAATGTAAGGCTCATCAACAATTCTTTAGACGCTGACAGCCATTTCCTTCGGAAAGAACGGACGGCCCAACGTGAAAGTCGTAATGGATGTGATTAGAGGGATCGGCAGTCAGACGTGGAAATACGATACGAGCTTGTCTGGGAAGCCTGCAGCCACTGGGGGCCTACGTGATGGATTTATTAACCGCGTTTCTCTGCAGTCTGATCATCTCATACTTCAAGAGATTCTATTTGGCTTCTATTTAAAGACCATGTCAGGCGTCTGCACACTGGCAGGGGCTCAGTCCCTGCGTGTGAAAACGTCTCAGGGAGAAAGTGAGTCAGTTTCAGGCTCTGTGGGCTGTGCAGGCCGAGGTGGACAAATGCAGGAGCTCCCACAGTCTGCAATCACACGGTACCTTCTGGGAGTGCCCAGGGCCTCCCGGAAAATGCGGTGACTTCGTGGCCAGAATGCCCACACCCTGTGGCAGGCCCCACCTCAGGAGGCAGGAGCACCAGCATCCCATCTCTCGGCTGCGAGGGGTTGCCGTCCTGGCGTAACGCCAGTACATGGTCGGCTCAGCACTTCCTGTGTCAGGGAGTTGCTTCGAGGGAAGGAGGTGGCCAAGTGGCCGGTGGGGCTGTGGTGGCTCTGCCTGGCCTTCCTGCTCTCCCTGCATCCTCCGTCTCCCTTCCCTGGGCAGCCTCCAGATGACTGCCCTCCGGGATCACCCGGACAGCCGTACCTCATAAGCCAGAGCAGAAAACATTTGCAGCTAAACGGGGATGCCATTTGTGAGTTTCTAACAAGCTTGTCACTTACTGAGATGATCCTGAGCCAACAATCTGGGGACACAGAAATCTCACAACTTGCCCCACAAATAGTTCTACCCAGGGACGCTTCCCTCTAGATGGAAAATTAGCAGGCAGGTCATATCTTATCAGTGTTTCCATTTCCTTATCTGACTGCGATTACTGCAGATTTTAATTGTCTGCTGGTTGGTAACTAAAAAGTATGGTGGCCCAAGTGCCACAGTGTCTTCACACGGATGAAGCAGGAGAGGTGTCTTACCTCTTAGTGCCTGATGATCACTGTTCTAAGTCGCACTTTCGAGACTGAGAAGACTTGCGTTAAAAACCGTGTGGTTTGCCGAACAGATGAACCATTTCAACTGATTTAACTGATAGGCCTTCTTTTAGGTGGTTTGTGGGCCTGCCTAATTATAGTACAGGTTTTTAGGAAAGAAAAGGTATTATTAACTGAAGCTCTATACACTTTAATTTAGCCGTCCTTTTCCTTTATTACTTACAATAAAGTAGAGTAGTCAATTGTTTCATTAGTGCTAATAGAACATATTTATTAGCTAACCCCTGCCTGGGCAACTAAGAAGAGATCCCTTATACAGAAAAGAGACTTCATCCTTGTGAGGTACCAGGAAGGCTCTGCCCAGTCCCAGCCGTGGCCTCGTGGACAGCGTTACCAGTTAGCGAGGCAATTGAGCAAAGACAAGGCGCCTCCTCTGACTTGACCCTCTACAAAACGGGTCCACACGAGTTGTTTCAGAAGAGTTTAAACAGGGAGGTTAGTGGAGATCTTTGGATTACCAACAACAGTCCAACAACAGTCAGTGATGAAAGTCACCAAGACCAAGCATTCGATTTTAGTAATTACATTTCCTCTGGGGATCACCGGTAAAGTATTTCTATGGGAATTTTTTTCTATGGAATAACAGCTTGAGTTACAAGTATTTTTAAAAGAAGATAAACATCGTTTTAAAAAGGCTTTTACCTAGATCTTCATCTGCCGTAACATTTTTGACGGCTTCAGCGTGTCCACCTAAGGCTGTTGGACCTCTTGATTTCCCATCTACTGATCTGACAGTCCCGACATACGTTATTTGCTTCTTTAAAAGTTTCCTTTCTGTGAGCTTCCTGGGCTGTGCAGAAGAAATGAGGCACATTTGCTGATGACATTGCAGGCTGACTCCCAGAAAGTTCTTTGTACTCACAATGATTCTTTATTGTGTCAGGGAACCGGAGAATTCCCAGACTCCCAGATTCCAGGGCTTTACTAAGTTGCGCAGTAAGTTCCGGGGGAGGAGGGGAACGCCCCACAAAACACCGGTCCCTTAAGAAGGTCTGGCATCTGAAACAAGCAAGCCACGACGCTGAGACCCAGATGGAGCTGATGAGCGCGAGGAAGCGGCGAGGTGCGCAGGTGCCGTGCATGCAGTTTAGGATTTGTCACTGCAACCAAATTTGGATCCTATTAGGTAAATGAGCCATTAGTGCACGACCCCAGGAGAAATAACTGAAAACAGGTAAAGAAAGTAAACGAGGCCGGGCAGCTGTACGGCAGAGACTGGCAGCTGTGGGAGGAGAGCAACGTGGGGGAAAGAAAACAATCACTGCACCTCAAACTCATTTCCATTTTTCAGGGAAGGGGATGCAATTCAGTTGTTTCTCATTCGTACTGTCCTTGACCTTGATACTTTTTCTTTTGCACTTTTGTCACTTTTTCCATTTGTATGGTGGCCTTTGTCTTGCTTTCCTCTTGTATTTGACCTCGTGCTCCCACAGTGGGATTAATTATAATCCTTGGTTCGTGAGACTCTTTCAGGGCCAACTTTTATAAAGATACTTTTAATAATAAGCATATGATGCAGCCATATTTTTGGAACGTGGCCATTTTGGTCTAGGGTGCCCAAATTCTCCATTTCAAGTCCAAAATTCTTAGGTTGGGTGTTTCGGCTTCTTCTGGTTGATCCAATTCTGCTGGAGTCTGCTGGTCAGTTGGGAGCCCGGGGAACTTGTTTTTCCTCCCATTTTTCATAACGGGCAGGACAGTCACCTCAGATCACAGGGGGCACTTTTCTTGCTGGTTGTGGGAGGGCGCGAAGCAGCTTCCATCTCAGCGAAACAGCTGCTACGTGTGCGGCCCGTGACGCTTTCCAGCTGGCTTTGCCCTGCTTTTCTAGGGTGTGACCACTGCAATTTAAAGTGAGCTTGCTAATGGTCCCAGTGTTGGGTGATGGTCCCTTCCGTCTCTCCCATCTCTCCCAGCTCTGCCCTAACCCAGCCTCGGGGTCAGTCTAAGGCTCCGGGCAAGAAAATACTCAAAGGTTATTTTTCAGTCACCAAAAGCTGAAAATCGTCCATAAAAATAATGACTATGGCTGTTATTTACCAAGTGTCAATGTGCCAGGTTCACAGATAAGATAATCACTTAATTCTTGAAACAATCACACAACATAGGTATGATACGCATTTTTTTAAGGAACTAAGGCTCAGAGGAGTGAGACCCTTGCCTAAGTTTACAAACACAAAGCATGTGAGCTAAATGCAAATCTCTTTTCAAAGGCTGGCACCTTCTCTGCCTCCAAAAGTGTGGAGTTTGGAACCAGAAGGTCTCATGGCAGCTCTGGGAGGAGCTGCCAGTCCTGGTTGCTCCCTGAGGAACGTTCCATCCCAGTGCGGCCAGTACAGGACGGAGCAGCGGTGACGATGCTGACAGTGACAGGGAAGCTGCCACCTGCCCTAGCGTACTGGGTGCTGGGCTGGGTGCTTTCCGTGCCTTATCTCCTCAGACCCTCCCAAGGGCTCTGGGAGAGGTGCTTGTTGGTTTCCCAGCCCTGCGCACTGGGGAGCTGAGGCAGACGGCTCTCAGCTTATTTATCTGCCTGATTGAAATCACACACAAACTCGGTCCTTTCCTGGTGCTCTGTGGCTCCTCTTCCCTTTTCTTTTCAAGGATGGAGAAATTGTGCTTAATTTAACATAGGTCTACATTTTTAATCAAGAGAGAGCTAACCCTTGGCTCAAAATTTCTTTTAGCTGAATCTTAAGGCATCCAGTGACAAGATTTTACTGAGGTGTGGCCTCCCCTGCCAGCTGCAGTCCACTAGACAGTGGGCTGCAGAGATGGGCCGTGCTCTGGTATGAGCCACAGCAGCGCGGCAGGGCAGGAGTTAACCCCCAGGCTCTGGAGCCAGTGCCGGACTGCCGCTGTCTGAATCCTAGCCCTGCCGCTTATTCACTCTGTGCCTTTAGGTGAGTTATGTATAACTCTCCGTGCCTCACTTTCCTTATCTGCAAAATGGGCAAATGGCACATACTTTATTAGGGTTGTTGTGAAGATCAAATGAGTTGATCTAAAGAGGCCACTATCCAATAGAACTTCCGGCGGTGCTGGAAATACTCTCTTCTCCGCTGTCCACTAGCGCAGCCACCAGCCACATGAGCACCTGCCACATTGAGCCCGTGACACGTAGCTGGTGTGTCTGAGACATGGAATTTTTCATTTTATTTATTTTGATTTGAATCAACTCAAATTTAAATCGTCCCATGTGGCTACGGCTGACCATATTGGATAGCGCAGGTTTAAAGCAATTACGCCTGTGCCTAGAACTGTGTGATGGCTACTGTCATTGCTTCCCACAGGGGCCCATCCAAGTGGTCTTCCTTGGCTCCCAGGCACACTGTGTGGAGTCTGCCGTGGCCTGCTCCCACCTTGCGCTGAAAGAACAATTTAGCAGGTTTATTCGAGCTTCCATTGTCATCCCATCCCATCTCAGGTCTTCACAGCGTTTATCACTACCTAAACTTAGGTCATTTATTGACCTTTATGAACCGGAATGTCAGGTCCACGAGAACAAGGGCTTTCTGCCTGCTCCCTGCTGTAACACCAGCGCCCAGAGCAGGGAGTGCCTCCCTCTAGTAATCCGAGCTGGCCCTTTTTAGAAAGCGTTCTCTCTGATTGAGAATTAGTGGTAATCTCAGCCAGTCTCTGGTCTGACATCCACCCACCCCCGTACTCAAGGTAGTTTTTTTTGTACTGGTGACACGAGAGGACTTGAAACCCTTCTCCGACTGGCATGCAAATAAGGCCGAGGAGGAAGGACAGCTGGCTCCTGCATGCTTTTGGGGAAGCTTGCAAACAAAAAGGCCAAAAAACCATCAAGCCACAAAAATGAAATAAAATTTCATTTCAGAGGGAAATGCATAGTGTGTGACATACAGGATCTCGTCAGGTGCCCCTTACTTACACCTGGATGGTGACTACTGTCAGGGGCTGGCTGTGTGGATTCCCGGGGCTCACACAGCACTGCGCCAGAGGGGTGGCTCGGCCTGTGTGAACTGGGCTCAGTCCTCCACTTTCCAGTGGAGGCAGGAACTCAGACACTCAGGAAATGCACATGCTGAGCTTTGATGGTGCTTTTCCTGGTCCGTGATGGAACAAAAAAAAAAAAAAAAAAAAAAAAAAAAGAGGACGATGCAGCGAGTTTTTCATCAAGCTAACTTTATTCAATTCGAAGGATCAGTCTTTATTTCCATTTTAGAACTTCCCAATTAAAAAATACACTGCTCCACGAATTCTACAGGCCTGGAAACCACTCGAGGCACCAACAGGTTATGGTGACTGCCAGGAGCTTAACAACCTCAGCGATTTTGTTTTCTAATTTATCTTCTCAAGTTGACAAGGCCCATTAGAACAGGCCAAGCAACCAGTCCTCCTCCTAAATGTGCACCTTGAGGTTAAAGATCAAGCCAGCATAGGTTCAAAAGTGCTCACTGCGTCCTCGGCCCTGTGCCTTCAGCTCACTGGGGATATGAGACTCAGCCACCAAAGTACAAAGAAAAAGTATAATTCAGCCCTCATGAGGCACACGCCAAGTACAGGGGCCGGGGGAAGGGTAACCCACAGCTGCACCTGAAGCTCTGCCTCACGTACCTGCTTGCCTCCCGCATGAGGCCACAGGTCCCTGGCAGGCGGGGACTGCATCCCAGCGTTCCCAGTGCCGCCCACGGTGCCAGGCACGTGGAGGGATAATAAATGTCGAGTAGCTAAGGGCTGCAGTGACCCGGACGGTCCTGTCCTGAAGAGGCTGGGACTGGAGCTGATCCTCTGAGATGGGGGGTCGGGGGCTGGTTTACATAGGAGGAGGTTAAGTGTGAATGGAGCTTTAGAAGTCAGTGAGACCACAGAAAGAACATTCTGGGGAGTGGTGGAAAAGAAAGTTACATAGAAAAGCTTGGGCTGGGTTTGAGTCGCTTATTAAAAGTTGCTCAGAAAAGTTAAGGTGGAAGAAACAGGAAATGGTGAAAAGCTGAGCTTTTACTCAGTAGAGGCAAAAGTTCTACCAAAGGGAACTGAGTTGGTGGGGATGATGCGGGATGGAAGGAAGGGAAGGGTGGCAGCAACAGATCGGGGAGCTCGGAGGGGATCGGCGTGAAAAGGACCACCTGGTCCTGACTCAGTGCTCACGTGCCGAGCACCAAGCGACGCGGTGTAAACGCTCCGAGGACTAGATACTCTGATCCCATCCCACACAGTAACAAACAGGCTGAAGGGGCCAAATGACTTCCTTAAAGTCACAGCTAGCAAGTGACCGGCAGGGCTTCATCCCAAACCAGGCTGACTTCAAGGCCACACCATGAACTCAACTCTTCTCCCCAGAAGATGAAAGGCTGGCGTGCCCCACAGACGCAGAGCATTGTCTGCCCCATAATCCACTTGTTAAAACCCCTCTTCCGCTCTTTCCTTTTCCCATATTTTAAGTTTTAAGCTTCTCCAGCCTACTCTTTCGTGCTCTGTGCTCAACCAGAAGAATTTCGGTGCTTATTCTTGAGGATGCTGCTTGTGAAAAGGCCTTAGAATGAGAGAATATGTTTCTTCACTGCTAAAGCTGCAGAAAAGCAGGCACTATTCTGGGCTAACAAGCTAGTTCTGTTAAAGAGCCACAAGCTTACTGTGCTATTCTGTGTGGAAACCCGTGTAAAAATGTACACCCCTGTTCTGTTTTGTTAAGGAACAAGGATTTTAAGACATCTGCACTTTAGAGATTGTTGCTGACTCGTTTCAAAATGTAACTTTTAACTTCTAAAAGTTTGCTTTTCTAATTGGTTGCCTTACTTGACAACCTATCATCTGAGTAATACAAAAGAGGTAACTCTTTTTTGAAGATACAGATGCTTTGAGGCTTCCTGGTTAGTTAAAGGAGGGATGTGGTACTCTCTTCGTACAGAACGTTGAATTCAACACAGACGCTCATGCCTTCTGCCCTCAAATCGACGGGGGTGACTGGGATGGCTCGCCAGCGTGGGGTTGGAGCGAGGGGAGGATGGAGGGGAGGAAGATGATCCGGCAGAGAGTGGTAATAGTAATGCCCCTGGTCCTGGTGAGGGGCTGGCCTGACTAACCTGCTCGGAACGTCCTCCAGGTAAGGTTATCTGCACAGTCATTGTTTTACAGCTGATGCAAGGGACAGTTGGTTGTTTTGATCCAAAGACGACATGGAATCGATGTGTAAATGTCCTGAGTGGAAACAAGTGCAGGCGGTCAGGAGGAGAGAGCTGAGCCCCGTCTATGAGTCGGATCGAGCCAGGTGGCGGTGCCCAGGGGAGACAGGCAGGGCCTGGGGACGCTGTGGTTGTCACGTTGGGGAAGGGGCACTTCTGGCATTGGGCGGGCGGGGCAGGGGGGGCTGCTCAACAGCCCGCCATGTGCGGGGCAGCCCCCACAGCGCTGGACAACCCGGCCCCGAATGCCACAGTGTTGCGGTTGAGACGGTGGGTTAGTCCGTCTAATCTGAGGCGGGCATTTTTCCCCTTTTGACTCAGGGTTCACTCTGTGCTCCTTAGGTTTCCTGGATGGCTAGTAAACCGTGGGTGATGGGGCTCTCAGGGGGGACAAGTCCCAGCCACCTGCAGCCTCCTTCCTCTAACTGACCTTGGAGGACAGGCAACGGCCAGTGAGAGGCAACCAGGGGTCCTGTCTGAGGGAGGCTCTCCCCCACTTCTCTCTCCGGGGACGCAGGCGCGCAGGGAGGCACCGCCTTGCCCGCTTCATTACTGGGTCAGGATACACGCGTCTCCTTTCTTTTGCTCCGAAGGAAGGGGCTGCACATAAACTCTAATTTGCCTAGGAATATAATAATTTTCCTCCCGTTTTTTGGACAGTATGAGATTTTGTTTTTCCTGTATGAAATGCTTAAGGGAACTGAGGACTGGAGAGGGTGAATGCAAGAGCCCCAAACAGGGCCTCAGTATTATGGTTATACAGCCATTTTCTGCAGACATTAAGTGGATATATCGAAGTCAACCTAATGTATGCTTTGAACAGGAGCACTCCAATCTACACCGGGGGATCTCTAGGAAATGCTCATGGTTAAAGGCTTTAACACGTCTTGAATGCAAAGAAATTCCTGTTTTTAAGGAGACCACTAAATGCTTACATAAATCTTAGGATTCTGAAGACTCCCAAGAAATTTATGAACTAATGCCAAAACTCTGAATATTTTACATGTACTGGCACTTTAAGAAAAGGTTTCCAAGCTGGGAGAAATGAAAGTACAGGCTCCATGGCCACCAGGAAGCCCTGTTTTTCAAAAAAGAGCCATAATTTAACTTTGTAATTGGCACAAACATACTGCAGAAGCTAAAGAAGTGAGTGTCGCGCTGGTAATTTAAGAAATGGCTTTCTACTTGGAAGAGGTCTCTTCCAAAGTAAAAACAATTACTCAGGTTATAAAATCCCAGTTTAGAAACAAAATGTAAAGATGCAGGTGCAAGCTGAAAAGCTATTTATCTTTTTCTAAAGAAAGCTTCTGTTAAGAACAAGAAAGAAGGAACTCCAATAGAACATGGAAGGCTAAATGAAGAAATTATTAAAATACTCTTGAGGCAAATCCTTTCATTCGTACGTTGCCTGGTGACTCTGTAAAGCAAGGTTCTGTTTCCCTCTGTGGGGGCGTACAGAGTGTCAGAGCTCACTCTCTCAATAAAGAAAACACCTTTCTCTGAGCACCTCCGAGCAAGGCTGCACGGAGGACAGCTGGGATACGGGCGACAAACAGGACAGGGGAGAACCCGCCACCGTGGAGCTTATGTTCCTACCGGGGAGGGACAGACAACCCCGCACACAGTAATCCGTACAAAGAAGCGGGCTTTCTGCAAAAAGACTAAACTGAATTGCTCTTCCTAGATTCCTCACAGATCATTATTAAAGAGTAGGTAAACCTGAGCAGACAACTAAAATGAGCTATAGCTTAAGAAACGAGTAACTTTACAATTTACTTTTTAAAAATCTCAGACATTACATTACATTAACCTATAAAGCTACTCTACTCCTGCCAGCTGAGTAATGCTCTAAGATGCTGTATTTCTCTGACAAATTCTTAGTAGCAACAATTGCATTATCCTTTAATGTAAATTGTATGTATTATTTAAAACCCCCAATTCTCTTCGGACTGCTAGTGAGGTGGTTAAGTTAATAATCTATATTTACCTAAAGACTCGTGAAGAAATGAAAATTTAAACAAGGAAAAACACACCTTATCACCTCATGATCCCTGCAGTTCATCTGCTAAGTACTTCTGAACACTTCTCCTTAAAGCTCAAATTCAGATGGTGAAATCAATGGATATTTTACAGGCATCTGATATATCTGATAACGCTTTACAACCATAGTTTAAAATCTCTAAATAATATATTGGTATTAAAATATACTATTTGGAAGCACGTGTGTGTGTGTATATGTGTGAATCGAGGTATATTAAAAGGAAATCACTAAAAACTGGTGTATAATCGAGGAGAAAAGACTAGTAGCTCACAGAAAAGAAAATCAGCCTCTGGGATGCGAACTGTTCTCAACAAAGAAGGATCTTTATTCGTCTCGCCTCCGCACGGCCTGCCCAGAAGACAAGACGCGTCGCCCTCCCTGCAACATGTGATTCTCTTATTCTTTTTTTCTGACTCTTACTCTGACTATGGTCAATTGTGAAAACAGTGAGGGTGCCTCACCTGTGGAGGAACTCATGTTTCTCACGGTCCTCATGTCACCTGATGTGGGGGCCATTTTAGAAACACTCTCCCTTTGGAGAAAACCATGGTCAAGGCTGTCCGTGACCAGGCATCCCTGTCAGATGGACCAGGCCCCTCTGGCAGCTCATCCCCACGACGTGCCTGTCCCAGATCAGCCCCCCGCCCCCTGCCGCGGTACAAGGGCCTCTGGAGGCTGGAAGGGGGCCCTTGTAACCAGACCACCGTCAGCGTTCCCAAGACAGCCTCTCGGCGGCTCCAAGGGACTGAGCTTCCTCGCCTGGCTCCTGCGCCCACGGCCCTGTGCCCGCGCACGGGAAGCGGTGCTAGGGAGGCTTCGACCCGACTGGCGTGCCCCCCCCTCCCCGGCGTGGCTCAACAGCACGAAGAGCTGCGTTACTCGCTGGGGGGCATGCAGACAGAGAGCAGCTTAGCGCTTCCCTTCGGGGGACGGCATTTGTAAATATATTCAAATGTTTTGTTCAAACAAGGAAAGTGATTTTCATGTGACCGTTTAGTAATTTCACCAGATGTAGAAGTATGTTCATCAGCTGACACAATGACCATCAGAAAGACTTCTGAAATATTTTATTTCTGGATTTGGCACGGTAAATGTGTCTGTTTAGAACTGGAGCCCACAATTTACAGGTCAGATTGGAAATAAAGCTGTAAGGCCCTACACAGTCACTGTATCATCCAGAATCAGAAGAGGTGGTTAAATGTGAAGATGAAATTGAAAAAAAATAATAACCTGGCAGGATTTTGCAGAAACTGGAAGGAAGCAGCCAGATGCCCCACCTGTAGACTGTGAACAGGAGAGTCTTAACAAACAAAAAACTGGGACCTTCATCTAAAAAACTGAGTAGACTTAAGAGATTTCTGGTTGCTCCCCCAAAGACGAAATCTGTGCTGGATGAAGCTGTGTTATACCATAGGCAGCACCATGCGTTCCATCCACAGGTGCAAGGAGCGTGGGTGACAAGGAGCCTGTTAGGGTTTGACTGTCTACACTGTCACTTCCACCCTCCTGCTGGGATTTGCAGTTCTGTGGACCTCTGATACCAATGCTCTGACACTCACAGCATCTCTGCTAGGAAGACGCTGGCCCCAACTGCTTAACAATCTCTAACTTCACTTGGTTTTCCTCTGAGGCTCAGGGGTGGATAATCTGCTTCCCTCAGACTCGTGGTGATACTGGGAAGTCCTGGTGGCACTCTGAGCCTACCTGCAAAGGCAGTCTTCTGCAGCCATGGCCTGCTGGTGGGCAGCATTTAATGCAGTGTCTAGACTTAGTCAATGATCGTCCAAAACTGCTCTGAGCTCCATCCCACAACTATGGATGAGACCCGAGAACACCCCCAAACAGACGGCACTCAACATGACCGTCTCCGGGAAGGTGCCACCGCTGGCCTTATTTGTTTCAACTTAGATTTTTACTGTGTCTTCTCCCCTCAAAAAACCTGCCTTTGCCCTCAAACAATAAGGCTGCGCTTCGCTCGTCTCTGAACCAGGTCCTAGTACCACAGCCTCACTAGACTCATAAACCTCTTTCGGTCAAAAACTGACTCCAGCACTTCCTTGATGGGAACTACTTCCTCACTTGAAACCCATCTCACCATGCAGTGGCCGAGGAGGATTACATATCCTCTCTGTCATAAAAGACTGTGTTCCCCCCTCCTGTGGCCCACCGCGACAGAGCTGGTCAGTGAGCAGGCACCTCAGCGGCTGCTGTGTCCCGCCAGGATTTTCTGGTCCGATCACCAGACTCAACCAAGAGAGAAAGATGAGTCACTGTCACAGTCAAAGACTGACCCTGCCTTGAAAAGGATAGGCCGTACCTAACAACCCTGCTACATTCTTATCTGCGGGAACATAAAATTAAAAAACAAAACAACAACCTTTCTTCATCTCTCTCATCAATGTGCAAGACAAGCATGTCTAAAATCTGGCTCTGCTCCCCCATGCCGCAGCCACCAGTGCCCTTCACCCGGGCTGGGACATGTGACAGTTGGAGAGAGAGGGGATAAAAAAAAAAGCCTCCTTCAATGTTTGGGGTCTGGCAGGAAGCTAACCTCCTACACTCATTCATGATTAGAAAAAATGAGCTTAGAAACCACTAGAAAAGTATGGCGATCCCTGGATTATTAAGCTATGACAGTGATGGAACTGCATCTCGGGGAGCCAGTGTTTGTGCATTGACATTACAGCAAACATGGCCCTTTCAGAGAATGATGCCACTCATTTCTAGGTGGAATGTGCAACTTTTAAGAAAAACAGCATTGTAATAATACTGGGAATTAGAATTTGTATGTGGTAGCAATGTGTGAGCAATGTCACATAAGAAATGCCTCAAAAACTCTCTTACCTACGTAGTAAACAACCAGGGTCCAAGGTACATTTAGAAATGGGGTGGGAAGGAAATCGGGAAAGTAAAAGATTATGCGTCCTACTCGGATCTCAATTTAACCTCTTACGTGTTGTCAAAGAGGTAACAGAGAAAAATTGTAGCAGCAGAGTATTCTGTGCCTCAAATTCCATTTATTCAACATGTCCTTTTTTCTCTTTTATTGTAAGCTTTAAGCATCTCTGGCTTGCTCTTTTGTGCTAACCGATGGAATTTTACTGCTCAGCCCTGAGGATCTGGCTGGCAGGAAGAATCTCGAAAAGAGAACACGTATTTCCTCTTCCCTTATGGCTCCAGAGACGTAGAGCTTTCTTCTTGTTTCATACAGTAATTTCAGATAAAGTGGTAAACCGGGGTAATCACAAAAATAACCATTTCTGTCTGCTCCCCAGTGTGGAAACTCACAGAAAAACATAACCTCCTGTTTCCTTATTAACAAAGAAGTCTTTTAAGACATCTATGAGATGACTTCAGAGAGTATGGTGAGGAGCTATAAAATGTAACCTTTCACCTCTAGAAAGGCTGCTTTCTAACTGGCTGCCTTACTTGATAATTTATTGTCCTGGTCATAATATTTAAAGCAGCATCTGTGATTTTTTTTTTCCCTGAAGGAATAAATACTTGTTAGGTTTTCTTATGTCATTTTTCGGTTGACCAGAAGAACTTGATTGTCTTCTCTTTTCCTTTCATGCATGAAATATAAATGATGCACCTTTTAAAATCTTTGTCTTATTTAAATGATCCCGTCCAAATTCAGCTGGTGGGTAAAAGGCCCAAAAGCATGGGACAAATTTATCTGCTAAAGAACAGAAGAGGGCAACTGTTTTTTTTTAAGTTTTTAAAAATTAAGTCCATGTATATATTAATTCAGAACTCTCTCTTTCCTCTAACTTATTCCTAAACGGGAGAGGTCAGAATCTGGTTTAACTCAACTGGCCTCATTACCAACGTGCTCCACTTAAATTCTTGTGCAGACAGCGTTTATTGGGTCCTCTGCTGTTAACAGGAAGCTCTGCTCTGCTCCTTGGCCACAGACAGAACCCTAACCCCACTGACCCACTTAATACATGTATTGTGGTTGACAGTCAATAGCCTAATTCTTGTTATAACAGATAGATCACCATTCCTATTGTTGACAAATTACCATTCCCAGGTTTGGCTTAGTACAAATAGGACACGTCTTTTTCTTCTTCAAACACAAAGGTCCAATTCACCTCATCTTTTCAGTCCCCTGTAATTCTGCTTTTTCTTGGCTGTGTTTTATCTGCCAACATATATTTAAAAACAAGGCAGACATACTGAAAAAAAGTCCAATGCAACTTACTGTAGGTGGCTATGACTGGACTTTTTGCTGTGAAATTTGAGTCATGTTTGAGTAATGAAATAAACAGAAACTGAAATGCAGAGCAAGCACAAGAATCAGCCCTTTTAATCAGTATCTTTAAAAAGTAATTTCAGCTAAGAAAAAAAATCTATTCACCTTCACAACCTGCTGACTCTCAAAAGAATGACTGACATCATTCTATTTTAAGAGCTTAAAAAAAAAAAAGACTCCTCTGCTTGCCTTCATAGAAAAAGGTAACTTTCCTCTTAATTAAATGTTTATTATAGAAAATAAAAGCCAAAAGAAGAAATACAAAGCACATATAATTAAGAAGAGTCTTTTTAAAATAAATCATTGAATGTTAGAGTGCTTTAGTACCTGTACAGCCCCACACCAATGCAAAGTAGGATTAGAATCATCTCTGATACCAGGCTGGCCTCTGACCCAGTAAACATCTCCCAAGGATCGAAGTAGGTGTCTGAGATGTCGTTATGCCTACAACTGCCGAAGCCATGGTAAGAAATAAAAAAGAACCACAATGTCCTCCAATCCAGTTGCCACTAGAGCCCCGTGGTGCCCTCAGAAGGCCTCTCCCACTCCCACTGTGGTACCTCCTGGTAGCCACCCCTGCCCAGTGGGCACCAGCTCATCACGAAACTCCACACGGAAAGAGCAGCCCCTTCTTTCCATGGGAGGGTCTACTCATAAGCAATCAAAGTGAAATCTGTCTACCTGTAAGTACTGCTTGTCCTCTTTGGAGCTCGGAAAATACTCTAAATACATAAAACCCCTTTGCTGCATGACAGATCTTGAATGTTTGAAGACAATTAGGACACATTCACTTTCCTGCCCAACCTTTCTGCAGATTTAAACATCAAAGCTGGAGATGTGAAAATTGGTGTCATTACGCTAGCACCTACCTAACTGGTCTGGAATGTCAATCTGACTCAGACAGTTATTGCATCCATGGCATGTGAAGCATATAAAGGTGCCCAGTCTCTGCCCTCTATGGATACCCAATTCAGTAGATATAATTAGCCTTAGTTAATAAACAGAGTGTGCCCACTATGTCTTAAGAACTTTTTATGGTTGACCTTGTTCCAGATAAAAGAAGGCCCAGGTCTTTCCTTACCAGAAATATGAGGAAATGATGTATATAACTAAAAATAAGTATTCCTTAAGAATCTCAACGCTGTTATTAACATCAATATTGCTGCAAATGCACTCTGCCAATTAAGTAATGATGTTAAAATGATTTTATCCAACGAACGACAGATGAAACAGTTAAGGACTCACATGCATGATTCCCTGTCATAAGTGAAAGGATTCATTTTTTAAAAAAAAAAAAAGAATAAAAATATCTAATTTCCAAGAAACCTGTTTGTTAGACTGATATATTTACACGTGCTACACAGTAAAAATCTGATACACACAAATTATTGTCCAGTATTTAAAATTTTAAATATAGCTAAACTAAATTTACTGAGTAACTATAACATGATGCAGAGGAATAATAAAAACTATTTTAAGGTTTTCCAGTAGTGTATATGTATATATAAAGACATACATATATACATATATCATGAGCCTTAAAACCTTCTTCCAAAAATATTTCACATATGATGAATATTTAGCCAAAAGAAATACATACATTCAAAAACATCTTTGGAGGTAAAAGTCACTTTAAATGTTAGCATTTTCCCCTTACAATTCAATGGCAAGAAAATGCAGGGGAATTCTTGACTGTGCAAAACAAACAAAAGAATCATTTAATAAAACAATAACAATGCTCTTTTAGTAATTTTCTAACTTAAAAGTCTTAAAATGGCAATTCTAGTTTTAACACTCTTACAGGTAGGTTTCTGGAAATGCGTAATGTATTAAAGTATTCCGCCTGGCAGCTTGTAACAAGACCGATGACTGCAACCTAAATTACAGACCACGATCATACTTCCTCCTAGGCCACCTCATTTTCATTATTGGAATAGATCATACTGCTGAATATCAAAGCTTGAAATTAAAATACAGGTCAGCATGAAAACGCAAGTTAGCTCAACTAGAGTAACTCGCCGTAGCAGACGGCGGCTCTGTAGCCGAGCCTAGAGCTCTGCTGCATGTTTGCATTAGGCTCAGCTTCCTGAATCACAAATCGTTATTTAGGGTAAACTAAAGCCCACGTCAAAGTTTCGGAGAAGGGCCGTAAAGGTAGAATACTTACGTAAAAGGTTATCAGGACAGAAGACAATGCAACTTATCTGGGAGGGTCTCTAACATCCACGGGGTGGTAAAACGCATTTAAAAAGGCGATGTGGATTCAGACGGCCTCCTCCCTGCAGCATCCCAGACAAAGCAGGGCCAGGCCCTCGGGCGCTCCTGGTGCACCTGCAATGCGGATCTCTCACCCTACAATCCCACCCCGGGGCTGGCCAGAGAGGCCCCTGGGCTGCCCTCTCCTCCCACTTCGGATTGGCTTGGGTGCGCGGTGCGGACGGACCGCAGCCTGGCATCCCCCGCCCCATAACGGGCTGGAAGACCCCGAGGCAGCCGGCGCGGGGGTCGCTGCGCCTCACTTTTGCCCTGCTTTCCATCTCTTCGTCCCCCTCACCCCACCCCCGAGCTGTCTCCGCAAGCGGACACCTTTCCTCATCCCTGAACCATGGGGGTGGGATGGGAGGACCCCCTCCCCTTGCAGTGAGGGCTTTAAAAATTATCTAAATGAGTTCCTGCCCCGACGAGCGCCCCCGCCCCTCGCCGGCGCCCGCAGAGCCTCCCCGCAGGTACCGCCAGGTGAGCGGGGCTGGACTCGGTCACACCTCGGGCCCCGCCTCACCTGCGGGCGCGGCCGTCGTGGTCCTTCAAGCTGCTCCCCCCCTCGGCGCGGTCCTCCGGACGGGCGGCAGCCGGGGCCCGCGGCCCATGGGCGGGGCGGCGGGCGGGGCTGGCTCCCGACTCCGGCCCTGCCCCGGCCGGGCCGCCAAGGGAGGTCAGTGGGCACCGCCCGCCGAGCGCATCTCGCCGGCTCCCACCCGAGCGCTCGCCGCGGTGCACGCTGGGAGCGGGGGCCGGGGCGGCGAGGCCTGGCGGCGCTGACCAGACGGGCGGCCGAGGCGCCGGCGAGGCGGCGGGTCTGTATCTGCGGGGAGGAGCGGCAGGGGCCGATCGATACTCACGTCGCGGGGAGGGGGCGACGCCCCCCTCCCGCAGCTGTGCGGGTCTAGGGGACGCACCGGGGGAAGGGAGGGTCTGGCCGGTGGGACGCAGGCGCACAGCTCAGGTGCGGCCGCACTGCGGTTGCCTAGGGTAACGCGGGCCCGGGCGGGGCGGGGGAAGGAGGAGCGAGGCGGGCGAGCGGGAGCGCGCGCGCGCTGGGCGGTGGGGGTAGGGGGGTACCCGGCACCAGCCTGGGATTGGGGGTAGGGCACGCGCGGCGGCCGACGGGGGTGGGAGCAGAGGCGGGGGGAAGGGGCGAGGGCCGGGCCGCGCGCATGCGTGCGGCCCCCGCTCCCCCGGGGGTTCGCCGGCCTCGTGCGTGCGCACGCGCGCTGTCCCCCGGAGGCGTCTGGGTGTGCGGAGCGCGCGCGCGCGGCTCGGAGACGCACCTGTGAGGTGTCCCTTGAGGAGAGGGAGGGTGGGTGCGCGGAGTCCGCGGCCTGGGGTGCTTCAACCCCTCACTTGGAGTGAGTTCTCGGGCGGCCAGGCTGCAGTCTCTTTATTGAAATTCTGGATCAAAGAGGGGGCGGTGGGGGGGGGGCGCCGGGGAGCGGGCTCGGGGTCGGAAGGAGGATGAGTGGATTAAAGAAAAGAAAAACAACCCATCACTTCGGATGGGCCTCGGGCCGGGGCCGGCCCGTGGGCTTTGATGGGAAAGGTCAGAGCGGCTCCGCGCAGCCGGGCGGCCTGGCGGCCCCGGGCCGACCCCGGGAAGGACAGCCTGGCCTCGGGCCTCGGCGAGCCGGCGTGGGCCCGCGGTGCCGGGGAGCAGGGGTCACAGATGGCGGCCGGGTGCGCGGCGACGGATGGGCAGCGGTAGGGGCGAGGCCGGGCGGAGGCCCCGCGGGAGCCGGACTCCCGAGCCGGGCTCCATTGTTGTTGGAGCCGAGGGAAGGGGGAGCAAAACGGCTTTAGCAACCCGTGAAGCCGCGCCTTGGAGCCTTTCCAGGCGGGTCCCCGGAGAGGCGGTAATGGCCGCGCCGTGGGATCAGGGAGCCGGGTTGTGCGGCGGAGAAGCCTCCCTGCATGGTGTGATGTTGTGTGTTTTTTTAGAGCGCCTCGCGTCCCAGCAGAGCCAGACGAGCATCCCACTCAGGTGATGAGGAACCCTTCGCGCACCCAGCGCACAGCGCTGCTGCCGCTGGACGCCTCCATTGTTTGACCACAACAAGGGCCGGATTCTCACCCAGGTAAACTGGATGGCCGCGCAGTCGAGCTCCCTCTCACCTCCCACATCCAAAGGAATCCTCCTCTCCTCTTTCAGGACTTTACTCTAGTTTTCTTCCTGGGCCCTGCTTCTGTTTAACTCAGTATATCCACCTCCCAGACATTTCTCCATCTGGCTTAATCTTCTCGCATCTCTCTGCCAAGTCACCTCTCATTTTCCTCAAAACTCAGCTCCTTTGTGAAACCTTCCTTGCCGAACTCTTAACAACTCATTCTCTCTAGGACCAGCCTGTTCTGCTCTCTTCTAGTTGATAGTTTATTGGTTGTCTTATTCCCACAAAGGAGACTAGATATTTTTAAAAATTCTAAGCTACTGCTTTTTGAAAGGAACGTTTTGTGATAGTTTATTGTTTTAATAGGATCGAACTGTTTTTTGTTTATATATTTTGTCTTTTTTTTTTTTTTAAAGAGGGAGCCCTTCCTTCCTTTATAGATAACACAGCTTTTTTGAACGGAAAAATGACTTTCGTGTTGAACCCACAGGTTCATTTCAATTTTAAAAATTAGTTTTCAGTTAGCAAAGTAAAATATTTTCTTTGTGAAAATTAAAACATCACCGAGACGGCTAAAGTCTTTGACTACCACCCTCTGTCTCCAGAGATAACAGCTATTGTATGTCTGGCGTATATCCTTCTAAATCTTTAAAAATGTTTTTACGTGAGTGTGTACTCATATTATCTTTGTTTCAATGAGTGCTTGTGTACTCTTTCAATCGTAGCGCATCGTGCGTTCACTCACTTTGCAGAACTGCTGCATCATGTTCCGTAGTTTGAATATTACGAGAGTTTATTTAGCCATTTCCTGCATGGGTGGCAGTTTAAGTTTTAACTTTACATTTAAAACAGCTTTTTTGGGTTTTTGTCCTCTGGTGAAATGAAATTTTAGTGGAGGGAGCTCAAATCTACACTAATTATAGAGACTAAGCGTTTATGATGGAAGGTCTCTTTGGTTAAGAAATTTATGTGTGGGAGCCTCCACCCCTCCCCTCTTGTAATTATGACTCTACCACTTTAAAGTCCTGTGGCCTTGGGGAGGACACTTAATCACTCTAAGCCTCAGTTTTCTTTTCTATAAATGATGGTAATAACCTGCTCTATCTACTCCACCGAGCTCAGTGATACGATGTATGTAAAAGTGCCTCGTAGAGTGTGAAGCGGCATGTAAATGTTGAATGTATTAGCCTTTGTGATCCAAAAGGCTTTTTCAAATTATTTGCAACATAATTTATATTTTCTTTTTTGACCAGATGTGCATAGTACAGAATACTACAGACAGCCCACTTTGAGTCCTGTTCAATTTTCTGATTTTGCTTTATTTTAATCAAGTACTGCTAATACATTAGACTTCTTAAAGAGTATTTTACCAGGCACACTTTTCATAGTGTTTTTTGTGCCCTAAAAAATAAAGCATATAAATTGGTCAACTGTGAGTAAAGGATCAGCAAATGGAGCACTACATACAATAAAACTCTCATAATATTTAAACAAAACTTACTTCCTAGTGAAGTAAGTTTGTATGTGTGTTTTTCTGTAGCAGTAGCAGATTCAGGTTAGCTTTTATGTCCTTTGGGTAAAATGGATTCTTACTGAATTTGCAGGCAGTATCAGTTTTAGCAGTTTAAGTATTGACTGAATAATGTGATGGGTATCATTTTAAGATGTAAGATACAATTGGGGGCTTTGTAGATATTTTTCTTTCCTTCAAATATATATGAATGCTTGTAGTGTGGCCAGCAAAATCAACTTGCCTCTGTTTTCTTGGAGTTTATCTGTGGGGGCAGAGGGGATAAGTAAACACAATCTCACAGCTGCATGTGTAATCACAAATGGGTGTCTGCTATGAAAGTTAAGTAGCATTGGCTGTGAGAGAGTATAAAAAGGAGACCAAATTTTAGATTGCATAGAGAGGGCCCAGGAAAGACTTTTTTGCAAAAATTAGATTTGAGCTGAGATCTGAAGGATGAGTAGGCGTCAGCGTAGAGTGAAGTGGGGGATAATTTTCCAGGCAGGGGAACGGCTTGTGGGAAGGCCCAGAAGGGGGAAAAGCTTTGCCCATTCCAGGAACTGAAAGAATGACTTGTGGACAGATTATGGTGGGTGAGGGGGAAGTGTGGCTAGGCAGGGGGCCAGATCATGTAGGGTCTTGCAGGGCAGGTTAAGGATGTTTTATTTTATTCTGAGTGAAACGAGAAACCATTAGAAGCGTAGGGTTTTAAGCAGGGGAATGACATAATCAGATTTGCATTTTTGAGCAGTCGCTCCAGCTGCTACATGCAGAATGTGGGGGTGTGGTGGAAGCGGGGCGTGAAGGTGGGGGAGAGGACCAGGTGGACTGTTCCAGAGGCCTGAGGAAGGTGCTCTTCCCCTTTGAGTTCACATTGACATTGAACTACCAACTAAACTAAGGTGCAAATATATTTGGTTTTTAAAAATCATACCTTAGTTTTAAAAAGTAGGCAAAAGAGCACTTTTTAATGCAAAAAGTGCACATATGTTAAACCAATTATTCATACTGTGCTTAACAGAAGAGTATCAGAGTCAAATTAAAAATTGGTATATTCAGCATGTCTTCTGTAAGTTTTGTCGAAGCAGGAATACATGAAATAAGAGTGAGGCTCTCAAATGAAAAGAAAGGATATATTTTTAGATGCTTTTAACTAAAAAAAATGAGACTAACAGAAAAACTATTAGACAAATTGAGGAAGTGACTGTGTACACAATGCATATATAAAATTCATGGCTCTCTGAATACTAAGAATAACCCAGCAGAAACTAAAGTGGAAAAACAAACAAAAAAGCAGGCTCTGATCACAGTTCAACAAAAAACATGAAACAGGTTTAAGCACAGCCTCATGGAGACAAGTTTGATCTGCCTGGAGGAGACCAGAAAATACCCTGAAAGATACGAAAGAATGTCCTGAATGGAAGGACAGGCCATGTTCCTGGATGTGATGTTTAAACATAATAGATACTCCTCTTTTGGTGAGCTGGACAGAATAATGAGTAATGAGGTTGGGACAAACCCTGTCTGATTGTTTAAACATACTGTAGAGCCACATTGATTTAAACAGGCTTTGGAGTATCTGTACAAGTCACTGGCACCTGTTCAGCACCCCTAAGATAAACTGTATATGGGAAATACGTATGACAGACCATCATGAATGCCCCCGAAGTCAGAAAGAAGATATGGAAGTAAATATTAAACATCGGGACAAGGGAGTTGTGCATGTTGAGGAGAACAGATGCAGGCTTTGCAGTCAGACATACTTGAACTGGAATATCTTAAGTGTGGAAAACAGTATCTGCTGTGCAGATGTCATGAGAAAAAGAGACACAGGTCCTGGCACCTATGGGGCACTCAAATCTGTTAGTTAAAATCGTTGTATTAGACTACATAAACATTTGAAAACTTCTTAAAGAAGAAAGGGAAAACCCTGGGATCAAAAGCCAAACCACAAAGTAGGAAAATACTTGTGACAAACATAAGTGAAGAGTTAATATCTTCGACGTGGAAAGACCTCCCACAAATCAATGAGGAGAATAATGGAAACTTATATGCGTGGTTGCAGGATGTGGATAGACAGTTTACTGGACAGAGATGTAGTTTGCTCAACATGTGGAAAGATTTGTAGCCTCATGAATAATTACTTTGTAGTTACTCCTGTAGAAAAGTATTCTCAATAGGGACAAAACCAGAAGACATTTAAAAATAAAACACAAATGTACAAAAGCTTTATGAAAAAAGTAAACACCTTTACCTGAAGAATTTAAAAGCCAACCTAAATAAATGGGCAGACATTACGTGTTTCTGGAAGTGAGGGCATCTTTGTAAAAATTGTAATACTCTGCAAATTAAACTAATTTCTGCATAACTCCAGTTGAAATCCCAGTGAGACTTATTTTTGGACACGTGATAAATTGCCTTAAAAATTCGTCTAGGGAACTAAACATGCTACATTGGCCAAGAGGTTTTTCAAATGGGAAAATAGTGATGGAGGATTTGCTATGCCAGATATCAAAACATACTGTAACAGTGCAGTAATATAAGTGGTGAACACAAGAATAGACAAATTGGTACATGGAGCAAAGTAGTGTCCAGTAACAGACCCACTTATATATGGGAACTCATTGTGTAATTAAGTTGGCATTTTGAAACAGTTGAAATGATTGTTTGATACGCTAGGGATAAATGACTCTTTATTTGAAAAGAAAGATTCTACTTCCCCATGTTCAAAATGACCTTTATTTGGATTAAAGAACTAACTCAAATATAAAAATACCTATAAAAGTATTAGAAGAAATAGAATTTGTTATGTTGGAGGATAGATTACATTGGAAAACAAATTTTTTGGTATACTATTTAGGTAAGACCAAGGCCCAAAATCATGAAGAAAAGATAGGTAAGTTTCAACTGTTACCCAAGTTGATAGTATTTCTGTGTGACAAAAAACAAGCATTACAAGGTAACAGACTGGGGAAAAAGTTTCTGTAACATGTATAAACAGATAAAGGATACTAGGATTGACACAATTAAATGAATGGAGGACATGAATAGTTCTCAGAAAGAGAAATGAACGTGCCAAAGCAATGACATAGTTCAACCTCACTTGTGATTAGGGAAATGGAAATTAAAACAGTGAGGTGGTTTTTGTTTTTTTTTTTTTTTTTTTTTTTGGTGGGGATGGCTAGTAGGCCAAAGTTAAAAAGCTATCCATGGATATAGAGAAAAAGGTACCTCATCCATTGTTGGGAACATAGAATTGGTACGACCTGTTCAGATGGCGATTTGGTCGAACCTATCAAAATTTTAAAAACACTCAATGTGCTTTGATCTAGCAGGTATGCTTCAGGGAATCACTGATACGCTAATGAGAGGGTAGAAGTTAGTACGAATAAAGTCTGCTGCAGCATCATTTATAATGAGGAGAAGCTGAATAACTTTTGATACGTCTACACTGTGGAATGCTATGAAGCTTTTAAAAAAGATTTGTATGTATTGACATGGCCTGGATAGATGTCTATAAAATATTATTGAGCAAGTTTAATTCCATTTTTTTGTAAGATACAAAACAAAATAATTGTATATGTGGTTGTCTCTGTGTGTTCTGAATAAAAACAGAGAAAACATATTTAATTGTGACTTCTGAGGAGAAAAGAATAGGGGAGACTGAATTTTTATTTCTGGGACTGGTTTTATATTTATTTCACATGTTTTTGACTGTTTCAGTGTGTTTTTTTTTTTAACAATGAACATTTACTTTTGTAATGAAGATGTTACTGTTTCTCACTTAATGAAGGTCTAAATTTAGACTAAAAAATGTTAATATCTGTTATTTACAAGGATGTAGCAAAAATGTGACACTCTTATGTTATACTGGCCGTATGTATCAGGAGCCTTAAAAGTATTATGTTCCTTGATATGGCAACCACCTAGTAGCCATCATAGGAGTAAGTATTTTTAAATACCTACAACAGATGTGTATTGTAAAATTATTTTTAAGGGTGCATTTACAGAATGGTTAGGTTAAGTTATGGTCCATCCACTGGACAATATATTATTGGCCATTAAAATGTTTATGAAGAAAATGTGTTAAAATGCTTATGACAATATTAAGGGGAGGAAAATCAGGATACAAAATTGCATGCATTATATGATTAAAACTCTTAAAAATCCCAACAATCCTCCACAAAAACGTATAATGGACAAATGTCTAGAAGAAATTAGGTAAAAATCTTAAAAACTGTGGACTTCGGGTAGAAGAATGTTGTATGATTAAAAAATTTTTGCTCTTCTTACTTTCCAGGATTATATGTTACTACATCTATAATTTATGTTCTTTCCTTTATAATGATACATTAATTTTTAAAAAGTTTATCTAGGACATGTATTAGCTGCATGGTTGATAGGTACTTTTAAAAATAGATTTGCCTTTTCATTTTAAAGTATCCTCTAAAATGTACTCTAAAAGCTAGTATCTAAACATTTTTTGAGTGATGCATTTGGACTAAGTTTCAGTGAATTTTGTTGCTTCCAGTATTTGAAGGAAAATTACTTCTTAGCAATATACAAAATAATAATAGTTCTCATTTTTCATTTATAACTGTAGAGTGAGTGCAGAAACTTAAACATGGGCCATGGGATTTCCTAGTTTGACTTTTGTCAACTCTCTGTGTTTCTAACACACGGATCCGGTCATAGAGCAAGTTGCGTTTACTTGAGTCAGGATGAGTAGGACTTGGCCAGCTGGACCAAGGGCAGAAGCACCGAAAGCGTGGTTACTATGCAGGGCCTGCCAGTGAGTGGGCAGAGTGGAGCTCAGGGTACCTCGGGGCATGCGGTGTAGGTGAGGCTGAAGGAGTTATCATGAAGGCATGTGGATTTGTTCCCTTGCCAAGTGTTACACTGGACCTGCGGTGGTGTGCAGTTTAGTAAAGGACAAAGCCAAGTACGTGTGACGGTGGAGAAAACGTTGCGGACGTGTGAGGGCTCTGGGAGGTAAGAAGACATCATACATAGATGAAATTTGAGGGTAGGGGTGCAAGTCAGGGAAGGCTTTCTGCAGAAGGTGATGTCTAAGGTGAGACCCGAAGGTAAACGGAGGGCCAGGAGGTGAAAGGAGCACGGGCAGAGGTAGGGGGGTGGCTGAGGCCTAGGAAGTTTGGTTTGGCTGGAGCTAGAATCAGAGTAGGCGGTGGTGAGAGATGAACCGGGAGAGGGAAACTAGCTAACACGGATGAGAGTTTGAAAGCCATATGAATAAATTGGAAATTACACTGAGAGTTAATGGAACCCACTGAAAACCTTTAAGCAGGGTAATAACAACCCATTTTGCATTTTAGAAAGATTGCATTACAGTGGATAGTGGATTAGAGGAAGGCAAGACTGGAGGCTTTGTAGTGTTTGGGGAGAAGATGGTGGTGGCCTGAGTGACAGCTGGTGTAGGTGGTGTGGGTGGGTAAGTTCAGGAGACATTTAGGACATAGAGAGGACAGGCCTTTGTGAGAGGGAGGAGGGTGAATGACAACCCCGCTTCTGGCTTAGGCAGCTGAGGGACTAACTTTGTGAGTCAAGTTGGCTTTGGGGAGGAGGTGACAGATTGAGTTTGGGACATGCTGAATGTGCAGGGCTTGTAGGACATGTAAGTTCTTCCTGCGAGAATTTGCAGAGTGATTTTATGCTGCAGATATATGCTTTGCTATATGATTGACTGGGTGCTGTGCATAAATCCATTATTAAAATCAGAGTTTCTGTGTGTAAATTTTTCTTAGATTATAATTACATGTCTGTGACTTAAGTGTGGGGGCATTTCTGTCTAGCTTAGACTGGACTGTTGACGTCTTTCGTATGGAGTTATTTAAGACTGCATGACCATGACTTTGGGTAATGCTGTGGTTGTCTTTTGGGCTAGTCCCTGCCTCTCTGAGCAGGTGGGGGGTCCTACAGTCAGCCATCCTGTTGTCCCTACTGCTGACTTGGAGGGATTTCTGTTGTTTCCAAACTGGTCCGTTCCATACAGAGGCAGGCCAGGACGCAGGCAGAGTGGCACCCTGGGTCCGCATGCACCTGCAGGTGCCCGCTTGGCCGCTAGCAGTCGCCCCCATCCATCCAGGCTGCTGCAAAAAGATACCACAGACCGAGGAGCTAAAACGACAGACACTTGTTCATCACAGTTCTGGGGGCTGGAAGTCCGAGGTCAAGGTGCCAGCAGGGTCAGTGTCTGGTGAGGGCCTGCTTCCTGGCCCACAGATGCCCTCTTCTTGTTGTGTTCTCACGTGCCAGAGGGGGAGGGAGCCCCCAGGACCTCGTCTGTAAGGACTCTAATCCGCTGGTAAGGGCTCCACCCTCATGACCTAATCACCTCCTAAGAGCCCTGCTTCCTCACACCATCACACTGGGGTTGAGGTTTCAATATGTGAATTTGAAGGGGACACAGACATTCAGTCTGTAGCAGAAGCATGCACGGAGTTTGCGAATCGTCTGCAGCTGGTGTGGAAGCCGTGGCCACGGATGGGTGAGAGTGTGGAGAGCGGACCAAGCTCCGAGCGGGGCAGGGGGCGTGGTGCGTCACAGGGCAGGCTGGGGAGACCGTGCCTGCGAAAGAACTCACTGCAGAGAAGTCTTACTCAGAGAGCTTTTGGTCGAAAGAAAGAAAATGCACTTGGAATGGCTTTAGTGAGGGGGATTTCTGAGGAGGCTGCCACGCGCCCGAGGTGGCTCTAGGCTGAGGCCCACTTGTGTCTGCAGAGTCGGCAGGAGTCAGTGGAGCTGCGCTCTCTGCCTTTGTCCTGAGTCACGGTCCCTGCCGTTTACCTTACAGACCCAGACTTCCCACTTCCCAGTTCTCGGCTCTCAGGCAGGAGAATCTGGTTGGTCCAGCTCAGCTGATTGGGCTCACCGTTGCAGGGCCCGCCGGAGCAGACTCAGCTAGTGTGTGCCCGGCCTGGCGGCCGGGCCAGGCCGTGGGTGCGGAGGAGGGTACGCAGGAGAGGGCCGTAGCCTGGCAGCAGAGGAGGGCGTTCCAAGGACTGGGAGGGGCAGCAGTTTTACATGGTTCAGAGCTGCGATGAAGGAATAAGGAGTGAAACTAGATCTGGCAAGTTGAAGTCATTTGCACAGCTAACCCAAATTAGAAGAATTGCAGGATGGGTAACCAGTGGCTGTGGTAGATACTCATTTGTACAGAAGTTGGGAGAAGAGAAATTTTTAAAAAAATGAAACTTAACTTTGGAGTTGCATCAGAAGAATTCAGAATTTAATTTTTAAAAAGCAGTAATTTGTATTGTTTTCTAACAGTAAAGCATGTCTCCGCCTTTATTCTAACTCTAGAATATGCAGTGTCTTGTGCCACCTGATACAAGAAATTCAGTAAAGCTGTTCTAGAGCTCATTTATTTTTCATACCCTGCAAGTTCATGAAATAATCATTGCTTATTTCCACATCTTATTTTGCTGCGCCTTCCGTGGAATCGTGACAGATCTTGTGAGGAAGCCCTTCTTACAGCCAGAGCAAACCTCTGTCCCAAAGATGGTATATCCTGTCCCTTAGGTAAATGGTAAAACAGGTCATAAAAATAATCTAACCCCTTTTCTTCGGAGTAAAGCCCATTACGTCTTTCTGGCTTTCAGAATTGTTTTTAGACGTGCATTTCAAACGTATAGGATTATGGTTAGTAGGATTTAAGACTGTTTCACTGATTCAAAGTATTTGGCATCAGCCAGCAAACATCAGTCAGATTTTCAGTTAACTAGTGTTCAGTAACTTACTACCGTATCTGTATATTATGGTAAGATTAGGACTTTGTAATAAGCCCCCAAAACTCACAACTAGAATCAGAGAACCTGAAAAAAGCAGGTTGTACAAATCTTCATGGTTCTTAGCAGCTAGTTAGCAGTAGGGATCCACTGTGAAGTCCGGTTCAAGTTACAATGCCTTAGTGTAAGTATCTATGAAGTTTCCTGAGCAAGTGCTTGAGTGCCCTCTGGAGGCATTATAAACAGCTAAAACACAAATTCCTTAAGAAGTTTTATTTAACAGCCAGAGTTGAGAACCAGTGGACTAGATAGTTGAGCTGGTGGGGATGTAAATGGGGAGCAGAGAAGAGCCAGGATGGAGCCCTTGGGAATGCTAGTATCCAGGGAAGAGCAGGCGTCTCCACGCAGGCTGAGAATAAGGGTTCATGCAGCCAGAGTAGAACACAGAGGCCGTGGAGTCACAAGAGGGAGTGTCTTGCAGGGTAAAGGACGATAAGGGCCTTTGGGCTTGGCTGAGAGGAACTTCAGTATTGCAGTGGTGGTTTGAGGAATGATTGGGAAATGAGGCAATGGAAACTAGAAAAATAAGTCTTAAGAAGCCTGGACAGGGAAATGGAGAGAGAGAATACGTGGCAGCTAGAGAAGGCATAGGATTAAATGCTGGTTTCCTTAGGATAGAAAAGACTTTGTGTAGGTTTAAATGCTGAGAGGAGGAAACGAGCAGAGAGGAAATGAAGTGGAAAGATGTGTAGGGTGGGGAGAGGGGAGAGAGCTGGCTTTTAAGTTCCTGGCCTTTTATAGGGACTTAGAATATGGCGAATTAATGATTTTCAGTTTATTTTAGGATGATAAGGAAATACTCCTGTAACGAGAGAGTATGGAATTGTCATCATGGAAATGGTCCTCATTCAAGCCAAGCAGATAGGTAGTTGAGCTTTAAAAAAAAAAAAAAGGAGTCAGGACATACCTTTAGCGGACACTTGTGTTTGGGAAGTAGGAATAAAAGAAATGGCCAGTGCCCTCGGCACAGCCTGAGGGGAGGTGAGAAAGTTCAGGGAACTGGGGACCGAGCAGACTTGTATGAACTAGAGTCGGAGTGAAACATGGGCCTTGAGATTTGATGAGGAGGAAGGAGATCATGACTTGGACAGCAGTTTTGCAGAAGTGGCGTCACGGTGGGTGGGAGCGTGGGAGAAGGCTGGGCGTGTTAGTGGTAGAAACAGCAGGTGTAGAGGTTCGCCGGACGGCCCGGCAATGAAAGTGGGACGAGTGCGTTGGCTGTGGCCAGAACCGACAGAGAGTTTGTCCATGCTTACCCAGTCAGAGCCCTCAGCAGCAGCGACCACAGAAAAGAATTGTATTTGGTCTTTTGCTTTTATAGGTGTAAGATTTAAATTCCTTATAACTTCTGTGCTACCCCCTCTATTTTTCTGAGATTGGAAATCTGGCCAAATGGAAAAGAATGTATATGTCTATTAACGACATTTGAGGGGGCTCTTGCACAAGGAAAGAGAGAGGAGATGTGGCCAATTTTGATTTATTGTTCTAACAGATGTCCTTTAAATCTACAGGACCATTTGCAGTCATGAATAACATTTTTTTTCTTCTTTCTGGTAGAACTAATAGGATGGCTAATAGATGTTGTGTGGCTTAATTTTTGTAAAATAATTTCATTAAGAAAAGAGAATAGACTCCTGATACCAGGAGTGCTAAAATAGTATGTTTAAATTTGGGAGGTGGGCTTGATCTCTGACTTCATACTGCTTAGCTTGAGTGGTAAGGCAGAATCTTTAAAGTGTGAACTTTAATATGGCGGACGGTGGGGCGGGCGAGCTTCAGCTTGCGCCCAGGCGTGTCCGCTCCCGCGAGCCTGGTGTGGAGGCCTTAGAAGGCCTCGGCATTCTTATCTCTGGTGGCCTTTACGGTGTCACACATCAGACATATTAAAAAGCACACCCCTATCCCACAGGAAATTAGCTTATACAAAACTGAGTTAAGCTTCAGTTGACTAGTTTTAGAAATTAAACATTTATTAATTTGATTTTATGATTTTCCTTTCGTATTTTACACCCAGCAAACATTTTTTCATATTTCAAACATTTTCATAGGCCCTTGAGATGCATATAAGCCCTAAGGCCTGCGCCGAGGGCGCCAGGGGGCGAGACGCCCCTGTTCTCCTGGGACGTCTGGGCACGTCTGTCTGGGGCGAACTTGCCAGGAATCTATATCTGTTGGAGGCACTGAGCTGCCCCCTGGGAAAACTTCATCCTCCAGGAGCTGAAGTAACTGTTTTAGTTAGCACTTTTTTGTTGCAAGGAGCAGAAATCCATTCCATTTTAGGAAATAGGATATGGTGTAAGGATGCGCCTGGACCAGAAAGCCATTGTTAACTAAGGCAGCTCAGAGACAGGCCAGTCTTTCACACCGACAGTGAGGACTCCAGGCAGCTCTTTTATCTTTGCCTTGTTCCTCTTGCTGACATCTGGTTTACTATTTTTCCCTGCCCCGTCTGTCTTTTAGCTACCTTACTTAGAGGTTTCCACTTCCTCATGACTGTAGTCTGCTGTGACTGCTCATGACCTCTCCAGTTCTTGTACGTCGTAAGCTTTCAGCTTCATGCCTCATGGCTAATCACCTCATTCTCAGTAGTGTTTAGATCGGTGAGAGAGGGAGATTTGGAACATGACTTTGTTGCAGCTTTTACTATTGTTCCAGGCCCAGAGCAGAGGTCACTGTTAAGCTCTGGGGTCAGGTGTCTACACTCGGTCTAAGACACTGAGGTGAGGTGAGATGGAGCAGTCACGTGGCCCTCAGCAGCTGGGCCCACCCTTAAAGCTGAGGCGGCTCCTGTTGGTAGGATTTGCAGGCTAGCAGGATGTGTAGTTCAGTCAGGAAGAAAAAACCTGGCTCACTGTCAAAACCACTTGAAATTCCTACCCTTTAAAGTATATCCTATTAACAACCGTCATTCTAAGTCAACCCTTTGTTCCCATAGAGAAACTAAAATCCTTAAATATATTGAAAGCATTTTCACTTTTCCCTGTTCTCCCTGTTTTATTCTGTCCCAGACATTGCAGGTCACTCAAGGCCGTCTGTAGGGCCCCATTTCTTCTGGTGGTGACTCCTGCTGAGGTGGTAGATCTCCTCCAGATAGCTGCAGCAGAGCTGGGCGGTTCCAGCCTCTTGTAATCCGTACATCTCCTCTCCCTCAACGTTCTAGGGGGCTATGCAGACGTATAGTAACTCAGCACCATCTCCAGATTCCCCAGATTTAGAACAACTGAACATCCCATGTAAACATGAACACTGCGGCAGTTTGATACCTAACTCCCTTAATACGTCATCAGACTTCCCAAAGAAAAGTGGTGTTCCTCAAGTGTAAAAGTAGATCTTGAAATCTACACCGAAACTGCTCTTAGTAGTTCTAGAATATAGCAGAGGGAGAAGAGGTAGGTGGAATAAATAAAATAATAATGATAGCTAATCTTTGTTGAGCCCTTAACATTTTCTGGGCACTGTTTTAAATACTTGTCATGCATTACCTTATTTAATCCTTAAACTACCTTATAAGGCCACCTTACAAGGTCAGGTGCCTTTATTGTCTCTATTAACCTCATTCTTAACCTCGTAGGTGGAGGTTGCACAGCTAGTGTGTAGTAAGACCAGGATGTGAACCTGTTCAACCTGCCTCTAGTCTCTGCACCCTCTCAGCTGGCAAAGAAGGGCCAAAAACAGTAGTGATTGTAGACTCTGTAGGATTCCAGCCAGTCCTAGTCAGTTGCCTGGTATCCAGTGCCTGTGAACCTGGAGCTCAGTTCCTACCAAGGGGATCGTTATGGTACTAAGATTCCTGTATCTTGGGGTGAAGTTGTGAGACTTGTCAGGGTTTTTGTCTCTAGGGTTGCTCAGGATTTCGCATCGTCTAGCCCTACGTGCCTTGAATTCCATATTTTTATATAAATCCTAAATATAAGTGGGTCTACCTGTCTCCTAGCTAGGACTCCAAATTTATAATAGCCAGTCCTTGGAAGACTTTGTGATCCTCAATTCTCCATAATACAAACCTTCTACTTTTCTCTCTGCATGTATCTAACCCAGCAGGATCCTAAGGCTTTTGTTGCCCTTCAGCCACTGTGGGCCCTGCCTCTGCCTCTTCTTCTGGAATGTCTTGGGGGTTTTGGCTTCTGTCACTTGGTAAGTGTTCCCTGTGTTTCACCATGTTTCCTAGATGGAGAATCCCCCTCAACTATTTCTAAGCTGAAACTATCTCTGGGTTTTTTTTTTTTTTTTTTTTCCTAAGCATGTTCCCTTTGGGGCTCAGGAAGAAAATCTCTCTACCTCATGGTTCTTTTTAAACTCTGGCCTGTATGTGGCTTTGCGCTGTCTAGGCCTTAGAGAACCTTAGCTCTGAAGACAGCAGAGGCGCCTCCATCCCATTTGGAGTGCCTCTTTGTGCCTCTGCGGTAGGAGTTTCTTACTGTCATGTAAGCCAGTGGCCATTGAAGCTTCTCCCTGCCTGTCCCATTTTCCTCTGCTACCTGGAAGGCCTTCTGGACCAGAACCCGGCTTCTTGGACTTACGCCCTTCTGTTTTTCTTTCCCATTGTTCCTATCTTCACTGAGATATCAAAACCTGTTTTTAAACTGAGTTTGTTGCTCTGTACGTTTCTGGTGTTTTTTCCCCCCAACAACAGCTTCCTTGTTAAATGTTAGTTCCTGAAAGTCTCCTTACCTGGGGACTGTGGTGTTACTATCAGTCTCTGTGCAAACTTGATTCTGAGAGCTGCCATGTTTCTGGCACAAGCATTTTTTTTCCTTCTTTTTTTTTTGAGCCTTTAGATTTGGGATCATTTTAAAATATATTTTTTCCCTTCTTCAGCTCAACTCAAAAAGGCAACATATATCTTCTATAGGACAGGTATTTATTTCTCTTTATTTGGTCATTGCTGAAATCCAGGATATTCCAGTTGAACATGCAGTCTAGATCGCTGTCTTTGACACTCATGATAAAAATTGACGTTCTTTCCACACGTAGCTGGGAAGCAGGAGAAGGGCCCTGTCTTGGTAGCTGTTGGCCTGGGGGCAAGTGGCTTCTTGTCTTTCCCCCTCACTGCCAGAGGTTGAGTTCTCAGCTCTAGGCCTCTCCCTCCCCTGAGTTCATTTCCCCATCACACGAGAACTGATGCGGTGAGATAAAGGACGTTTCGGTGGCCTCTGTCCTGGGGGTCTAGTTCCTGTGCCCAGTTAGAAGGTGCAGCCCATGGGGAGGTGTGGTGTCTTTCCTCTTCCTGACCCTGCGTGGCCAGAGTGGTGAACCTGGGGCTGCTCCTGGTTAGTTCCCTCTTTTCCCCGTGTGCTGGAGTGATTTCCAGGTGACTGTCCTCTTTGGAAACCTGGGGCAAGTATACCTTGGCATGGCTGCAAATGAATCATCTTTCTGTCTTCTCTGTCTGTTTCTGGCTCCATTCTGTCCGGTGCTGACTGTGTCCCCTCAGCCAGCCTTCTTCATTATGGGTCTAAGATATAGGTCTTGTATTTTATGAATTCTGCCCATGGTACTGTGGTCTCAGGCTCAAAGTTACCAGCAGGAGAGAGAAGAGGAGTTCTCTGTGTGATCTAGCCCGGCTTGTGGGATGCTCCGTCAGGAATGGGATTGATTCACTGGCCTGGCTAATGATGAAGTGTTCATATGTGTGTGTTTCCAGCTCAGAGCTGTGCGCAATTTCACCGAGAGTACCTGGAAGTGAGGAGTGTCTGCTGAGACTGCTGGCCGGATTTGATAGTAGTCCTGAATAGCATACATTGCCCAGAATAACACTGCTCACCCTCCAGTACTGGTGCTACCAGGTCAAAAGCCTGACGTCTTAAGTTCTGCACTGTCTGTTGTAACCATTCCCTGGCCCTTTTTGAGACTGGGGTGGTGATGCATTTCTGTCCATGCTAATCCTGAATTCTGACCGCCAGATCTTACCCGGTTTTAGAATTGTGGTTATCTCGGCATGATTCTTTGGCTGTAAGAAGTCGGCTGCTCTTGTGCTTCGTGCTTCCTGCGCGAGCTTGCTCCACAAGTCTGTCTCCCGTGCATGCTTACTTTGGTTTGCCAAACGGGTTATGAGTTGTGGCCTAGGTATAAAAATAGCCAGAATCTGAGATATTTAAAGTGATCAAACTCATGGAATGTAAGGGGGAATTGCTCAGTGGGTACAGAGTTTGAGTTCTGCAAGGTGAAAACATTCTGGAGATGTTTCATAATAATGTGAACATAGCACTGCTGAGCTATACACTGAAAAATGGTTATGATGGTGCATTTTATGTTTTTGACCACAATTGAAAAAGCATTAAGAAACAGAATCCCCACATCTCTAACTTTTGGCCCTGCCAGCTGCTGTGATACTCCCCACCCCAGCGTCACTGGTGCCGCAGCCTTCCGCCCGGGGCCGCCTTTCCCTTCCTTTAGCTAGCCAGGCTGGCCCCGGGCGACCTTCAGCCATTTCTTCTGCTTCTCCCTGAGGGTGAGCTTTGCAGTCCTTTGTCTCTCAGGCCTGAATGTGAATTTTGTCCCTTTAGGACTTACTACTCCAACAGTGCGAGGAGGAAGCAAGTTCGGTAAACAAGAGTCATTCCCACTGGGCGTCAGAGCTCATCTGACCTAAGCCTGCTGTGCTCAGGCCCCCACGCCTGCCCCTGCCCCACTCTCGCTTGCCCTGGCCCACTTGTGAGAGCCTGGTCCCTTGAGGAAGACAGAGCCAGTGGAATCAGCCAAAGGGAGGGGGCGGGGAAAGGCAGGTTATGCAGGGAAGGGTACAGTGTCTCATGTTCTGTTGTACTTAAAGTGCATTGGCTCTCTAAGTGTCCTGATTATGTCCTGAAAAGATTCTGTTTTCAGCCCCCTCATCAGTGCTCCTCCTTCCTGGGGACGGAATGAGCCTGAGGCCTTTGAGCCCCGTGATGCGAGTCTGAGTGGGCATCCGCGTGACTGACAGGACGTCTTACCATCCGTCTCATGGCTGAGTGAACTGAGGCTGAGAGGGAATGACCTGTGGCCACACAGCTGTGTGGTGTCAGGTCAAGAATTTGAACTTAGGACTTCTTACTGCAAGCCCAGTGTTCTACCCACCAGATTATTATGATTCTTAATGTATGTGGATGTTACATATTTACTAGATGGGTAAGATAAACTTGGGCCTCGTTCACGGCACTCACGTAGGACCATCGCTGACGCAAGTCACATTCCATCCCATTACTCGGGCGTTTCCGTGTACAGTGTCCAAGAGCAGGAGAAGGGTAGCTGTGGCGTCCAGAGTGTGAACAGTCCTGTGACTAGGGGTCAAGAGGGGAAGACTGCTGGGTGGAGCGGGGGCGCAGGAGGCAGACACCAGGGTGTGAGGGCAGTGTTTGAGCAGACGCAGAGCCCTGATTACAGGGACGCAACTCCTCGGGTCTTGGGAAGCCTCTGCCTGTGAGATGATGTTCTTGGCAACTGAGTGAATGTGTCATGCACTAATTAAAATAAGGGAAATCAGGAAACACATTTTTTTGGCTTCAACTATGCTGTGGGCTGTCTGATAAGTCCTTTCACATTTATTATCTTCTTTAATTATCACAGCAAAGCATTGTAGACATTATTATCCATATTTTTACAGATTGGTCTGAGGTCAGCCAGGGTCACACAGCAAGTCGCAGAGCCGAGGCCCCTGTCCTGCTGTGTCATCCCATAGGCCATTTCTGTGGGAGGACTGGCTGGAGGGAGGCTGGGTGTACACCTGCGTCATCCTTTGTTACTTGAGTAACGTGCACTTGTCCTTCTCAGACTCAGAAGAGAACTTGGCATTACTCCCTCCATGCTTTTTGCTGCTCTTCTCTGGACCTAATTTCATAGCCTTTAAGGTAATTTCTAGTTAAAGAAAAATCAGGCATGGCTTTTTTGGTCTTTTATGTTTTCTCCATTAGGAGCCATTAGGCCAAGTCACACAAAGAGCAGTTACTGGAGACAAAATGAAAGCAGCTCAGCAGCTCTCCCCTCTACAGCTTGTTAACCCTGAGCCCAGGTCCTTGGCCACTGAACTTTGTGAGGGGAGAGGCCAGGCAGCCTCGTGGGCGAGAGGGGGGACCAGGTGGCCTCCCTGGACGACGCTGGGGGAATGGCTGAAGGCGCCGTCGCCAGGGGCTCTCTTCTAGCGCTCGGGAGTCGCGCTGCACTGGGGTGTTTTCTAGCCAGCTGGCAGCAGGGGAGCAGAGAGGAAGGTGTCAGAAGTGGCACGAAATCCACTCTTGCCATTGACGTTTTCCTTAATGATGTAAGACCTCACTCCGGAAGGGGAAGAGCAGTCCCGGGCTGACGTCCTGAGTAGCTGGAGAATCCTGCTCACAGTCAGGACTTCCTCTGACCAACCTAAAAAGCTGATCTCAGTGCCCTCAGGGAAATTGTCCCTGCAAATTACTGGGGCAAATGATTATCAGTGGTACATTCAGGGAGTGCTGCCCGCTGCTTGAGCGCCAGGTCGGGGAGCACTGGGATACGGGTTCGGCACGTTGCCAAGATGCTGCACCAGTGGCCCCCAGTGGCCAGTGACTGATGGACTCTCAGGAGCCCAGCTTTGAGGTCGTTCTGGCTTCCAGAAGCACTTGGTGCTCCAGTGGCCAGGTACAGCCGTGCCTGAGGGCCTGGATGGGCCCCTGGGTGGATGGAAGCCTGGGCTGTGTTCTGAGGCTGGCGTTCTAGGCCACAGAGCTTTGGGCCCAGGAGAGAGAGATGCACGCTTGAGGCACTGTAAGCACAAGTCCCTTCTCAGGTTTGACAGCGTCCAGCTTCCGTTACCGAAGTTGGCCCGGGAAGAAGAGGAAGCCTGTGTTCACCTCTCTGAGTGAGAATCACAGGAATGGCTGGTGGGCCTTTGGGGGTTGTCAGCGAGGGCAGGTGAAGAGTGGGGACGTGGACTAGCTGGAGGCCGTCGTGGCTGCTTTAGAGTAGTTGGGGGAGCCACGTGGGTCCCTCAGAGGCTTCTGACAGTCAGTCACCAAGGTGAGCACTCTGGGACCTTACAAGGTGGGGCTTCCCTGTGACCTGTTACCATCGAGGCCGCCCTGGGCACATGCAGAGGGACTGTAATGAGGAAAAGCCGCCCTGGTGTCTTGAAGAGTGAGGTCCTGGAAAAGTGTGGGAAATAGGAAGGGCCTGTCTGGGACATGAGCCTGCCCTGGGCGGCCAGAATGGGTGTCTTCCGGGCCGCTCATATCTTCTGTTCCAGGACCAATGGTGATGGTTAGAAGCAAATTAGAATGGCTTTGACGCTCCACAGTTGGAATCAATGAGTTACAAGCGACTGCTGTAATTAAGTTATTCTGAGACAGACAGCTGCACAGAGATGAAGTGGGCCAGGCCTGCGGAGCTTGGGCACCTTGGTCTTCCTGTACCTCGTTGTGTGAGGCTTCGATTAGAGTTTTCTGAAGGTGTAGTCAGATTAGTGAGGGAGGCAGACACTGCCTTGCTGTGTGCACAGGTCCCTGAGGCACATGGGAGTGCTGGCCTTGAACTTTCTGGCCCTGTTCCTTGGCAACATGCAGACACCAGGGACCTAAACAGCCTTTCCATTTATTTTTTGTTGCCAAGGCCTGTAGAAGAGGGGACCTTGGAGTGGTCCTGCTGCCAAATGAGCATCTGATTGAGTTGATTTCTGGGGCTTCTTGATGGTCTGTCAGGAGCAGGAGCTCTTAGCCGGGCTGGGAAGGAGTTCATGTTCCCTCCCTGTGCACAGGGGCATCCGCTGCGTCCAGCGGGACAGTGTGAGGCAGAATTGCATGGCTGTGGACCAGAAATCAGGGTCTTGCAAGAACGTGTTAGTGGACTAATGCCTAATGGGATAATTTCTGAGTCCTTTGTGAAACGTCTCTGGGTAGAGACTTATTTCTTAACGGTGTTCATCTAATGCACAAAACTCGACGTTGGAATTATTTTGGAGGATTTGGGGGGGCATTTTTCTTACATCCAGAATAAGGATGGCAGGTGATGGAAATGACTAACTATAAGTAAGTTCATCCTACAGTTTGTTCTCATACTTTAAGCTTTAAAAAAAAGTTGGTTTAAGATGGAATCAGAGTCCCTTTATGGTCTTTAGATACTTTTACTCTTTAAAGAGTGTAAGTTAGGACCTCAAAGAGCTTTCTGTTTATATGGGTTACAGGCATCAATCCTCATGATAGAAATGAGGACTAAAACAGAAATACTTACTAATTTATTTAAAAATAATGGTAAACCCATTACACATGAACACAAATCATAATGAAAAACAGCTATTTTCTAAAACAAAAGACATTTGGTGGGAAGACTGGCAATATTCACATTTTGGCAAATGTCTTTAAATAATAAGGCTTAAGTAAAAGACGTCTGCTTCTGTGTTCAAAGTCTTGCAGTGCGTTGTTTTGGTTGAAGTAGATGAAGACACCTGGCCTCCCAGACAACGGAGCTGAAAGGGGGTTGTAGTCGCCTTTTCAGATAACCGTGAGTTCACTTGTGCCACGACCCCAGAATTCGCCGAGTGGTAGGCTCCTGCGGGTTATTTGAATCGTGCCATCTGAGATCCTGTCGGTGAGCTTCTTGCACTTTCAGCGCTGAGGCATGTTAAAGCCCCCGGTCTCTGTTGCGCTTCGGTTAGGTCTTTTACCCACAGCGATTTATTACCCCACCCATCGGCTGCTTGGACAACGTTGGTTCACTGAGTTTGCAGATCCTGCAGATTTTCACACGTTTCATTACATGTAACATCAAAAAAATTCGTGGATGTCAGTATCACTGTCCGTCTCGTCAGAAAAGTCTCCAAGTGTCGGGAGGCTGTAGAGCTCATGATGGCAGACAGAGTCTTCCAGAATCCCAGTTGTCACTTGAAAGCACAGGTTTGACTGTTGGTAGCAAATACCATCAGTTTCCTGTTATCTGAGATGTCTGCCAGGTACCCAAGCCTGCGTAACTTGAGTGTCAGTCACTCAAGTAAAAATGATGTTCTGTCAAAAAGAAGAGGCTGGTTGAGCTTGCGGCTTATTTATACAAGTGCTTGTCCTTGAGGCAGCTGTTGCATTTGGGGGGGGGGTGACCTGCTATGCTTCCCATTTTAACACAGAGTCTGATAAACATACATAAAAATAGATTTATGTGTATTTGATATCAATGTAATACATAAGAAACAATATATTTAGCATAAATGTAATAAATATAAATATGACAACATAATAAAAGGCTCTAGATTTAATAAGTGATTTTTTATTGCTTCTTCAAGGATATTCTTCGGTGAAACTTTTTTGTAACCGTGAGTGCATGGAGGCAAAGACGTTGACTCCTGGTATCATTTGGTGCCCCTGTCGGGGTTTTGTGGGAGGAGCCTAAGGAGTCGGCAGCCTTACCAGCCAGCGCCTCTGTTCCTCCATGCGAGTGTCAGCATGGTGCAGAAAGCAAACAACACCTTAGTTTATTTTGAAAATCATTTTGATCTTGTTTTATAAGGGTTTTGGAATCCCCATGAATCTTCAGATTAGGTTTTGAGAACCGCTGGTCTGGGAGAGTACCTGGAAAGAACTAAGCTTATTTATTCTAGAGGTTGGACAAGGAGTTCAGTATCCCATGCTCACAAGTTAGGCTCTTTGCTTTTTGTTTTTGCAGGAGACTCAGCTTGTGGCTGTTGGACTGATTTCAGCCTGCTGGTCTTTTATTTGTAGGAGTGAATGCCTTTAAGGGGGAGTAGGTGGAAAGGGTCCACTAGTCCCTGATGTCTTAAACCAGACAAGTGCACACGCTGACATTCCCTGCCCGACCCCTGAAGGCGTCTCACTTCACGCCCCGTGCTGGAGCATGGTTTTAAGATGAAGCAGGCCGAGTGTCAGGCTCTTGGCTTAGCGTGTTGTATGAGGAGCCTTAAGCCTGGAGTTAGGAAGGAGAAGTGGGGAGGACGTGGCGGGTAAACAGGTTTCAGAGCACACCTTTACAGGTTCTGTGCATGGGAGAAAGGATGGCAGGGACAGAGGCAAAGGAAGAAGGAGAGAGATGATACCACAGCAAACCCAGCTTCTTCTGAGCCAGGAAGCTGGCTAAAAGAGCAGTTTCTTAGGGAAAAGAATTTCTTTTTCATTCTGTAGCCAGTATTTATTCTTTGCATTTTCCCCAACTCAAAAAAAGGTGTAAATAAAACCTGAAACCATTTAATAGGCCACCTACCTGGGTTGTTCATTATCTCAAAAACACTTGTGTGCAGCCTGTGAGACCAGCACCACATCATGTGCTAGTGGCTCGGTGGTGAGCAAAAAGGGCCCACTTCCTGCCTTCGCGGAGCACGTGTCTACGTGGACATCGGTGAGCAGAGGTTATTACCACAAATGGTGAGAAGCATGTTGAGAGAAAGGACCTAGATCAGAGGGTCCTCACCTCATCGATTCAGGAATTGCTTCACCTGGGAGTGTAACTGGAGTGATGAGGAATGTCTGTTGTGGCGACGGCGCAGGCGGAAGTGCACTACTTGCGTAGGGACCCGAGGGGGTAGGTGGTACAGGCCATTTTACAGACGGGCAGCTGGCGTTCAGGTAGGCGTGGAGTTTGAGCAGCAATCTGTGGGCCCGCTGAGGGTTTAAACAGTGCGTTACACTGCCGAGCCCTGTCCTCTGCTGGGGGAGTTACATGCAGGGTGTTTTTGTTTACTTATTTTTATAGTTTACAAACAAAGAAATTTTCACATGAGGTATGAGACACAATCAGGCTCTTGCCAAGAAACACACTTACCCACACAGACTTTGCTATGTGGTCGAGCTCAGGTTAGAATCCCCTGGGGATCTGGGTGAAATGCAGTTTCTGATTGAGTAGGTCTGGTGGGGCCTGAGGTTTTGGAGGTTTTGCATGTCTGACCAGCTCCCAGGTGAGGGAGATAAATACTGGCCTGTGGATCACTTTTTCTTTTTCCTTTTCTCTCTCTTTCATTGAGGTATAGTCATGTGGATCACTTTTTGAAATCAAGGTTTCAGAGCCAGCTTTCCTTTTCCACACGCCCTTAACACAAGGGGTGAATGCTAATCCCAGTTGCTTCAAGCCTTGGAGAGGGAGAGCTGGTGTGGGTGGGCATTGGCGGAGGCTGTTTAAAATCCCTGTCAGTTAGGGTTGCTTGGTAACCAGCAGCAGAGAAGGGCTGTGGCCAGCGGAAGGTCAGAAGGAGTCACAGGACCAGAGGGAAGGAGGAGGAGCCCGAGGGGGTCGGCATGGTGGGAGCTGCTTGGACGTCTGCTCTGGGGGCTGTCGCTGAGAGAGTGGAGGCACTCGACTCCTGTGTCATTGAGGGGGTCTCTCTTCTCACTCTTCAGGGCACCAGGAGAGTCTGATGGGCTGAGCATAGGTCTGCTCCTTACCTCTGACTGCTGGGGAGTGAGCAGAGATGTGGGGACTTCACCGGGGAGCATAGGGCACCCTGGTTTACTGGCCCATCAGTGATGCGTAGGGAGGGAGAGGTGACCCCCAAACAGGATGTAAGCATGCAGAGGAAAGGGAATGGAAGCTGGGAGGCGGTGGGACGGCCGCCGTGCCCCGCAGGCTCCGCGGCCACCCTCCCATGGACAGGTGCGTCCCGACATGCAGCGGCAGGCAGGTCAGGGAAGGAAGGGAGGGAGTGTTTATTGAGCCTGGGCTTGTGCGTGGCCTCGTTTCACTTTCATAACAGCCCTGAGAGGCAGAGGTGTAAGTGTCATTTTCCTTTTGCATTTGAGGAGATTGATCTCAGGCTTCCATGACTTGCTTAAAGTCACACTGTTAGTAAGCAGCAGCGAGGCACAGTGTGTGTTTCACAGGATGACCGGGGTAGACGGGAGCTGCTGCTGCTCATGAGAGGCGGCCGGGAGTCGGCCGAGCGCTGGGAGGAGGGGGAGCTGGGGAGGACGTGTGGACACGGAGCTGGGGCCGTGGAGATTCAGACTTTTAGAGATAGCACGCTCTCAGGAACAGGCTGTTGGAGTAATGGTAGGTTTCCACAGACTCTGGTGTGTGTAGAGGAACAATGGTATCTTTTCTTTTTGGGATACTTTCTGGCAGTGGGGACTTCTGTGTGAGGCTGGAGCTTTTCCATACTCTCTGACTGGAGGGAATGTAGTCTTAAGACTTCTCTAGCAGGTGGTTCTTTGACAGAGTTTATGATGTTTAGGGAGATGCTGAAATCATGGCTGCTATGGAAAGGGAAGTGGCAGGGATGAGAGAATGGAGTTCCATGTGCTTATGACGTGGGGCACCCAGCCCGTTCCAGGCTGTGATGACAAGCAGGCTTTGTCTTGGTCCTGCAGGGACGAGCCACATCCCCTCACCGGCCAGGCTCTGACCAGAGATTCCTGTGGCCTGTGGCTACAGCAGAAGCCACGCATTAGAAAGAAAGCCTCCCCGACTAAACTTTATCTCATTTCCAGATGGAACTTTCTTTGCCATTGCTGCCCACTCCCCTTTGATTTCAAACCTTTGAGTTTTGTTCTCAGGAAGCGTCCTTTCCCGTCATACACAAAACCATATTTGGTGGGGCTAAGAGAGGTGCAGAGCCCCACCTAATTCTGTCTGCGGGCTGAACGTTCACCTCCCAGGGTTTGTCATCCTGGTTATCTCTCGGCACTGCCGTTCCCAAGGCCCAGACCTTCTGCCCTCCTACCTGTCACAGCAACTCGGTTTATCCTCTTGGTTTCAGTTTAAAAGTGGAGTCTACCAGGAGTGTTCCTTGCCATGCCTGGTTAGGGTGCCTCCCGCTCATGCAGCCGTGTCCCCAGATGCCTGCTCTCCTCCCCTCCTAGACTGTCGACCATGTGAATGCAGAAGCCCCGGCTGTTTGGTTCATCATAGGGTCCCCCAGAGCTTAGCCTGCCTCCTGACAGCACGGGGTGCTGGGTGTCCGCGGAACGTATGCTGTGCGCGTGCGCGCGCTGACCCTGCGTCTTCGGTCAGTTTCCAGGCCTGCGGCATCAGTAACACCGTTCTTCTGGCCTGCTTCTGGGCAGGCTGGATTCTCTAGGGATCACTTACGTATCACACGCTAAGCAGCGTCAGTGAACCAACATGTGTCAGGGCAGCTTGGGACACGGATCTTCCTAAAAGACACTTCCCAGTAATTAAAGGCCCTAGGTTTGGAGTCTTTATATTTCATAGTGACAGTCTAGTGCATCACCGTCTGAGCCAAGGCACTTCAGTTGTCTCCGAGAACCTTCTCCAGGCCCCGTGACACAGTTGCCCGCTCTGCACAGGTGGGGAAGACAAATTACGTGGCCATTCAACGCATTGCACTTGGGGGTGGGGGTTTTTGGTTGAGGCTGGAAGCATAGACCTGTCTTCTTTCCTATTCTTTTTCACTTTTATCTTTTCCAGAAAGTGTGCCCACATCCCTTTGAGTGACAAAACTATAAACGTGTTCTGACAGACCTGGTTCTGGATGGAAAGTTAGTTTGATCTCTGTTGACATAGATTTAACTGACATATTAAAGAATCTGTTACTTAGAGCAGGATTATCTGTACTTAATGCTTTATAGGAAGTCCCACAACCGTAACACTGTGGGAAGGCCTGCAATATTTTATGTTTCTTACATTCAGAGCAGTTGTATTTTCTCAGAAATAAGAAAGAGGTCATTTTCAGTTGACTTTTATGACAAAGTAATTGTGTAGTTATTTTCAAATGACTTTAGGTTTTCTGAGCCAGCAGTCCAAGATTCAGATAATATATTAAAATAAAAAGAAAACCTCAGCTGAGACATCTGGAGAAGACGGTGCAGGGTCGCAGACATGTCGTCCGTTGTGGGAGGAGGGAAGCGGGAGTGGGCGTGGCAGTGCCTGGAGTGTGGTGGGTACCACGGGGGGTTCTGTGCAGCTCTGCTCACTCCTGAGGACTTTCTCTAGTGACCTCCTACTGGGGGTGAGGGGGAGGCACGGGGTCAGGCAGAGTGGAGGTGGGGAAGGAAGGAGGCACTCAGGCTTTCCTGGTGGCCTGGACGTTCAGGTTGAAGTCAGGGACCATGAAAACCTTGGCCATTTTACAGTTTTCTCTGTCAGCAGGCAAAGGCTGAAACTTGGGTTAGAGTAATGACTTCTTCCAGGTGGATGGCGCCTTGTCCATTGAGCACTCCCATTTGGCAGAACCTCAGTCCTGCAGGAGCACAGCCGTCTGACTTCCCCACACTGCAGCTGGCTGACTCAGCCCTGGGGACAAAACTAGGGTCACCCGCATCCATTTTTCTTTCTTTCCTGAATTTTTCCTTGAAGAAGAACGTACAGGCAGATTGACACATCACAGGGGTACAGCTTGATGAATGTTAATAGCTGTGAAAGAGACACACCTGTGTGGACCGGTGCCCAGCTTAAGAAACCACATGACCAGGACCCCCGAAACCCTCCTTCATGCCCCTTTCCCGTCTTAGCGCCTCTGTTTGTAAGAGTGTAAATTAATTTTGCTTTTTTTGGACATCATATAAATGGAACCATACACCATGTTCCCTTGTGTTGGCATCTTTCAGACTCAGTTCATTAAGTGCTGGATTTCCATAGGCCTAGTCCCGGGTTCTCTTCGCTTCTCTCCCTGGGGGACCTCGTGCCCTCGCCCTTCAGCTGCCATCTCAGTGTGCCTGGCTCAGATCTGTACCTCAGAAAGGCCTGACGTCTTCTCTGAGCACCAGTTCCTTTTATCCAGCTGGTGTCCTTGACGTCTGCTTTTGGATGTCACAGACGTCTAAAACGGAAATCATGGTCTCAATCCCCAAACCTTGGCCTTCCCCAGAGTCTCCTGTCTGAACGACTCCACATCCATCCAGTTATTCAAACAGAAAACCTCGGTGCCATCCTTGGCATGTCCTTCTCTCTCCCGTTGTATTTAGCCCAGCAGCAAGTCTGATGATTGTTCTCTCCTAAAGCTGCCTTCAAACCGTTCCTTTCTTCTCGCCACTGCCACCGCTACCGCTCTAGTCTAGGTTGCCGTCCTTCCTGACCCAGCCCGCTAAGGCAACCCCTGACCTGCTTACCCAGGACTCCTGCTCTCTGCCCACGTGTTACCTGTGCTTCAGCTCCGTTCTTCTACTAGAAATGCGAGCCTGCCCTTCCCACTCTAAAACAAAAACTAGCCGCTTCAGTGGCTTCCATTGCTCTTAGGACAAAGGACCTTCACTCCTGTGCTGACTTCTCCACCCTCATCCTTCTCAGGGCTCCTCGGGGCTCCCTGTTCTCCAGCCTCCCTGGCCCTTTTCGCTCCACGTACCCGCCTGGCTGCCTCTCCCCACAGGTCGCACGTCTCCTTTCACCCTCCTCCACGACGTGGGCCCGCCTCTTGCTTTTCACAGCGGTCCTCCCTGGCCCCCGACTCAGTCAGCCCCCACTTCCATCCGGGCCGCAGGCCCCCAGACCATCACCCAGGGCGGCCTCGTAGCACGTCCCATAGTCTGGTTCTGCGTTTCTTCGTGGACCACTTGAACGTCTGCGTCCCCGCTAGACTGTGACTTCCACGGGGAAGGGACGAGATACGTGTCTCCCCACGGCTGAGGGCGCCGAGGCTGACGCAGACACTCGATAAACCCTTGTTGCTTGGATAACCTGCAGAAGACGAGATGAAGGAGTTTTAGGCACTCACCGAGTTCAGTCGTTCTCTGCGGTTCCTGCCGGTGGAGGAGCTTACACTCAGGAAGCAGGGAGAGGCGACAGCACACAAGGAAGCATGAACATAAATGTGCAGAGTGATTCTGGCCGTCGCTGGGGCGTCGCGTGCAGTGCGGCCGGGGGTCGCCGGGGGTGCTGAGGGGAGGCATGCCTGGCGAGTTTGCCGACGAGAGAGGAGAGGAGTGGGGGGTGTGCAAGAGAGTGTGGTGGGGGGAGTTGGGTAGAGCCTGCGGCCAGTGCGTGTCCAGCCTGGGTCCAGGTGAAAGGAGTGTGCGTTTTAAAGAGCGAAGGAAAGTTTAAGCAGGGGAGTGGCGTTCTTTTATTTTTGTTTTTAAGAAGTTGAGTTGACTGCTTGTGGGGTTGGGTTGTGGAGGAGCAGGAATGAAGCAGAGAGATGGCCGTGACCAGGGTGGTTGCCGTGGCAGCAGATAGACAGATGCGGGCCAGGTGGCGGTATCTGTCGGCGAGGAGGCAGCGTTTGCTGATGGTTTGAATAAGTGGGGGTGGAGGGGGTAGGAAGTAAGGCCAGCTCACCTGGAGGGTGTTGGTGCTGTTTAGTGAGATGGGGAGGAATGAGGACAGAGCAGCTGGAACTGGGATGTGGGTTTGGAAATGTTTATGGCACCTGTAGCAGAAACTGCAGCCGTCTGGGGCCGGAGGTGAAACCTGGGAGCCAACATCAGGGTGGTGTTTTAGGCCATGCAAGGGGGTGAGGTTACTTGGAGAGGGATATAGACTTGGAAAAGAAGGGGGTCCCCAACCGGAGCCCTGGAGCACCCCAACATTTAGAAATGGAGCAGAGGAGGAGGAGCCTCCAGTAGCAGAACTGAGGAGTGGCTGTCGAGGTTGGGGGACAGCTGGCGAGGGGGCACAGGCAAGCCACGTGGAGAAAGGGGGCCGCAGGGCCACACAAACGAGGGCAGTGCCCACGGGCCACAACGGCCGGGGGGAGTGAGGAGGTCGCCGTCGGACTGCTCGTCTTCTCTGAATAAACTGTCTTGGCAGGTTTGGGGCCACAAGTGAGGGAGGTGGAGGGAATAAAGGAGATGTGGGGAGGAAGGAGGGGGGTGAAGTAGTAACTGAGAATACTGGGAGAGTGTGCGTGCTGAAGACTTCCAGGAGAATTCGTGGTCGGCCTGGTGCCTACCTGAGCTGTGTGACCCTGAATTCAGTCAGGCCTGGCTCACTCAGCTGCTTGGGTGCCTGCGTGGACAGTGCACACCTGGGTTTAAATAAGTTTGGGTGTTGCTAGAATGGCTTGACCGAGAAAGAGACGAGAGCGTAACAGCGAAGCAAGAGAGAAGTTGTCACGATGGACGGACGAGGGGCGTGGGACGACAGGGCAGGTGGGAAGGCCAGTGGCTGGGAGGCAGCAGCCAGTCAGCTTAGCTGCAAGGGGAGGGAGGTGTAAGGTGGTCCGAAGACGGCCGGCTTGACCAGACTTCGGAGATGGTGGCCCAGTTATTGGTCATGACCAAGCCCAGGTGTGACCACGCGAGTGGTGGTGGGCCAGGAGAGTGGCCCGGAGAAGAGTGAAGGGCAGGCCGAGGAGTCTGAGCCAGGAAAGGAGGCAAGGAGGTAAGGACTGACCGCGTCTAACTAGTGCAGTAAAAGAGGGTCAGAAGGAGGCTGGAGGTCCTGTGGGAGCAGAGGGAGGGTTCAGCTGGATTAATGGAGTCAGAAAGCTGGAAGAACAGGACGTTTTGGTCAAAGGGTAGTTTCACTGAAGATACATGAACTGCTGACCAGCTCCTCGCAGTGCGGCTGGTGACGGGCCGGGCGTGCACAGTGCAGTGGTGCCGTTGGAGCTGGGCCTCATTTGGCCCTGTGACTTGGAGTGCTGCTGTGTAGCGTTCTTTCAGCTCAGGATCTTCGTTACAGGGCTCTCGTGAGCAAAGGCTTACTGGTTTTCTTTCCTTTTGTTACGGAGAATTTCAGATTAACTCAAAGGAAGAAACAAAAATGTACCCCCACCTTGTGAAAGTTTCTGGTTCGCGTGAGACGCCAGTTTATTACTGGTGTTAGGTTTTGTGGATGATTCCAGGTCCTGTGGTTGTTAGCAGTCTCGCAGTGATGTGAGCACAGCATTTCAGAAAGGAAATAATTCCACAACACAAATGTCTATCCTTGAGTTTCCAAAGCACGCTCCCTCGCATGGTGCCTGACTGATGGCGTTACCTGGATTACAGACAAGGGAAACAGATGCGGAATCGTGTTGGGTGACGTGCTTGCCTGTTGCCCCCTAAGTGGGAATTTGTGTTTAACTCCCTTGCATTCCCGCTCTGTTGTTGGTTCAACTTTGCTCCTGCCGCACCTGCCCTCCGTCTTCCATTCTTCGGCCTTTCCCAAGGCATCACTGTCCTGTGCCTACGTCGGGCCTTCCCTTCCCAGCCCCCACCCCAGGCCTGTCGTCCGGCGTCCTTGTGGGACAGTGACTCCGTGTGACCCGCTCACCTGCTCCTCTCTTCCCCAGCCCCTGCCCTGTGGAGACTGGATCCTTCCATTTTGAGTTACTGGTTTGCAGCCATTGGGTTATTTTAATAAGAAATCCATGAAAAGCTAGTTGACCTTTTTTTTCCTATGCACAGTTGTATTTTGGGGACAGCTGTGTGAAAGGGTCATACGTAAAGGTGTCTACCGAAGTATGTTTGAGTAATCCCATTTCAGAACCCACCGTCCTCCCTCCCCAGCACAGCGTCATGAGCTTCTTCCCGGAGCAGAGGCACTGTTACCTTCAAGTTCTTCTGCAGCAGATTCAGGCTGAAGTTTGGAGAGGAAATCTGTGTCCCCACTCTTGTACCTTCCCCTTGACTTTTGTCCCCCTGCAGGTCTGACCGGCGTGGGCTTCTCTCCCCACAAGCATAGCTGCTTGCAAGGAAAATCATGGCCCCTGCAGCAGACGCGGGGCCACAGACCGCAGTTCCGTACTGGTGTCACCTCCTGGTTACAGAGGTGGTCGAATCTGTGTCTAGAACTGGGAGCACGTGGCCCAGTCAGCCCTCAGAGGGCTACAGCTGCATTCTCCCAGCCCGTTATAATCCTGCATCTCTGTCTCCAGACAACCCTTTCCAGTGCCAGGGCCCGGAGCTTTCATTCTATCAGGACGCGGTCTCCCTGTACTTAGGGCTCATTTTTTAACTTCCTCATATTGAAGCCTCAGTTGTTTATTGACCTTTCACTTTTGTTTTTAGTTTTTAACTTTTATATTGAAGTAGAGCTGATTTATAGCGTTTCAGGTGTACAGTGAAATGATTCAGTTACACATACATGCGTATTTATTCTTTTTCAGATTCTTTTTTACTATAGGTTATTGCAAGATACTGAATATAGCTCCCTGCTATATAGTAGGTCCTCGTTGTTTATCTATTTTGTATATAGTATTGTGTATCTGTTAATCCCAAATTCTAAATTTATCCCTCCCCTCCCTTTCCCCTTTGGTAACCGTAAATTTGTTTCCTGTGTGAGTCTATTTTGGGTCTTTGTATCAGTTTTTTTTAGCATTCACGTTTAAGTGATACCATATTGATACTTGTCTATCTCTGATTTATTACTTCACCTAGTATGATAATCTCTAGGTCCATCTGTGTTGCTGTAAATGGCATTATTTCATTCTTTTTTATGGCTGATTAGTATTCCACTGTGTATATATACTGCATCTTATCGATCCAGTCGTCTGTCAGTGGACATGCAGGTTGCTTCCATGTCTTGGCTATTGTAAATAGTGCTGCTATGAACATTGGGGTGTATGTGTCTTTTTGAATTAGAGTTTTTCTCTGGATTTCCGGGAGTGGGATTGCTGTGATCCCTCACTTCTAACTGTGCTGGGAGATCAGCACTGATTCAGGCATTCTTTGGTGTCACAAAGTTTAGATGAGGCAAAATTCCAATGGACTAGCTACGGGAAGAGCAGCAGGGCTTTTTTTTTTTCTTTTCATGAAAGATGAGGATTTGAGGCAGATGGGCTAATTTAAGCTTTTTTCCTCTCACTTCTCAACAGAAGCCTAAGGTTCCTGTTTGAGAAGTTCTCCTCAAATACAGGTTGAATCCGTAGACTGTGGAGGGATGCCCCTGAGAGGCTGCCCCTTGCCCTTGGCAGTGGCAGGTGGCCCAGTGCAGGGCTCCGCCCTCCTCGGGTCTCACAGGTGGTCTTGTAGTCACACAGGTGTCCCCTGGAAAGCCTTTATGGGACCCTGGGCATGAGACATGTCTTGAGTGAGAGAATCTTGCAAACATCGTGCCTTTGGGATCTGCACAGTTTTGTAGCTCCCGTCTGCTGCTGCGTTTGCAGTCTCCTTTACGCGTCCGGAGTGGTGAGGCAGCTGCTGTTTTAGGAAAGGCTGCGCTGGGGATCCTTGGTGGTAGTTGTCCTTCCTTTGTTCTTTGGTTGGTCATATGATGGATTTGCTGGAGGTCCTTTTGCTTTATCTGTTTCCTGCAGAGTGTAGCTTACTTACCCTCGCGTGGTGAGACTCACCGATGTGTCCAGGCGTTTTACCTGGAAGGAAGGGCAGCCCCCGATTCCCCCTCCAGAGGAACTCTGGCTGGAGTTGATGACAGACGACTGCAGGAACTGCACGTCGCTGAGTCTGGCGTCGTCAGCCTCTCCCGCAGCCAGTCCGACGGACACCCTGACGCTGCCTGCTTCCTTCCCAAGTAGGGCCACTGGGAGGGCCCCACGCACCCTGCTTAGCGCACGAGGGCCAGAGGAGTAGTGGTCTTCCCACGTCTGTGCCTGTCACTGCCGCCCTCCCTCTGCTCTCCGGTGACGTCTGTGCTGCACACGTTCCCACGTGCTCAGGGTTGACTGGGGAATTCACAGCCATTGCGGGGATTATATCTGTTTAGTTCAGTTTCACTCTGTGCAGTTTGCTTAGCTCTGGGATCAGTTTGTCATTGCTAGAGGAGCAGAAAAAGAATGCCTTCCCAGCATTCACCAATTCTGTCATCATGGAACATCGCAGACATACACACGGGAAGGGAGAATGTTGAAGCCGCCGTTTACCCGTCACCTGGTGCCGCAGTTACAGCAGTTCTCCCACGTTGGCTTTTTCCTTCCTTTTTATTTTGGCCAAAGCATTTTAAGACACATCTCAGACATCGTCTCGTTTCATTCTTACAAACTCCAGTGTCCTCTAAAAATACAGACATTTGTTTACACAACTGCAGAGGCATTATTATCACACAGGCAGGGTGAGCAGTGCTCCTCGCGTAATCTGAAACCCGGTCCCTAGTCCGGTTTCCCTAACTGCCCCGTTGATTGTTACCTCTCAGGTCTGTCTAACCTGGTGCAGCCCCGCCCCCCAGCCTTTTCCCTTGCCATTTACTGGCTGCAGAAATGGGCAGTTGTCCTGTGGACTGGCTCACATTTTGATGTTTCTCTGCTTATATCTGGGTTGTTCCTTCACCCCCCCCAGTTCCTTCCAGTAAAAATGAGTCCTGGAGGCGTGTTTGGCGAGGATGTTTCAGGTGGCATCATGCCAGGAGGTGCAGGTCTGGTGGATCCTCCTTGGAGTTACGCTCACGTTGACCCGCGGGTTCAGGGGTTGACAGCCTGATCCCTGAGACATTAGAAGTTCATGATCAGCCTTTCGCTTGCTGTCTTCACCCATTTCTTACTGTGGTCTGAATCAGGCGTTTCATTAGGGTTGCACACTTACTCGCTGGATTGTTGCTTTTCATGGAAGTTAGTCCATAGAGAAGGGTAGGATGGATGCATCAGTCTTTCCTTTTAATTCTGAGTTTCAAAGCAGGTAAAAGTTGGAATGTGTCTCTCTGCCTGTCTGTTCCTCTCTTTCTTTCTCCACTCCTCCCCACCCCTTGTAATCATCGTGAACTCACGGGGCTTGGTATATGTAGTGCATTTCAAAGGATTGCACTCATTATTCTTTCTGATGCTCAGTTGTCCCATTTTTGGCCAATGGGAGTCTCTTCATAAACTGGCATCTGTGTTCCTTTGGCACGACTCTCTTGCGTTCTGGCATAACAAGATGTCCCCAGGCTCATTTTGTAAAGTGCTGCTCTGGCCTTGAAACCATCCGTTCTGCAAGGATCCCTGTGCCATTGGTGGAACAGGGCGCATACGGAAAGGGACCACTGCTGTCAGCTGTCATTGCTTCCTGGCCTTTTTGGTGACAGAGCTTAAAAAAAAAAAAAAAAAAAAAGACCTGAATTTACACTGATATTTCTAAATCAAAAAATTTTTTTGTAAATCAAATTTTATGTTACAGGATTTTTTCCCTCAACTTAGACTTTATATTTGTGTCTCATTTCTTTTACCTTGAATCTTGGTTCCTAACAATATTAACATAATGACTTATTTGATTATCTTAATTTATAAAAACACCAATGCTATTATAACTGACTTAAACTATTGAAAGAAGTTTGATTTCTCTGCAGCTTTGTTTGTCAATAGAATGTCCCTCTAAATATGTACAGTCAGTCTGCTGTACTCAGAAGTCACTTGTGAATATGTAACCAACTTGAAAATTAAGGTTCATTTTCTTCATTTTGTTTTAAAAATTTAGGGATTGCTTTTCTCGTTTATTTAATTTTCCAAATATATAAACACTGATATGTTTCCAAAGTCAAACCTACGTACCATGTTACATTCAGAGAAGTTTTACTTCATCCTTTTCTCCTTCCTCCCCCGTAGGTGACCATTTAAGTTCGTTCTGTATCATCCTTCTCCATGTTTACTTCTGTGCATCATTTAAGGAAATACCTAAATATACGCACATGCCCCTCCTTTTTGCACAGGAGTGTCGTTTTCTGAGTCACCGCCCAAGCATGTGCTTCGTGTCGGTGCACACTGCTCTGCTCATCCCCTTCCCGCTGGCTGAGCAGGCTCTCATCATGAGGAAATGCCGCAGTCGGTGCAGCCTCTGCCCTGTGAATGGGCCTTGGGTTCCCTGCAGCTTTGCCGTGACAGATGCTGCCTCAATGAGTAAACTGGGATGTTGGTCATCTCCTGTTTTTGCCAGTGTATCTCCGGATGGATCTCTAGATCAAAGGGTAGATGCGTATATAACTTTTCAGACACTGACGGTATTTTTTTTTTGCTGAAATTTTGGTTATGCAGTTGAATTTCATAATCCTAACACTTTCACCTAGAAAATTTATTTTGCGATTTTAATGTTAAAGAAATCGGCTCAGTCCCTCATGTACCCTGTCTTTGTATGGAACATGTTATTGAAAGTGTTATACTCTATTACTTTCATTAATTAATTGAAGTATCACTTACTGAATATAGAATACAGGACAAGAAAAGGTGGCTAAGGGGTCCTAAACCTCAGAAGATTTTAAATTGAATATTTTGGGATCTTCTATTTGGTATATATTTTGTCCCATGTTGGTCATCGAAAGTCTGGTACTAAGGCCCTGGGAAATGCACCTGGACCTGCTGTAGCAGAGTGAAGCAGGATGTGTTTGCGGGGCACAGGGGCGTCATAAAGTCCTCTGTAGGTGCCTTCAACAGATGGTAATTGAACACCTCCGCTCTGCCAGAATGTAACAGTGAGCAGCACACAGAGTTCCTCCCTCCTGGCATTTATATTCTAGTACAGGAGACAGATCAGAAAGCAAGGAACTGCAAGAAAATTACGAGTTATCTATGCTTTGAAGGAATCGAATAAGAGATTGAGATAGAATCTCAGCCAGGGGCTTCTGTATGTAGGGGAGAGGCAGCTGACACCACCAGCCACGTATGAGGTGGGGGAAGGTGGGGGCCGGCCACGCAGGACCTTGGGTTTTAGGTTAAGGATTTGGATTTTAAGTACATCAGGAAACCTTAATTGAGGACAGTTAAGTAAGGGAGTGGCGTCTGATGCTGATACATTGCACGCTTATTCTCCTGCTGGATCAGAAGGCCGCTCAGTGTTACGCTTTAGCTCCAGAAGCAGCAACATCGCCCCTTCTGAAGCTCCAAGTGCGGTGAGTTTTCCTGCCTGCTCCGTGACGCAGGGCGGCTGCTTCTCATGCTCACACGCAGGTCTTCTGAGGACTTCTTTTCTTTTTCAATGATACTCCATTGATGTTGCTCGGATAATTACAGTGAGTGGTTGTAGTTGGATTATGTACTTGGGCTGTGAACGGAGCGTGATGTCTACAAATTCTCTTCTTCAGACCTGTAACTCCAAGAGACACATCTGTCTGGAAGATAAGAGCTCCTTCCTCAAGACCAGAAAAGGTCTGTTACTGCTGTCATGTTTATATGAAATCAATTATGGAATCAGTTGCAACTTTCTGGACAAAAAATCCCTTTTCAATATTTGTATTTACGTTTCTGTTACAGGCAGCTGGAGTGATACGTGTGTGGGGAGCCTTCACAAGGAAGGACTGGCGTACCTGGACCCGAGGAGCTTGCTTCCTGCGAGGGCTCCTGTCTGATGCGCAGGAGGCAGAATGTCACAGTGACTCTGCGAGGGGAGGCCCCAGGGGACCGAGAGCAGCACACAGTGTCTCACCCTCTGCCACGAGGGGCGCTGTGCAGTCCTTTTCCTACAAGTGAGAAGTACCAGGCTGTTCTCCAAGAGGAAGAGTCCAGGGGCTTAGAAACACAGAGGCTTGCACCTTGGGAGCCCCTTGGAATGTTGACAACTCAGGATCTAAAAGAAAGTGCTGTGTTAATGAGTTACAGAGTTCATGTGGACGTAAATGTCACTTTATAACCAATAACGATACTGAGTGAGGAACACTATGCAGGAAGAAACCTTCCATAGGAAGGCAGGCAGGGTGAAGCTGAGGCTGACCTTAAACCTACCGAGCAGAGCGAGCCTGGGATAAGCGCCAACATGGCCGAGTGAGAGACTCTGCACAGTAGCGGTCCTGTAGCTAGAGCAGTTGTAAGGAAATTTTCCCCTCTAAATCACGATACCAAATAGGAAAAATGATCTACAAGTGCCCCATGTGTAGAGAATTCTTCTCTGAGAGAGCAGATCTTTTTATGCATCAGAAAGTCCACACTGCTGAGAAGCCCCACAAATGCGACAAGTGTGATAAGGGCTTCTTCCACATATCAGAGCTCCACATTCACTGGAGGGACCACACGGGAGAGAAGGTCTATAAGTGTGACGACTGCGGTAAGGATTTTAGTACTACAACGAAACTTAACAGACATAAGAAAATCCACACGGTGGAGAAGCCCTATAAATGTTATGAGTGTGGCAAAGCCTTCAACTGGAGCTCACATCTTCAAATTCACATGAGAGTTCATACAGGTGAGAAACCCTATGTCTGTAGTGAGTGCGGAAGAGGCTTTAGCAATAGTTCAAACCTTTGCATGCATCAGAGAGTCCACACCGGAGAGAAGCCCTTTAAATGTGAAGAGTGTGGGAAGGCCTTCAGGCACACTTCCAGCCTCTGCATGCATCAAAGGGTGCACACAGGAGAGAAGCCCTACAAGTGTTACGAGTGTGGGAAGGCCTTCAGCCAGAGCTCGAGCCTCTGCATCCACCAGAGGGTGCACACCGGCGAGAAGCCCTATAGGTGCTGTGGGTGTGGGAAGGCCTTCAGCCAGAGCTCCAGCCTCTGCATCCACCAGAGGGTGCACACCGGCGAGAAGCCTTTTAAATGTGATGAGTGTGGGAAGGCCTTCAGTCAGAGCACTAGCCTCTGCATCCACCAGAGAGTGCACACAAAGGAGAGAAACCATCTCAAAATATCAGTTATATAAAGCGTTTCGCTAAGAGTTAAAAATCTTAAAACCCATAAGTGCCACTAGGAAGGAAACCCTGTAAATACCTACATTGACCCAAGAAATCTTTACAGCAAGCCCCAGCAGAACACTGTTTTCGAGGAGGCATGTGTGAGCTTGATTTTGGGGATTCAGGCCAAGTGTGTTCCGCAGCTTGACTTTGAAGCTGGGGTCCCTCCGAGCACCTGCCCAGGACAGGCTGTGAGGCCCCAGTTGTGGACGTGTGTTTCCTGGGGTTCTGGCGCGATGCTCCAGTAGCTGAAATACTGCCCGGGAACCTGTGATCACTGCCCAGCCTCCTGGGTCACCTATGCTTTCCCTAACAGTTGCCCCAGGTATCATATCCACCCCCCCTCTCCCGGTTTCGGGAGCTCAAGACCTTCCTTCTCTTGCCTCGAGCATACTGGTGAACGCGTTTGGGAACGGCCAGCTCCCACCGAGTAGTGTCCTGGTATTTCTGAGGTTAACACTTGATCCAGCCTCTACATGTCTGTCCATATATCCCATTATTTCTGAACTCACTTTACCTGTGTGTTCTCAAAACACCCATAGATACCCACCCCTTCCTAGATGGCATTAAATTCCATTTTAGATTTCAGGCGACTCATAATTTCCATTCACTTTGCCTGTCAGAGAAATTGGCAGACATACATGCCCTTGAACCTTCCTTGAACTCTTTTTTTAATTTTGTGAATTCTGCTAATCACTGTGTCTCTGTTTAGTCAGACTTAATTTTCTAGTGGCTACATCACATATTTTTAACTTGAATTTTTTTTTTTTTTTTTTTGAAATAGCTGAATGTAAATAGGGAGGAAGAAGCAAGCAAAGTTAGAACTTTTCTCCATCCAGAATTGCCCTCTTGGGCTCCTCCGGCGACGCGCGGGGCTCCTCCCCAGCTCGGGGAGGCCGTGGGAGGCAGGAGGCGTCGCTAACTAGTCTCTGTTTCTGTAATTTTGGGCGATGAGGTGTCGGAGTCCTCGACACCCCTTCACTGAGGAGGGTGTACCAGTTCCCGTTCAGGCGTGAATGTTTCTGTTAGTCTCTCCTTTTCTTCATCCATTCAACAAGCATTGACGGAACGCCGCCCGTGTGCCGGGCGCTGCGCTGGGCGCTGGGAGCAGCGCGGAGGAAGACAGACAAGGGCCCTCCTCTCGTGGAGTTGCTTCTGCTGGAGGAGACGGATGATGAGCGAACAATGATGTAGTTTGAGATAGTGATTAAGTGCTATGAGGAACATAAACTAGGGTGACGATTTAGCGCGGTGGGGGGTGGGGGCGGGGGGCGTTAGTAGCGGTCAGGGAGGCCTTCCTGGGGGCGGGCGCAGGCGCTGCGGGGCCGGGCGGGGGCGACCCTGCCCGCCAGCGCGGAGCGGGAGGCCGGCGGCCGGGCCCGAGTGTAGTGAGCAGTGGGGAGGGGGCGAGGTACTGAGCTGCTCAGTATCCTGACATTTATAGGCCTTTTTTTTTTCCGGCTAGATTGATGTTAAAAACTCATGTGGAGGAACTCAAGGAATGTTTAGAAGACCAAAAGTCCCCAATGACAAGAACAAAAAGCAACTAATTTTTAACTTTGTTTTTCTTCTCATTCCTGTTTTCATTGATTTCCCACATGTAGTCCTTCTGCTCAGGAAGTCTTTGGGGAAAATTAAGGCTCTTTGAGGCTCTGAAGTGGGTGATCACGTTAGCAGTGTCTGTCCACTGTCTGAGAGGTTGGAAAATGAACTACCCAAAATAGTCATCGAAGTACTAGAACGAAGTGTGATTTTTCTCTTCATATTTGAATTGATTTTTTCTGTTGGACTGGAAGGGGTTTTTCTGTAACTAAAACCTCAACGCATAAAGGGGGTTAAAAGGAGCATGTATCTTACTGGGTGAGCCGCGAACTAGAGATGGGATCTGGGGATGCGTTTGTTACTGTCTGAGGTTTAACCCAGATGCCTCAGCACACCTTTGGGAAGTCACTGCTCATGCGTCTCCTCCTTTTTGCAAAGAGAGGGCTGGCTTAGTTATTGGATAAAGCCCCTTCCAGGCCTGAATTCCTCGACTATGATTTACTGTGGTGTCTTAACACTCTTTCATGTCACAGCAGCGTGGAGCTTTAGAGAAAAGCCTAGACTTTTAGTTGATAGAGAGCCAGCTGAAATATCACTGATAGACTTTTAGTTTTAGGAAAAGTTGGTTTGATTTCTAGCTTTGTTACTATTAGGTATGTGAGCTTGGGCAAATCGCTTGATCTCAGTCTAGTTTTCTCATGTACACGATGAGGACATTAGGCTAAATGATTTCCGAGTTTCCAGCTAGTCCTAGAGTTCTATATTTCTACATAGTTGAATTATTTTATCATGCTGTTGCTGGGGAATATGACTAACACTTTTGAAGCTACTAATTTTATGTCGAGCTTTAAAGTCCATAATTGTTATCTTCAGAAAATATTATTTGACCTACAGTATGTCCAAATCAATTTAATAAAATCACTTTATAACAGGGTTCTGTGCTTGACATACAGTTGTGTGCATTTGGTGGTCATTGTGGGGGGTTGGCTTACACTTCAACATGTCTGGGGCAGCCATATAATAGAGTTTGGGGGGTGGGGAGCTGTTAATGCTTATAAATGAGGCCAACGGGCCCAAAGTGGGGAGGCCTGGCACCCGTAGCTGAAGCAGGGGTGGCCCGCGGCCCCCGCCCCCCGCAGTGGTCCTGACTGTGGGCCAGGTGTCCGCCTGCTTCTAGCGCCGGGTCTGCACTCCACCACTGATGCAGAAGCCGTCCAAACGGCCCTGTTGATGTGAGTGGGGTGGGAAGAGAGGTCACATGTGGGCCCAAGGTCACCCCTGGGTCACGCCTATGCCTGCTAAGATTTTAGGGTGTGAGAGAGGTCAAGACCGGCGTCACAGTTTCTAAGGGGAGCCTGAGCAGATGGCGAACTGTGTCCTCCAGGTCTCTTACCGGAAGGGGGCGCTCTTTCACATCGGCCCAGTAGCACGCGGCGGCTGCTGTAGAGACGTGACGCCCAGGCCCGTCGCGGGCCACCTGGGGGAGGCCGTAGGGGAGTCTGGTGGTGTGCGAGCTTGGTCAGGATGACTTCCAAGGGGCCTTCCAATTCTTGGTTTTGTTATCCTAAATTTTTAAAAAGTTATTAAGCAGTTTTTTTCTGTACAACCTGCTGTTATCCTCAGGAATTTGGGGGAAATAGGTGAAAGCAAATATCAGAAGCAGATGGAAAAAGCACACAATGTAAAATCAAACCCCTAAGAAGAGATGAGAAAGGCCGATGCCAAGTGTAAGTCGCACTGCCGAGTCAGGACACGTGGACTGGGATGTGGGGGGAGGGGGAGATGTGAGTGTAAGTCGCACTGCCGAGTCAGGACACGTGGACTGGGATGTGGGGGGAGGGGGAGATGTGAGTGTAAGTCGCACTGCCGAGTCAGGACACGTGGACTGGGGTAAGGAGGGGGGAGACGTGAGTGTAGGTCGCACTGCCGAGTCAGGACACGTGGACTGGGGTAAGGAGGGGGGAGACGTGAGTGTAGGTCGCACTGCCGAGTCAGGACACGTGGACTGGGGTAAGGAGGGGGGAGACGTGAGTGTAGGTCGCACTGCCGAGTCAGGACACGTGGACTGGGGTAAGGAGGGGGGAGACGTGAGTGTAGGTCGCACTGCCGAGTCAGGACACGTGGACTGGGGTAAGGAGGGGGGAGACGTGAGTGTAGGTCGCACTGCCGAGTCAGGACACGTGGACTGGGGTAAGGAGGGGGGAGACGTGAGTGTAGGTCGCACTGCCGAGTCAGGACACGTGGACTGGGGTAAGGGGAGCGGAATGTGAAGGTGACTCGGCCCTTCCTCTGCGACCTTACGCAGTTTAACTTCTCTGAGCCTCAGGTTTCTCATCTGTGGAACGGTCTTGAAAATACCCGACTCATGCGGTATTTGAGAGAACTAAGCACGTATAAAGTGCCTAGCCTTCAGTAACCGTAGTGACGCAGCAGAAAAATTGTCGCTGCTCCCAGTTGCCTATTCAGATGAGTCATGTTATTTGGAGTTCTGTTCTGCTGAGCACCGTGATGGGTTTGGTGCCCAGATTTGGGGTGGGGCCTGGAGAGGGCTGGATTGCTCCCCATGATAAGAAAGCAAAGAGCTTGAGTCTCCCAGGATAGTCTGAGACAGAAAATACAGAGTCGAATTGGAAAGGGGGTCAAAGAGAAGGACCCAGCGGAGTGGGGCGGTGTAGGGTTGCCTGCTTTCCCGTATGAACTGTGGTGACCACAGCAGCCCTCCCTGAAGTCTGGGGATGCTGGTCTGAGTGGGCTTCTTACGGAAACCGGTGGAAGGGCCAGGTATTGGGTCCAAGCTGAAGTGGGCCAGAACCTGAGTATCACACGTAAACAAACGCTGGGGCCAGAAGAGGGCGGCTGCAAGACACACGCTGTGAAGAAGGCACAGAGATCTTTGGGAGAGCTTGCAGCCTCCGTGGGCCTTGGCCACCCAAACCCTGTGGGGCAGGGAGGCCCCCTCTGTTCCCACTGCTGGTGTGCGTAAGGTGGGGTGACTCTGAGGTCACAGGGACCCGGGAACATTTTTATCATCATCATGTTATATTTAGGCACACAAGCAAATGCAGAGATTCCAAGGCCTTGTGTGTGTTCCACGCGTCAGTGGGAACTCAGATCTCAGTGGAAGGTGACTATTAAACCAAAGCGCTTTTAAAGTTGGGATACACCCATATGCAAATAAAATACATTTTTAGAGTAAAATAATAGCATGGGTGGGCTGCAGGTGAATTTATACATTTTATAGACTGTTTTGTGTGTACCCTGCCAGTAACTTCCTCAGTCCTGCTTCTGAAGATAGGCTCACTCAGAGACTTTCCCCTCCTCCTCTGTAAGGCTGGCCTGGCCCAGGTCTTCTCTGCGTCACGAATTAAGGTGGGAGTGTCGTGTTTGGAGAGTTTTTAAACCTGGGATCTGTAGGCGGGCTTCAAAGAGGTCCAAAACCTTCTTAAATTGCATGCAGAGTTTTGTGGATGTGTGAGCATATGCATTCTTCTAGGAAGGCGGGCTTCACTTGTGACTAACAGATAAGGAGCGCTGACGGTGGGAGGGAAACCATCTGATTGAGCCACACAGTTCTTCATTGTGTGCCAGGACCTTGGGCACTGGGGCACCTGCAAGGTCAGAACCAGGGTGGGTCCCGGGAACGAACAGAAAGCGATGGCGTAATGAGGAAGAAAAGTAACACCGTGCTGTGTTGGGAGGAAAGAAAAGGCCGTTGGCATAAAACGAAAGCTCTGTACGCACCCAGTGTTAACGCAAAGCTGCGTTGCGGTGTAACGTCATGTGCTCAAGAGAAGAGTCCTGTGAACAACGTGTGAGCGTTTGTGCAGGTGAGAACAGCTGGGCCGTCCGGAGGGCCCGGCCGGAAGTGGGGAGAGCTGGCTCCTGAGGGGAAGACCCTGGAGCCGCAACCGGTCTGTCTCTTGGTTGCAGGGGAGGCAATTCCTGCTGTAACATTGGAGCGAGGCCCCCAGTGCTGGTGTGGATTGTATTTAGATTCTCAAATAAACCTGTTCGTATGGCCTGGTGTGGTGTTTTTCTGTGTCCCACTTCTCCTGCCTGGAGTACAAAATTGAGGAAACAGTGCCTTGTTAACAATTAAATCAATCACCTTGAGCCTTCACCCTGTCTGTCCCCCAAAATGCCCTGTTCACCCCAGCGCTCCTCTCCCCCTGCACGGCCCGCTCCTCCCTCTCTGGGGAAAGCTCAGGCCCCACAGGGGCTTAGTCGAGAAGGCAAGTCCTGCCTCTAACACCCCGTGGAGAAGGAGCAGGCGGTCTTGGCTGGTATCCCAGCAGGCCATGTTTCCCATGTCACTGTTGACAACGTGTAGTGTTGGAGAGGCCTGAATTCTCTGCGTGTTGCACACCAAGATAGCTCACTCGATCCCGTGACCATCAGGAGAAGAAATGAAAAACAAGGAAATGCAAAATAAGATGGCAGGAGTACCTTTCAACATAGCATTCACCATACTAAATGTGAACGGGTTAAATTCTGCTGTGTGCACATTTCAAGTTGAACGGTCAAGTTCACCACCAATGTGTTGATTACAAGAGGCCACCTAAGACAAAGAGGTGACCAAAGGTTGAAACTAAGGGAGTGGAAAAACATCCCAGGAAAATGCCAGCAGAAAGGAAGCCAGTCCTGATAGGATGCATGGTGAAAAGCATCCATTTATGGAAGAAGCAGTTTGTCAGGACAAATAGTTCTGTACCTTTATTTGGCTCAAAACACAGCTCTGAATGATACAGTTTATGTTGTTAGAAGTACAATGAGTAATTCATTCCCGACTGCAGCAGGATATGTGAATCCTCCTGTCTTAGAATCTGCAAATCAACTAGGCAGAGAAAGATGGAACTGTTCAGCCAGCACCCTTAACAAACCTGATCTATCAGCCGCCCATGAACTTTGTGCCAAAAACCCCTCTTGGAACGTTTATAAGAACTGACCACATTTTATGCCAGAAAGAAACTCTCACCAGATTCCAAAACGTAGAAATCTCACAGGCCACACATTCTCTGCCTGTAACAATAAAAATCAAAGTTGCTGAGAAGGAGCCTATTGACTTGAAAATTAAAAAACCAAAAAAACCTCAAAAAAAACAACCAAGCAAAACAGAGTATCTCCTTCCCCTCCAAGTTGACTTTAAAGAGGAAATGAAGACAAGCACAGACAGTTCACAGACGAGTGAATGGCAGGGATGGCATCACATGACATACCTCGATGGATGGAACCAAAGTGCGTAAAAGGCTTTATAGCCTTAAATTGATGTATTAAGTAAATATTAAAGCTGAACCAAGCCGTTGAATTTACAAGCTGAGGGCCTTCATTGAGCTCAGGCGTTCTGTTCCTCTCAGCTGTCACTGTGCTGAGTCATTCTGAAAAATAAGGACAACATATAATGTGCCGCACCCCCCCCCAACACCAACCCAGCCCAGGCAGTCAGTGCGGGCAGAGGAGGGACCGCCGGGGTCCTGAGGGGCCACCCTTAGGTAGGTTTGCCAGATGAAATGCAGAATGTCCAGATACATTTGAATCTCACGTATTTGACCTACTGACACAAAAAATGATTCATTGTTTACCCACTGCTAATCCGAAGTTCACACCTGACCAGCTGCCCTGCATTTTCATTCGCCAAACCCGGCACCCCTGGCTGAGGGAAGGCTGGGGAGGGGCTCTCGTGTTCAGGAAACGGGTGTCGTAGGAGAGTGCAGGAGACCCCAGGCAGCTGTCGTGGGATGGGGAGACCTTCCTGGTTTCTACAGTCAAGAGAGGCTGCACACCCCTGGTGCATGCTCCGGGTTCACGAGGACAAATCAGATCCAGGACTCCTGGGCACCTCGGCACCTGGACACCTGGATCTTGGGGGAAGGCTCCGTGGGGCCTGGGAACTGAAGTTAGGGCCACCTTGGGCCAGGCAGTCCTCCTTCCCCAGGGTCAACACACAGACCTGGGCCGACTCTGGGCCAGGCATCCACGCCAAGGTCAGCTCTTGTCCAGGGGCTGCCCGGAGGTGATGGGACGCAGTGAGGGCGGCGGGCTCCTGGGACGTTCTGGAGTGTTCAGGAGTCTCTAAGTTGTAGCGTTTTGGAATAATTGGAAGCTGAAAGAGACAGAAATCCTAAGAGGGAGATACTAGACTTTATCTGCCCGTGGATGCTCAGTTGATAAAGCTCACACCTTAGGGTTTGGTTATTTACCACAAAACACTGACCATCTCGGATGTGCTCAGGCTGCGGAAGTGAGAAGAGGCAGTGGGGCCTGAGGGTGGCGGTACCCGAACACCGCAGAGGTGGACGTGTGGTGATGGGGACCCAGGCTTCTGGACGCAGAGTCCTTCCACCGTGTCCAGCTGTGACCTTGAGCAGGTTTATCCCTCTCCAAGCCTCAGTCTCCTCATCTGTAAAACAACAAAGGAATGAGCGTAGGGACCTCACAGGATGGTCACCAGGCTGAAACGAGCTTAAATGTGTGCAGTGCTCCACTCGGCACCCAGCACAGCATGGGTGTCCCCAGGTCTCAGCTGTTGTGACTGCCAGATACCCCCTCCCGCCCCGCCCTGCCCTAGGAAGGGGCAGCGGTCCCCAGTGCTGTTTGGATCTTGCAGAAAGGTCTGGCCCAGCCAGTGCAGGGCATGGCGCCCTCAGCTGGGCCTGGAAGCGAGGGTGGTGGCTGTGCGGTTTGGCAGAAGCCCAGAGGCACCCAGCGAAGGGAGCTCCAGCCCGCCTGGTCCTGGAGCTTGTGGACTCAGACTGGAACTGTGCCAGCTGTCCTGGGCCCCCAGCTTGCAGACGGCAGGTCGTGGGACTGCTCGGCTTCCGTGATGACCGGAGCCTCTCCTCCCTGCAGTGAGTCTCTTTCTCTGCATGTCTCTGTAATCCGTTGGTTCTGGTTCTCTGGAGAGCCTTCATGGATGCAGCCCTCAATATGTTTGGGGCTTGGGGCCGGGATACAAATGGAGACCCACATCCCATGTGTTTGCACCTTTGAAAGTTATGAATCAAGCTAACAAAGTGTCCAGTAAAACATGTTCTAGTCTCCTACAGGAGGGCCGCTTGGCTTGAGAGTGACTCTTGAGAGTTCCATGCTGGTCATGGTGGTCCAGGAGGGTGGACACCCCAGTCCAAGTCCTGCCACCGCCACCCCACAGCTGCCCTTTGTGGGTCCTTGGGCCAGGTCATCACCAGCTGCCCCCCTGCTTGTTGGGGGTGGTGCACGGGGAGAAAGGGTCACACTGCGCCGTTTGGGGAGGAACGGCGGTTTGGGGCAGGGTGTAGAGGTGGGGATCCAGGTCAGCACATCCCCATGGCCCCTCAGAGGGTCTGAGAGGGGCCCTCTAAAGCATGAACCTCCTGACCAGATCCCAGGGCAATCCAGACCAACCATGCGCCTTCAGAGATTAGTTAGGGCCAGTATGAGGCAAGGCCTGGCCCAGTGAAATTTCTGCCCCATGTGAACAAACAAAAATAAAATTTATAGAATCATCGTTCAAAGGAAAGAAACAGAAACCAGAGTCCGTGACCTCCGTCTTCCATCACGAGTCCAGGGCACCCGCGAGTCAGCCCCCTCAGCTCCTTCCGTGATTTCCCCTGTGCTCTGACCTCACTTTGGCCAAGCCGTTTACCCTCCTCAGACCGAGCAGCAGGAAGACGTGTGGATCATTCTTGCCAGTGGGAAGCCTTTCCATCTCGACGGAAGTGCTAACCTAGACCCTCAAGAGGTCCTGGGCCGCGGGATGCGGGGAGTGCAGACAGTCACCAGCCTCAAGTGCCGAGCGCCGGACATCCCTGGAGGCGGGCAAGGCCCCTGTCGTCAGGGACCCGCAGTGAAACGGCTCGCGGTCCTCGTCAGCCCGAGCCTCAGCCGGCGTCTCTCCTGTCTTCTCTCCCTCACCCTCGCAGAGAACACGCACAGGATAACGTCCAAGCGCCCAGAGCCCTCCGGCCCCTCTGACAACTCACTTCTGAGCACTGACACAGGTTTAACGTGCAGACTGATTAACTGCTCGGAAAATCCCCGCGCGTATGGAATAATCAAAGAGATGTGTTGCTTTGGAATTAATCATATTTCATTTGCCTTCATGATTTAGTTTTGAATAATACAATCAAATTAGCTGACATTCCTTGCGCAAACGGGAGTTAGGCAGGTGTTTGGGAAAGAGCCAACCGTTTGGTGGAAAAAGGCAAGCCTGGGCTTCTTTTTTTATTAGCGTTAACGCACCTGTCTCGCTGGCTGTTTCTGAGGTATCACTGCCCTTCAGCGCTGTTAGTTACAAAGTGATCACCAGGATAAATCTAGCTACCGTTTGGCAGCCTGCATACAAAGTTCTTGCAATATTATTGAATAGATTCCCCCACGATGGACATTTCACCCCCCTTGACTCGTTTATTTTATAAACTCGAAGTTTGTACCTCTGAATCTCCCTCCCCTGTTTCTAGAGTTGACACATTTTGGAACAAAACTAAATAAAACAAAACCACCTACACACATTTTATTGGCATTGCTGAGTCAAATGCCGAAGTTATTTTACATAAGGAAGTAAGAGCTGCTGAGAATTAAAAACCTGACAGTTCTGTGTTGCGTGACTAGAGAGGCTGAAAATTAAGTCCTTGGTTACTTTGGGTCCAGCAAGTTAAAACAGAGTCATTTCGCTTGGGAAAATAAAGCAGTGATGTGGCTTGAAATGCGCGGATAGCCCCCTCTAGTGGTCAAAGGGGGGCAGGTCAGGGGCTATAATCTGGGTTCTTTGTAATTATCCATCTGGGCCCCCAATTTCCATACAATTTTCTGAAGATTTTCCCCACCTTGGATGGAGGGGACGCAAAACTGCCATTCTCTACTTGTTATCTGAATTACTTTTAAAAGATAATTTTTTTTGTCCATAAAACATCTTTCTGGCGCAACCCAAATGCTGTGAAAGCAGCCACTATGAAATGTTGCAAAACTTCAGTTTAACCGGTTCTCGCTCCCATCTATGCCGTTCTTATCTGATTTAAACGGTGAGCCTCATGCCCTCACTCCGTTTACTTTGTTTCATGTATTTAAGTTCTTTGTTAATTCTTTCTAAGAACTATTAACTGTAACTAGGCTGGTCCTTCAATCACTTAAAACAAAAAATTAATAATGCTGAGACTCGGTGGTTTCGTTCGTGCAAGAGATAGTATTGTATAAAAAAACGGAAGCATGATGTGCGTTCATCAGGCAATTCCTCTGGAATAGGATCAAGTGAAAAATGGATGGTCTAGCGTATCCATCATTAAGTTACAAACCACTACTTCATTTGTGCTGTGGATTGAAAAAATAGATTTCCTTTCAAGGACTCAGACCATTGCATGTAAATCGTACAACAAATGACAATGGTTTTTTTGTTGTTGTTGTTTTAAAAACTGCTTAGTGAAGCGTGCCAAGAATTGTCTCCGATAAGACAGCCTATTGAGAAAGCAATTCTTTAGGCTCTAAAAGTCCCCAGCACGTGTGTCAGTAGATTAACGTTATCTCCACTTCTCCTTTCTGGTGGGGCTCAGCAGTGACCACTATCTGACCAAAGAAAGTTCTGCTGAAAATGTTAAGAATGCTGAAAAGATGGGGAGATGGCCCAGCAGCACAGGAGAGCAGATTTTAGAGACCGGAAAAGCTTATGAGCTCATGGGGGGTTAAAAAATACCCCTTGTCCTCTGCCTCCTTTTCCTCCCCTCTGGGCAATGATGTGTGGAACTTACAAAGCACCTTTATAGTTTAGACGTTGGCCCTTCTATCCTAACATGCTGATCATTGTAATGGTCACAGTGATTCAAAGGGAAAAAGATATTCCATTTCCATTTTATGCACGAGACACTGGAAAGAGCGTTCCGTGACTTGCAAAAATGAGGGGGCAAAGCTAACCAAAACACCAGGTATCCTGGAATTACCGTATGATCCAGCAATCTCACTTCTGGGTACACACCCGGAAGATTTGAAAGCAGGGACCCCAGCAAACGTTCATACGCTCATGTCCATAGCGGCACTGCTCGCGATAGCCGGAAGGTGGAACCGACCCTTATTCACTGACAGATGGACCAGTAGGCGAAATGGGGTCTGTCCACACTATGGGGTATTACTCAGCTTTAGAAAGGGAGGAGATTCTGGCACACGCTACCACGTGCTTGAACTTGGAGGACACCACGCTGAGTGTCATACACGCACTGTAGGATTCCACCTATATGCGGTCCCTGAAGTAGTCCGCTTCAGGGACAGGAAGTGGGAGTGTGGTTTCCCGGGCTGGGGAGTTCGTGTTGAATGGGGACAAGGTTTGTTTTGGGGATGATGAAAAAGTCCAGGGGATGGATGGTGGGGCTGGTTGCACAACAATGTGAATATACCTCATGCCACTGAACTGTACACTTTAAAAAAAAAAAGGCTAAAATGGTAAACATGTCCATTTCACCACGGTGAAAAAAGTGACAAGAAGAGGGAAAGAGGCTTCTTGGAGGAATATTTAGGATGTAGAGTCAAAAAAAAAAAAATCGCACTGGGCGTGTATTTTGAAGGCACATTTCCTGGCTTTGATCCTGGTCCCCTATTTCTTAGCTGTGTGAGTTTTGAGCCAGGTGCTTGACCTCCCTGTGCCTCCAACTCTTCATCTGTAAGATGGGAATAAGATTGTACCTGTTGCCTGTGGCTCTTGTAAAGCTGAAAGAAGAACACAAGACCTTGCCCAGAGGGAGCTGCAGTGAGACTGGCCGCCATTACTCTCCTGGCCAAGGACTCGCTTCTAGTCAGTAACAGCACCTCATACGAAAGGCGTGTCCTTCTGGCTCCAGGGCCAGTCCCCCATCAGGGTGCGCACGGCGCACATCAGGTTATTTGTTGGATTGAACTGAAAGCAAAGTGCTCCTGCCTTTGGAAGGAAATCATTGCAGTTTAAAGATGATCAGAAAATGCATTTAAGGAACTTAAAGGTGTCACAACATTGTCGATACTCTTCTTATAAGTGAAATTAAAGGATAGATACATGTGATTTTCAAATAAAATAAAATGAAAGTGCACTTAAAGAAAACAAGGCCACCACGTATCCTGAGCCTCAAACCGGTGCTCTGACAGTTAGGGAGTTACCTTCTTCCTCTGGACCAGCAGCTGAGCCGCCCGTCAGCTCAAGCAGGTGAACTTCCACTGAGCGTCTGCCTAAGTGAAAGGCACCTTGTTAACGGCTGAAAATACAGAGGATGGTATCAAACATGCTCCTTACTATACATGTTTCGCCAGGTAGGAGAGAAAAACTTCCAAACAAATAATTACAGCACAGTGTCGTAGATCACCTGCAGAAGTATGTTTGAGGTACAGTGTTAGTGCAGAGGTGGGCGTGAATAACCCTCCCTAGGGCCATGGAGCCAGCAGAGGGCTACCTACGGGAGGGTTTTAAGGGATGTATAGGAGTTTGCTTGACAGGTAGAATGAGAAAGTACCCTCCAAGCAGAGATGGTAGACACCAGTGGTTCTCAAAATTCAGCGTGCCTCAGAATTACCTGGAGGACTCATGGAAACAAATCACTGAGCCTCACCCTGACTCTCTGATTCACTGGGTGTGGGTGGCGCCTGAAAATTTTTGTCTCTGTCAAGTTCCCAGGGGATGCTGGTGCCGATGCGGTTGCCCCAGGGACCACCCTTTGAGAGCTGCCGACTTACATGAAGAACTGGAGCATGAAGTCAGAGCATGTGCTCGGGGAACTGTAAGTAAGCCTGGCATGGCTGGAATTCGAAGTGTCTGAACGCCATGTTGAAAGAGCTCGGGAGAGGCCGTAAGTGCCGGGGAGGTGCGGGCACGGGAAGTAAAGAAGCACACAGTTGTGTGCTCCAGCCACAGAGGCCCCCTCTGCTGCGACCGTCCTGCCAACAACTCAGGAGGTGGGTGTCATCTTGCCTGCTTGACAGACGAGGTCATCATGGAGCACGAGGTTAGCTGATTGGAGAGAGAGGGATAGGAGGCAGAGAGCCTCCGACTTGGTGGCTGAGCGGAGTTGGGCAAACAGCATTAAGGTCTTTGACTTTGGAGATTGATACCAGGCGATACCAGCGACCAAGACAGGAAGTGCAGGGGGCGGGACGTGTCTGCAAATATTCTGTCAGAATTTGGGGCAGATAAACTCCCTCCGTCCCACAGGTGCCTGTCCTCTGCCCTCTCCCCGTTCACGACTTGCTTCCTGGTTCACTTTGTCTCTTACTTTCTCATTCCCTCACTCCTCTACGTTTCCCTTCTGATGTGATGTTCACCACCAGGTTACAAATTCTTAACAAGATTTTCTTCATCCTCATCATGGGCTTAATTCTTAAAAAGAAAAATATAATGATGCAGGCAGACAAGGGAAAAGGGCAGAACTTGAAGTCACTGTTGGAATCCAAGCTCCTTGAGACAGCGTGTCCTCTTTTTATTCTGAAAAATTTTGGAGAGAAAATGGAATACTTGACGCCCATATGTCCATGTGACAATTATTAACACTTTGCGGTTTTAGCTTCATCTCCCTGCCAAGTATTTTAAAGTGTATTTTAAGATGTTTTAAAGTGTATCTCAGACATATGATACTTCACTTCTAAATAGCTGTGTATGTATCTCTGGAAATACATTTTCCTGTCAATCGCAGCAGCACCGTCATGCATGAAAGACGAACAAATCTAATACTCAGTCTATATTCAAATGCCCCCCAATGTCTCCCCCCCCCAAGATTTTATAATTTTTTTCCAAACATCAGATCAATTGAAAGAATTTTACGGTGAACATCTGTATACATACCCACTGCTTAGTTCTGCGGTTAACATTTTGCTGTTTGCTCTATCATGTACTATCCATCTGTCCGTCCTTCTGTTTGTCCTTCCATCCATCTTCGTTTTTCAGTGCTCTTCAAAGCACGATGCAGACGCTCAGCGTTCCTCTGCCCAGACACATCAGCACGGGCATCGTTCTCAAGAGTTCAATATTTGTTGTTACTGTTTTTCTTCCCCTTTGAGGTGAAATGTACATATGACATAGTTTTCAGTGTCCTGTTGGAGGAGTTAAGACAAATGCAGACGCCCGTGTAACCCACAGCCCTGTCAAGTTGCGGAGCATTATCCTCACCCCGATAGTTCCCGCAGGTCCCTTCCCCACCCCCAGCTCCCCACCCACAGGCAGCCGCTGCTGAGTTTTCCTACCACTGCGTCTTCCGGAGCTTCACGTAAACAGACTCATACGCGGTGTGCTTTGCGCGAGGCCGCCCTATCGCAGCGCAGCGTCTGAGGCTCACCGTGTTGGGTGCGTCTCGCTGGTTCCCTCCGTTTTATTGCTGGACGGAACCCCGTCCCGTGGATAGCCGACCCTTACTCATTGGTGGACCCTCGCGCTGTTTCTTTTCTTTTCTTTTTTTTTTTTTTTTTTTTTTTTTTTTTTGACCAACGCTGCAGAGAACATTTGTGTGCAGGGTTTTTTTGTGTTCTTGCTGTTGATTCTCCCAGATGTCTCTTACTGCCGGTTCGTTTTAACCTTGACCCAGTCAAGGTCCCCACGTTGCAATTAGTTGCTGAGCTTTTAGGTCTCTTTTTAATCTCACGTGGGAGGGATCAGATTCCGTGATGTGCCCACAGCCCTGTGACCTGGCTGGCATGAGGAGGAGCTCAGACCTCGACAGCTCCTGAGCCCCTTGCGTGGATTTTAGGTTCACGGCTGGAACGGTTTGGTTGCGCCCCGGCCTCTGGCCCGGGGGTGGGGGACACCCTCCAGGCAGGAAATCTGCGCGCACCCCGCCCCCTGCCAAGTGGCCGCTTTCCTGGGGGATGACGCACTGCCAGCCTGCGGCCGCAAGAGGGCGCTCGCTCGCTGTAAATGGTTTGAATTCATCAGGCCTGGCAGCGGTGAGAAATCTTTTTAAGATTTTTCCCTCGGTGTTTTCCATTCCGTTAAGTCCAATGGTGACATTTGCTCAATTGCTCAATGAGCATTTACTGAATACCCACCACGTCTGATCCATTTGCCACTGTGGGCGGCAAAGAAATGAGACGTTCTCCCGGCTGGTGACGCCCCCACCCGGGCAGGGAAGGCGCTCGCCCCAGGCCGAGGGGCGGCACCTAGCGGGGCGCCCGGGAGGCGGGGCGCCGGCACCTGGCCGGCCCGGGGCGTCGTGGTGTCGGGCGCCGAGGCGGAGCGGCCGGGAGGTTCCGGAACCTGGGGCGCGTCTGCAGAGGCTGGAAGAGATGAGGTGGCCCAGAGCGGGGACGTTTGGAGCGCGTTCACTGCTCTGAGTGCCCTGCTGGTGTCTTCCCGGGGCCGAGTGGCAGGCGGTGGGTTGGAGAGGTGTGGGCGGCGTGACTGGGCCAGGGAACTGGCTTGACTGGCATGACTGGGCTGATGGGACCTGCACTGGGAGCATGCGGGGACTGTGGCCGAGGGTCGCCTCTGAATTCCGCAGCCGCCACCAAGACCGCCTGGGAGGGCAGAGGAAGAAGGCGTGTTCTGGAGTGCCCTCAGAACATTCTTACTTCGGGCATTGATGTGTTGAAGTCAAATTCCTCGCGTTGTATTAATACTCCTTCACTGCTTTCCAGGGGGGACAGTGGTGAGATGTTCCACCTGTTTAAAAAAAAAAAAAAAGGTAATCCTGACACTTGTTAAAATGGTATGGAAGACTTTATTTGGGACCAAACTACCTCACTGCCGGTGAGAGGGGGGCTCAGCGCTGAAGAAGCAGAGACCCACTGGGGTCTTACAGTCAACCGCGGGGCGGGGCAGCGGACGGAAAACCCCCAAGAGGGAAGTCAAGGGTAGGGGTCCTTGCTAAACCGCCTCAGCAGGATTCTTGCTGAACAGGGCGAGGGGATCAGACGGCAAGGGTCGGGGATCCTTTCTAAACGGACTCAGCGGGACTCTTGCCACTTCCGGACCAGCAGGTGAGGACAGGGCCCAGGGATGAGGCCTGGGGAAAGCAGGGCTCAGAGGAGCCCGACTGAGGTTTGGAGAAGAAGGGACTCTGTGTCCGGCCTCTGGCATTGACCGCATCCTTCACAAATGCAAGTTCCAATATGTGAAGTGGGAAGTATTTCTAAAGTGGGGAGTCTGTGTATATATATTTTATTGAAGTGTAGTCAGTTTACAACGTTGTGTCAATTTCTGGTGCACAGCGTAATAGTTCAGTCGTACATGCACATACATACATTTGTTTCCATATTCTTTTCCATTAGTGGTCACTACAAGGTACTGAATAGAGTTCCCTGTGCTCCACAGTATAAACTTGTGTATCTACTTTGTATATAGTAGTTAGTATCTGCAAAGTCTATATTTTTTTAAGTGGAAGGTACTCATCTTACTGAAATAGAAGCGTGATAGTGGTGAAATGGATAAATACATCTATTTTGATCAAGATATAACCCTGAATCACTTTTATACAACTGTAAAGGTTTCTTGATGCTATACGTCAGTGGGAGAAGTCAGTTTGATTTACAAAAACAGATGAAGCAGCAGATAAAGGATTGAAGTGACCTTTTGTTTACACTTTTGCTGGAAGAGATGGTATTAGTGAGTTAAAATAGATGTGTAAAATAAAACAAAGATATAAACTGCTTTTGGTGCATTGAAAGAAGGCGGTGCCTTTGGTCATGACTAGATCCCCAGTTACCAGGCTGATGTGTAGACACACACGCTGATTTACATTGCTATCAGTCCTCCCCCTCACACACATTACTATGTTTATAAAGTATAAATGTTTCCATGAAAATTTATATTTTTCTTTTTTTTTCTTGTCCCCATTCTCCTTTAAACTCCCCTTTTCGTCACTAAGGGGCAGCTAAGTAAGTGTGTGGGTTCTGGACTGGACTCCAGCACCATCTCACATGGGCCGCATGGCTTTAGTTTGCCTGACTGTAAAATGGGGTAATAATAGTGCAGCCTCTCAGGAGCGAGGCAGGGCCGGCACAGTTCCTCGCATCCGCCTCAGGCACCAGCTTGGTTTCGGGTTGAGACAGTCTTTGACTCAAGTTTGATGTAAGCTGGAAGTCCAGCCAATTACTCTGCTCTGCGGATCAAACAGGAAATCATTTCCCCACCTTGCCCATGAAGTTTGGTGTGCCCCTGAACTTCTCGTGTTATGCGGTTAAGCACGAATTATCAGCACTCACTTGGTTCCAGAAAACTCAGAGGACACCATTAATGCTTCTTTTCCGTGGGATTGCCCAACTTTAAAAATCCATTTCTCCCTTTAAGGGAGAAACCCCCACAGATGTTAAACACAGAACCAGGGTGTCTAAAACGAGGAAGCAAGTTCCACCTTCAACATGAGGCTTGCAGAGAGAGAATTAACTCGGAAGTGGCCGGGAACCCGGCCCCGGAGGCCGCGGTAAGCAGCGATCAGCTCTGGTTCATTTCTCTGCGTTACCAGCTCAGCGGCCCTGTGACTGGGCCCTGGGTGAGTTCACAGCAGGGTCGAACGCCTGATCTTCTGTTTGGAAAACATTCTCACCCGTGGAATAGTTTATCGGAGGGATCAGAACTCGGAAAGAATGGAAAAAGGAAATGGAAGAGACCAGCCCGACCTTGTTAGCTCCTGGTAGGACAGGAAAAGGATATAAGAACCAAAAGTTCGCATCTTTTTACCTGAGCAGCCGGTCCTCTGACCTGGGCTCCGCGTCACACCCTCAGGGGTCAGGGTCCTGGGCAGAGGTGTCTGTATCAGTGTCTGGTGGCTCCCGTAATTCACATAAGGTCCCATTCACAGGTTCACAGTGGACATGAGTTTGGGGGAGGCACTGTTCACCCCAGCATGGCATCCAGATGGTCACACATGCCAGCACCTTGCCTGCCGGGGAGCAGGAAGAGTGCGCCTCCACCTTGGTTAACACAGGTGGGCCCCACCTCGAGGCAAAACCCACGAAATGGGGCCCCCCAGTAGGAGGGGCACTTGGATGCTTGACAGTCAAAAAGGGCTTTTCCCTAACGTATGGCCTCATTGCTGCGGGGAGGTCACCAAGGCTCCGTTGGTGTAAAACTAAAAGTTAGCCATGGTGATGAAACACCGTTCATTCTTAGCTGTCTTCTGCGTCTCTTACTGTCTTCTCACTCATCAGTGAGTGCAGGGTGAAAGGAGAATTGACAGATTCAGATTGAATTGGGTCTTTCCCCAGCGAGGACTCTCAAGGCAACACAGACAAGGCTGTCTTCCCTGGTGTGTGTTCCAGAACCACCCGTCCTGGCCTCATCGGAGCTCTTCTGACGGAAACGTTGACACTTAGCATTTGTTTTCTCCCGGGCACGGCTTCTTCCCGGGCCTGCAGCTGTGCAGGGGGGCTTCCTGCATCCCTAAGTCTGACTGTGGTACCAGCCCCGCTTCCCCGTGCATCCTAAGCTGGCAGGAGCCACAGAGTCAGGGACAAGTCAGGGACTGCCCTCCAGCCTCCCTCCCTGTCCTCTGCCTGGTGCCTGGCGCCCTGTGCGGCTGATCGAGCGGAAGAGCAGTGCCTGTTCCCACTGTGCGGGGAGCAGTAACCACGCGGTCATTTTCCAGGGAGACGGGCAGCCAGCTGCCTGCAAACACACTTTCCTGCCCTACAGAACTGCCACGTGTGGGATAAAAGGACCTTGGCTCCTGAAAAATCAGCAGTTCTATCACCTCTGTCTGAGCTTGTAGCCAGCCTCCCAGGTGATCCAGGAAGCAGCCCAGGTGCCTCACGGAAAGGTCAGCCCCAACCTTGCTTTTCCCATCACTGGGCACGGGCGTCCTGAAATGCCACAGGCCTGTGGGCCAACCGAGAGGCTTTCCCTTTTGGTGTGCATGTGTTTTGGTTTTTGGTTTTTTGCATCCTTAAGTCAGAGAAGGCAACCAGACAAAAAGATAAGAAGCTGCCGGTGTACTGGGTTACTTTAGGCCAGGGTTTCTCAGCCTCAGTGCTCCTGACCTTTGGGGTGCTCACGTCCTTGCTTCAGGCGGTCCTGGGCACTGTAGGAGGGTGAGCAGCATCACTGGCCTCCCCCCATGAGATGCCAGAAGCATCTTCTCCCAGTTGTGACCAGCAAGGTCTCCAGGTATGGCCCTGAGGGGGTGGA